>NC_071577.1:6518000-7125000 GCF_024509145.1 Vidua macroura
GTATTTTTCCAGTTCCTAATTTCCAGGCTGGGAGCTGATAACTAAGTTATCTTGACCAAGAAACAGTTCAGGAATGACAGTTATTTGGGTATTAATTAATCTTCCTAAAGGCCTTGATTAATTTAAAATCCACATGAGTCTCTTGTATTTATATTTGTCTTTTTGAGCATTTGGTTGGCCTTTAAATGGGTCACTCCATTTTGTACTAGTAATATATTAATAATATACATGAGCACTGATTTTCCACAAGTATAAAGTTCAGTAGTGACAGAAATATTTTCAGGTTATCCAGGATGATTTTATATTTGTTCCAAGTGAAAATACTTTAAAGAGCAATTCAGTCAAATTAACACAATAGGTATTTCTGCAGAAGGTGCTGATAAAAGCATTGCAGTGGAGTTAAATTTAGTTGTTATTTGAAGGGCTGCTTGTGCTGCTCATGGCATTCATTTCTGGTCCTTGGTAGAAACTCTCATAGGCCATAGGAGGCAGTGAAAGACATTTCAGGTTATCCACATGGATTTTTCTGGTTTTAAGTGATACACAAGGAATTCACACGTGCAAACAATCACAGCAAACACATGAAAACATTTGAGAGCAACAGCAAAACGTATTTGTAGTCTTTGAGAAATCTCACTTGCATGGAGAGTGAAGAAACTCAAAGCCTAGAGTTAATTCTTCATTACAAGTTTCACCCTTAACACATTACAAGTGTTTGGCACCACCAAGAGCCACACTCAGGCCAAAATATTGACTGTAATAATTTGTATAATTAGGCTTTGGTTGTTACAGCTGTTAGTAGAGTACCATGTAAGAAGACTGGATGTGTTTTATTTAGAAGGATGCTGACACATTCACAGGGTTTTCTAGAAGTTCATCAGTCACAAGGTTTATTTCACAATGTATGAACAAACAATCAGAAACTTCTCAAGTCAGTACATCCTTCTGCAAATTCAGAGCCAAGTTAAAAGTTAAAGACTCTTCTCTCTCTTTAATATGTATTTTTCCAAGCAGTGAGAGAGAAGCACAGAGGAAGTTCATGCTAACATCCCATCCACTTTCTGCCGTGCCTCCTGTCTGACCCAACATGCTCTTCACAAAATCCAGGCAATGCATTCACCCTGAGTCAAGTTCAGCATAACCTTCAGCCAGGGGAAGCACTGAAAGCTCTCAGGGCATGTCTGCTTTTTAGTTCAGTGTCTTGCTTGCTCAGGCAAAGTGTATTGGATATTTAATGAACAGTTCAAAATTATTGGGAAAAAATTCTGAGGGAAAGAACAGCATGTTTTTGGTATCCCTTATTTATAGAGCTCTGTCTGCTCTCCTGCTTCTCTGCATCCAGGATACTTGCATTGGGGTCACTTCTGAGCTAGGTGTTACTGGAGGAATAATAATAATAATAATAATAATAATAATAATAATAATAATAATAATAATGCATAGTATACCTCAGAGGGAAAAAGTCACCTTGAAGTTACCTGTATGGAACACAGTTCTGTATTTGTGGGATAGTGGCACGTGCTGCTGATGATCAAAACTTCCCTCCATCAGTGGGATGTGGGTTTATCATTTTCTGATAGGCACAGTCAGTTGTGTATCTGTGTTCATGGCTGATTGATAGGCCACTTTAACAGCTGTACCAAGGGAAATGCTTTTGCCTATGGTGGCTTCTTCTTTATTGGATTTTTAAGATACAAATTTAATAAATCTCAGTTTTAATTAACAAAGTAAATATAAAACTGAGTTATGGGTTTAAAGGGAAAATGTACAGGAACCCCATGACTGCACAGATCTGATTTTTTTTTTTTCAGCCTTGAGACACATCTAGTCTTCTGTTTATTCTTGTCTGGCAGAAACATTTCATATGCTAGGAAAGGTTAATTATTTCTGAAAAGAAATCAAAATCATTGAAGAAAAAAATCCTTAATTTTTAATTATAGGTGGTTGTTTATCAGTTTAAGGTTGTTCTCCTGTGTATTTGATATGTGGCCATATTTTTCTTCTGTCTTATTTTAAGAGAGTGCAGTGAGTCTCTTTATGGGGCTTTTCTCTTAACAGAGATTTCTTTAGATCCCTCTGAGTCCCTAATATGCATCTGGCAGGTTTAATTTTAATTTACAGTGAGGATGCTACCTGTGGCCTGCTGGCATGCTGGGGAGAAGCAGCTGGTGCCTGGTGCTTGCATTCCTCTGCTTGACCAGCTATCATCTGTGTGTCAGAGCTGGGCAGCTAAACTCAGATTCAAGCTTGCTTGGACTTAAAGCACTTCTTCCATAACTCAGGAGCAGGTGCAGAAGAGCAACTGCAAGAGAGGTGTCAGCACCTGTGGCAGGGTCCACTGGGTCCTGGCAACACTGCCAGGGCGCTCTCAGAGATAATATTTTGCATCCCAGACTGGTAAAAGTGTGACTCCAGAGATCTCAGCGTGGCTGCTGGAGCCCTGGGCACTTTGTCCCTCTTGTGCCAAGTGCTGGCATGCAGCCAGGGACATTTCTCCTTTGCTCACCTTAGGCAAAGGGGCTGGAGCTGGCTCGGGGTGAGCTGACACTCCTGCCAGTGGAAGGGCTTGGACAGGGGGAGGAGCTGAGCTGGGCTTCCTTATCCAAATTCTTGCTGTCACCCAATTCTTCTTCCCTGGTGAACCAGCCTACCCCTTCCCAGACAGTTTGACACCTGGCAAATTCACTGGAAGGATGGATACAGAGGGAGATGGTGCCCTCAGCTGGGGCCCTGAGCACTGAGCCCCATGCCAAAGAAAGTGCTGCTTTTCCAGCCTTGGGAAAGGCAGAGGAGGAACATTGCTTGTTACCTGCAAAAATTCCTCAGCAATCCTAAGCTCCCCTGGGAAGTACCTGGCAGCTTTTGGGTGAAAAATAACCAAACATCTAAAAACTGCAGCTGGAGTTGGCAACACACGCACCTTGTGCAGTGGCCCAGTGGGAGTTTTGTTGAACCACTGAGGGGTATTAGCTGGAAGGGTTAGAAGGGTTAGCTTTGCTTTCCAAAAAAAAAAAAAAAAAAAGTGTCTTGCAAACACCCAAACCTGTAATTAAGTCCATAATTACTAGGATGGTTTTTAAGTGGATGTTGGTCTAATTCATGTGAGAGTATGAGTTCTTCCCAAAATGCACATGTACCAGCACTGTCATTTCCAGAAATCACTCAGGCAAAATGAGGAGACAGCCTCTAAGAAGGTGTGGGGAGGGTGGTTTGGGAGCCTTTTTATTTTCTTCTCTTGTCACTGTGCTCATGGAATTGGTTATTTTCTCTGAGCACCCACCCAGGTGCTCAGCGTGTGTGGGACTGTGTCTGGGAGACTGGCTGATAAATTTGACAGGCTTTTTATTATCTTTATTTTCATTTAAACATTGACATCACATCTCATTGCCTTCTCTTGGCTGTAATTAAAGATCCTGTGGAATTAAGAAGCATTAAATTCCTTGAGATTTCAGCCTTGGGAATTTGCCCAGAGGCACACAGCTTACAGGCCTTCACTAGGCTACACTTTCCTGGAGTCACCTCCCCCTCCCCTGCTTCATCCAAGCCTTTGTTCAAAGGAACCATCTTTTCAATTTTGCTAATTAATTGCTCTTGCCAGCCAACAGATGTTTTGTAGCCTTTGAAGACCAGGCATAGCAAGGTTTATAACTTCTGCAGCCTTACACTGCCTTTGCAATTTGAACAAGGACACCTGAAGCTCAAGAGAAAGACAGGTTATTAAAGACAAATAAAGAGTTACAATAATTCCAAGAACACCATCCCTCCCTATACTGGATTGGGTGAATATTCCCATCCCTTTACCAATATTTTTTAAGTTCTGGGCATGGTGCTCCATGGACTGAGAATGAAATTACCATTCAGGAGATCTTATAGAATGATTTATTTGTTTATAATTTGTGATCTTAAAGGCCTATGGTAAGAGAAACCACAAAGGTAACCTTGGGCAGTGCAGGGGAAGAGATTCAGGATTGAATCTGACTTAGCTGAGCCCTGAGGCTGGGAGAGGAGTTGCTTTGGTTCCCCCTCAGCAACTCTGCTCACATCCCATGGGCTGTTCAACTGCTCCCCCTCTCTTGTGCAGGGTTATTTGGGAAGGGCTTTGGCAAAAAAATTACTAAGACTTGTTCTTATTGCTAAGGATAGCAGTTAGTACAGCAGAATTGGTGGGTCAGGGCACTTGATCTTCCCTCCTGTTGTCTACATTATTAAAAATGATCTCACTGAAACAAACACCATCAATCAGTGCCAGCTGCAGTTTAGCAGGAGTGTAGACAAGGACAAACCACACATTTGCTGCCTGCAGAGAGAGACTGTTTGGGCTGGTTTAACTGCAGTAAAACTCTGGAAGCAAACTGATCCTTCTGCCAGAAAGAATATATATTCTGCTATCAAATATGGCCAGGAAGGCAACCCACACTCCTGGATACAGAACAGGAATGGGTCAGAAAATGCCACTACTGAGAGCTGAGTATGTCCTGTTAGTGGAGCCAGATCTCACTGCAGTTTTACTTCTGTGTCACAACAGGCCACAGCATCTCTCCTGATCTACTGCAGCATCACTGAGAGCACTTTGGGTTCACTGCAATGCCTCTGCTGGGGGAAGAAAGGGGTGTCTTGGGAGAATGTTTGTAACCATCAAAATAGTGATGGAAGGAAAGAAAGAGGGGTTTTGTAGGCGCACAGGGTGTGGTGATTGGCAGTGGGGCTGTGCTGTGGCACACAGGCTGTGGTGATTGGCAGTGGGGCTGTGCTGTGGCACACAGGCTGTGGTGATTGGCAGTGGGGCTGTGCTGTGGCACACAGGCTGTGGTGATTGGCAGTGGGGCTGTGCTGTGGCACACAGGCTGTGGTGATTGGCAGTGGGGCTGCAGCCCAGCCTCATCCCCCATGGGCACAGCTGTGAGAAGCAGGTGAGCAGCATTGACAGCAATGAGCCATGGAGTGCCCAGGTGCACTGAGCAACCACCAAAGGGAGCAGAGGGCACACAGGTGCACTGCATGAACAGGAGGGTAGAAAAGGCTGGGCTGAAGGACAAGAAGGGCAGATGCTTGCAGCCTTGTGAAGTGTCCTGGTGTTACTCTGTATGGGCAGGTGCCTGAAGCCTTCTGCTGTGGTAAGGTGTTACTGTGTATGGGCAAAGGTTTAAAGCCTTCTGAAACTGTGTGGTGATGCTCTGTGTATTGTGGCCATCTCAACTGTGACATGTGCTGTGAGAGGTTTTTATTGTTGCTTTTAAAAAGCCAGAATGGAGGGTGAGATATTGTTAAAATTAGGATTGGTGGAGGATGAGAAGAGCTCCTATTTAAGAGCAGCTGGAAGAACTAGGAGACACTTGAGGAGAGTGATGGTGGTCCTAAAACAGGGAATGCACTCACCCTGAACTATCTCTTGTGCTTAGCACTTTGTCACCCAGTGCTTTAGCTCCCTGTATCCAAAGTGGTTATTTTGGCATGAATTCACATGTGCTTATTTTCCTGACCTGAGTACCTGGTTCAAGGTTAATAGTTTGTCATGGTTTGACACTGGGCAAACACCAGGCACCCATGAAAGTTGCTCACTCACCCTCCCCTGCCACAACAGGGCAGAGGAGAGGAAAAAATAATGAACGAAGTGTTTATGAGTTCAGATAAGGACTGGGAGAAAACACTTCAAGAGCAAAACAGGCTTAACTTAAAGCTGCAAAGTGAATTTATTACTAACAGAATCAGAGGGGGATAATGAGAAGTAAAATAAGCCCTTAAAACATCTTTTCTTCCCCCAGCCTCTCCCTCCTTCTGACAGCTCAGGGAGACAGGCTATGAGGGTTTTGGTCAGTTTGTCACCTGAGGTTTTCTTCTGCTGCCCTGGGAGAGGAGCCCTTCCCCTGTGAGACCCTGGGCTCCCTCCCATGGGACACAGTTCTCCGTGAACTTCTCCAGCGTGGATCCTCTCTGCTGAGCAGCAGTGCTGCCACAACTGCTGCAGTGTGAGTGCCTCCCACGGCAGCCAGGCCTCCCCAGACTGCTGTGCCCTGGCTCACTCTGCCAGGGCTGCAGTCCTGCAAGGCCAGGCTGCTCCGGCCTGGGAGCAGGGCCCCCTCTCCACTGGGTCTGCCACTGGAGCACAGCCTCCTCCAGGCACCCACTGCTCCGGCCTGGGCACCTCCCCAGGGGCTGGGGTGGATCTCTGCATCCCCCTGGATCCCCAGGGGCTGGGGTGGATCTCTGCATCCCCCTGGATCCCCAGGGGCTGGGGTGGATCTCTGCATCCCCCTGGATCCCCAGGGGCTGTTCATGGATCTCTGCATCCCCCTGGATCCCCAGGGGCTGTTCATGGATCCCTGCATCCCCCTGGATCCCCAGGGGCTGTTCATGGATCTCTGCATCCCCCTGGATCCCCAGGGGCTGTTCATGGATCTCTGCATCCCCCTGGATCCCCAGGGGCTGCAGGGGCTCAGCTGCCTCACCATGGTCTCACCAGGGCCTGCAGAGGAATCTCAGCTCTGGCCCCTGGGGCACCTCCTGCCCCTCCTTCTCCCTGACCTTGGTGTCTCCAGGCTGGTTCCCTCACATGTTCTCACCTCCTCCTCTTCTCTGGCTAGAAGAAAAACTGTGCCCCACTTTGTTTTGATTTTCTTCTTAAATATGTTATCACAGAGGCTTTCCCATCTCTCCAATTGGCCCAGCCTTGGCCAGCAGCAGGTCCATCTTTGGAGCCATCAGGGATTGGCTCTGTCAGACATGGTGGAAGCTTCCAGCAGCTTCTCACAGAAAACACCTCTGTGGACCCCCTCTACCTAAAACCAGACTGTGCAAAACCAACACATAGTTTAAAGACAATTAGCCTGAAATCTGGATTTTATTTTACATAGCAGCCACATTGTATTGATTTCCACTGTTTCACTATTACCTTATGACAGATGCACTGAAAATGGCCATAATAAGGCCAAAAAGGTGTGGTCACAGAAAGCATGTGAGTTCTGGGGACAGAGAACTGTTAGCAGGAACACGTTATCTGTGTTACCACAGAGTCTGTGGCTCAGCCACATAGACAGGCTCCCTGACTCCCCATCAGATCTGAAACCTGATGGAAATGTGCCTTCAAAAGCAAGCAGCAGGACTGACAGAGACCTCTTAGCAATTATGGCAGTTAAAGGGGAAAAAAATAGGAGTTGGGATAGTAGAGGCTCAGGCCTTCTCAAATCTATGGATTTACAAAGGAGGTCTTACTGATTACTGTGATTAATGTGCATGTGCCTCACTTTACAGGCCTTCTTTTGTTTATCTGGCTGTCCCCAGCCACAGCACTGGGAGGGCGAGTGCAGTCTAAGGTCTTAGAGATGGCAGGAGCCAAGAATCCCTCCACAGTCCTCTGTGCAGGAGGAGGATTTCCATGTCATTTGCCTAGTTTCAGTACAGGAGAGCCAGGGAAAGGCAGAGGCACCTCCTACCTTAGACAAATTTCAATTAAAATTCCTCTTTGAAGAGTCAGCACTGTATCTCAGGAGAGGTTAACAGCATGGCATAGAAATGTGAGAGCATACTTGAACAGATCCCATCCAGAAATTTTAAGCTCAGCAGACACAGACTCCTCTCCTCACAGAGCCCAGAGAAAAGATTAGTTGGGTTATGCAATTGCTGGAGCTGGCATAAAACCAGCTGCATGCCAATTACTAGCCTGTATGCAAATACTTGTACTGAAATTCAGGATGCAGCTGGACGTGGGTCTGGGCACCCTTCCAGGATTATTCCCAGCCACATTATGACAGTTTTGAAAGAGAAGGGCTCTATGGAGCCAGTAATTTTTTTACAGCCTTTCAGAAAATGGAGGAAAGTACCACTACATCCAGATCTTGACTATTTTTTTCAAAGAGAGAAGGAATTTCTGCCTGTTGATGCCAATCAGGATGTACTTGAGGCACTTGCACTCCAAGACAGAAGGCCATCAGTCTGTATGCCAAGTTTAAGGCCCGAGTGCCAGATGTGCTTGGGATAGGAAGCAGCCTGCTTGGTTTGTCAGAAGAGTTGGAGAATACACCACCAGATAATGCCAGAGCTGAAGCTCTTGGGGGTGCTGCAGGGAAGCCCTGCTGCATTCAGATGCCCCTGGCCCTGCTGAGATTTCTGTTCCTACTGCTGCTTGACTTCCATGTGGAAAGCTGGCCTGGAAGCAGCAGCCATGCCAGACAAACTGCCATGCAGCATTTACTGTCCTAGAAAGAGCTGATGCCAGGAGAAAAGGGACGTGGCAGTCTCACAGTTCCATATCTCAGCTGATGGATGTATGCCACCAGCATACATTAAACATGACGTAATCATTTGGTCAAAATATTATATAGCAAATGTCCTGGCAAGGAGAGGCTTTTAAATGCTTGGGTCTGTCTTGGCAATACAAAAGTGAATCAGTCTAAAAATGCAGCCTCATCCTGGCTGAAGAAATGAGATGAATATCCTGTGAGGAGAGAACTTTGTGAAAACTTCAGGGGAAAAAATAACAGTAAGTTCTCTCAGTGCTATTTCTCAAATTTGGCCCACAGAGATGATGTGAAATGTAAGATAGTATTCAGTGGAGAGGTGGTTTCAATGGACCTCATATCTATTATATGAACCTGAGCATCAGTTTCCTCTTTTTCTGCCCTGGAGTAGGACCCTCTCTCCAGTGCTTCCCCATATTTCTTCAGATTCTCTTGAATGTTGTCTGCCTGCCCTTGACATCAGGGAAGCAAGGAGGCGGAGTGAGTCCCTGTTGGAGCAGAGGGACAGCAAGGTTTAGGTTCCTGTGTCTTACACCAGAACTCTGACCAGTCAGAGGTGAAGGAGGATGACTGAAGAATGCATCTGCAGTCTTGACACCTGGACTGGTGGCTCACTGAAGAGTTTGTGGAGGAATCTGCAGCTGGTGGAAATACCCTGGAAGCCCTAGGAAGCTCTGCTGGCAGTAACTCGTGTTGTTGTAGGGCCACTCACCTGGAAAAACATTCCAGTCACAGCAAAAGCTCTGGAGAAATTATGAGCAAAAATGAATGTGAAACAACCATAGTGAGCCAGGAGAGGTGGTTTGTGTGTCAGCTGATCAGTGGGATGCTGTAGGGCATTTCAAGAGGGCACACAAAGTGACACTGGGGTTTGTTCAGCCTTCACTGAACAAATTTGGAGGGTGCCTGATGCAGAAAACAAGGGTTGTGTTGTGAAAGACACAGGCAAGGCAAGTGCTGATACAGCTGCTTTGGGTCATTACACCAGAGTATGTCCTGTAGGATGCTCACTGTTAAAGATAACCAGGCAGCAGAAATAAATTCCAGTACTGGGGTATCTGTCAGAGCCTCCAGGCTTTCTGGGGCCTGCTGGGATATCAGGGAGACTTTGCCCTGTTGGTGCACCCAGTGCACAATGTATCATCACCTCTTGTGCTCCTTCTGTGAAAAGGGCAGAGGAAAGATGATTTGGTTTGGATTCAGAAGGTTTTAATGATGTCTGAATACTTGGGTGTCCTGGCTGAAATCCATACTCAGAAGTGTGTTTTTTGGAACAGCTGGAAGGAAAGCACTGCCCAGGAGTGGTGTGTCATCAGAAGAGGCACACAGCAGTACCCTGCAGAACCAGCTCACCTCTTCGTGAGTGTGCTCCTGTAACTGGGACACAGGTGTCCCCATCAGGGAGGGCTGAAATACCTGAGGATGAAGTCATGGCTGCTGTGAAGGAGATGAGTGCTCATTCATGGCTGTTGGCATATTGCTGCTCTCACTGGGCACAAGAGTGTCTTCTGGGGTGAGCCAGCCATGTGTCACTGCCTCCCTAGACAGTAATTTGAAACTCCTCACTGATTCTCCCCAGTGACTTAAATGAATGCAATTTTCATTTTGCTAACCAAAAATCAGAAGATTGAAGGGTAGCAGTTTTGTCATTCTTAGTCCACATGTTCCTTTTGCATGAAATGAGGGACAGTGACACACATTCTGTATTTCAAATACTGGAGCATTTCTTTATATGTGCACATGGTGTGCTTTTAAATACATGTCATCTTCCAGGTGGGTGGTTTGTATCACCAAATGCTTACAAGTAGGTAAAAGTTTAAATTGAAGTATGCTTTGATAAAAATTGAGAGGATTGCTAATGGAGTGTTGTGAATACTGTGGTAGTAGATGATTAATAACTGTAGAAGGACAAAATAATTTGGGTTGGAAGTAATATCTGGAGGTCATCTGGTCCAATCTTCTGTTCAAAGCAAGGTAACTTCAGACAAGAATCAGGTTGTTCATTGTTTATTAGAATCTCTAGAGGTGGAGATAGCACCAATTCTCTGATAGGTCTGCTCCTGTGCTTAACCACACTCTAGCTGGGAACAATACTTTTCTCAATTCTAATCAGTGTTTCCCATGTTGCAGCTGGTGCCTGTTGCCTCTTGTCCTTGGGCACTTCTCAGAAGAGTCTGTGCTCCCCTGTAGTCTTTCTTTAGGTAGAAGCTGGCTGTAACTAGAGGTCCCCCTCCCCAGTCATCACTTCTTCAGGCTTGTTCTGCCTCTTTCCCTGACTTGGAGCAACCCACAGGAAGCCCCTTGGATTGTTCCAGTTGTAAGGTTTATATCTGTTAATCTACCTGTCAAGCCCACAAATTATATTGAGTAAACAGTAACTCAAGGCATTTGGCTTCTAACACCAGGTTCAGAATTGGACTGGACAAAGTGAGGCAATTAGCATCTCATCCTGAAAATTAATATCCCTGTAACAGAGCCAATATATTACAGGAAACCTCCTCCTGCAAAGTCAACAGGGTCAAACAGCTTTTGAAAAGCTCATGATGGGAAAAGAATGAGGTGGGTAAAGCTGTAAACAGGTAGTGCTGCTCCTTCAGTTACCATCTGCAAAGGAAATGGCAGGGCTGGGGCTGGTCAGACAGTGTCTGCCTGGTTATTTAGCATCAAGGACATGTAATGCTGATGACAGGGGTGTGGTTAACAAAGGTAACCTTGATTTGAAGCTCCCTTGTCAAAGCAGAGTAATTATTACAGAGCAGAAAGTCTGCAGAGTGGAGGGGAAGGGAATGATTTAAAAGTAAACCTGGGCCTGGGTACTTCAGGGAATCAAGATCCAAGTAGGCAGAAGCTGCTGTGCTCACTGCAAGTAAAGGGAGAAACCACTAAGATCAGTGAATCTAGCAGGATTAGGAACAGAGACCATTTCCTTTAGCACAAGCCAAGTGTATTGAGTGAAAAAACAAAATTACACTTTCAGAACAGGACTGTTTCTGATGAGCAGAAGCACATCTTAAACTGAGTTCACACCCAAGTGTTTTCTTCCCTTTTGGATGGGTTTGGGGCTTTTGTGTTACTCATTGGATTCAGCTGTTGCTACCTCTCTTCTGTAGTATTCTGGATCACTTTGTCCATGCACAGAACCCTTTAGGGCCACGTGTCTGACACACCTTGTGCCCAGAGGGTGCAGAGTGAAATGGTGTCCAGGAGCCTGACGCAGCCTTGCACACACGTACAGGCACTTCCCAAAGGAAAATGTGATCGTGGAACACAGCTTGTAACTCTGGGATGTTCATCCCTAAGGGATGGATATTTTGCAGTGTTTTTTCCTTTTACAGAGTTAACCAGGCAAAACCAGGACACCAGGTAAATGATTTGGTGTCTTATTTAAATAAGGCCGTGAGAAGGAAGAATTTGAGGCATGCACGCACAGAGGAATAATCCAAGTACAAATGTCTTCTCTGGCTGAACCTGTTCATGAAATAGATATTCCCTTTGAGGAGATGGCCACAAAAGAGTGGCCCAGAGCCTGTTGTCCTCTAATGAAGCAGCTGAATGGTTGCAAGAACCCTGTGAGCCTGTCTTCACACACCTCTGTGGTGAGAAGAGCACCCCATCCAACTCAGTGAAAGGTAATCAAATGATCCATTTTTATTTAAGCAGCAAAGCAGGTGGCTAGGATTAGAAGATTTATGCTCAGGTTCTGTAATAAGTAGAAATAAATATGCTCAGGTTCTGCAACCCAGTGTTCTTAGTTATTGAACAGTTGGAAGTACAAACCCACAGGCTGCACATAACACTGATTGCTTTTGATAGAAATAAAGAATATCTTGCTGTTACCGTCAAGCCTTGAAACTGACTTCCAGCTAATGACCCAAATAAACTGTACTTGAAATTGTATAATTGAGATCGAAGGCTGTCTGGGGCTTCTGGGTTGGGATATAGATTCCACATCCATGAGCTTTTGAGTATGGTCATTGAGCTGAAATGGAGAAGGTTAAAACTCTCATTTTCATTACCAAACACCCCCATCTCCCAATACAAATGTGACATTTCAATTTTGCACAGTCCAACTCTTCTTAAATCATCTGTATAAAAACTTCAGATCTTGATTGTTGATGGATGAGCTATTGTCTCCTGAAGCACCCAGTTCTCATTACCCTTTAAGACAGAGCTTATTAATGATGGACCTGAAGTGCTTTCCCAGTGGCTCATCAGCAATGAACTGTGCTGAGGGATCAAAAGACTTGGTTTGGCATGAAGTTTCCAGGCCTAAGCTGTTTTCAGATGATGCATTTAGCATCTTGGGTGAAATAGGAGGAGAGATCCCCATGACTGGGGTATTTATGGTGAAGATGAAACACTGCCAACCTGCAAAGGTGCTTCAGCCCTAGTGAGGCTGACCTTGGAAATTCAGGTGTCATCAGCGTGTGGTATATAATACATACATGCAGGATATACCTGTATAGGGTGGGGTGTAAAAGACAGCTTCTTCCTTCATAGCCAGCTTGAAAGGTGTAAGATATATTCTGGTTTGCTTTTGAAGTGGTTAGAGCAGACTTAGCCCAGTTTTTCCTAATTAACTCCTTCCCCTTTGCCTGCCCACTTCAGAGCTAGTTCTTTTCCCTCTCACCATGTCATCTTCCAGTTCCTAGTGCCAGCTGATTTTGCAGCACCAGAGAAGAGCTTTTAATTTGCAACCTGGAATAGCAATAGCCATTTTATAACCATTTTACAACAATTTTAGAAACAGATTCTACAGCTAAATAGATGTTTACAACCCCCACTGCACAGAAATATACATGAGTAACTTTCACTCTAGGATACATTGCAGAATGAGAACATGTTTTGCCAATTTAACCCACTTTAGAAATTGGATAGCAGACCATGAGGGATTACACTGTACACCAAAAAAAAAGTCAGCTCAATAAAATGCCCTTTTAAGAGATGGAAGAAGAAAAGTGGTTTCCCTTTCTGGTCTAAGCAGATGCCACCCTTGCAGAGCCAGTGTCCCTTTGCAGTGATTGTATGCTTCTGGTGGCTGATAATGTGTTTCCAGTGACTTCCATCAAACTCTGAGTCCATTTTTGAATTTGGCAGACTAAGTATGAGCTGTGTGTGGTGTACCTGTCTGTGTTCCTGGCACTTCAGTGTGAGGTGCTTGTGTTTCTTGGTTGCCAGAGACCTGTACATTTCCATCCCTCCTGTTAGTATTGTATGGTAGGTTACCAAAGTCTTTGGGAATGTTTCTCCAGGCTAATGTAAGCAAGAAAATAGCAGCTATAGCAACAGATAATACTTTTCAGTTTTAGCTTCCTGAGTAAATAACCATTTAAGAGAATCTTAATCATATGCAGATATAAGTTCCCCACAATCATTTGAGAGTAATAAGCAAAATAATGACAGAATTCAGTGGCAAGGACACATGCTGAGTTATTTTTGTGTAACTTTGGTTGCAGAATTGTACTGCTTTTAAGCCACTAGAGTAGTTCTAATAAGGAAGATGGTAAGATTTGTCATTCATTTCAGAACCAAGTGGCAAAAGCCCTTGGTGCTGCTCCTTTGCTCGGGGCACGGGGCTGCAGCCCTGGTGCCAAACCAGGAGATCGTGGTACTCTGAAGTGTTACACTTTCCAGAAAGATGTTCAAAGTTGTCTGGCACTTCTAGGAACTCTTTTCCCAGTGAAAGCTAGTGAGTCTTGTGCTTAGAAATCCCTCTTTTGTACCTTGACGTCCCTGAGCAGGGTGGATGCCCAAGGGTAGCACTTGCTGCTAGCGGGGTCATACTTGCACTAACAGTTTTCCAGTGTGACAAAAAAATTGTTTTAGAAGACAAAAATATTCACCCCCAAATGGTATTTAAAGTATGTTTAATTGTGAGCAATCTGGTTTGAGGCTTCTTTGGCAGGAACTGGCTTCTTTGTTCACAGAATTCACTCAGGGACTTGGCATTTTCTCTTCTGCTCCAACCTTGGAAAGAGCTGAGCAGAGAGGCACCTCAGGTGTTGCACACAGGAGAAGAAACCTCTTTTTGCCTGGCTTCTGTTGCTGCCTGCACAGGCAGAGATCCTGCCTTCCTCCTCCTGTTCATTGTTTAACTTTATCTCTCACTTTCAGGGCTGTAAATTAAAATGAGATTATGACTTTATGATGATGAGTTCATTATACAGCAGCTCTATTGTATATTGATTACAGTTGTGCTTCATTTGCTTAACATGTAACAGAGTTTATTAGCTCTTCCCAGGCATTGTTCTTGCTAAGAGAGGGCAAAGAAGTGCAAAATGCATTTTGAGTTGAAGTCAGTGAAGCCAATGCATCTGTGCTGATTTACACACACCGAGGACTTGGTGTAAAGAAAAGGAGGATAGCAGGTTGGATTGGGAAGGTGGAGTGGAAATGAATCTGGGACCCAGAAAGCAGAAAGTCAAATACAAGTGCTCTAAAGATTGTACTAAACTTAAAGTTTGAATCTAATTATTGATCTCAGTGTCACTTAATATCCACAAGAACCCACCTTGGATATTACTCAGGTGTATTTGCACCTCAGCGCATCAATGACCTGGAAACTTTAATTCTGTCACTGGTAAAAAATGATTCAGTGCAGGGAAATTGGAGGTACTGTATCCTGTTTTTGGGAAAAGCAGCAGAAACAGTGCTTGCTATTCAGTGATGAAGCAAGTCAGAGCATTTTTTGGGGTTACTTTTAGTAAATCACAGTTGAAGGTGTTGGTTTCCCTGAAGGATTGTGTATTAAACACTTCCTGATTACCTTTATGCTGAAAAAAAAAGTCTTTCTCCACAAATTAAAACTATTAGAATTACTTTTAGATTGAGATCCTTCTATACAAGAATGTGTCAAAGCTCCTAGCAGGAAAGAAACCTGGATAGGTATTGTCATGAGGGGGGTGCTCTTGATACCCAGAAATTGGGCCAGTTGTGTGCCAGCTGACAGAGGAGCTATGTAGAGTTCTGTGTGGGAAGTGGACTGGTAGAGAATTTTCAAAGCTTATAATGTATTGGAATTAGAAAATAGTTGGCTTCTGACTGTGATAGCATGAATTATAACATCTGTTTTGCCTCACCCTTCACATGAGACTGGAAATAGAATAAAAATTTTTAAAACACCTCTCAGTTACCCCGTGTCTAAGTCAAAGAAAAGCTTAATCAACAATTGTGTGTGTTTAAGAAGCTATAAATGCAGATTTTACAGTTTTTCATTGTTTTTATTTTCTTTTTAATCAAAATTTGGGTCATAATGGATTAGGTAATCCAGTGTAGCTGGGACAACACAGAGAAATCACCACTAATCATGATTTCAGGTGTTCTTCTAAGCCCCCCTTTCTCCCCAGAGCAAAATTGTTAACAGATGCTGTATGTTTTTTTCTGTGATCATAAGAATATTATACAGACAGATCATTACTATATCTCTAATCTGGACTGTTTTTCTGTATCAGACTATTATCATTGTTCTCATTTATAAGCCCCTTTTCAATGAAAAGCCAAGCTTATAAACCAGAGGTTTCTAAGAAATAGTAATACTGATTAATATGGTAGGAAGATGCATTTACAGATGATCCTTTATTTAATACATTTCTTGATTGGGGGCTGCTTCATTTACATGCTGTGACCTGTAAAGCCTGAAATTTAAAAAAGTTTCCTTTTAAATTCCTTTCATGGTGTGTGTAAAGGTTTGCATTCCCACTACAGCTTTTAAAGGTTTTCCTGGCAGATGAGGATTATCAGACTACCTTAATCAGGAATTATTCTTCATGTCTGTGTGAAAAGTGTGGCACTCCTGGCTCTACAGCAGCACTTCATGTCATTCCAAGGTGTCATTAGTAACTAACCTTCAGCATTTCTCTGCTGCAGCTTGAAGCTCTGACACTGAAGGTCTTAGACTCACATCTCCTGTTAACTTTCATGAAAGTCACAGGCATTGTCTCCTGCTTTGGAAATAACAGACAGGTTAAGTAGAGGAATTGTGAATTTGAGCAAGGGTTTAGGGGTAAAAAAAAAAAAAGTTTTTGCTCAAGAGGAAACTCTGGTGCTATGACCAACAACTGTAAGATCATATTCATGTTGAGATTTGATAAATCAAGTCTTTAGAGACAGGGCAACAGAGCAGGTTTTTAAACAAACTGCTATAAATATGAAAATAAAAAGAAAACCCAAAAACCCCAACAAAACACAAAAGCCCCACAACCTAAGAAGAACCCCGGAACTTTTACCTGTTCAAAAACCATCTCTAACACAAAGCTTCCAGCAAGGCATGTCCATAGGAGTTTTGGACCACAGTGTTTGAGATTTGGATTGTTGCTTTGAGTGTTTTGGATGATGGCATTGCAGCAGCACAGGCTGTAATATAACATCTTCCCCAGACCTTGTGCTGTTTGGCCCCTTCTCATGTCCTGTGGGCTCATCACAGCACAGTTCTTTATTGTAAGTTTTAAGCCTTTCTGCAAATGAATGAAATGCAGTATAGTGTGATTGATTGCTTGTGGTTTTAAAGTCATTTAAGTGCTGAAGGTTATTTTACCCACAAAATACAGAACTGTTCCATATGTGATCACACTGGAACAGAAAATAAACAACCGTGTGTCAGTCTTCATCAGGTTTCTTCTGCATGTGAATAAAGGGTTCCTGTTAACAAATCCTGTGAGCTGCTTGTCCTCCAGTTTTCAGATTATTAAATGAGATTACAGTGAGAACTTTTTTTGCATTTAAATTTCGTGTGCTCTCTCCAACACACGTTTCGCAATAGATTGAATCAGCTGTCTGAAGTCTTACAAGTATGTTGTTCTCTTGTTCACAGAGATACTGAATGGAGGGGTCTATGTTGGCCAGAACAAATTTCTCTGCTTTGCAGACACCATTCATTGGCAAGACATCGTGCGTAACCCCTGGGCCTCCAACTTCACTCTGGTTCCAACGAACGGCAGCTCAGGATGTAAGTACTGCTTTTATTCTCAGCCTTGTCATCCCCTCAGCATGAAACTGGATAAATATGGCCACAAGTTTTCCCTGATCCTCTGTTACAGAGAATTATGTTGGTAAATGTTCCTTTCATTGTTCCCTGCATTTTTCTAAGTTTGTCCACTGCTTGGAGGACCACTTAGTCTGTTCTCAAAAACAGTGTCTGTAGAGGGTATTTGTAAACATCATACATTTTCTGAATTCTCTCTTATCTGCATTTTCTTTTTCTTCTTTATTGCTAAAGCCACTGTGGAGCTATGGAAGCACATTGTTGTTTGTTTTGCATTTGTTCCTGCTGCTCAGTCTGGTCCTTGAGCCACAATGTTCTGTCTATGGCATGATAATGAACTGCTGGAGTAATTACGGTGAAAGCTCACAGATATTCTGACTTTAGATGAGAAGTGAACCTCAAAGAAATAGTTATCCTGTTGTCTTGTGTGTATATTGTTGAAGAGAGAGAGAGAGAGAATTTGCAGAGGATGGGGTGTTCTTCACAATACAACCAATAATTTTCTGTTCTTTACTATGTTTTCTTTATTTTAATGCTTTCCATTCCAAACTTGAAATATCTGTGTGCTTAGGGTTTCTCTATTTCCCTTCCCAAGAATTATTTGCCTTCAGTGAATCATTCTTACAATTCTTGCAGCAATAATGAGTTGTAGTGAATGGTGGTGACAGGGATAGAGAGTGTTTAAGCAAAATATTCCATAATGGAGTAAAGTGCATTCGGAATGAAGGCTGTGCTGTTAAACATTACCCTCAGGATGTGCCAACACTGAAATTCAGAGACAGGCTGGGAAGAAGTTTATATCACGTGTCAAAGGTGGCACCACAGTAGACATATTGTTCTGAGCATTCCAGATTTGGGGACATTCTGGATTGCTTTCCATATCTGAAAGGTGTCCCTTGAGGATGTATAAATGACACATTGCCTCTCTAAATTTCACTATGGCCAGGAAACATTTCATTTCTTCTGTTGCATGTTGGCAACTCAGAAAAAAAAAACCAAAACATTGAGACTGGATAGGGGCCATTTGATGAGTCCCCATAATTTCTAAGCAGCAACTTGTTTTTAACCAGGTGCTTTGTGGTGTAATAGATTTTATAGAAGGTTGACTTGCTTTTGTATATCTCATCTGCTCCCCTTAATACCAGAGCACAGGTACTTGTGATAAAGCTTCCTCCAGGAGCCTGCCAAGCTGCACTGCTCCTCGACATCCCAGCTCCAGAGCTGAGCCTCATCACTTCTGCCTCCTGGCTGGAAACCTGACATAGTTGTAATGCAGCCAGCTCTCTTATTTGCATCTTAAAAACCCTCATCACTGCTGATGATCAGTTTTAGGCAGAGCTGGTGAAACCTTTGAAGGTGAGGGAATGCCTGTACCCTTTTGCGAGGCATTGCTTCAAGAAAAAGATTTGGTTCTTACTCTGGTTTGTTCTGTTATTGGGTTTTCTTTTAACCTTTCCCAGTTCTTCAGGACAAATGCTTCCGCTCTTTTAAAAAAGCAACCAACATCAATACTATCTTTTTGAGTAACAGAATTTTTACAGATGACTCCAGAAGAACTGGAACAAGATTCATTCTGAGTACTTTTATAAACACACCCTGAAAGCAAAGGTGGCAGATATTAGTGCCCACACACAGCTAGATGAAAGAATGTATGGAGCAAAGTCCAGTTTTCTTCAAACTTCTTTTTAATTTCTTTTGAGTTGTTTTGAAATATATGGAAGGAACAATTTGTGCTTTGCCATTTGTACTTGATAAATAAGATAAACAGCATTATTTCAATGATTGGGATTATTTCAATGATTATTTCAATGATTGAGAGCTGTGTATCAAGTCAGCTTCATTAAGATAGCCACCCAAATTTTACTCTATTTTTCCTTACTTGGGATGAAGCAGTGCACAACTGGACTGTAATTTAATAAACATAAGTCTCCTCTGAGAAACTCAATCCTGTCTCAATACAATTCATGAGTCCTGTGAAATTTGATTGAATTAATCAAATAATCCAAACCATTTTTCTTCACAACTTACACAGGTGAAAATATAAACACCATTATACAAAAAGCCAACAAATGCTTAAAAAGGTCCTAAGGCTTTGGGTAACAAAGAACTGTAACAGAAATCACTATTTAAAATAGTCTGTAGTTAAATACCTGTCTGTGTGTGGGTGCTTGCATATGTACTATGGACACACATAGGACTTGGAGAAATGAACCTTGAATTTTAACCCTGGAAGTTGGTGTAGAATGTCATTAAATGAGGTATATACTTCTCAATTTTGGCTCACATGTCACTTTTCACAAACTGCTAAGGAGTATGAGTGCTTGCTGTGCCCAGCCTTGCTTTCCTCCACTGCTGCAGATGATGCTCAGTGCATTACAAAGTTCTTTTCTGCAAGGACTGTGACTCAGGATTTTCTGGATCCAGCAAGTGTATGTATTTACTGTTTAAGTCTCAGGTGTCTCCTATCCAATGGAAATCTTGGCTAAATCCAGTGGAACTACAGAAGTATGTATTGCTTGGCATTACTGAGAATATCACAATGTCAAAATATTTTGGAAAGAACTACTGGGTTTTACTGTTTATCTACAAACCTTTGTAGGAGGGAACGTGAACCAGCCAATCCTGCTGTGTGAAGCTCAGCAAAGTCCATCCTAGCAGTAATTTAGGGAAGTCTTTGGAAGTGTGAGATCCTGTAAGACCTGGCTAGCAGCATCATGTACCACGTTTAGCCATGACTGGCAGGACTGGAGCACACCTTATGCCCCAGGAATTGAGAGGGCAGTGGTAGTGGCTGTCATAGTTGAGACAGAGACAATACAAAGCAAAACACTCCTTTTTCAGAAGGCTTCAAACCTGTTTTTATTATAGCATGCATGCTTTTTATACATTCTTACAAAACTCATAAGTTTACACTTTACTCATTGGTCACAAGACACAAACAAAATGCTTATCAGAATAGGCAGTTGCAGGTTTCTCTTATTTTTCCTTTTTCACTCCTGGTTTCTATGTCAATGACCTTAGTAGAAAATTCTTTCAGGGGTAAACATGGATCCTCTTGTCAAACCTCTCTGGCACACAGAAGTGGCTGTAAAACCTCTTTGACACCTGGCAGTGAATGTGTGCAGAGACAGAGGCTGTGACCTGCCCTGAGTGTCAGGATCTGGTACCTCAACCAAACACAGCACCCAACACAGTTTGGTGCTCTGGCATCACTGGCGTTGCTTCCAGCCATCAGTAGAGGACAAAAAATGAGGAGATACATATATATATATATAGAGGTGTCTATATGTCCAAAAGAGGAGTGCCCAGCCTCAGAGAAGACTCCCATGCTTGCTGGGCTTTGGCCATGGCCAGAGTGGCTGCAGCAGGGTGATGTGGATGCAGTGTCACGTCAGGCACAGCTGGGCACCAGCGTGTGTGGGAGCTCAGGGCACAGCCCTGTCAGGGAGCTGCCACTGCAGGTGCCCATGCTGTTCCCTTCCCCAGCCAGCTGGAAAAGCTGATAATGGTCTGACTTCAGGGATAATTTTGCTTGAACCCTCCCTCTCTGCTCCACTGCAATCAGCAGAGGAAGACAAAAGGGTGGAATGAAACAAAGATGCTCCGAAGTAAAATCAGTCCCCTGCCTCTGTGCCTGTTTCATACCTTGGATCTGCCAATTCTGGCAATCTCCTTCATTCACATCAGTGCTAGACAGAAGAGAATATGGCCAGTGCACTCTGGGAATAAAGCTCTTCTGATTCCCTTCTTCACAGGCTTTCATTGTCACATCAGTGCTAAGGAGCCAGTTGAAAAGGCCATGGTGTCTTAAACACTGACAGAAATACTGCAGACATGTGAATCCTGAGTGCTGCTTCTCCTTTTTTCTTCAAGTTCTGATCAAATGCATGCAGAAGAGCTCGTGTTGGAGGCCTGAGTGACACGGTGTCACCGTTCAGATGCACAGAGGGGTGGCTGCTGGCGCAGCGCTCGGATAAACAAACCCTGCACCAGGGGCCACACGTGCTTCAGCTCTCCCAGGACACAGCCTCTGTGCCTGGCATTTTGACTCGCACACACCCTGAAATATTTACTGCTTGCACCACCTTCCCACACTGGTATCTCATAGCTGAAGCTTTTGGAATTAGTTGTAACTGGAAAGCAGCCTACTTTTCTGTTTGCCTGAATTCTGCACTGCCAGCCTGGGGTTTTAGGCTGAGCACATCGCAGTGGGAATCTCAAAAGCACTTAACTCTCCAAGGAACAAAATTTTCTCTTTAGGTTTGCGTTATTGAAATTGTTTCTGCAACAACGCTGAAAATCTATTTTCCCTCCTTCCACAAATCAGCCATGAATTCAAGCATTGGCCAAACATGCTGAAGCCTTGCTTTGCAAGAGCCTATTCCCCTGTTAGCACATCCACTTTTTGGATGCAGTCCCTTAACTGGAGAGCTAGAGCTCTGCTCTTCAGAGGTAGAAACCCAGGGTGCAGCTCCCAGCAGGGAAAATAAATAAAGCAGAGGAAAAGAATGAGGCTTCTTGCCTAAAATGCCTCCAGATTAGTAGAGCTCTTTGAGCAGCTTTTGGGAAAGTCCAGTGAAAATCTGGCTGCTTTCATCTGTGTCTTCAGTATTCTCCTCAGTTTTGTTGTTAGCAGGAGCTGGACAAGCCTCACGTTTTGTCAGGTGAGCTCTTTTACAGCATTTGACAAAGTCCATAGTATTAAATTAGAATTTTCAGAGGAACTTTTCTTGGAGCTTTTGTTTTACAGAAAAGCTTGTAGAGTTTGAATTATTGCATTGAGGTCACTTCCATAGCCAATAGCATGTGTTCAAATCAGTCAGAAATGCTCTTAAAAATATTGAAACTATGGATGCGTGTTCACGATAGAGCTGGTGACTGGTGGCTGGTAATATGGATGCAAAAATCATTCTAAATTTTTCAAATTTAAAAAAAATTAAATTGCTTCTCAAGGAGTTCTTTAAAAAAAATGCAGGACTTTCTTGAAATTCAATTCAAGTATTTTCTTGAAACCAACTTTCTGCTCAGTCTGAAGTGTAGTGAGATCTCTGGAAAAAATTCCCTTTGTCGATCTGGCTTTTCATCTGAGTGCCTGTCAGCTGTGAATAAAGCTGGAGTTTTTGGCAAGGTACTTTTTCAGGCAGAACAACTTCAGTTCCTTGCTCTTCACAGCCTGGTGCTCCTCTGCCATTGCTTTGTATCTAATTGCAGCCTGTGGTGTGAGAGCACCCCGGTCTGAGCTGTGCAGAAGCACTGCTGCAGAGTTACAGGGAGAAAAGACTTGGTCTGCAGGGCTGTGCCTGTGACTCAATAAATCCCTTGGTGTGCCTGTGACTCAATAAATCCCATGGTGTATTCCAGAGAAACGCTGCTTGAAAATTCCTCTCTTCCGAAATTTGGCTCTTTTTTGCCTATTGATTCACAGATTTTTCAAGAGCAAAAGGAGCCTTGAAACATCATTAGTTGTATTTTCTGTATGCAGAGGCCTGGAATATCAGCAGCTTGCCTGGTGTGGAGCTCAGTGACTTCCCTGACCACAGCTTATCTTCCAGCTTGGCTTTGAGGTCCCACTGGCCGTGGTGCTCTGTGCACTCTCCTGGCACTGCCCTGGAGCTTTGCACAAGTGCAGCTGTCCCTCCAGAAGTTGGTTACTTGCCAGTATTAAAAGGAATAATAGCAGCTGCCTTTAATCTGAGCACAATTTTAAAGAACAGATGTTGCATCTTGCACTTTCTGTGGCTGCTCAAGGAGCCCTCCTAGCCAGCTTTTTCTCTCTGTGTACTGTGTCATCAGCTCACCTCCTGATCTTCTTCCAAAAGCTGGACAGATGGAGGATCTCCCATCTCAAGGAGGAATTTCTTTCCAGCCCCAGAGGAATTTTCATTGCTCATCAATGTAAACTGTCTTTTTCAGTTTGCTTTTAGAAGGCTGAAGCCAAAGCGTGTGTGGCATTTTATTCCTCATATAACCAATAGAAGTAAAAATTATACCCTTTGTGTTTCAGCTTCATGTGAGGAATTTGGTGTTCAGGCAGTTCTGAGATCTGTGTGCTTTAGTGTCTCCCTTTTTTCTCCCAGCAAATACAGCCTGTGTGTTCTGTTCTGAAATATGCAATCTTATGTTTGGCTCCATAAAAGTCATTTGGTGTGAGTGACTCCAGCTTAGCTGCCAACCTGGCTCACTCTCTGATACTGGCTGCTCCTCACTGTAATTTGCTGGGATTTCACTCTTCTTGTCA
The DNA here is from genome assembly GCF_024509145.1 of Vidua macroura. Lineage (NCBI taxonomy): Eukaryota > Metazoa > Chordata > Aves > Passeriformes > Viduidae > Vidua > Vidua macroura. Next base: position 6,541,453 of record NC_071577.1, read on the forward strand.
TCTGTACACTTTATTGCCTGGCATATTTTAATAATTTCTAAACCTTTGTCTGGAATATTAAGAAGTGTCAGTCCTGGGGATCCCTGGGGAGCAACACCCCAATTGTATTATAATTGTTCATTTACAGCTACTTTTGGAGGGTCCCCAGTTAGCTGGGTCTCATTGCATTTTTCATGTGTTTTATTAATATTGAAACATAGAGACAAATCTAATTAAATGTTTACTATTTAGCCCGTGCTTTGCATTTTAATTAAAGGAACAAAAAATGGACTTCCCAGTTGTGTAGCTGCTTATGAAGTCAGCCCTCAGTGCTCTTGGCAATCCAAGCTGTCAGTGACCTTACCCCTGGGAGCAGGGGTCTTTGGAAGCACTGCAGCTCAGTTTGACATCCTTATCCCTCTATTTGGTTGATGGGAGTCAGTGTGAGCTCTGTAATTTTTGTCTTGTTTTTTTTCCCTTTCTTAATTTTTTCTGTCACACTGTGAGTTGCTTTTTGAAGTTAACTTGCCCCCAGCCCCGATAACTGAGCATTTGTTGGGCCATGTTCTAGTGCCAGTTTTCCACATGCTAGCAAATGGAGTAATAGGGTTTCTAAAATATACTTCTTTCAAATATTACAGAAATTGGAACAATCTGGTAGAAACTGAGTTTAGCAGATATGTCTTTATGTCAAACTAATTTAAGGCCAGAAGCTCCTTATATTTTTTTTTTTTTAATTGTTATAGGAGAAAATCTCACATGTGGGTATATGTATATTCTTCTCAGCATATGTACTATATTCTTGTACTGTGTTTCACAAGAAGTATGAGTTAATATTTGCATGGAATTTTGGATAAGTGATAAGCTTTGTATTCTTGCTTGGGTATTAAGAGTCTCTGTTTGGAGTTGCCAGCAAGGGATGTGGGTGCATTTGTGTACAGGTGTTTATTGCAGCTACAGAATGAGGCCTGGCAGGTGGGCAGCCCCTTGATTTAATGTTCAGTAGTGACCTTGTAACTCTTCACAGAGCACAGTAACTCAGCTTTTGTACCATAAGTTGCAATATTAGAAAAGGATCATTTTTACACTCATCTGGAAATTTATACTCAGGTCAGACCACTGGGTGTTTAACTCTGAAGTAATTATGTGATAGCTATGAAGAATAGGGGTTTGTCAGATCCTTGCCATCTCTCCCAAAGCTCCTGACCTTGCACCAGTTCTCAGGTGTGCTGTGCCTGAACTGGATAAAAATGCTGTTCATGTCCACCCCAGTGTTTTCAGCTGGGCCACCCAAAACAGATTCCTGCTCCAGACCAGTCCTGCTGCCCTTGGGAAGCTACAGCCATGCTGATGAAATATGGAGGCTTGGATCAGAGCAGGAGAAGGATGGAGTCCTTTCCCTCAGATGTAAAAAAGCCATTGGTTAGTAAGGATTGAAGGAGGTTAATGCAGCTAAATTAAAAGTACAAGGAAAGCTTTCCTTCAGAGCAGTGGGTGCTTCTGTAACAGGAGACAATTACATGTAAATCCTGAGTGTTTGTAAACCCCCCAACCCTCAGTACCAGGACACAGATGAGATAACCACATTTTGTCCAGTTATTCTTGCAAGGTATTTTGTGGGTTTTTCCAAGCCATGAGGATTTTGCTCTGCAGAAGGCCAGAGTAACAGCAATATATTTATGTGTGCTGCTGAAAAGAGGGAAGTGACTAATTCATGCTTAAAGCCACCTTTCAGAATAGCTAGTGTATCATTTTTGGTGTACATCTAAATTGGAAACTACCTACAGAGAAAATGGCATTGCAGAAAGTACACCCTGAAGACATTTGTTATTGCAGAGTTTGTTAAATTATAGCCTTTCATTGAGGTTATTACTTGGAGTTCAATTAACATTTTAAATGTATGTTTGGAGACCAGCAAACAGGGCCTCAGCAGACCAGAACAGTTCCCTACCACCAGCATCACCATGGCAAAGCAAAGCCAGGAGGAGAAGCTGTTCTTTTCCATAAAAAGCCACAAACATTTTGTGAAAGCTCCTTCCATGTGGCTTCACGGGCTTAAAGCACTGCACTTCAGCAGCAGTTATGGTTTCATGGACATCTCAGTTGGAAAGAGAATTTGTATCAGACAGAAAGTCCCACATCTGCCTTTTGTTCAGGCTACATGGAGGCTGCTTTTCCTTCCATTAAGGCATCTCTAGTCCAGACATAATTTATTTATTTAACTGGAATTGAAAGGCAAATACAGTAACAGAAAAATTTGATTTTAAAGAATAGTTTTTGCCAAGCAGATATATCTGAAGATGGAGGAATACATGAAATCTAGTAGTACAATGACCTTGATTTGCATTAGAGTGGCAAGCTGAACTGCTTGAAGTTGCCTGTAATGTTTTTTCCTCAGCCCAGAACAGTGTGTTTTAAATAAAGGGAATCAGTTTAGCTTTCTAGTAAATACCTTCAGCCAGCATTTTCAGAAGGGATTTCTCAATTGGTGACTGCCCTTGAAAGAGATTTGAAAGGCAAGTGGACGTGGCACCTAATGGAAATACGATGCCTCTCACAGCTGAGTTACTGAATAAAAAGTAAGTAATGAACACAAATAAGAAAAAATAATGCTGTGAGGGACAGAACTCCTTATGCTGCCAGACCCCAGCAAAGTAACTGCTACAGACATGGGGATTTCCAGCAATCATGGGCACAGAGAGGAGGGCACAGAGAAAACCAGCATTAACAGTTTCTGAGGAATCTCAGGCATGGGCATCTCATGGCGCTGAGAAATATATTTTGCAAAAATATAAACAAAAAATATTCGGCTGCAGACCAACCCCATCCCTGCCACAGTGCTGAGCAGTTTCACTGAGTATCCTCCTTCCTTCCTTTACGAGTTGCAGGGTGAAAGTCACTCCCCCTGTGGCAGAGGTTACCATGCTGATGTATAAAACATCACAGTGGTTCTGTAGGTACAGAACTGAAGTAGGGCTCCACATAGTGGTGTGTAGCAACTCTTGGCAAATGCTCATCTGTTAATGGCAACCTGTGTGTGCATAATGTATTAGTGCACAGCACCTGTTTATGAGCAGATTGGTGTTTAAGCAGTGTATTGCACAAGGGAGAGACTTTTTCAGGCTGAATGAAAGCATTCCTCTCCCTCACAGGCAGCTTGTTCATCACAAGCACCCGTGTTTCTTGAAAGCAGGAAACAACCCCCAAATAGTCAGAATATTTAAAATAGCCTAATTGCATGGTGATTGCCAGATTTGTAGTGAGTGGGTGAGTAGGATTGGTCTCTCACAGCAAGCTTCAGCTGCTCTCACAACCTGCCTTCAAAGAGCTGCTTAGGGAGAGGGGAAGGAAAGAAAGTGTATAAAATCAGCTGCTGAATAGTGTCTGCAGGATCTGGAAGCTGCTGTGTGCCTCCCACCTTGCCTGCCCTCAGATGGGCTTGGTTGGTGCCTCACAGGGTGGGTGCAGTGTCAGCACCACCCAGGTGGCTTCTCCCAACACATTGTTCTGCTCCCTTCATCAAACCCAAAACCACCCCAAGCCTTTGTTGCTATCACACCTGTGGTTTTTAAAGATTTTGTTAGGTCTATCTGTTCTGGCAGAAACTCTCAGAACTGTCATGAGAGTTGCTGTCCTGGCTAAAGGGCTCTGGCCACAGGTCTGCTCAAACGCAGGGCAGCTTCAGGGTCTTCCTTCTGGTCCCTTCACACTTCCTGCAGTATTACACCAATGTGACAATTCCATCACACCCAAAGCATCACCTCCTAGCAGATCTCTGATAACTGAAAATTGTCCAGGAAATTGCAGTTTGAAATTTGTATGATTGTTTTCATTAATTTTTTGTGTATAGGAAACACTTAATCTAAATATCAGAATATGTGTCCAGCCATCGTTTTCCAACAGAGAAGGGGCTTCTGTGCTCCAAGTATTGCTTTGAAATAATCGGTTTTGTTTCAAATAGCCAGAAATACATTTTGGATAAGCACATCAAGAGGCTTATCCAAACTTTAAAAACTGACCTAAAACTGGACTCCAGATTTCATGGGAATGAGGAATTCCTTTTTAGTATTTCCATATAATTGAGTCAGAAGTTGATTAATACATTAGCAGTTCTAAATACACCCTGCCAGACTCTAGGAATACTACATGGGATCAAGAAAGAACGAAATGATTTTTAAAAGCCAATTCAATTTCAAGTTTTGATTTCCTTTCTTTGAGGTTATTACTTTGTTTAAAAAATGAAAACTGTATGTCCCTTTGTTGGAACTTTATTACTGCTTTGGCTGCATTACAGGAACATTATAACAGGACAGCATTTTGATTGATGTGGCATTGACTGACTTGACCTGTTTGAGGAGCTGCTGTTAAACCCACACAAGAACACTCTGAGCTGTGTGTTTGAGTTTGTTGAGAGCCTCCTCTGAAAATCTCATCTAATGGTGCAGGAATTTTCCTCCCAGCTCTGCACATCCTGTCCCCCCCTCCAAAAAGCAACTTATATCTGCGTCCTTCTGTTCTCAGCCGAGCTGTGCATCAGACAGTGAGTGCTGCTGCTCTCATGGACAGAGACCTGGCTCCAGATTTATTCCAGGCTCTGCCACAGGTACCCATGTGCTCCCCTGCTGTTGGCTTGTTTGTGGGTTTGGATTTCCTGTGCTATCACACCAGAAAAGTGCCAGGTCTGAGAGCCAGTGGGCAGTGAAGGATGCAGTGCCAGTGCTGGGCATTGCAGTCACTGCTGCTGAGACAGGAAATGTGGGCACTTCCAGACACCCCCATGCAGGGGGAAATGCTGAGGTGAATATAAAGGCGTAGAATATGTTGGCTTTCTGTGGTCTCTGTCTGCTTAATCTGAAGTGCCTTCCTCTCACAGACCTGTCTCCTGCTCACCCTCAAATTTCCTCTGTAAGACTGGCTTTTCTCCCCATTTTCTCCACATTATCTGCTCGGGGGTTCTTCAGGGTGTGGGGGAGCAGGGTTCAGTTTCCTACCTTGCATCAAGGCATTCAAATCTGTACGTCCTGGCTCTCACCTCCCAGTGGAAACTGCCCCAGGCTGGTCTTAGTTGGCATATTTTCTAATTTATCTGTTGAAGTTCTGAGTATTAAGTAATCATTAAGTTAAATACAGATATAATCCTAGGGCTGCTCTGATCCATGGCTCTCCAGTGATCACAGCCACCGAGCTGCAGGCACGAGCCCAGGGATGGCTGTGTGCTGTGCCCAGCTCTCTCCCTTTGGTCTGAAGAGCTCCCTGTGTCAGGAGAGCTGTCCTGGGGAGGGATGGCTGCCAGCTCTGTGCTCTCCCCTTCCAGAGAGCAGCCCCAGACTGTTTCTTGCCTTGCTGACCTGAGAGGAGAGAGCCTTCATCACAGGAAGCAGAGGAGAGAATGAGATGTGGCACCCTGGGTGAGATGTCACATATAGGTGATGGAATAGCACCCTCTCCTTCCCCAGAGGAAAGAGGAAATAAGAGCTACTCCAGGGTTTGGAAGGGGCCTGGGGTTGTTATCTGTGTGCTTTGGGGATGGTCCACTGGAGGGAATGTGTTTCACTCTGACCCCAGTGTGCAGGCACCAGGCTGCTCTTCTGCTCCTGCTGCGCTGAGGGAGGAGGGGCAGTTACCTATGGATGGCTTTTTAACAATAATGATTACAACAGAAGGATTCCTGAGGCTTTGTTATTCTTGATGAGCCTGCCAAGCAGCAGGTATGACTTGACCTATCCTTTTAGCCTTCTGGCTGTGTCTCCCCATTTGCTCAGCATCCCTGTGTGCATGTTCAGGAAGGCATTTGATGCTGATTGGAACTAATTCACCATCACAGTGGGGGGAATTCACTTACATTGCTCTGTGCTAACAGCTATAAGCAGTGATAATTAATAGCTCCTAATTGCTTAATCAGTGTAAAGTTTTAGACTATGTCATATGTGAAGGTTTTTATTTTGTGTGGATGACTAAACCCCCAATTAATGCATCGAGTCACACAGCCTTACCAGTGCTGTCTGCTCCAGACAGAGAAAAATAACCAGTGTCTTCATTACCCCCCTCAGGTCCCTTTCTGTAGTCATTACTGTGGCCTGAAGACATTTTTCTGTAGCAGCTGCAGTAATGTTACAGTGAGCTCCCTATCAGCTCAGAGCTGTCAGCAGCAGATATGAATCCACCAGCCCGAGCCCGTTCGGTGCTGCTGACATGCTCTTCTTGACTTTCCATTTATTCCTTTACCCCTGGTGGCCAATCTCTCTTAAAATCAAAACTGTCTGCCACCAGCAATATCTGGCAATACTCTGTGATTTTGCAGCTCTCAACAGACACCCGGTCCCTGTGCACACACAAGGCTTGTCTCCATCCCACATTACTCAAGGTAATGCATCCCTCTTTGGTATTCAGTTTTTGTTTTCTTTAGTGCTGGCTAAGTTTTATCTCTGCTCCCTCTCCCCGCTCCCCCTCAGCTGTCCCTGTATCTCTTTCCGTGCCTGTCTTTCAGGACGTATCTCTTGGATTGTTTTCATTTCCCAGACCTGTTTCCCAGGCCAGTTTCTTTTCAGCTGCTTGTCCCTGAGTCCCTCTCCATTTGTGTTTGTCTCTTTTCTTATCTGCTGAGGAAGATGAAGGGGAGATAGAGGTGTTGACTGGCAGAACTGGAGCTGCCTGTTGGAAGTGATCGTGAGCAGGAGTTTGCTTCCACCCTCACAGAGCTCCTGGCTGGATGCATCCTCCTGGCAGGTGGAGTTGTGTCTGATTAGGCCATCCTTTAAAACTTATTTCTAGTTCTATTTCTCTCTCAACAATGTCTGTCTTATTCTATCACATTTCTAAGTCAGCATTTCTTATCTCAAGGTTTACATACAGATACATACTATGTAAGTCTTCTGTCAAACCTTGAGAATTCTCTACAAATTAATTTCTCACAGGGTTGGGCTCTAGGGAACGGATGGATGGATGGATGGATGGATGGATGGATGGATGGATGGATGGATCCACAACAGGTGCTGTGCTTTTCCACATTGTAGGTGCTTGTTTATAAACCCTATGGGAGTTTTTTCTGTAAAGGGATCCCATTAATATTTGTGCAGCGTGTCTCCACTGGGCATGGAGACTTAAGGGGAAAAGCAGAAATACAGAGTGGAGACAGAAAAGTCAGTTGCTGCCATTTACCACAATAAAAGTAACAATACCAGTGCAGGTAGAGCTTGTTAAAGAAAAGCCTGAATTTTATGGGACTAATCCTACATTGGAAAGCTGTTTGGTGATAGATCCCTAGGTGAATTCATCTGACATGAGTGAAATCATATAGTTTGTTAGCAGTGGAGGAATTGACCCTTAGATTTCTCCATGCCATAATGCTTCTACAGAGGAAGAGAAAATGAGCACTAGCTATTTCTATAACACATTTTCTTCTTTTATGGGAAGTTTTACCTTTTTTTGCAATATGTGTCTCTCTTGCCATTAGGGAAGGAGATCCTGGGAAGTGTGAGACTCTCTTAGGTAATTAACTTCCAAATCAATAGGAGAGATCTGAAGGCTAGCACAGGGCAGGTAGGAAATGCAAAATTATTTTTATCTAACAAAGAAGCGTGAATGAATGAATGAACATGTGACAATAGGAATGGTCAGACAAGGACAGGGAAAGCATTATGGCCTGATAAAGGCAGAACAATCCATCACAACAATAGTACCTTTAATTCCCCTTAACGCTGTGTTGCAGTGTTTGAATTACAGTTTGATTTTGTTATCTATGCATACATAGAACTAAGGAGTTTAGCTGCCTAGAAAAACAACACACAGGCCTGTCTCACCTAAGCCATGCAAAGAACAGCCTGGGACTCTTACCACAGAGTAAACCTGGAATTTCTTGGCCCTTAGGGCTGGTTATGTCTAGAAGCAACTCTATGGCATCTCTAGCATTTTTGCAGGAGTGAGGTTTTTAGGCAGAGGATGAGTTTACAAGCAGCTTACAGAGGCTAATAAATTATTTATAGCTGTTTTGATAGTTAATCAACTATTTTAGGTTGTTAGGTAAGTGAAGAGGCTGCTTAAAACTATGGCTTGTAACCATCTAAGTATTTTTATTTTGTTTGTGTTTATTTGCACTTCAGTATCAGTGTGTTGCAGGTATCCTAACACTGAATGATGATTTATTAACCAGAGAGAAACCATCTGTAAATGCAGGCTTTGTGCAAAGTGTGACATTTCTTCTCTTATTTCTGCTTTCCTTCTCCTACTGAGAGGGGTCTGCTGGAGGCAGCTGGCATAGCTGATGGGGAAGAAGCAGGGTTTCTCTTCTGTATGACACTGAGCTTAGAGCTGAGAGGAGGACTTCATTTTTCTTGTTTCTTCAGTAACTTAATCCTTTGTGGTTTTACTGTTTCTGAAATAATAAAGTCAGCCTGGAGTCAAAGGAAAGCCCTTCTCAATTCTCAGGAAAACACAAGGATGAAGTAACCTTGGTCTTTCCCAAACTAGTGAGCAAACATTTTCTGCTGGTGACTTTCCCTGGCTGGGAAAGCAGAAGCATTTTCCACAAATAAAACTCTACTCTGGAAATGACAAGGAAGGTGCTCTGCCCAGAGTGCATAATCCAGATCTGGGATGATCTTAGCCAAGGGCCAAGATAATTAGCCAAGAGAAGACAGCCCAGGAGACAAAACATTGGTTTTCTGTGTGCAATTTGCCAAAGCTAAATTAATTCTAATGTTCCAGTGGGAATCTGCCTTTTCTTAACCTAGATTTCATTACAAAACCTGTGAAAATTATGGAAGCCTCTAAACTGGCACTGTGTGTGCAAAACAATGCTACTATTCAGGAGCAGAAATGTACTCCAGTGTCCCAGTTGTAATGGGGAGGGTTTTTGTGGGTTCTTTCCTTCCTTATCTTGCCTGTAAAAGGAAAACATGTGCCTTCACTAATGTGGAGAATCAAGTGAATGGGCCAAAGTTGTGCCCTGCAGAGAGGTTTTTTTTGGTCAAATTTTTTTCTGCTGTATGTTTAGAATATTTTAGACATAAGGAATAACAGGAATGATTTATGCCACGAATTGTTTCATAGTTTTTTTCTTTTCAAATCTCTTGCCTCACAGTCTAAAAATCTTAAGAAATACATACAGGAAGATCTGTGAGGAGTAGTATAATTCCTCCAAGGGCCGTGTCAACCTTAGGGCCAATACATTTATTATCATTTAAGTCTGACATACAGATCTCATTGTGAGACCTGCTCCTCTCATGAGTGCTTGTTATGCTCCTGAGTGTGTATGTTGACTTCCACAGGACTGTTTCTGTCTTAATTTTGCAGAGCTGCTCTTTAATGGGTTTCAATCTCTCCTTATTACAGGACAGATTTTCCCTTAGTGGGGAAAACCTGGTGAAATACAGAAGGATGTGAGGGCAGAATCTGGACCAGCTCATACTGAGAGCAAGGAAAGTTATTTTTTCTCTTTAAACAAGCAAGCCAATATAGATACACTATTTGGAGGGAGTTTGGTTTTAATTCTCAGTATATTTGACCTTCAAAAGGACACAAAACAATGCAATTCAGAGGTGTGCTGCCTACAAGCTCAGCTCCTGGTTGTGTCTGTACAGCTGAGAAAAGTGAAAACAATGAAACAGACACTTTTGAGTTCCCAGTGAGAAAAAAGGAAACTGGCAGCCTTTTCTTGCTTTATTGTTAAATATCTCTATTTAAATGCAAATCATCATCTGACACTGCCAAACAAAGTCATGTACCAGGCAGCAGGCATGCAAGTTAAAAAATTTTAAAATGATGTTTTGAAGATGCTGAATTGCTTTTATTTCCAGGAGGAATAGAGGTGGCTGAATAAATTTTTGGCTGCATACCGAGGATCAGCTCAGCACCTTGGCACCTCAGCTATGAAGATTTGTGTTTTAAGTACAGCTTTTACAGAGGTGTGGGCAGACTCTCTAGTTAGGGATCACTTGGATGTGTGATGAAGTTTCTTCTGTGTTGTTCCACAGCACGTATTACAGTGGAAAGCCCAGTGTTTACAGAATGCTTTAGAAGTGGGTGGAATCCAGGGACAAAAAGGGGAAGGAGCAGCCAAATTGCTGCCTCAGGAATGTGTGGTTCCAAGTGACCTTGTGGTGCTGGATGCAGCTTCCAGCTTCTTCCCTGAGCTCCAGACCTCTGAGCCTAGAGAGGCAAGACACTGGACCTCAAGGAAGGATTGGGGTAGAGGAGAGTCTTGCACGAGGAGCCCACGTTGTGGGTGGGTTGTGGCTCCTGAGCTGCCCCAGCAGGGATGCTCCAGCTCAGGGGAGGGAAGGTTCTCTGAGTGTGCATCCATCCTGCTCCTCCTGCTGATCAGGAGCAGCTAGTTAATAAAACCCACCTCCAGGGGAGCATTTCTATTCAGTTCAGCAAGTCCCAAAATCAGCTAACAACCTGTATCTTATCAAGCCTCATCTGCTAAAATTCTTCCTTTAATTTGCTGTTTACCACACCATTTTAAACTTTAATTCTTTTAAATCAGTGTGGCTATATTTGCTTTCTGTGCAGGGTTCCAGTAGTCTCTTAATAATCATAATAATCGTTATTACTGATTAAAGTTGCATTATTCATGCCAGATGGGGTGCTCTCCCTGTCAGCCAGAATGAGTTTGCATTTATGTAGTTATAGTACATTTGTGATCTAAATAAACAGATGGTAGAAGGTGACAGAGAATTATGTGCTGGTGATATCAGCAACAATGTTTCCCAAGTATAATTGCTTTAAATGAGCATGAATGCAACAAGGAGCTGGTAGTTTTAACAAGGTAGTTGGCATTCAGTGTGGTAATTACCAGGCAGCATCATCAATAGCACCAGGAATGCCAAGGGAGGAATTCTGGCTTTGAAAAATTAGTGACAGAGAATCCGACTTCACACGACCATCAGGGTGGGTTTGCTCAGCTCTGTAACATCTCACAGGTGTGAGCACACTGCTAGCAGAGGAGCAGAGTTTGTCTTCAGGGTGATCCAACCTCAGCTGAGAGACATTTTGCACTTTCTCCAATGCCGTCTCCCATCAGGGCATGTGGCAAGTATTTGATTTAGTGTAATGGAGCAGTGTTAGCAGCAGCAGCTGTTAATACACGATTGAAAGGATTGAACCTGGATCAGGTTCAAAGGGGAAATTCACTTAACAGAATCTCAGCAGTACTCAGTGATGTATAAAAGTTTAATCAAACACAAGGTTGGGTTCCTGCGATCAAAAGCGCAGCGATAAGGACTGTGCATAGTCTACCACAAGATTTACACTGGGTGTCTCGGCTCATCCCATCAGCTCTGGCTTTGTGAAGGGCTGGCCTGCCTGCCCCTCAGGCACTGCACTGCTGGGAGTGTGCCTGCACTTTGGCCATGTCCAGATGGCAGCCATGGAATGGGGTCTCCCTTGCCTCGCAGCCCAGACTGGTGTGGGACTGTCCGAGCGCTCTCTCCTCTGCTGTTGAAGTGCAGCCAGAGGAGAACATTCCAGCTCTTCTCTTTGCTTGCCAGCCCCTCTCACCTGGGTCAGCGTTTTACCATGACATGGACATGTGAACTGAACTCCCACCTCAGTCCAAGTGGATTTCAGTCACTAATTACTAGATAGTTTATAAAAACCTACCATTGTTAATGCTGCTTCTTACAGCTGTATTTAACAGTGAAAGCGCCTGCAGTTCTTTTTCTTCAGGGACTAAACCTATCAGTGTAGGCCCACAGGGTGTGGTGATTGGCAGTGGGGCTGTGCTGTGGCACACAGGCTGTGGTGATTGGGGCTGTGCTGTGGCACACAGGCTGTGGTGATTGGGGCTGTGCTGTGGCACACAGGCTGTGGTGATTGGCAGTGGGGCTGTGCTGTGGCACACAGGCTGTGCTGATTGGCAGTGGGGCTGTGCTGTGGCACACAGGCTGTGGTGATTGGCAGTGGGGCTGTGCTGTGGCACACAGGGTGTGGTGATTGGCAGTGGGGCTGCAGCCCAGCCTCATCCCCCATGGGCACAGCTGTGAGAAGCAGGTGAGCAGCATTGACAGCAATGAGCCATGGAGTGCCCAGGTGCACTGAGCAACCACCAAAGGGAGCAGAGGGCACACAGGTGCACTGCATGAACAGGAGGGGTAGAAAAGGCTGGGCTGAAGGACAAGAAGGGCAGATGCTTGCAGCCTTGTGAAGTGCCCTGGTGTTACTCTGTATGGGCAGGTGCCTGAGCCTTCTGGTGAGGTAAGGTGTTATGGGTTAAAGCTTTCTGGAATTGTACGATACTCTGTATCGTGGTTGTCCTGACATACGGGCATGTGGAAAGATGATGCAGAGCATCACATCCAAGGTCTGAAGGAACATGAGGTTCTTTCTGAAACGTAACCACAGACAGCTAAAGAACCAGCAGTCAGAAAACAGAAGGTCCTGTAAGCTTTGCTGTCACTGGGGTTCAAGTGGTTGCACAGGGCAACCATTGGTAAGGTTTCCCTTACCACAGTATTGGATGTGCAGACCATGCAAGTTTGAGAAGATGAGGGGTAGCTTTTAACCAAAGGCATTGAGTGGACTGTCCCATTGTTTGTAGGTACACAGTTTGTGGTAACTGGGAGTGGGGCTGCAGCTGGGCCTTGTCCCTAATAGGCTACAGCTGTGCAGGACAGGTGAATGATATTGAAGGTAACGAGTGCCCAGGTGCACTGACCAATCACCAAAGGGAGCAGAGGGCACACAGGTGCACTGCATGAACAGGAGGGGTAGAAAAGGCTGGGCTGAAGGACAAGAAGGGCAGACCCTTGCAGCCTTCTGAAGAGGTAAGGTGTTACTGTGTATGGGTTGAAGCTTTCTGAAATTGTATGATGCTATTCTGTGTATTGTGGTTGTCCCACCTGTAACATGCTGTGATAATTGTTCAGATGAAATTGGACAGGTAGCTGTATAGCTTTTCTAGCACAGCCATCTCTTCTCCTGTGAAGGACTGAGTAGGTCTTATATAGGCTGTGGAAAGCAATAGTGATAACACTCAGTGATGATATTGTTCCTCAGTCCTCTGGACTTGCTCATACTTATTTTTGTTTTAAAATGTCCGGGTCATTATGCATAGCAAAAAGGTATTTAGGGTGTAAAGCATTTAGATAAGTACTTGTATTTCATATAAGTTTGACACCAGGTCTGGTTATTTAGTTAGGCCTTTTTTTATAGGCTCTGTTTCAACCTTGCTAAAGTACAAAAACCTTCCAAAGACAAGATGGACTCTCATCTTTTGTGGTTGCTGGATGTTAAAGGAATGAAAGGAAGGCACATTTCCAATCTCTGTCTTTCTGTCTGTCCTGCAGGTGGTCGTTGCCACAAGTCCTGCACAGGACGGTGCTGGGGACCAACAGAGAATCACTGCCAGACCTGTAAGTGTGTAAGAGTGAGAAACAAAGAACTGGAAAACAATGTAGCAGAGATCCTACTTGTTTTTTTTCTTTTGGTTGTGAAGGGATACTATAAATTCTGGGTTCAGTATGACTCTAAAATATACAAGGGTTTTTTTTTTCCCCATATGTTTTTACCTATAGATGATTTGCTTTTTTTTTCCCCACCTGTGTGAATGATATTTTTCTTTCCTCCCTTGTGCTTTCTAAAACTCCTTATGCTAACTTGAATTTTCTATTCACTCATGTGGCAATATGGAGTATGGCTCTTGAGAATATTGATGGTTATTGATGGCGTATTTGGAGATCTTTAATGACCACCTGATGCTGCAAAGTTCCTGATGCCAAAATACTCTGTTAATTTCAGTGGTAGCCTGGGAATATTAGCTATCTTGAAGAACTGTTTTCTTTATAATAACTTCAGACTACATTTGAATTGTACTGAAAGAGAGAATAATAGGTTTTTTGTGAAGGAAGTAGTAAGTGAAGGGTCACTCACAATGTTTTTCTGTCCTTGTGAATTTAGAAAGCATGAAAATTAGTTTCTTCCTTCCTGAAGGAGCTTTAAGCTCCTTCATGTAGGCACAAAAGAGCCAGAAGTACAGTCACAATATTAGCAGATTATAATAAAAGAGGAGAAAATTGAGGGCTGTTTTTTCTACATGTTTTCTTTTTCCTGCTTACAAGAGCATGAAAACCAGTTGCCTTTACTGGAGTCACTCCTCCTGGGAAATGAAGTGGTTGCAGGGAGCTCCCCCACAGAACACTTCCCCAGCTTGTGCTTGTTTCCTTGGCTGAGTGGTAAATGGGAGGAAGGACTGTGACAAATGAGCCACTCCCAGGCGAGCACCCCAGCTAAGCCCTGAGCTGAGGAGAGTCAGTCCAGGCTCATCTGCCTCTTTCCTGGGACTTGGGAGGAACAGTGCAGAGATGCTGCTGGTTTTTTTGTGGGGGGTTTAGGGTTTTTTTTTTTGTTTGTTTGGGTTTTTTTGGGGGGGGGGGGGGTGGGTTTTTTTGGTGTTTTTTTTTTTGTTTTTGTTTTGTTTTGTTTTTTGGTTTTTTTTTGACTACTCGGAGTGAGAGATAGGATGGAGTTAGAACTGGCAGACAGCCTGAGGTGAATGTCTGATGAGTCTGAGCAAGAAATCCAAGCTGCCCTGCTGCCCCAGGGGACAGAGCCACATACCTGCAGAGGCGCTGCTTTCCCTTTAGGAGCATCAGCTGAATCTGCTGGAGAAGCTGCTCACAGAGTTACAGCTCTGCTAAAGTTAACCTGTTCTTGTATCACTGCTTTATCTGCAGGCATGGTTAAAAACCCCTCAGGACATACTGTAGGACTAAGGTACAGTGATGCAGAGCAGATTCTTCTTTGTCTGAATTGAGCTGGGACATCTCCTTCCTTTGCTGGCAGTCTTTGTGAGGGCACTGAGGAAGTCAGTGCTCCTTACCAGGAAAAGAAGTAAATTCTGAGTTGTGTGCTTAAGTAGATAATAGAAAGGGACTTAAATCCTAGCTGACCAAATTATTTTATATCATGATTAGAGTTAATTAATGGTTTTTTTTGGTCTGGCCTAATGAGAAGCTTGTCTATTAAAACTAGTAACTTTGTAAGAAGCTGCATTAACCCATCAAACAAGTAGATTTATTCAGGCCTTCTGTGGTTATCTTATCCAAGAATTGTTTAAAATCTTGGCAGTTATGTTCTGTAAGGAGCCCATGATGCTGGTTCAGGCTGTTTCCAGCCTCATAGCAAGTCCAGCTGTGTACCTGCAGAGGTCCATGTGGCAGGATCAGCTCCCATGGTCTCAGCCTCTAGAACACACTGCTCTCAGATAAGGGAACTGATTTGGTGGATTAATGTAGAATTACCAGGGAGAGAAGAGCTTATCTGCAGGGCTGTGAAGGCAGGAGCTCAGCAGGGCTGCACAGAAGGCTGGCTCCAGGAGTGACAGCTCTCTGTCCCTCCACAGTGGCTGCCCTTGCAAATCCAAACAGTGGGGACAGGCTAAGGCACAACCATGGGGTTAAAATAATAAACTAAGAAAAGCCATAACCTATCCAAGTGTCAGGGAGATACACAGATCACACTTTTCTACTTGAGTACTACTCCACATCCTCTTACCTCCAAGCCCACTCTGATGGTCAGGGACAGGAATTAGTTTTATATCACAGATTTCTTCTTTGCCTCCATGACCTCACTGCACCTTGGACAAGCAGCAGGATTGAAGGAAAAGGCTGGCAATGTGTATTTTTTCATTGGATTTTTGCACAATGTGTTTCCTTCAAACTGAGTGAAGCTAAGAGGGAGAATTTGTGTAGGGACTCAGAACATAAAAATGCAAGTGGGACTATGATTTTGCTGCCTTCATGTATGATTTTAAAAGACATGCCTGGCTTTTGGGCTCACAAATGTTGTTTGATTCAAGCTGTGTTGTGCACATTGTGTCTACCTTAACCCCATCACCTTGGATGCACGTCTTTCCAGCACATGTAGGAAAATACTCCAGCAGTGCTACATCAATTGCCAAACCATTTTGATCCTAGAAACAATACAGAGCTTCATTTTGATAATTTCTTTTTTTTTTTTTTTTATTGAGGATTGAAGCAAAATATTTTAATGAGCCCCCCTCCCAAGATAAGATTTAAATTATTTTCCTGGGAAAGGATAAAAAATGAAAGATCTTAATCCGTGTCTTTCATTTCAAATTACATATGGAAAATACCCAAATCCCTTTGTTTTTTTCATGAATATCATCTACCTAGCTGCTTCTAATGTTGCCTTCCAGCAATGTCTTTGTTGCTAACTCTGTCTGAAACACCACCTGCATCTAACTCTGTTCTAATGTCTCTCTAAATGTGACAAGAAAATTCATGTATTTAAGAAGACAATTAATTGGTAATCTAAGCCAAACTGTTCTGTTAAGAGATAGAGAAGATAAAATTCCAGGGTACTGTTTTACACACTTAGCAATCCTTTTTATTTTTATAATTAAAATATTAGTAGATGTTAATAGGAAGAAATTGAAATTGAGATGATATAACTTGTTTCAGTGTCAGGAAAGGCTAATATGAAAATACTTTTAAAAAAGGCTCTATTTTTTTGAATTGTATTGGGCACACACTGAATAGAATGTAAACTACTTTAAATAAAATAATAACAAATATCTTTGGAAGTCACTAATCAAATTTGAAAATCTACAGTTCAGTTGTTAAAATTTTAGGAGTTTAATGCAGAAATGAACACTTTTACTATTCAATACATTTATTAAAGTGACAGATTTTTGTTTTTCCCAGAGGAATGTAACTGAAAAGACAACTGTCTAAATTACACTACAGACCCTATTAAGGGAATGCAAAAAGACAGAAATCAAACCTGAAACATGAAACATTTAGCAAATGTTAAGTGCTCCTTGACTCTGTGTGTGTACAGGAGTGTGGTCAGAGCACAACTGTATTTATACTGTCCTTGTGTAGCTGGTGTTGCTGAGAAAGTGCCAAATTAGAGTAGCAAAAAGCAAGCAGGAGCCTGGTGGGGCACATAGAAAGAGCTGAACCAGCAGCTGGGATCAATCAGGGAAACCCACATTTCTGCTTGGAGCCAGCATCTTTAATTAAAACCCTTGTACTGCTCTAATAACTTTGCATGTTGGGAACACTTTCATTGATTTCAGTTGCTTCCCATTTTTTCCTTCATGGATTGATAGTGTCCTGACACAATTAAAGATGAAGGGAAAATGTAAAGGAGACTGATAATTTGCACATGTACATGAAGTGGTCATTTCATCACGGTTTATTGCTATGAAATACTGGTAGAAGCTGACAGTCTCACCCAGAAATCCATCTCAATGCAAAGCACATTTTTTCAGGACTTTGAGGTTTGTCCTTTGGTCCTGGCCCTGACTGTGATAGTTCTGTGTAGTTGAGCCCTCCAAATTCTTGGCATCACACACAGGATCTGTAGGAATCCAGGCAGGTAGTTGTGCTGACCCTCAAAAGGTCTGCTTTGAAGCTTGGGGTCTCAGCTGGGATTAGTGAGGCTCTCCTCAGAGTTGTGTTGGGTGAAGATATGAGTACCTGGCATCTGAAATGCCATATTGTTTGACATTTTGGGCAACATTTATAATTCACTCTTTCAGATAGGTCTTAAGTTATAGCTATAAAATCAATTTGGAGGAAAGAGTTTAGGGGAAAAAAGCTTGTTATCTTTTTAAACCAGTGCAGCTACGCGTGTTTTCTGTGGGGTTACCCCCTGAGAATGACTGCAGGAAGCTGAACTGGTGAGTGATGTTTATTGGCATCTGAGCAATCAGACTGTTTCAGGCCTTCAGACAATACACAGCATTGCCTTGTGGGAAAGGCAATTGTTTTCTGGGGGAAAACCTTCCTTTCAAAGTGTCTTAAATATGAGTCCTTAAGATCCAGAGCCTGCTAAGCTCATTAATGTCTCTCTGTGTGTGGTGCCACTAAAGACACCTGACAGGTTCTCCACAGACCTGGGCCTTCAGTAGCAGCTATAATGAAAATATGGCATACAGTGAAGCATATGATATGTTCTGGCCTCTTCCTAGAACAACACGTTGGCATTTCTGTTGGCGTTGTTTGTTTTCCCTGAAAAATAAACAACTGGGGAATAAACAGCGATAAACCTTTGCTCGTAACTATTAATTTTGCTTCTGTAAAACCCACAGTGATCCCTAGCTTGAGCAGTGTGGTAGAGACCCTCCTCAAGCTGATGCCTAACCAGAAGCAAAATATGCTTTTTGAAGGCATCCAGTTCAAGTATTGTGCTGAAGAGAGGACCATGTTCCTCCAGATCAGCCCTGGTGGGAATGGCCCATCCCAAGATCAACCCCAAAACCTTGGTGTTACCAGCACCATGCTCCAGCCAACCGAGCTGTTCCTCCACGAGGGACCAGTGGCTCTCTGGACATCATGGCCCACACCCAACAGCAGCTGGTTCTGGGCTAAATAAATCAGAGGTGAATTAGGTGGCTCACACTGATTACCCACACAGAGGGGCTTTACACCAAAACTTCCTGGGGTTTAAGAGAAATGTCAATAGCTGTGGGGCAGCAGCAAGGAGTGCATTAACAGTGGGCTCCATGCATGGCCTCGAGGCACAGCCACAAGGCAGAGCTGGCTGTGGCCATGCCAAAACACGAGGTGCCACGGTGAAGGGGAGGCAGAGCCTTTGGGTGGTGGCCCCTTGGCTCCAGGACCAGCTGCTCCCCTGGGCAGTGGCACAGGTGAACTCAGAGGGTTTGGGTTGTCGGGTGACCTGAATGGCCTCTGTGCCCTCCAATGGGAATTGGGGCTGTCCCTCAAGTCAGGGTAAGGCTGGGCTTTGCCTCTCTGTAAGGCAGACAGCGCCCAGTCCAGTGCAAATCCTGAGCTGGTGGAAAACAAGGCACACTCACAGACTAGGGAAGGAATTTGTTCATTTTCATGAGCCAAGACTGTCACCACAGTGTGCTGGTGGCACACAGCCACAGGTGCCATTGTTTCACATCTGTCTTCATGTTTATCAATACTGTCACTTAAATAAACAAATCTTTTTAATGTTCTTTTCAGGCAGTGTTGACAGTAAGTGCCTTCACAGAATTTCCCAAATTTCTCAAATTAGATTGCACAAGCCACAAAAGCTTTTTCTTTCTCTCTGGGGCTTTTCCTCTGGTACCATCAAGATGAAAATGCTCTAAAAGTGCATTGTTTTATTCCGTAGATTACAAACAATCACTTCTCTTTAGTTATTTACATTTTTATGTCCTAAATAAATACTGTATAAAGCAAGTACAGTAATACTTCAGCATTACTGTAAGTATTTCTGGCAAGTAGCGAAGGGATTTTGGATCAGAATGCACTTATAAAGGTGTTACCTATACATTAAAATAGTAGAATTGAGCAGAAAGTTGGATGGAATTTTGATTTCTCTCGCTTCCTGAAAAGTATTTTTCATAAAGAAGTAATTAAGTGCTTTTAAATAAATAGATGTTGAAGGTTAATTGCAGAAGTGTATCACCCCAGCTTTTATCAAAAGACAGCTGACAGCACGGTAGGCAGCGGTGGCTGGTATAGTTTGGATAATACCAATTTCTTTTTCCATAAAATAAAGATAAAGGTTACAGCTGAGGGAGGGAGGGGAGGCGGATGGGCCACTGGATGACCATTCTTTGCACAAGGTGAAGCCCCCAGTGGTGTGGAACAGCAATCCAGCTGGTAGATTTCATTGCTTCATTCTGTGAATGAAGGCGCGATTCTGTTATTTAGAAATAGCAAGTGATGTTTCCAAACGTGTTCCAAGGCTGCAGTCTGTTCTGTTCCCATCTGCCAAATGGATTGCCACCAAGGGCAGCATTTGGCTGTGACATTGGTGGTCTCACTCTGAATTTCACTCGTTTACTCAGTGTTGCTGTTCTTGGTGGGGAAAACTCACATGCAACTGGTGGGCTCTTCTGTTATTTTCAGGGGATCAGAGAAAAGGGTGTCATATCCTCTACAAAAACCCTAATTATTTGAAAGTAATATTCCCCATTACTTTTCAAGCCTAAGAGGGCACACTAAAAATTCTTTCTCCACAGTCCTTGAGCAACATGTATGTTCCTAAAGAGGGGATCATGCAGGTATTCTATATACAGGTGTCCTGCAGACGTTCTGGATACAGGTATTGTGCAAATATCCTGTATGCAGGTGTCCTGCAGGCATTCTGGATGCAGATGTTCTGGATGCAGGTGTCCTGCAGGCATTCTGGATACAGATGTTCTGGATGCAGGTGTCCTGCAGGCATTCTGGATACAGATGTTCTGGATGCAGGTGTCCTACAGGCATTCTGGATGCAGATGTGCAGATGTTCTGGATGCAGGTGTCCTGCAGACATTCTGGTTGCAGATGTTCTGGATGCGGGTGTCCTGCAGGCGTTCTGGATGCAGATGTTCTGGATGCAGGTGTCCTGCAGGCGTTCTGGATGCAGATGTTCTGGATGCAGGTGTCCTGCAGGCATTCTGGATGCAGATGTTCTGGATGCAGGTGTCCTGCAGGCATTCTGGATGCAGATGTTCTGGATGCAGGTGTCCTGCAGGCATTCTGGATGCAGATGTTCTGGATGCAGGTGTCCTGCAGGCGTTCTGGATGCAGGCGTTCTGGATGCAGGTGTCCTGCAGGCGTTCTGGATGCAGGCGTTCTGGATGCAGGTGTCCTGCAGGCGTTCTGGATGCAGGTGTCCTGCAGGCGTTCTGGATGCAGGTGTCCTGCAGGCGTTATGGATCCGAGCACCAGCACCACCGAGGCAGTTCCCTCCCTTCCTGGGGGTTTTCCCAGCGCGCCGTGGGCGTGTTGCTCGGGGAGCAGCCGGAGAGCTCTGTGCCTGGCCCCGTGTGTGACGCTGTCCCTTTTCCTGCCCGTGCAGTGACCAAGACCGTGTGTGCGGAGCAGTGTGACGGCCGCTGCTACGGGCCCTACGTCAGCGACTGCTGCCACCGCGAGTGCGCCGGGGGCTGCTACGGACCCAAGGACACCGACTGCTTTGTACGTGCCATTCTCCTTATTCTTCCTGCCAGGCACTCTGCAGGTTCTTAATGCTTTGATCCATGAAATTCGCTATTTTGTCTCTTCTGATGTACTGCATGCACACTCACAGATTCAGGATGCATTTAGGATTTTTCATGTTCCGTTAGCATCATTTATCTACTTAGTATTACCCATTAATAGATCTATGAGATTTGTAAATACAGATTGGGAACCATTAATATGCTTATCTCTGTGATTTTTATCTTTTTCTTTTCCAAAATTAGCTTTTAGAGGTGATAGCAGATTTTTAAAAATATTTGTCGTTATATTTGAACACGGTTTTTATTAATGCTCTATGTGCTTTTCATATGAAAGTCAAGAATACAATTTAGATTCTCTGTGCAAGGTGTTCCCTGTTTCTGCCAGACTTAATTTAAATTCAGGTTTTTTAGTGGACATGCTTCTTTGTGGAGATGGAAGGAAAGTGGTTCCTAAAACCCTCTCCCTCAAATGCAGGTTACTACATGTGTGCTTCAGATGGAAAGAAATGGCTTTTTCTTTAAAAAAATAGACAATCTAAATGTCTAGGCCTTTAGAAAATCTGTCTTGTTTCTAATCCATTATTTCTAAGAGTTTTAGCAGCCTTAGAGCCCAAAACTGATCTCAAAAAAAAAATGTGTAGCTCATCACACTGAGTCAATGAGACAAGTTTTGCTAATGGTTTCAGGGGAAGCAAACCTAGGTCTAAAGAAGCCTGGATTTAGAACCTGCATAGAGAGGTGAGTTTTCAAAGGCACCCACGTGTTCAAAGAGACAAATACCTGTGAAGTTGACTGCCAGGTGGGGTTGGCATGAAGGTGTGGAAAATTGCATATATTTTGAAACTGTGGGCAAGTGACTCATAATGAAGTGGCAAAAATGCATCTTTCCTTGGCTGGTCCTGGCTGCTTGATAGTGATAGTTTTTGTGCTTTAAAACCACATTCTAAATGCTGTTCTTTGGCTGCTGATGAAATGTAGTGGTGGCCTGACAGCCAACAACAGGATTTACTAAAGCTGTTCTCTGGCTTTTCACAAGTAGATGCTCAGCACACGTGGTACGGGCAATCCAACAGTCCCTGGAAGTTCTCTGTTGGCTTTGAGCTACAGAGACAGGAAAATACCAGTCTTTCTTGTGTCATGTACTATATAAATAGGTAAAGGGAAGAGGAAAAATGCAGTCATTGTTCCCAAATGAGCGTTGAGGAACATCCTCACAGCTGATCTGTTGGTGTAGCCATTTTCAAAGGTTAAGGGCTATTACTGATAAGTACAACTTTACAAAAGGAAGGCCTTGTAAAATCATGGCTCAAGCCTGTTACTTCAGCTCAGTTAAGTAGAAAAGGACTCAGCTGAATTAGGGGTAGAAAAACAAATTATATAATTACATGTTCACATTGTGGTATATGTTGGTTGGTTGGATTTGTTATGATTTAAAACTATGTAACTGATAAAGGCCTAACTGCTTAAAAAGGTCTGGTTTTTGCAATAAGGGGCTCTCTTTTGCACCTGCCTGGGGAGTCTGCATCACTTTGGACTCTCACCCACAAAGGACAAATTATTGGCAGCACAAGTTGGTACTGCTGCAGCCTTAAAGTTAGACTTTCTGAATTGTGGCAGCTGTGGAAATGCACATGCTAAAAATCAACTGGTATGTTTTTTCTGGTGCAGCAGAGAGGCATCCAGGGTTTATTCTCATTCCCTTCTGGCCCCAGAGCAATGTAAAAGAAATGCAGCAGGGGTCTGGCAATTTTCAGGCCTAGTCATTACTTGCTTAGACACAGTGGGTGAAAAGTGTAACCCTTTAGGCTGTAGACAACTGTGCTTAGCTTTCAGCTGAGACACATAACTTTGGTTTTTCCCTGTGTATTTCCCGTGCTTTTATTCACAAATTAGCAGCATTTAGCACAAAGTGCTAGAAATTTGCATATATTATCAAAGCAATTACAAATGTATATAAAACATTTCAGTCATAAATTAAAAGTTTCCAGATCTTCTAGATGAATTTTTCCTGAGAATTGCTATGTCTCCAAGGAGTATTGGTGTGCTTTGCTTTATGCATTTGCTAAACTGTTATCAGAGAATTGTCATGTACATGATGGAGTACCTTTGAAGTCAACATGTAAGAAATGGGTTGAGGAAACAAACTAAATTAGTATTTATTAATAAGCAAAAGTACAGCTTATGAAGCATTACAAATCCTTTAGAGCATTATGGGATCTTGCAGCAGCATCCTGTTCTAAATACGGTTTTAATATCTGTAGATAAAATTCATCCATCCTCCTCCATCTGCTGCCATGCACTCATTTGCATATTCAGTTCTAAAAGCAAGACAGTAATCATCATCTGACATAAATGCCAGCAAACATGCTAAGGCAAAGTTTTACTGATGTTTTTGTCTCAGATTCAAAGTGGGTCTAGAACTTGAAATGCATAGGAGGGCCTGGCTGACTGCCTGGTGGAACCAGAAAAGTGACACAACCCTTTTCCTCAAGTGGACTTGCCATCCAGTTCTGAGTAAAGTGTTTATCTTTGTAAGGGGAAAAAAAGTCTGTTTCTATGAAAAAAACCTGGCAGGTTTTATAATAGACATTTTAAAGGACCAGACAAGGCAGGATCAGCAGTTTTGCTTAGCACATGCTCCATGTAGGACAGTGCTTTTATCAGGGATCTCCCTGCTTTTTCCTTTCAGCAGCAGATTTTTGTCCTTGGATACAGGATTAGCCTCTCCTTTCTGAAATCTTCTGGCATGACAGGTCCCAAGGTCCAGCTGGTCCTGATCCAAATGGAGATAAGGACTGCTAGTAAAATCAGCAGAAGAGGGGAGTCTTTTGCTCTTTTCTCTCTGAGAAAAGTCTCAGCTTAGGCAAGGGGACAGGACACATATTTTATTGTTATACTTGTTGACTCTTTAAAGACACAGCACCATCTGTATTTTAACAACCTGGAAAAAACAACCAGAAGGATTCACTCCTAGACTAACGCTTCTAAAGCAGCCTGGATTACAGGTTAGTGAGGAAGCAATACCCAGTAACAGTGGCTGCTCAGACTGCTGGAGGGATCCAAGCCAGGCTACAGCTTTCACATTCATACAGATTTTTCATTCATGGTATGCTCTGTGAAAATTACTCCAACAGTTTTCTTATGATCTGTAGTTAAAACCATAGACATGATGTGTGCTGATAAGGAATGTCAAAATCGGTGGGGCTTTCTACTCCTAATTACCAGCCTTGCATGGTCAATTGTTTTCCCTGCATCCCATTACTTTCGTTATCCACACACTTGCCTCTTCATTTGTCAGGGCCCAGTCCTCTGTCAGCTGTTGGTGGCAGAGCCTGAATGCTAAGTGGGACAAAGTCCTGTTTTCCTCTCTCAGCATGTGAAGCAACTGACCTTGTTAAACTTGCCACTTAGGGAAACGGCCCCCTCCTGTGCTAGCTTAAAAGAAGTTCTTATCCCTCTTGCCTCCTAATTGGGAATTACAGTTTCAGCTGGATGATGTACTCATGCTGTAAGAAATATAAAGGGTTAGACCTCTGAAAAAGTCATTAGCATTTGCTTAGACGATGATAAATAGCTGCTCACTCTTGGCAGTTTTAGAATGCCCTATCAAGTTGAGAATTAGTTGATTGTGAGTAGTTACGAAACAAATTACGGCGTTGTTTTGGTTTTGTAGGAAGTGTTGTAACAGGCAACTGTTGCTAATTAAAGGGGCTCACCAGACTCCCCAGTTAAAAAAGTCACATATATGCCAAGATGCTAGCAAAAATCCAAGTAGCCGAAATGAATGTTAGAGAGCTCTGTATCACATTCCTCACTGTCACAGCAAGTCTGAACTATCAAGGCCGTCTTTTACACCAAAGAAAACACAAAACCCTAAAGCAGCTGTATGATTTAATTCCACATTATTTTTTCTCCCTTGTTTTGCAGGCCTGTATGAATTTCAATGACAGTGGTGCTTGTGTCACACAGTGCCCCCAAACCTTTGTGTACAACCCCACCACCTTCCAGCTGGAGCACAATCACAACGCCAAGTACACCTACGGGGCTTTCTGCGTCAAGAAGTGCCCGCGTGAGTGCTCTGTTACCTGCCCTGCTATCTGCCTTCTCCTGCAGTCATGGGGAGCTGCAGTTGCATTTCAGGAGCCTTAAAAACAGGGAGAGAATGAGAGCTGAGTGCAGAGCACAATCTCTCCAATCACTCCACATGTGCTTGCAGCCTGTAATAACTCAGGTGATAGGTAAAGGCAGTGACATTCTGTGCTGCTGGCAGTTCCCAAGGATCCTAGAGTGATTTTCCTAAAGAAAGGTGGTTTCTGTTTTCGTGGTCAACTGCTTGTTACATTCGTGTTTTAGATCAGTATTTGTAAATTCCAATATTGTGGAAATAAGTAGTTAAAACAGTGGGATTGTAAATGAGTATGAATTTTTGTTTCAGAAAAATAACAGTCCACCACCTGCACCTGGAACCAAATGCTTTCATGATATTGATGCCCCCAACTTGGAGTAATGATGATTTGACAGAGTAGTTCTGTCCCAATGAGGAATAAACTTGTAATACTGACAGGAATGCAGTCTTAAAACTCCAGAGTAAAATTAGAGGGGAAGAGGGAGTTAAAAAAAGAAGAATCCCATGCATGTAAAACCCACATGCTTCTGAGATACCAGCCAGATGATGACAAGAAACAGAAAAAATTATAGGGTCATCACTTACACAGTCTTTGAATCTGCTGGTTTAATTGGAAAGAATAATAAAGGAGATATTATTCTTGCTCTCCCTTTCATTCCATGAAGGTTTGCAGTTGTGCATTAATTACTTTATCCATAAATTACATGTAAGAAGGATGGGTGATCTATATTAAATGGAGCCATAATTCAACCCAACCCAAAATCCCAATTTTGAATCTCTTTGGAGGACTGACAGCAGCCAGGGGCTGTGACTACCAGGGCCTAGTTCTGCCTGTAATAGTGGTGGGTTTGTTGAAGCAAGATTGGTTTGTTAAGAACCTCCTATCATGCACTACAAGAGATAAAATTATTTGCCCAAATACTTCATTGAACACTTACCTTTTTTTTTTCCTTTCTTATCAGGATTAAGCATTTAGTTAAGTAGGGACAGTCTATATTCCCTTTGGCTGTTGTTTTTTACAGGGAAAAAATTGAAATACTTGTCATTGTCCTGTGCACTGTTTTATCTCAGATGTATATTGTGTGCATTAAAAAGACAGGACAGACAATCTTGCTTTATTTCTGTCCAATTACTCTAACTTTTTTTTCCCCCTGCAAGTAATAATAAAGCCAAATAGGGGAGAAAGAGGGATCAGGCCTGACAACTCCTGGATTTTTATAAGTTTCTGATAATGTGCCTGTTTTGCTTATACACTTCTGAAAACACAGAACTTTGAACGTTAATGTCACTGGGAAAGTGCTAAGGTTAACAATAGGTATTGATACGGAGTTCAAAAATGTGTTCCAACTTTTATTCACTTGCTGCCAATATCTCCTTTCTCTTTCCAGACAACTTTGTGGTAGATTCCAGCTCTTGTGTCCGGGCATGTCCGAGCTCCAAGATGGAGGTTGAAGAAAATGGTATTAAGATGTGCAAGCCCTGCACTGACATTTGTCCTAAAGGTAGGCAGTGGTTCAATATAAATTTACTTGAAAGTAGTCTACACAGGGTGTTATTTTGGCATGAATTGCCCTTCGTGAGTGTGTTGTAGAATATGAATAGCCTTTGAATACCCGCAAAAGTTTGAGCTATGTAGGTTGTGTGTCAAGCACATACAATAGAGTGAAAATTTATTAAGTTGTAATGGCAATATAATCAAACCAATTACTTTTTATTAGATACAAATGAAGGGGATTTCTCTGTTGGTTTTAGAGAAATCTGAAAGATTTTTTTTTATTGTGCTATTTTAATGGCAAGTATTTCCTGGAGGTGTTTTAGCATTGTCCTTTTGTCATTTCAAAGGGGGCCATACAAAAACAAAACCCTGACTTCAGTGTCTGGGATGTCTCACATTTGTCAATACAACATTAGATTTCCATTTTCCTGCTCTGTCTCTGCTTTCCCAGAATCTTCTACCTCCTTTCTCAGTGTCTCAAACACAGACCAGTGTTGGTTCTGTTGAGAAGACTGAAATCTGTAGGTTACTTTGCTGTTCTAGACTCCAGCAAGGAAACTTTCTGCTCTCTGCTTGAAGCTCTGTGGAGCAAAACATCATAGGTTTTCCTACATGGGCCTATGCCACTTCTCAGTCCTAATGGAAGCCACATCTGGCTTAATTGTGATAAATAATTTTTGTTGTCAAATAGATAGTTTTATACATGAAAACACAGGTATGAAATTCCTTAATTTCTCAGGAGGAAAGCTATCACGTGTTTATAAAAGCTTCTGCTGGTAGTTTCCATTAGAAGAGCCCAGTCAGGAAGACAGAATACATTACATGGTTGAAGTCATGAGGGATTTGTTCCTGGATGCATCCTGTGTCCCAGAAAATGCTGCTAAATTACACAGGCTAAACAGAGAAGTTTCCTCACTGGTTGCCTGTTTCTCCAGGTACCAGGAACTTGCTGATTGAACTGATAAATAACAAGTGCTTTATACAACCTTTTAAAGGGCCTTATGGCATGGATGGTTAAGTCCACAAATCCACCAGAGAAAGGGACCTCTGTGATGCCTTGTGAAGGCTGGCCTAGAACAGAGGCCAGACAGAGTTACAGAATAAAGCAGGGATTTATTAAAAGGATCTCCTCAATGGATCCACCTTGGGCAGCACAAGAGCCCAGCCAGGGCTACACCCAAGATGAACCAAAATGGTCACAAAATGGATGACCAGTCACGGGGTCTCTCACTTTTATAAGTTCTGCTCCGTTTGCATATTGGAGTTAATTGTCCAATTATGGCTTTAGATTATGAAGTCGCATTCTCCTTGGTTTTCTCTCTCCAGTCCACACTGTTTGTGCTCTTGGGCCTGAGATTTGGATCATTTGTCCTTGGTCCCCAGCAAGAGAAGGAATTGCTTTGTCTCCCTGCTCTGTGAAGAGAGCTTACCAACCCCTTTGTATGTTCTGACATACAAAATGTCAGAACTACACACTAAAGCAGTACAGAATCTGAAAAATATAAAAGCTAAAACCTGAGGTATCATTTCCCCCCAGCAATATTAGAGCCCCTCAGTTTCTGTAGTGCATGGTGCACCAAGAAATGGCAAGGCTGGGCTGAGTGGGATTTTGTGTGCTGGGATTTTGTGTGGTTGATACTCACCTTTAAATGCCATGTGAAATACCTTAACCTGTGTGCCAGGGTTCTGTGACAGGTACTGTAGCTCATGTTTGGTTTAAATTGGGATGTGCTTCTTTGGGAATATGGGTCAAGGATGCTGTTTGAACACCTCTCTACTGAATGAGATGAAGACTCATGTCTGTAAGGCCAACATCTTCTGATTCAGTAATTGTTTTCCCCAGTTCTTTACACAAGCTCCTTGTTTTGGCAGCATGTGATGGCATTGGGACAGGGAGTTTGGTGTCAGCTCAGACAGTGGATTCCAGCAACATTGACAAGTTTGTAAACTGTACCAAGATCAATGGCAACCTTATCTTCCTTGTCACTGGGATTCATGGGTAAGTGACAAAATGTTATGTCATGGTGCCAGCTGACACCAGTTGCATCCACCTCTTAATGATGGCTGCAGGCTTCTTTTATACAATAGCAGATCCAGGATAAATTAGTTTTCTGCCTTCCATTGTGAAGAAAACCATTGCCTTGATTCTTAAGATTCAACCTCTGAGAAAAGAAAGGATGGATTAATTGTTTGCACTAAAAAGAGAAAAGACAACTATGATTCTCTGGTTACTTTATGAGGTCCTCAATACTGGCTTACAACAAAGGCTGATCAGATATTAGAAGGGAGAAAAGGAAGTCACCTTCCATGAGTTTGTTTAAATTTTGTATGGCCAGAAGAATAATATGCAGAATATAATAATAATATGCAGAGAGGCAGCCTCTCTTAGCATAGCTCGTCGTAGTCTGGGTGGCTGCCAGTACACACACATGCACAAAAGCTGCCCTCCTGTCAATCAGTTTTGAAGAATCTATTCAAGTTTCAGTTGCAGAGGCACTCAGAATTCACTGGTATATAAATCCAGTATTTTGGTTTATATTTTACTCATTGTAATAGGTCCTGAAAAACCTCAGAGTGTCATATGGCTCTGCTCTGGCCAAATGACCACTAAGAGGCTGGATGGAAGCCTGTTAAATCTCACAGGACAGGAAAAAATCAAGTAAATGCAAGACAAGGAACTAGAGCCCATGAGCAAT
Source organism: Vidua macroura (assembly GCF_024509145.1). Classification (NCBI taxonomy): domain Eukaryota; kingdom Metazoa; phylum Chordata; class Aves; order Passeriformes; family Viduidae; genus Vidua; species Vidua macroura. The sequence continues at coordinate 6,570,663 of NC_071577.1, forward strand.
CTTGTGTGGATTAATCCGGTGCATTACATGAAATTTAATTTTGAGTAGGAGAACTGCTTTTGCAGAAAAAATTATATTAGCTCATTTAAAAGTCTGTTTAAATTAAAAGAAACAAACCCAACCTTGAATAAAATTGTACTTGTCTGAAAAATACCTAAATTTGGACTATAAGCAGAAAGTAAAAATATTCTGTTCTATTTTACAGAAGAGTAGGACATGTAATGTTGAAATTGTGTAGCACTTTTTGTCTCATTCTTGATGAAGAAAACTCACTTCAGCAAGCCTAAAATATGAGGGCTCTGAGTTCTGCAACACTAAATTTTTCTACAGCATGGATTACATTAGTAAAGGTTAAAAGAAGAGAAGACTTGAGAATGAGAGAAAATATCTGGATTTCTTGGAAGAGCTTTTTTAGTTAAAATTTCAATTACATTTTTCAAATCAGCAGTATGAAAGGGAAATTTAGAAAATTACACTGACCACACAAGTAGCTTGTTATATAAATGGACAGTATAGAGAAACAACAATCTTATTTCCTCTTAGACTTTTACTTCACTTTTGTCACAAATTCATTTATTCACAGTGAACTGCAAATTTTAGAGTATGAATTTTTAGTGTTTTAGATTGTAGGGACTTAAAGTCTGGTTCTCTGGGGATTTGGAAGACTTTTGTTGGTGGCAGAGAATAATTTAGGTGAAATATACAGAGGATATTTTTTTGTTGTTTCCATTGGAAACTGTGCTGTTGCAATTGATCCTGTCCTATTTTTTGATCCTGTGGTTCTGTAGCCTAGGTCTTTCCTGAACGCATGAACTTCCAGTCTTTGTGAATTTGTTATAATTTATGTAAATATAGATGTATAATTATGAATGTTTTATGCACATCTATTTAAAGTCATTAAGATATACACTATTCTATAGTTTTATATGTTGATAAAACAGCAGACACGTGGCTGTTCAAGGGGTTTAAGTGTATATCTGCATCTTTAAAGCTATTTTATCTTCAGAATTTAGAGGTGAAATTCAGCTGCCTCATGTTTATTGCAGGCAAGGATTTTTCCTTTTTTGATGGTAATGCAATTTGAAAGCAAAGTGCTGTGTTTCTGTTAGGTAGTCAAAACTTGTTATTTAGTTTTCTGAGAGCTCCACATCGTTAAAATGTGTTTAATGCCTCTGTGGCCCACTGGGCTTTTTTGTTAACATTCTCGAACTCCTTTTGTTGCTGCTCAGGGTGGTTAGAGGTGACCCCATCAGTGTGTCACCTCACAGCTTTTGAGGCCTGTCCCCAAAGACAGCCAGGTGGATCACCTGCATGTCTCAGTTCCAAGAATCACGTGTCCTGGAAAGCAGAAGGAGGAGAGGAGGAAACACGTGCTCCATATTTACTGGGGATGTTTCCTGCTCTCAGAAAACACACAAAAAATACCATAACGTGCCATTGCAGAGGAATACTGGTTTGGTTTAAGCTTCTGATTGACTTTTTAAATAGGGGAGGAAAGTAACGTATTTGCTAAATGGTGGCACGCTCAAAATCGAGGTCAGCTTCATCTTTCTATACTATGGTATATCGAAGTTAAAAATTTTAATTTTTGGAGGTTATTTCATTTCTCATTGACAAACTTGCATGGCAAGGATCCATACTTTTAGAGGTTCCTTGTTCTACACCTTCTAAAAAATGTGTGCCCTTTCAATGCCATGTGTCAGGAACTGCTGGCATGCTCTTAGCTTAATTTTGCTTATAGCTTGTCACTCCTTTTAGGAGCAGGTTTGTTAGTCCTGGTATATATTCCTGGAAAAAACACTGAAAATTCATCTTTCCTTTTGCAAGGTCACTCATGGTTGTTTAGAATTCTTTAATTTTCCATAGCATAAATATTTGCCAAAACATGAATGGGTTGAGCCTTTATGTTCCTTCAAGATGAGGTGGGAGAAGTCGGACACAGACCTGCAGGAACAACAGGCTGAAGTTTGGTGCATATCCTCATAAGAGCAAAGTTTTGAGCACCTTAATGCTGTTTCCTGCATGGTATGGCTTTGAGAAGCTGATCTTTTCTTATTTAGAGTGTCACATTGTGTGATTTTAATCTTTCAGAGACCCGTATCACACGATCGCTGCCATCAATCCAGAGAAATTAAATATCTTCCAAACAGTGAGAGAGATAACAGGTAACACACTTCTGATCTCCTATAATCTGCATTAATGAATGAATTCATTCTCACTTTGCATTTATAGTTGTCATCTGTTGGGTTTTCTGAAGAACACAAGGTACTTGTTTTCATTAAGCTCATCGTGCTGTCGTTTTTATGAAAGCTTAATACAGAAAACTTCAGTATCAGTTGATTTTCACAAGTGTGCTGTCCTTTAAACACAGGATGCCCATTATGGCAGATGCTAAGTGGACAAAGGATCTTTGTCCCATGTTAGCAAAGCAGGACAAGTGTTGCAAGGGAGGGAAATGTGAGGAAAATGGTGCTGAAATGAGGGAAACCATTTCCTGCACCTGAAAGCATTTGAAAGTTCTAGTCTGCTTTTACATCTCCTCCACTTGGTGTAACAGAAGATGCTGCTGCAAGTTAGTTTTTGTAATTTAAAGACAATTGTGTAATATGGTGGTGAGTGGTGTGTCCCATTTTTTGTGACTTTTCAATGGGGTCACAGAACTGGGCACTCAGTACTTTGTTGTCTTGTTTCACCATGTGGGGGACAGGGAGGGAGATATTACAGCTCTGAGTTCTCATTTGATTTCTTGATTATGTAGACGTAGGGAAATGCAAAAGAAATGTTCTATTTCATGCATGGAAAACCCCACCAAAATGTTACATTATGACACAAAATAATTCACACACCACGTTAGATGTAAAAGAAGGGAAGAAAAGAACTAAAAAAGAGATTTTGTGACTCTGCAGTATATAGAATCTTAAAAGTGACAGTGGATTGGAGGGTGAAATTGTCACCTCTCCAATCACACTGGTCAAGCTAACAGTTTATCAATTTTCTCCACTCACCAAGAAAAATGTAAAACAATTATTATTTACATAAACATGTGTGAAAACTCCAGAAGAAATATGTAAACATCAGAAGGCATAGAAAATTTTGAAAAGAACTTTAGAACTCTCAAAAAAACAAGGTAACACCAAAATACCTTTGGGCATCACAGCGTGTTTGTAGCTGTGTAGGCTCAGCATGCTTCACCTCTCAAAAGTTTTTTGTGAATTTCAGCGAACCGGTGGGATTAAAAATGAAAGTAAACTCTTAATCTCTTCCTAATTAATATCAAAGATAAACTGGCACCTGGGTGAATGTTATTTACCATTCCTAAACACACTAATTGCCAGTCTCAGCCCTGCTGCTGAAGGGGAATTACCCGTTTGTAGCTATGTGTACTGCATTTCAGCCCAGTGCTGAGGCAGATCATGGGGAGCTGCCCTCTGTGGAGGTTTGTGCAGCACAACACAACTTGAGCAGAGAGTCAACAGCCCTCACCTTGGAAATCAGGACAAGTTTTCCTTCTCTTTTTTGGTGGAGATGGTGATGAGCAGCCTGAGAAGTCTGCAGCTTTCCTGATTTATTTCTTTTCCTCAAGCTGGCACTGTCTTTCCTTTATAGGCTAAGCCTGTCCTAGCTCACACATGGCTGAAATAATTTGTGTTCATGTGTTTGCTTTTTTCTTCCTCAGGGTATTTGAACATACAGTCATGGCCTGAGAATATGACAGACTTCAGGGTGTTTTCTAACTTGGTTACCATCGGTGGGAGAGCTCTCTATAGGTAAGGTATTTTACTTCTCTGTTGGTGGAATAATTTTTTATTAGTGTCCTGTGATTCTTTGTTCAGTAGCAGAGAATTAAACATCTTTTGGGAAGGACATAATAAATTGATATATTTTTTTTTCCTCTGTTACCAAGGTGTTCATTATCAGTATCTTTGCTAATCAGTTGTTTATAATGGGTAATACCTTCTCAACATAATTATTTTAAAAACCAGTCTTGGTTCATGGCTGTAGCTATTACCTCATTGACTAGAACTTACATTTGTGGTTTAAAATACTTTGTGAAGAGACATAGTTTAAAAGGAAAGAATCATAGAACTTAACCTCATTATTAGGAGTTTATATGATTGTGATTAGGCATGCAGGCTCATATGCCCAAACAACAAAGTGGTTTTAAGAAGAGGTAAAAGGTGGAAGAACACTGAAATCACTGAGGCACCTTGCAGGTAAGGTGTTTGTGAGCTCTGTAGTGTCATTTTTACCAGACATGTTTCATATTTCTGTGTGGAAACTCAGATGGAGCAAATGGTTTGAAGAGAAGAAAGCATGGTGAGAAATGCTGGGGGAAGCACAAGGAGGTACCTGAGCAATTATGCAGCAACCCCTGGATTCCCTCTTTGGAGATGGAGTAAATCAGGCATGGGATTCTGCTGGCATCTTAAACAGCAACCTGAGCAGAATGTGAATAGCAGTGAAACCTTGAGGTTGAATTACAGCCCTAAATTCTGTTCCAAGGCAGCATTTTTTATTTGGAACAGCTGGAAAACAATTATCATCATTAAAATACAATAACTTAAAGGATGCCCAGAAACTGGATATTGTCTTCACTAATCTTCAGGCATAAAATATGTGCAGTCATTTTTGTGTTGTGCAGACAATCATTTACTGTTCCTTTGATGAAGAAAGGTGATAACCACATCTTACAACCAAATAAAAATGAAATGTAGAAAGTGGGCTGGGAAAAAATCCATGAAAATAACAATTTCTTCCTGTATTACTTGAAATGACATTAATTTGATGCCTGACAGAAGATGTTTTAGGACATTCTCCTTAGCATATAAATTATCATAGTATTAATGCTGTTGAAAGAAAAACCTGGATTTTATTCAGTTTTCCTAACAGCATATTATCTCAAAAAAAAATCTGTTAATGGATAAAATGAAACTGCTTGAGGAGTTCTGCTGACTTACTTGGCCTAGTGCTATGAGCATCACAGCTTGTGGTATCTCACTCCTGACAGGACTCATAATTTCCTAGCTAGTAGAACTGGATGTTGACTCATAAAATAATTGCGTTATCACAAAATAAAAGTTTTCTGATCAATTCTCAGTTTTTCCAGAAAGATCATCTTGACACTTGGAACTAATTCCAGTTGGCAACTACCTACCAGATATAATAAGCTGTGCCTTCTGAAGCTAATTCTTATTCTCTCTCACTTTTGTCTTCATCCCAGTGGCCTTTCCTTGCTCATCCTAAAGCAACAAGGCATCACCTCCCTGCAGTTCCAGTCCTTGAAGCAAATCAGTGCTGGCAACATCTACATCACAGACAACAGCAATTTGTGCTACTACCACACTGTCAACTGGACCAGCCTGTTCAGCACCCCCAGCCAAAAGACAGTGATCCACAGGAACAAAAGGGCCGAGAACTGCAGTAAGTACCTGCTGCTCACTGCCACCAGCTCCATGGGCATCAGGGGAGCTGTGGTCACTTACAGCATCCAGGGATTTGGCCCAGTCTGAGCAGGAAAATGAAATTTTTTAAGGTGTGGACAAAAGAAAGGGAGCAGAGAGAGACAGCTGCTTTAACATCATGGGAATGTTCCAGTTTCACAAATATGAATTCCAAAGGCTGTCAATGGAGTGTTCATGACTTTACAGCCCTTTCCTTTTTATGGAGTGGGATTAGCATCTTCTGCTTCCCCCACCCTAAGTGGCCCTATCTTAATCCAGAATGGTGCTTTTGGGGCTGTTTTAGGTCACCCAAGTTCTCCCTTTTCATATTTGACTTATGTGATAAAAAATACTACTTCAGGAAAGCTTACATGCCAGTACCTAGGCTGAGATCATAGTACTGAAAAGCCAAAGAAAGCTCTGTAGCAGGTAAAAGAACTTGTTTATATAGAAATCAGGCAGCAAATTGCATCAATACAGGCATGTTGTAGCAGCAATGCAGTTCATTTTAAGCATCTGTTAGACTGCTTGCAGGAGAGGAGATTCATTAAATTGCTGTATGTTTAAGTGATATTGCTGATTTTTGTGCCCTGACCAGCCCAAGAAGTTTGCTTTGGGTTTTTTCAAGCTGTGGTCTTATTTTTGACTTGCACTTTAGTTCTTTCTTTCTGTTGGTTTGAGGAGTTTTTGTTTGTTATTTTTTGAGGGATTTTATATCTTTTTTTTTTTCTCTCCCCTCCCTTTGAAGTGTTGTTCTGCTCTGTCTTGAGAGAGTGAATGGCTGTGCTCATCACTGTAGTGTAAGTGTGCCTTCAGTGTTAATGAAGTACAGCTGGAGCTTTGTCTCTGCTGCTCAGTTACTTTTCTCATCTCTCCTACCATGGAAGAGCCACAGGAAGTACAAAGTCTTGTTTGGTCGATCTCCATATGGTTTTGGTTGTGTGGCATTTTCATTATTATTATTATTAATTTTATTAGGCTATTTCTTTACATGCAAGTTAAAAAAGTGGAGTTTAAGAAAATGCTGTGACTTTACTGTGACAGTGCCTGAGCATGTAGGGTTTTTCTTAAGCCCCTACATAGAAAGCCAGCTACAAAAATAGAATATTTATTGGAAAATAGAGGTGCTGCCAAGAAGAATGGCACATCTGCCCAGGGATGCAGCAGTGCTGTTTGCTTTCCCTGGCAGTGTAACAGGATCCCGTGGTGAGGAACCACCTAGTCTGCACTAGTGCTCTAGCAACAACTGTGTTTTGTATGGCATGAAGAAAGAATTAGCCCTTCTGAAATCTCCCATATGGAATTTTTGGGCTGACAGAAAAGAAGAAGGAAGAAACTCAAGGTTTTGTGGACCGTGAAAGAGTCACTAAGGTCACTGAGTAGGTCCCATCTTGCCAGGAGATACATGAACTTGGGAACCTTCTGGAGAGCACAGGTTTCCTCCTGACCGGATGAAAAACTGCTTACTATGGGACAAAAATCATGCTCTGATGTTTTCTTTACACCAGATTGGCTCTAGCTGTCTGAATATCATGCAGTATTTAATGAAAGAACAATCAACTTTCCTTCATTCCCAGACATATAAAAGGAAATTAAGCAGTTATAAGGTGGAGCAGAGGCCTCATGTCTCATATAGTAATGATTCCTCTTTGCTTCAACCTTTCTGTATCCTCCCTCCTCTGTAACATGTTAGGAGACAGTGGGAAATTACTCAGGTGAATTTTGTAAGGTGCTTTTTCCCTTCATGGAGTAGTGTCCCATTTGTTTCACTGGTTTTGAGAGCTTTGGGACACAGCTGAACACAGCAGTTTGGAACATCATCTAGCATTAGTTGTCAGGGCTCCTTTGTCAAATACCTCTTTGCCCTTTCCTGGGATCACTCACTTAGAATCCCTTTGAAGCTGCCACAACTACGGAAACATGAGATTCCAGAGCAAATGGAAACTTGGATCTGCTGTCACATCATCTCTCACATGGAATATCTTGTCACTACATTTGCACACAAAGAGAAAATGTAAACTTCATTTCACCTCTAGCTTGGTGAGGATTTGTTACAATAGACATGTATCATTTTCCAGGAAGAAAAATACTCCTAAAGACATTTTAGCAGATTTAACACTGTGGGAATCTTAAAGAGGAAAACAAATCCCATTCATTTACTTTTTAAGCAGTCACAACATAAGCTCCAGTACCAAGGGGCTAGTTTTAAAAATGGACTCTGACCTGTGCTCATTAAATGGGCAGTGTATAATGAACATCAGCCAGGGGTCAAGTGGCTTCAACTGGGAGGCAGCACAGGAGCAGTGGCTTTTTCTCTCCAGTTGGAGGGCAGTGCAATCCCAACAGGAGCAGTGGATTCTTCTCTCCAGTTGGGAGGCAGTGCAATCCCAACAGGAGCAGTGGATTCTTCTCTCCAGTTGGGAGGCAGTGCAGTGGTGTCCTCCCTTTGTGTATCTGTGTGAGTGAATTGATTAATGCTTTGTGCCATTTTGAGAGCCAGCATTAGCTGAGAAGAGCTTTGCTGCTGCCTCAGCTCTGCCTGTCAGCCAGCACCTCTCTGGGGTTTAATGGCTTCTGCTGCAGGTTGGGTGTCTCACTAAACTCTGCAGGATCACCTGGGGAAAGGCAGCACTGGCCCATGGAGCCAGATGCCATTCTCCAGCACCCTTTGGAGCATCTGAGGGGATTGAGTCTTTCATTAGTGAATTTGCAGACACAACACTAAGCTGGAGCGTGTGTCCATCTGCTGGAGGGCAGGAGGGCTCTGCAGGGAGACCTGGAATGGTTGGATGGATGGGCAGAGTCCAGTGGGATGAAATTTAACAATCCAAGTGCCAAGTCCTGCATTTTGGCCACAATATCCCCCTGCAGTGCTCTAGGCTGGGGACAGAGGGGCTGGACAGTGCCCAGGCAGAAAGGGACCTGGGGGGTACTGGCTGAACACGAGCCAGCAGTGTGCCCTGGTGGCCAAAAGGCCAATGGCTCCTGGCCTGGATCAGGAATGGTGTGGCCAGCAGGAGCAGGAGCTCATTCTGCCCTGGACTGGGCACTGGTGAGGGCACACCTGGAGTGCTGTGCCCAGCTCTGGCCCCTCAGTTTGGGAAGGACGTTGAGACACTCGAGCGCATCCAGAGGAGGCAACGAGGCTGGAGAGGGGCTGGGAACACAAACCCTGTGAGGAACCACTGAGGGAGCTGGGGGTGCTCAGCCTGGAGAAAAGGAGACTCAGAGGTGACCTTGTCACTCTCTACAGCTCCTGAAAGGTGGCTGTGCTCAGGTGGGGTTGGGCTCTTTCTCCAGGCAGCACTGACAGAACCAGAGGACACAGTCTCAAACTGCACCAAGGGAAATATAGGCTGGATATTAGGAAAAAGTTTTTTACAGAAAGAATGATAAAGATCTGGAATGGCCTATCCAGGGAGGTGGTGGAGTCACTATCCCTGGATGTGTTAAAAAAAGTGTGGATGTGGCACTGGGTGCCAGGGTTTGGTTGAGGTGCTGGGGCTGGGTTGGACTTGGTCTTTAAGGTCTCTTCCAACCTGGTGATTCTGTGAATCTGTCATTTCCAGGATAGGCCAGACTGGGGTTTAGGAGAGTTTTCCCTGCACCTTCCACTGCCTGACAGTGTGGGATCTGAGGGTGAGCCTCCAGGGTTTCCATTTCTGCCTTTCCCTTATTTTGCCTGTTCTGGACAGTGATCCTGCAGATGTTTGGGCACATGCCCACGCCTCTTGAGTGCCAAATGAGCCTCACCAGAACAGGGAAGGAGATGTGTAAATAAATGTTTGGAGGATCAGAATCCATGCTGTGTGGCAGAAATACTGTTTGCTTGCATGGTAACCAGGAGGGTGTGACTCATTAATTAAAATATCCACCAAAGTTTTTTTGATTTTTTTTTTTTTTTTCACATGGCTTTCATTCAAGAAACCAGTCTAAAAATATTAGTTATTCCAGCTACTCACAGGTATTTATTATTACTTCTTTGTGTATTTTGAGCCACTATTAGCTTGGAGTTTTTTTTCCTTTCTAACCAGTTATAGTTAATGGCTTAAAGCAAATTACAGCAAACTTTTTCTGTCAATATGTAGCTTTTCTGAAAACTCATGTAAGAGCTACCAAGATCTTCTAGCCACCAATATATTTAAGAGACTTTTGTAACCTGTCACAATGTGATGTCTTTTCCATGCCATTTAATGCTGTATGTTCAGCTGACTCTACATCAGTGAGGAAATACTCAGAAGTTACAGGGAGAGGAAAATTTTTGTGGTAAAGTTTGGTCTGGGTTAATGCTTCATCTTTGAGATAATACTGGCATGATAGAGTTTGGGAAAACTCTGAGATCATATATATACATATATATATATATATACACATACATATATATACACATACATATATATATATATGTGTGTGTGTGTATATATGTATGTATGTATGTAAATAACATTTTTTTTCCAATGAACAAGACAACAGACTTCAGCCAGTGGAAAATGCTACATTTTCCAGCATGCAAAATGTCCTTCATATTCCTCATAGCCTCAATTACTTCATTTTGCTATTTACACCACTTCTTAACAATGTTAAAATAGTCCCCAAATCTTTCACTGCCTCCAAGATGGAGTTTTTTTTTTTTTAATAGATTAAAAGCCTAGGCAGACTTCTGCTTTTTGTAGAATACTGAAAATACAGGAGCAAAATATATGGGTGTGTGTGTTTTTAATTAAATAAAAAAAAGAAATCCATAAACCCCCAGGATATTGTAGTGCTTTGTGTTGTCTTTCTAAGATGGTGCCATGCAGGGCCAGAAAGGGGGTGTACATGGAAGGGATGTGACCTCTCCCTTCTCCACTTCCCTGCTCACTTTCAGGGATAGAAATGTCAGTGTCCAAGCTCATGTGCACAGGGAATGGAACAAACCACCAAGGAGAGGGTAGGTAGATTTTAACTTTGCTCTGTGCTGAAGTGAAAATCTGCCTTTGTTTTGTTTTTTTTTTTTTTTTTTTTTTTTGTTTTTTTTTTTTTGTTTTTTTTTTTTTTTTTTTAATGGAACAGTCAGAGGTGAGTCATGTGAAATATGAGTGCACACAAAATAAATGCAGGAAAAAAATGTTCTTTTATCCAAAGTTACTTGAACAATTCGCTCAGCTTTAGTGACACCTGCAGTGTAAGGTGAAACCCTTCTAGGCAAAGGTTGTTAGAGATGTGATTATTATAAATTATATCAATCTAGCCACCAATTAACAACTTGAATAAATGATTACATTCATTATCAGGCATGATGTAAAGCTAATTGAAGTCTGCAGGAGTTTTTCTATTCAGTTTATGGAGCTTTGGATCAGGCCCAGAAGCATATAGCCAAATAAAAATAATTTTTCTTTTTTAGTAGGTAATTTTCTTGTGTTCTATTTAGATTGGGGAAACACACTGACCCTTTCTGTTTCTAACCTATGTGGCCCCATTAATAAAGAATGAGCCTTTCTCCTAAAACTCCTGAAAAAATCCAGTTTCTGCCAAGAACATTATTGTTATTTCTTTACATATAAGGCCATGGAGTTGCAAAATAATGTGTCAAAAATTGAAATGTTTCTTTAGCCATCCCCACAATTAAAGAAGAGAAAGGTGAGAGAAATGAGTTTTTATAAGTTGTCAAAACAACCACTCCCTCCTTGCCAAGATTCTTTTATGAAACCATTTCAGGAGGAAATCATAGTTTTTTTTGTTTCTGTTACTTTTTTTCATAAGACTACGGGCACTGTGTTGGCTACATTTCAATGGGGTAATCATGATTTTCTGTATTGAAAAGCTCTCTTTTTATTTGTATACAGTTACTCACTATCTTGTATCTGGAACTATCTTGTAATAATATCCCTTGTTATTTGGACAGATATTTTAGTGAAATAGTCTGTCCGTGCAAATAAATTCTGATCCCAGAGTAGTTTGAAGGGTGAGAAGAGAGAAAAGAAAGGAAATTATTAGTAGTAAATCACAATTTCAAGTTACAAAGATGATGAGAAAGCAAAGAGGGAACTGCCTTTCTCTGATGAGTATGGAAAACAAAATCAAAAGAGCTAGCAATAGTCTTAAAATTAAAAATGAGAAATAAAGGGATCTTCAAACCAGGTTAAGTTTTTCTTTGTTGCATGACAAAGATTTAAAATGAGTCATTGATTAGAAAACAAAAACTATATGAAGCTATGTAAAAAGTTTGTTTCATTGTAACTAGGATATTTTCTGGTTTTTTGTTTTTATTTGCAGGTTCAGGCAGTGGCAGCATAGTGGAACTACTGACATCTGATAGTTATTATAAATATGTTTCTCTGCTTAAAAGGAAGTCAGGTTAGGGCAGTAATGAGAAGCTGAATTTTGTGTCTGTGCTCCCTCCTGGCTGTGCTGGTCTGGCTCATTTGACTGCAGCAGCAGAGCTCAGGGAAGGAGGACAAAGCATCTCTCTGAAATGGCCCCCTGAGTCCCTCTTGCTGTGCTGGAATCTGTGATAATTAATACACTTTAGAGCACACTGAGCACCTGGAATGATTCTTAAATGAAATAACTTTGTATTTGGCTGTACCTGGTTTGAGCTTTGAGGTAAACGAAAAACCAAAAAGATACTTCTGAATACCTTTTGGATGTTGGCATTCAAAATTATATGTGATACAGAAAGGAAAAAAAAACTAAATCCCAACCTTGATAAAACATGTTCAGGCTTCTCATGCCTGAGGTTATTTGTGGTGTATTGAGTAAGAAAGTATTGGAGAGAATGGTAGAACTCAATCAGCACACCTCCTTTTCATTTATTATTCCTCTTATGTTGTTTCTGATGGTTTAAAAAGCAAACAAGTGTCTGTATTGTTGCCATCTCTGATATTTCAGGTCCTTGCTGAATTTAATTTACTCAGTCCAGTGTGTAATCCATTTGTGTAAATCATTGCATTGTGCAAAAATAAATTCAAATAATTTCTGTCCTTTCACATGCCAGGGTTAGGTTGAAAGTGCATGCAGATTTCCTTCAGATGCTGGAGAAATAATGTGTTTCCTTTTGCTCTTTGCTCATTTTCTCCATCTGTCACATCATCTAGATATTTACATAGAGAATGATTTATATAAAATAGAAATACAGACTGATACTGTTTGAAACAAACTTTCCCTCTAACCCTTAGTTCATTGTGTATTTTCGTGTGGGCTTGAGGGTTTTAATATAAAGGCTCTTTGGCTCTTCAGGTGCTTTTGCGATAAATAATTTTAAAAATCAGAATTAATGGGGTCTTTCCTTCAATTATTTTCCTGCTGTCCATAAGTTTTATTTCAGGGAGTCCTCAATTCATAGGTACCATTTTATATTTTCGCTTAATAGAACTTTAGTGGACTCAGACAGTTGATTTTTTGAATCCTTTACATTTTTGGCATTTACCGTGTCATGTGTCAGAGAATTTTACAGGTTGATCTTTACTTTCCGTGAAGAAAAATCTCAGATTTTAACCCTATTGGATTCCTGTCTCTTTGAATGCCCATGAGGGACTGGGAAGAAGCAGTGAACAATTGTTTCATGCTTACTCACCTCCTCCTTGCCATTCAGGATTTTAGAAGCTTTAATCAAGTCCTTTCTCCCCCACCTCTCTGGTTATTCCTGGTTTAGCAGCTCTTCTCTGATTTTGATCACTCTTCCAGCCCTCTCTTAAATCTTTTTCCTGCTCAGTTTTTTCTGAAAGGAGCAGACCAGGAGTGTGTACAACATTCCAGCTGAGTGCTTTGTGTATTTGTGTTGTGGCACAATTGTGATTTGATGCTTTTTTTCTGTCCTGTGATTTGTGGAAAAAACTTTATATAAAAAACTTGTAAAAGTTGTGAAGTAGGTATATATTTTTATGTAGTGCTGGGTGTGTGCAGGATAGTACTTTAAAGAACATGTGCACTCTCTGGGGGTCTAGTTTTGTTTTTTGTCTCTTAATTTGTTGTATATGTATTAAGATTCACAATAGATTCATATTTATATTATATATATTTTCTATTTTATATTCAATTTATATTTTGTATATAAACATAATATATATAATATAAACAATAAATAAGAAATATCATTAGCTATACATACATTATTATAAATAAATATATACAATAAATATATGAATATATGCTATATCTATTTTATATAAATATAATATAAACTTATATTTAATTTCTCTTATTTTATATTTATTTACTAATTTCACATTACCATTTGTTCTTATCAGTTCTTATACAGAGAGTGCTCTTTGGTTGTCTGTTTTCTGTAGTTTCAGTTTTGGTTTGCTTTTTGTTTCAAGGTGTAAGGGGCTCTTCTTAACTTCTTCCAGTTTGGAAGTTTACATTCTTTTTATTTCATCTGAGGTAGTTTTGTAAGTTACAGGTTTTTCACAAGTACAGTAAATTAATTAGACTAAACAAGTTAAACAATTCAAAACAGCACGCTTCACTTAAATCTGAAATGGATTTCTAACCTAGGTGAATTCTTAACTTCATGTCTCACCTGCTCCTGGGAAATGGGGACACCCCATTTCCTGTGACATTCACAGTCTCTGGACAGAGAGACATAATTCTGTCTCTCAGGAGAAGCACAGAGAGAAGAAGAGAAAGCAGTCTTTATCTCTTCCTTTGCTTTCCCCATGTGGAATGTGGTATGGAGATTGTTCACCTGCAGTGATTGCTGGGGTGGATTCTGGTGAAGGTTGGTTGGGTTCAGTGACCAGTCGGATCCAGCTGTGGCTCGGGCTCTCAGCAGAGAGTCACGAGTTTGTTAGTTAGATAGGTAGGTAAGAATGTAGAATAGTATAGTCTCTCTTTAAATAGTATATTAATGTAATACAGTATAGTTTTAATAAAGCTATCCTTCAGCCTTCTGATCTGGAGCCAGACATCATCATTTCTTCTCTGAGCCGGGGTTCACCGCATTTTACTATAGGTTACGTTTCCGAGCGCGCCGGGATGCCGGCGGAATGTTTTCCCCTGGCTTTGGGAGGGCTGTGTGCATTCCTGACAGCGCCCCTGTCTCCGCAGCTGCTGATGGGATGGTGTGCAATGAGCTGTGCTCCAGTGACGGCTGCTGGGGGCCAGGGCCAGACCAGTGCCTGTCCTGCAAGCGCTTCATCCGGGGCAGGACCTGCATAGACTCCTGCAACCTCTACGACGGGTAAGACACTCCCCTTGGGCTTCTCCCCAAAGCTGCTAATTAGCATTGTTGAGGGCTTCAATGAGCAAGCCATTTTGGGTTTGCATTAATCAGTATCTGGCTCTATTGCCAATATTACTGATTTTGGGTGAAAAGTGTCATGGGGTAAGATTTAAGAATTTCTAAATCTGAACTTGTGTGGAACGCTTTCCCTGGTATTCTGCTGACTAAAGTTTTCATGCAGCATCATCACCTTGCACCTTTTGTATTGCTGGTAATGTGGACAGTTCGATTTAGGTGAAAAGTTACAGAAAAACCCTCATCATTTTTCCCTATTTGATGCCCTTATTCAAAACCATACAATTAAGTTTTTTCAGATGAGTTGGATTCAGGCATCTGATAAAGAAATTCTCTAAATAAGGACCCCAAAGTAGAAAAACGCACTCTCTTTTTCATAATGCATCGTGTAATTAATTGTACACAGAAATACAAATTTAAAAACCCAACAGGAGTTCTTGCCCCTTTTCCTATTGCTGTTTATCCTGGGAGAATACCTCCACAACACAAGGTGGTTGAATCTGCCTTCTGACATAAGGATAAAGCTGAACTGAGCCAAATGAACTCCCACAAATGCATGAAAATATTCTCAACTTTTCCATCTGGAGAAGGCTTGCAAAAAATACTTTGTCAGAGCACAATTTTATGTGCTTAAAAGCTCCTCTTCTCTCCTCCCCCTTCACCCCCCAATAAGGAGAGTTGCAGACCCCAATTGTGTTTTCAGTGCACTGGAATAAGTTGGTTCCCCCTTGGTGTCTTTTGCTGCCATGGAGCCTGTCACAGAGCATGATGAGACTCAATCAGTATGTTCTGTTCTGTTCTCTATCCATCAGTGAATGGCATTTACACTTTCCACAGGCTCAGTTCTGTCCTCAATATGTGAAAATATTTATAACCTGGGCTAAGGAAGATTTTTTTTGTTTGTGGGAGAGCTCTGCATGTTGATGTTGTAGGGCAGCAACAGGGTGGGGTCAGGCTGTATTTGACATCTCTTTTAGTCCTCAGCAGGAAAAATCTGCTCCCAGAGGCAGGGAAGGGTGAGCTCCCCTGCAGCACTCAAATGAGGTTTTCTTCAGCTCCATCCTGATATCCTCAGCAATCCTAATGGCTGTAGAGGAATGGAGGGTGAGCAGTGACCACCTGAGCTCAGAGCCTTTACCTGGATATTTCTGGAGACCCCAACATGAGTGTGCAGCACATCTGTAGCTGGTTAATGCAAATATTGTAATTGGTCAATGCAGCAAGATAGAATCCCCCTGAAAGCTTGGCTTGGTCCACTCTGAGCCTCCTCCACAGATTCAGTCTGTCTTTAGTGGAAGAGAAACAACTTGCTCAGATGTGAATTCATCTTGGCCTAGAAGAAGGTGGGATGGATTGTGTTGGGAGAGTGCTGGAGGTTTGTGGTGAGGGATAAATGGCAGCTGAAATGTTTGAAGGAAGAAATTCAACCTGCTATCACTACCTTTTTTCCCCCTTAAAAGTGGTTAAAAAAAAGTCTCTTGGGTGGTAGTTTCTTGTGGATCCATGAAATAAATGAGTAAAATGATTTGTTTTGACATTTTATAGATTGAGACCTCAGTCCAGCATTATTGCTGAAAACATTATGAGCCTTCTGGAGCACGGGCTTTAAAACATGTGTTCATAGAGCCCTACCTGCAACAAGGGCAGCTCTGTCATCACTGCTCACATGTGACAAGTGGCTTCCTGAATCTGAGCCACAATCCTGTAGGCGAAATTCAAGAAGCCAGCAGTTTTGTCCTTTTAATGAAGTCTGTATTTCTGAATGAGAGGAAGGCCCTCACTATAGTTTTATGTTGGTGAGGAAGGTGTCTCTGCTTCACGTGGCTGTGGATGAGGCGGTGGCTGTGACAGGCTGCTGGCCTCAGTGCCCCTGAGATCACTTCCATCAGGTGAAGACCCAGCCAGGTGAGCTCAGTTTTGGCATGGAGTCAGATTTCTCCTAACCTGCCTGCGAAATATTTCCTCAGGGAATTCCGAGAGTTTGCAAACGGCTCTGTGTGTGTGGAGTGTGATCCCCAGTGTGAGAAGATGGAGGAAAACATGATCACCTGCTACGGGCCGGTAAGGACAGAGTCTGGTGTGTTTGTGGGGGTTTGGTTGGTTTGTTATGGTTCAGGGTAACTTGCAAAAATGTGCTGAAGGGCAGGGTTTTCCTGCTTACAGACTTTAAGGCAGCTACTGCAAATTGGTGAAATGAAAAACATCCTTCCCTGTGTGTAGGGAAGGAATTCTGCTCCTGCTAAATTGGTGCTGGGATCTGCCTTGGATCTGCCTCCTTAAGAAAGTGGTTTTAAAAGTTTTCCTTTTCTTTTCAAGTTGTCTTAATGCTTTAGTGGTACAGATGCACACAGTTTTTACAGATAGACAGCATGCAGTTGGGATTTGAGTGCCCTCTTTTGTCCCTATTTTTATTCTTTATACACCCCCCCCCAAAAAAAAAAAAAAGTTGAGGAATTTGATTTGTCCTCAGTCCCTCAGTTTGAACAATATGCTGGGAGGTTTTTTGTATTTAGATAACCTTTAAGTTCTTTTGATAGATAACGTTTTTCATGCATCCTAAATGATGGTTAACTCTGTCTCACCTTTATAATGACCAGTAACTTTTCTTTCAAAGATTATTGCTCATTTGGGAGGTTAAAGTTGTCTCTTTCTTCTAGTTTTCTGTGTATTGCCAAGATTAAAGTCACAAGTATGCTGGAAATGAGGAGCTGTATTTTAGGCTCTTCGTAATTGAAAAAATATAAGCTGTAATTTATTTCCTTATTTATGTGACTTACTGAATGAAACAAAAAGAAAGACATAATATTTTTTCTTACAATACTGTGTTTTTCTGCAATACAGCCATAAGGCAAGAAGCTAGTGTTTCAAGTGTTCAGCCTATCAGGGAAATTTGGATTTGTAGCAGGCCTTATGGACATAAAATCCTAGGCCAATGATCAACTTGGACACCAGATTTAGTTACACACTGCCTTATCATCACAGCTTTAAAATTTTACTTTTACATTGTCCAGGAGTCTTGGTTTGTTGTTCTTAACAATTTGGTCTTCATATGTATTAAGAAGAAGGAGGACTTTGTAGTTGTTTATCTTGTAGCATGAAGGACCTTGTAGCCCTTCATTCTTGCTGTGACCAGATGCCATGTGCAGAGTGCTTGTGGAAAGTAGTTTTGGGGTGCAGAGGTAGGAGATCCCACTGAAGGCTTTGCAAAGGTGGTTCAGTACTGAACAGTGTAGCAGGAAGTTTCTCAACTTTAAAGTGGGCACTAACTTCACTGCATTAAGCACACCAATAATATTAAGAAGCTCATCTAGAAGCTGGTATTTAGTCTTGCACTCTACAGAAGAAGCTAATGGCCAAAAGCAGCAGGGTTTATCTGTCTGCTGCTCCCTAACAGAGGCTGGAACCATGCAGGTGATTCAGTGATCCTTGGGAAGAGAAGCTGCTGCAGGTGCTGCTGAGTGTGTGCCGGTGCAATCCTAGTGCAGCAGCAAAGGACAGAGTAACTTGAACGCACTGCATTTCTTTCTTCCACGCTCTCCAGGGACCTGACCACTGCACAAAGTGTTTCCATTTTAAGGATGGTCCAAATTGTGTGGAAAAATGTCCTGATGGCTTGCAGGGGGCCAACAGCTTCATTTTCAAGTACGCCGATGAGGATCGGGAGTGCCATCCGTGTCATCCGAACTGCACCCAGGGGTGAGTGCGAGCTCTGCAGGGAGCCATCCAAACCACGTGCTGCTCCTAGCACAGGGTGCTTTATAGCTAGTTTGGCTTAGTAAAGCACTTGTCCCACTCCTGAAAAGAGAGTGTGCAGTAGGAATTAAACCTTTGATTTTCAGGTCTCTCATGACATTCAGGTTTTAGTCGTGAACGCTCAGCAGCTTATCACAAAAAAACCCTTTTGAAGACCACAGAGAAGAACTTTCCACAGTAATGCTCTCAGCTTTCCTTCTACACTGGTTTGCAGCAAATGCTGCCCTTTCACTTAATTTTAGGCCTGTAAAATGACTTTTTTTTCCAGTATTTGCTCCTTGACAGAATCTCTGCTATTTGGTATTGGTGAACTAAGCCTGCAGCACTACAGTGAGACAAAAGTGTTACTGCTCTCCTTTTCCTACAGGGAGTGATGCACAGAGTTTGAAACCAGACTTTGTACAGGAGCCTGAGACTGAGCATCAATTTCTGAAGTCCTGTTAAAGTGCCTATAATAATTTGCTACACTTGGAATTTGTTACACTTGGAATAATACAGCCCATGGATCAGAGAATTAAGAACCTGTGCAACACAACAGCAATAGTCACATGCAACCTATAGTTTTGCACAGGACAATTCAGAGTGTCCAGCATACAAAGAGAGGAAGAGGCAGCAATGGGAAAAAGAGAAAACATCAGCCAGTGAAATAATCTTTAACAAGAGGCTCTTATTGTTTAGCAGCTAAAATTAAACCAGTAAATTATTCAATGTAATCTTGATGTCAACAGCTGTTGCCATTCAAAATGAGACCTTTTGCTGGTTTTGCAAATCTAATTACAATAGAGCCATTAGGGAAATGAGAGGGAGATCACCGAGACACAGCCATGATCTGTTACAGATTTGTCTCCCCCCTAGACCCTTTAAATCAGTTATGCAATAAGCAAAACACTGCTACTGTGGAAGAAGAGGGTAAGAAGAAATGATGTTCAAAGATGTGCTCACTCCAGGAGCTCTGGTCCTGGCTTTCATAGATGAAGAAGGTGCCAATGCTGATGTAATCTGACAAAACCACAGATGTGTGATGGATTTACTGTCTGCCCAGCATAGGAAGTGCCTTGCAGCTCTCCTGGCCTCCAGAGAGCAGCACTTCTCCCTGTTCCCTCCTCTTTCCTGAGGAGTTCTAACTGGCCCAGTTTCTAGTGTTTGTGGCCCAACTGTGTTTCTCCTAGACCAGGAAGAGAGCAGGAGGTTTTCCATGCCATTCCACTTCTCCATAGGCATTTTGCAAGTGGTTCTTTATTTTCATCTGCCTGGATTGAGAAGGGAGATTTTTATGTCTTGTGCTGAAAATGTGACATTTTAGTTCACGCACAAATACGAAGGGCATTAGGCAGTTCTAGCTGACCTTGGCAGTCCTCATTGGCAACTGTTGCTGACACAGGGTTCCCTTATGCTGAGTGCCGTTGTCCTTTTAATCCTTGGACTTTGTTTTCTCTCCTTTCTGTTTTCTCCTTGTGATGAGGTGAAAGTATGTCCTAGAGTGTGCCCATCCCGAAAGAATGGACAAGTAAAAGGGCCAAAGTCTCTCCCCCAGTTACATACACAAAGCCCATGGTGTTCCCATCTCCCAGATGAGGAACCATCCCTTTTCCATGACGTAATTTCCCTGTGGAAATCTTTGTCCTCTTACTAAAGAGTTGATGTGTCTATTCTTAGGTATATTTTAATCCCTTAAAACAATGCTCTCTCTCCCCCAAGTCTGGGTAAGCATGGCTTACTATTCTTTTTTAGTGTTCCTAGAGATTTTGTGGCATGTGATTATGTTAATGAAGCTAATAATGACTGCCCAAGATACTTGGGGTTTGCAGGTTGTCCATCTTCTTGCCAACATTGTCAGGGGCTGAATGTGCCCATGGAGAGAAGGGAAATCAGTTACTCTCTCCTTTCCTCCTTCGAGGCTGAATTCTCTGGTTTCATACCCTTCCCTTAGAAAGTAGTATTTAAATTCCCCTTAGTCATGATTCTTCACTGAAATAGGTTGTGGAGAGAGCACAGCTTGCTATTTGGCTCATGGCTGAAAGGTAGAGAGAAAACTTAATTCTGCTTCATCCGTCACATCTGTTCTCCTGGCTGCCAGATCAAGTGCTGGAATTACACCAGTGCCCTCTCAGTAAGGCTGGGATACCCATCCAAAAGGGCTGAGCTGCTGCAGAGCAGTGCTTCCCAGGACAGTATTATCTCATTCCTGCAGTGCTGCTCTCTATGAGCCAGGCTGCTTGATAAAATAGGTTATTAGCTCTCACATGATATTTCCAGTCATCCCCACCAATTGTCACCAAGGAAGGATCTGTCCCACCTCTGTCTCCTGTGTTTTGTCACAAATTCCATCTTGGCATTTGCAGAGGACTGCTTTAGTGAGGTCTGCTAGCACCATTCTCCTCCCTTATTCAAGTGTAATGACTGTTTCTCTTAATAGGTGGGTAATTACCCAGCCCTGTTAATGATCTTGCTTTGACCAGAAGAACTGTCAGACAGTGACTTCCTTGGGTGCAACAACTGTGCTCCTGCCCTTGTATCCCTGTGATAACTATCAGCTACTTGCAGCCAGTTTGGAGCAGATCTGAGGCACGTGGAACAGCTATCCCACTTAATTCAAGAGAGTTGGAAAGCATTTGGCCCCTCTTCTTGCAGAGCCAGCCAAAACTGAACGCTTCCACAGGAATAAAACACTAATTACACTATAGCAAGTGACAGCCTGCTTCCTTGCTGGGCAGGACACAATGGGAGATCTCACTGGACACTTCCCCTCATCATGCAAACACGTTTTGTCACACAGCTTTTCGAAGGGAGGGCATTACTCCTCACCAAAATTCTCTTTTCCTTCTAAGCCATGACCAGAGAAGTCAGGGGAGCTCCAGCAACAGTGGCCCTGAAGGGATTTGAGGGCAGAAGCACCCTGTTGCCTCTAAAGCTTAGGTAAATTTTTAGGAAGAAAGTTTGAATTCCAGATGAAAGAATATTGCAAACACACTCTGGATAAGGAAAACTGTTACTCTTTTGTTTTGCAAAGTTTCCTCCTAGCCCCTGCTCCAGTTCAACTCTGTTCCTCTCACCATGAGTTAGTTCCTCCCACCTGTTAGCTAAGTAGCCCTTGGGTAGAGTTGTCTGACTTTATCCATAACAACAGCTGGTGACCACCACAAAAAAGGTTTTCTCCTGCCCAGAGATAATTCACTTACACCATTGTAAAATCAGTTTTGTTTGTTTCCAGTGAGCAAGATTTTTGAGAATTCATCTGACATGGAATGGCTTTGCTGCCCTGAAGTGCAGTTAAAATCCAACCTTTCAGTCTTAAAGAAAGCTGATAAAGGACAATATTTCTGGAAAAAAACCCAGTTGTTACTGCAATTTTCAAAACCCCAAATTTCCTTTCAGAGGATGATTATCCATTAAGCTAGGATGAGCTCCAAGTGTAATTTTCTGGAAAAGCTGTATTGAACTTTTGTAAGGTACTACTGAATATACTGAATATGTCATTAATTAATTGGCATGTCTCAATTAACCAGTTCATTTTACAGAGCCAACTTGGAAAAGAAAAAACCATCCAGACTCCAAGCAAAAGGAACAATGGGTGTGAACAGCGTGATGTATGATTGTGTCAGGTTTAGATGGGTCAAAAAGCCTGAAATGAAGGGAGTTCCCTCCTGGGGAAAAATACCTGATGACTTGTGGTACAAAATCCCCTGTTAATAAATACTGCCATGACTCACACAGTGTTGTACTTCGCTGCATGTAATCAGGGCAGCCACTCAGGAAGGAAACTGGGAAATGCCTAACTAGGAGTAATGGAATTGCACCTGGACAGAGTTTTCTCTTTGGGGAAGCCAAGTCCACTGAAGAAGATGACACTTGAAATAAAAATCAATGATACTTCAACTTGCACTGGGTGAGGTCCAGCAGTACCACTTTGGATTCAATCCTGTTCTCCAAATGAACATGTGAAGTGACTCTGAGACAGCAGGCTCTTGATGTCAGTCTGCCAGTTCTCTAAACCAGTAGCAGGCTCTCAGACCTCTAATTTGAAGATTATTTACAGCAAGAGTCTGAGCTCAGCTTTTCTAGGCATGGTAGGAAATGGACAATCAGAGGAATTCTTCAGCCTCCTTCATTGCTCAGCTTGTTTTCTCCAAATTGCTGAGAATGCCATGAAAGGAAGAAACACTGGATGTGTTTGAGATGGATTAGAATTCAGACAGTCCTGAATTCTGAAGTGCTGATGCCCAGGATAGCTGAAATTCCACAAGTCCTCTCTATTAAGTTTTTGAACTGTGTTTAAATCAACTCTTACATTTATGCATTATCTGGATTTTTAACACATCTTTTTTGTGTATGCTGGAGGAAGCAATCATTGAGGAAATCCTTCCAGTTTGTGTTTGCATGTCAGAGTAAATGTCTTCTGTAAAAACAAGAATTCAAGTAAACAAACACAGGGTAAGGTTTACTTGGTCTGCTCTCCCTGATGAGCAGGTAAGGGGAAATTGAATTCAGACTTCATTTTATAATGGCAGAGTGATACCAATTTAAATGCAGCAAAAGCTGAGGAGTGGCAAGTGATGGTGAAGCAGAAAGAAGATCTTGTGGGAGCTTATTTGAACTCTCAGATTTTTTGACATGCATATCCTTCCATCAAAGCCAACCTGAAAAAACAGCAAACTTTAAAAGAGTTTGGGATCACACCTTAAATTTAAAATGCCTCAACAGAAGTAAGTTGCAGTGTAGTGATGTGTCAGATCACCTCTGCTGCCTGTAGTAGGTGTACAGCCAAAGGGCCTGTTAAGAAAATGGCTCTGAGATCTTGTTAAGGAGTTGAAATAAATGGTTTGCTTTCCTTAAATGCCGAGGGCTAGATACTCCCCATGGCTAGAATGCCTAGCTGTGTGTGCATCACTGAAGGAGGTCAGGTGGTTTTAACCCCAAAAAGCTCAACTTTAGGTCTCTGAGAATCCTGACTGCTGTGTAAATGTATATTTGACTCGCTGTTTGAATGCAAGGGACCTGGAAACCAGTCGTGCTCTTCATGGGGGCAAGGGAAATCCACACATGCCACACGTGTGTTCTGCAAACTCTTTTCCATGGCTGTGTTTTAGTGGTGCTGCATTTAGTGATTCCTTGCATTTCCAGTGCCTTTGGTGAGCACCTGCTGATTGTGCAGGTGGAGGACTTCTGGCAGCATCTAAGGAAAGCAGAATAAAATGTCTGCATCAGCAGACACCATTTTGCTGTGGTTTTTGTTGCTGGAAGTTGGTCCTTGAGCTTCCCTGTTAAAAAAGGATTTTCAGCTTCCAAAATATTTCTTCAGTTACCCTGGTTGGGAGCTTAGAACAAAACAAACAATTACATCAATTACAGAAAGATCAGCAAGTTCTGGATTGTGCTCCTGGAAATCTCCACTTGTAAATGAACAGCTTTTGTGCAGTAATCACTGGTTTGCTGACTCATAAAAACATGCAGGTAAAGCAACCCTGTTGTCAGGACTCCCACGTACACAGGTGAAACCTGCCTTAAGTGTTGTTTGAGCCAAGATATGGCCTGCCCTGGAATGCTGTTGCTATTGTTGTTCTTGTCACAAGCTGTAATTTTTGGTGACATAGGTCTCTCTTAGCGAGAGAAGAGCTAGAATTAAGAACACAAAGGGGATTCGTGCTCGTTGGGTGTGTAAATAACAGCTGTGTCTCTTTCTCTCCCTGTTTCCACTCTGGATTTGCTGCAGGTGCATAGGGCCACACCTGGAGGACTGCATTGGGCTGATGGATAGGTACTGGCTGGGTGCTGGCTGCCTGTGTGTCTCCATCCTGCACGTGTGGACAAGGGCGCATGCGTGTGCATGTCCCGGGGCGTGGCAATGATGTGGTTTGTTCTGTAATTGCCTGCAGGTGTAGAGGCCCAGCTAGTCATGACTGCATTTTCTATCCATGGACACGGCAGTCCGCTCTGCCACAGCACGCTAGGTAACATCCCCACCCCATCCTTCACACCTGCCTGCCACAGGAATGTCATAGCAGCCAGTTTGAACACACACCCACGTGCTGGGCAGAGTACAGCTTAAGTGAGATCTGCCTCCCTGCATCCAAGTTTGCAAGCTAAATAAATATTCTACTCATGCCTTTTTTTTAAATGGTTTTTATTTTTAGCTTAAATCCTTATTTAAGCTTTAATCCTTAAATCAATAAGGTTTAAATTCTGGAATTTCCTCTAGACATTCATATTTCCAGATTAAATTTTATTAGATGGTAAAAATTCTGGTAAAATTGGAATGCACTTGTTTTCTCTTTATTGTTTTTTTGTTGTTCTTGTTGTTAGTTTACGACAAAATTTAAAAGCAAATGAACCTCTTTCTTTCTTCCATGCACCTTCCCTTGAAAAAGTAAATGTTATAACAAAACAAAATTTCTTTCTTACTTCAAATAAAACTATTATTTTATTTTTTGTCATTTTCTGTTTAAAAGAAAAATTGTAACCTTGCAGCAATTTTATTTTTTGGTAATGACAATTGAAACAAATTAATGTAGGCTTTATTCTGCATTCTTTTTTATGAAAGCCCTACATTGCCATTGAGTTTGTTCATTCTTGAATTCAAACTGGTTAATATGACTTCTAGGCTTTGGGATTACTCTCCTGAGCTAAAACTAGATAAAAAAAGCATAAATTCAGTCAAACCCACCTCACTGAGATTTTCAATATGAGCTTTTTTCTTGTCTTTTTCAAAAGGTTTTGAGGTTGCCTTTCCTTCCTAAGTGTGTACATAATGTGAATATACCTATTTCTAGCTTATGAGGGAGAATATATTTGGACTTGAAAAACAGTGCACTATAAATGCTATCAAATGGTACATTTGTTTATTAAATCAGTATCAGTTCTGACTTAATTCATTAACCAATGAATAAGTAATAGGAGATTAATTTTTCAACATTTCAGGTTTTGTTTTAATCTTTCTGATCTGGGGTATCCACTTTGAGATACTTCTGTGAGGCCTCATTTTCAGATGGACTCATCCAAACAGAGCTGCCCCAATTTAATCAACTTTATTCAAAGCACAAATACAGAAAATGTATTATTACTATTATTATTACTATTTCCTTAAGTTTAAGGGCCTTATCAAACTACAGAAATGACAGGAATTGTTTTACTGTGTTCAGTGGTTTTACTCCTACTCCATTCAGTCTGAGAGGGAAGGCCATCAAATGTTTCCTGTTTCCTTTGAATCTGATGGATATTTTTTTGTTTGTTTCAGCCTTGCTGAATTTATTTTAGGGAAATTACCGCCCTGTGTTTAAATGTCAGTATGTATTCTTTCACTTTCAAGGCAAAGAAGGAAACTTCATACCTGTATATTAGATTTGTGGAACTGTGCTTTTTTTTTTTTTTTTTTTTTTTTTTTTTTTTTTTTTTTTTTTTTTTATATTGTGAAAATGGTTCATTCTATTTGGGCTAAAAATGGGCAAAACTGCACTGGCAAAGTGACACTTTTTGTTACAGTAGGGTTGTAAATCCAAAAAGGATGTGTCTAACTTTAGCTACAACCTTCTTCAAGTCCCTTTAACAACTGTGCACCCTCCTGAGACTTATCAATCTTAAATTAATTAATAATCAGTCTGACCCTTATCTATTGACTTGAGTTTTTTCCATTGACGTGAATTATCAGTGAGTAGAAGGGGACAGAGTTTTCTGCTGAGAGTGAGAGCAGGGCTTTAACCCAAACAAGATTTCCTTCATCTTCTCCTATTTCCATTTTCATAGCAGTGTTGCTTTCCTTTCCAGTTTTTTACTTTGCAAATTGTTTATGCCATGATCCATTGACTTGAAGGCTTTTGTAAGAGTGTGGTAGAATAGCAAAGGAATTCTTTCTGTCGTCTTTAATCAAGATGAATCAGATGTGCATCGCATGGCTTGTTTTCCAAATGGCTGGTGAAACTTCAGTTTTTCTGCTTATCTTTAGTCCCTTCAAGTTTGTGGGAAAACAGCCTTGCTTTTGGCATTGCATTTCTTTCTGCATAGTTTGGTTTTGGTTTTTTTAACCTTTAGGTTCAATAGAGTTCTGTCCAAAAGAACAGCTCCTCATGTAGCTTCCTTTATGGATTATTCCTGTAGGGCTTTGGTTCCACCTTCCATACCAGTCTTTCCCAGAAACTGCCAAAGCAAAGATGAAAAGCAGAAAAAGGCTGGAATTTGCCAGGATGCCCATAGGAGTTATCCATCCTCCTTTGCTGCCTCTTATTACAATGCTACTCCTCCTTTTGCTATTTTCTGGCAGTTGCATTCAGGTTTTTTTTTTTTGTGGTTGGAATAGCACACATTCCAGCATATTCCAGAACAATCAGTAAAAAGATGAGTATGTCTGCTCCCGAGATTGGGATAACTGTTGTCTAAAAGGATGATTCAAAAACTGTAAAAATAATGCTCTGCTGCTCATTAAGAAAATACTCTAGGGAGTCAGGAAAGGCTGGTTCCTTTCCAGCTCACCAGAAAAATTTGGCAAGTGAAGTTATTGGAGTGAGATTGTGGACAAAGCTTTTACCTAAAGTATGAATTTTAATTGGTTTATCCTCACTAGGCTTCATTCAAGTTAATCCTAGGAGAGAAGAGATCATCAAAGGAGGAGTGAAGATTTTGTTTTCTGGTGTGTGAGATTGTATATCTAAAGATGTGATCAGGAACATGTGTTGCAAAGAACCAGCACTGATGTTCCTGGTCTGAGTAAGCTGGTGTCTCTGTTTACGCCCCAAGAAAATTTCATTTACATTTCCCTTTTAACTAACAGAAACTAATTAGCCAGGCCCACTATTGTCAAGTGCTTCAATAGAATGCTGTGTAGATGTTAACTCTAATTACAATCCTATTGCTAGTTTTGCATCCAAAAAGGATGTCCTCTCAACAAATCATCACTTCCCAAAAAAAAAAAAAAAAAAAAGCTGTTTTTATCTCCTGCTTATGTGTACAAGAGCTAATTAGCAGTAAACCCTGTGTAATGCAGGCAAATCCTTTCATAGCTGTTTTGTACCCTGTCACAGTATGACTTCAACAGAATTTCACAGTAGCTCTCAGTAGTTGGTGGGGAAGGGAAACCACCTCTAATAAACTGCTTATGTTCATGGTTTTCATGGTGCTCAGCTCCATTGCTTGGAGGAAAGCACTCCATATGCTCTCTGCTTTTATAGAATAATTATGTTTTTCTGGAGGGGCAGAGGATCTCTGTATAAAATAAGAGAGAAAATAAGATCTGTGAGTACCAGCTAAGCTATGTTACGTGGTTGGTAAAAGATGGTACTCTCAAGAGCCTCTTAATATGGAGCTTTCTGAAGCTGTATCAGAACAGAGCAGTTGAAGAAACAGGTTTATTTTTTTAAGAATCCAGACTAGAAAAACAGACCGTTTCAGATCCTTCCTCCATGGGTTGCATAGATCTTACACATCATCAAAAAGGACAAATTCACAGAATCACAGAATGAGCTAGTTTGGAAAAGACCTTTGAGATCATCAAGTCCAACCTATGACCTAACACCACCTTATCAACTAAACCATGGCACTGAGTGCTATATCCAGTCTTTTAAACACTTGCAGAGGTGGTGACTCCACCACCTCCCTGGGCAGCCCATTCACCCTTTCTGTGAAGAACTTCCAAATGCCCAACCTAAACCTCCCCTGTGTCCTCCTGTCCCATTGCTGGTTGCCTGGGAGAAGAGACCAACCCCCATCTGGCCACAACCTCCTTTGAGGTTCATGAAGGAGATTGACAGAGAAATCCCAGTTGTGCGGGTGAACGTGCCTCTACTGAACTGGTTCTGAAGCCAGACCTTTGCTGAGGGTACGTTAATTCTTGCCATGGCATTTCCCTGCCTGGAGCTTTAGGAGGAGCACCTCTGGAGTACCCCTGTGGCATGAATGGAAGTCACTGCAGTTGGTGATCTCGTGAGCTCCTCCATTTTTTCACCACTTCCACATTTTAAGACTGGTCTTCTTGTGAAAGGGTGTAATTGGGTATTCCTTCTTTCCTGGTGTACAGATAGAATCCTAGAAGGGTTTCGGTTGGAAAGGTTAGTCCTTCTTTCCTGTTGTACAGATACAATCCTAGAAGGGTTTTGGTTGAAAAGGACCTTAAAGTTCATCCAGTTCCAGCCCTCCCTGCCATAGGCTGGGACACCTTCCACTACCTGAGGTTGTTCCAAGCCCCATCCAACCTGGTCTTGAACTTTTCCAGGGATGGGGCAGCCATGGCTTCTCTGGGCAACCTGTGCCAGGGCATCACCACCCTCAAAGGGCAGAATTTCTTTCTCATATCTGACCTAAATTTCCCCTCTTTCAGTCTGAGGTCTGACCACAGTTAACAAATGCTCAATGTGTTAAAGCTTCTGTTCTGTACCACGTTCAGAAAGATTTGTCTGTGATCAGTGAGGGTTTGTGCTTCATCTGCTTTACTCAGCAGGGTTGGCTGGTGTGGACTCATGGTGTGGAAGGACTTAGAGTATGGTACGATAGAGAGAAATACACTGGTAAGGTCAGGAGAACTGGAAGCAATTGTCACACAATGCTGTTTGAAATCTGTTCTGTGCTCCAGTGGTTTAAGGATCCTGTTGAGAGAGCGTAGGATAGAGTAAGGTCAGAAATCTGATGTTCCTAGAAGTTTGTTATACAAGGAGTAGAATGTGAGCAATAAACTCTTGCAGGATTTTGGTACTGTTGATACTCATTGACCAAGTTTCTCAGCAGCTGTGGTTGTTTTTGGTAAGAAAATTCTTTTTTGGAAAATTGACTTTACTGAAAGCTACTGAAAATTAGCTTTACTGAAACTATGAGCAGAAAAAATGAAGAGTGATGAAGGCCAAATGTGATAGGTCTCTGCTGGAAAAAAAAGAAGCAATAGGCAATGCAAATTAATAAACGGTTTGTTAGAATGGAAAACAACACACAGTTCCATTGCAGAGGTGATTGCTTTGGTTTCTCATCACTCTTGTGTTGTGGGTCTGTATAGATTTGGCTACACAAATAACACAGATACAGAAATAAAAAATAAAAAATGATACAGAAATAAAATTTTGCCATGGAGAGGTGACCTTATTATAAGGCAACAATATATATCTCACCACTCTCCAATGGGTTTCTCTCATGGCTGGAAATAAGGATTTAATTTAGATTTAATGTTGTTATAAATTAATTATCTATTATTAAATATACATTTGTAGAGCTTTAGAAATATGGAAGATGTAGGGTTGTTTAAATCTCAGTGAATGGTTCCTTAATAATTCATTAATATTTAATACATAATAAATCAGAACTAAAGCTTGTGGTCTTACTTCCAATCTACCTGTGCAATGTAGGATTGGTTACTCTTTGTTAGTTAGAAAAAGTTACATGACAAATGTATTTGAGTTGAGAGCCCGGCCCAGACTTAATTCTCTGCAATTTGGCTTACTCCTTGTGGCCTTACTCAGATGTGAAGGAGCTGCAATTCCTGCATGAAGCAGGAGGCTCTTGGCTGGGGTTGTTTAGAGCATTTTGCTTTTCATTGCCTTTTTAACACCAGTTTTCTGGAATGATGGGGCATAGGACATGTAATGCAGATGAGAATTTGCACATTGGCATTACCTTTTTTGTTTGTTTTATACACCAAAATGTATGTTTACTTCTCAGTTAAATTGCAACAGCTTTCCCAGCATTGGATCAAAACTAGCAGGTAACTTGATGATAGTATAGTTGTCTGTCAGTCCTTTTCATTTGTTTTTGCAGGAATGGAAATACCAGTGTTCCATTTGATACTTTACTAGCATGTAGCAAACATAATGGTAAATGAGTTAAAGTAATTAAACAAGCTGTAGGTTTCAAGGAATGAACAAAGTCCTGACTTTGGTGCTATGTGTGGGAAGTTGTACCTCAGCATTTACCAAAGGTGGAAGCATCACCACAAATACCAGCAATCATTCAGAAAGAGAGCATTAGGAAATCAAGCCATCAGACCAAATTACTTAATCTTACTATAATTTTTTTCCATGTTGTAAAGTAAAATAACAGGCTGGGAAAATGTCATGTAAATTATCTGTACCTTTGGGTAGTAGTTTCAAAAAAACTAAATTCAATTTCTAATGGGAAAGGGGGACTAATACTAAACTCATTCCCCATGCCTTGCCCTCTCTTTGTTAGTTCATCTTCCTTTGCATCTCCTTTCTGTAAATTAGAGGTATTTTGCCTCTTTTCTCCCTGGTTACAGTGGTAGTGGAGAGAGTTGAACAAGAACGTAGATCCTGTCCCTTCAGAGAGACTGACTGTTTTCCCAGGAATGTGTGTTAGAGAGGCTTTAGAGAAGAGCCATTGGAAATAGGACCTTGTGTCTTGGAATAAAGTGTAAGAACTCAAACAGCTAAAAGCTTATTTTGGCCAAAAGTGAAGGTGTAGAGCCAGGTTCTCCTCTAGAAGTTCACAGGTAAGAAGACAAAGTTTGGTTGAGGATGGCACTAAGTGTAGTAGACTGAAAAAGAAAGTCGGGTGTCTGTGAGGTATAAAATGGGTGAAATCTGAGAGACATTCAAAGCAGAAAAATGCCAGTGCATTTCTAATGAAGGTTGTTAATCCCTGGAATGATTTTCTGTGGTACTGTTCTCTTCTTCAGCACTAGACTTGTGAAATCAAGACTGGGACTCTTTTCTCAAGCAAGATGAGTTTGTGCTGAGCTTGGGGGCAGAGGGTGGTGTGGCTCCTCCTGCCATGTGACAGGACACTTCAATGTCTGTGACAGTAGCTTCCAGCTGTGATCAGCTCTTGGCTCATGGTCCAGAGCTGTCCTAGCTAGAATTTCCCTTGAATTTTGATTCAGAGTACTGTGCTGGACAGAGACAAGCAAATCTAGCTGCTGAGTCCTGGGCTTTGGCTCCTGTCAGCTGTGGGTGAGGCACAGAGTGAGAGTTCCACATGACTTTACACAAGATTTCTGTTCTGTTCACATATGCTTGCTCATTAGCAGTTAGATCAGGTAAAATTCTGAGTTTTCAGACTGTCCTTTGCTAGGAGAGATGAGAAACTCATTCAGATCTTATCTGTAGTTTTGTCAAAAAGCTTCATGCTTTTTTTTTTCCAATCTGATGTAAATTTTTAATGACACCATCTTCACTTGCTCTTTTACAGACATATTGGCTGTTTCATCAATAGAAGATAATGACGAAAATCATTTCTGTAGTTATCTGAGATTGAACAAATGATAAAACAGGCAAGGAAAATTATGGGATAATGTGAAGAGCAGGTGCTGGCTAGTTTTGATTGAGCTTTTCTTTGGCAGGGGGTTGTGAGGATGTAACTCTGTATTTGCCTGATGTGGTACATTTCTCAGCAGAGCTGGTAGTTTCTCATACAAGAGAGTTGTGGCATTTATGCAGAAATCTGAGAACAAATACAACCTCATCATCAGGACAAGGGCCAAGCTTTGTTAAACATGGTCCAGACATGATGTTATCCCTGATTTTTCAATGATACAAATTTTTTTCTAGTAATGCCTAAAGGAAAACTCTCTGACATGCAATCAACTTTTTTAATGAGAAGTGTGAACTTTTTCCTCATACAATTTGTCTTGGACTCCCAATACTCTGCCTGTGACATAGTGTGTCCTTTGGAAACACAGCATTTCAAAGCAATACACCAGTGTTGGACACCTCTTAAAATGCTCACTTGGATTTTTATTACATGTTCTTATTGTATTCACTGTTCCATTTTAGCTCATAGTTCTCTTCTTGTAAATCCAATAATCTTTAGATGTGTCACTAAAATTAGGTAGTACAGATATGTCTTAGAAGGCACAGAAGCTAAAGCACCATAACATGAGGGAAAAGAAGTGGTAACAGCAGAAAAGTAGAAGCAAGCAAAAGGGTGGAAGATGTAGTTTTATTTGTTGCCATTTCTTTTGCTCAAGTTAATCCTGCAAGGTTAGAATCTGTAGGCCTGATGTCAGCGTTGGTCTGAAGGCTGAAGAGGAGACAAGACACTGCAATCCCTGCTTTTGGTAATAAAGTGTGTTCATCTGCAAATTGGTCAGAAAATAATGCTGGGAACGTGGAGCAGGGGATGCAGATCCTGTAGGCTGGTTGGTCAGAAGCAAAGAAACTGCAGTGATATGGTAGACTGGAGGGAAGATGTGTAATTCCAGAATTACACATGTAATTCAGCAGCATGGCAGTGGCTAAACCCATCTCCTCCAAGTTCCCAGCAGGCTTGCATCAGTGATGGAGATATTTTCAGTTCATGCCAGTGGTATCTGTATCCATGGGCATTGCTCTGCTTGAGTGAACAGCCTTCCTTAAAAAATATGTGCAAATTTCAGGAGTAAATCATATCTTTCCTTGCCCCTAATGGACCGATGAAGGGAAAAAATGAAAAGGTAAAAAGTATTCCTGCATTAAAATGGACCACTAGTTGTTAATATGCATAGTCTCAATCACAGCAGGGATAATAGACAAAGAACAGACTGAAGAGATAATATCCCTGCTTTAAAACTGTCCCATCTCCCATAGATCTGCTTTTCCCTCCCTCGTGGCAGTGATGTCCTCTGCACGTGAATAACTTAGATGCAGGCTAAGTTCAGCTCTGAGTGAATTCTCTCTACTTTCAGTTCCTGGATCAACCAGTGGATCGGGGCTGCAAATTCTGAACTTTGGGATGTTTGAGTCAATTTTTAATGAATAGATTTTTAAAATAGGGGAGCAGTTTCCAGGAAACCTCCAGTGAGAAGAAGGGTATCACTCAGAAAGCAAGCCAAAACCTGTAGGTGTATCAGTATGGTTGGATATATTCTCTCAAGCTTTCATCAGCCTTTTTGTGCTGCTGATTACTTAAATACTTCAGATACATATATTTTTGAAGTGGAATGAGAAGCAATCCCTTTCTCCCTCATGACAGAGGCAGGGGGAAAAAATGTTATTGAAGCCTTCTCTCTCCTTGGTGGTTGTTTTGGTTTTTCTTTTTTGTGTGTTTTTGTTTGTTTGTTTGGTTTGTTTGGTTTTTTTGTTTGTTTGTTTTTTTCTTGACACTAATGAGCTTCAGACTCTGTGAGACCTAAAAGGCACAAAATGTCAGCAGGATCCACTGCTGGTACTTAGGTTTGGGGATCTGGTGGAATGGGGAAAGGAAGGGGGTTGTGACTGAGAGAGGAAAAAGAGATTTTTAAGCTGGATCACCGTTTCCCCAGATGCTTGGCCTGTTCTGTTCTGGAATTTTAGCAGCTGTCGGAAGATGAGTTTCTTTAACATTTATAAGCTGCACAGATAAAGCAGCAAATTCTGGAATGTTCTATCATACAAATATTTGGGAGAAGGAAGAGCTATTTTACTAAATTATCATTGTCCTCGATGTGGGCTGTACTGTACTACAAAACAATCCTAATAAAAGAGCAGTTGGAGAGTCAGGGTTGCTCTTAGCAGTACCCTCACCACGGCCACGAGCTGCTTTCCTAACCCAGCCCCATCTGTGACTGTGGGGATGGTGGGAGGCTGCTGTGTACACAAATCCATGGTCAGCAGGGCTGAGAGCAGCATGATGCTCACAAAGGCTGGTTGCCCTTGGCTCCTTTACAGCCCCTGGAGTGGAAGGGATTCCTTTGGCTGGCTGTGGATACAGAGGAGAGCAATGACAGTGGGTGAGTTTGGAGCTTCTATGCTGAAATTTTCTTCTTAGAATGGCCTTTGGGGAAATGCTGGCAGTGGGATGATGACTCGAATTAAAAGGAGTTGCAAGATACTCCAGAGTTTCTCTCTGCTTCATTTGGTAACATAAGAATGACTGATAAATTATTAACATAGAAGAACTTCTGGGCATAGCATCATATAAGAGATGATCCTGTATAAACCTGTGTCAGGAACAGGATATCAGTTTTATATGAGCTTTTTCCCCAGTAAGCAAATGGGGTTTTCTAATGATTGATGTGATTTGTGTAGGATGTTTAGACAGTATGCTGTTCCAGTAAAATAATAGTGATAAATCCAAAAGCAGCATCAGGCATACTCAGAGAAATTCCTTGTACCCTGCTCTTTATCTGCCTTCAATTTTCCTCTGTATTTATGAGCATTGGCCGCATTGCTTCCCTGCTATGCTCCACAAAGATAAATTCTGCGTATTTAGAACTCAAGTGATGAGTAGCTAAAATCTGTGTTGAAGTTAACAGCATCATGGCCATTGCTAGTGTTCTAATAAATGTCTCAAATGCTGTATTTATAGAAACATGTCAGTGCAGAGTGAAGTGTGACTGTTTTCATTTAGGCTTTGAAGGAAAGATTTTTAACTGTAGGTGTACATGAATGTACGTAATACATGAAAGATATGGGTGCATATTTCCAAACGCATCCTGCTACAAATCATCCGTGCACTCTCATCTCAAACAGGTTCAAAAGATGCTTTAATGCCAGCACTTGTTGAAAAACCTCAGCTGAAACCTGCATAAGATCTTATTTCAGAACAAATTATTGGATATGACAAGAAACTTGAAGATGGGAACACTGTGTGATAGTTCTGTTCTCATCTGTTTCTCATGTCCCGTTTTGTTATCATAGAATCAGAGGATGGTTTGGGTTGGAAGGGTCCTGAAAGATCACCTTGTTCCACACCTGCCATGGGCAGGGACACCTTCCACTATCCCAACTTGCTCCACGTCCCATCCAACCTGGCCTTGGACACTTCAGGGATCCAGGGGCAGCCACAACTTCTCTGAGCAACCTGTGCCAGGGCCTGCCCACCCTCACAGGGAAAAATTTCTTCCATATATATAATCTAAATTTCCCCCCTTTCAGTTTTGATGTTTGGTTTTTCTCTTCTGCCAGTGTCCAGTGCTGAACCTTAGTCTGACTGTTCCCTTCTGTGCAGGGGCTTGTTCCCCTTGGAGAGGTGCTTGGGCAGAGGCTGGGGCTCGCTTCAATGTACAGGTTTGGTTTTTTGTTTTTTTCTTTTCCATAAAGGAGAAACATAAAGTCATAAAGAATTCAGAGGAAGGAATCTGGTTCAGAATGTCAGACTTGGTCCCCAAGTACAGTCTTTGGAGGCTCTCTACTGTGAAATCCTCCTGGAGGTCGACAAAGTAAATGCTTGCTGTCCCAAATGACTCAAAGCTGGAACAGGAAGCAGTCCAGTGTTCTCAACCACAAACAAAATATCTGCTCTGTGCTCCTAAAACCTTTTGAATGAGTACTTTCAGGAAAGCCTGGCATTCCAAAAAAGCAGGCAGGTATAAAAAGAGAGATAAATGCATTTTTCTGAAGAAAAATGTTGATTTGGGAAATGAAGTAAAAATTAAAGACATGAGGTAGAGAAACCTTCTTGCAGCTCCTTAGAGGTAGACAGTGCACCTGTGCAGTCTACAGGCACAGTCATGTGTGAGTTTGGATATTTCTTCTGTTGAATAGCTCAATTTCAGCAAACACTAAACTGAATTTAAGTGAATTATAAGCATTTTCCACCAGTGGAATTCAAAAAGTGTTTAAAAAAATAATAAAAGAAGGAGCACAATATTCAAACAGTTTTTCTCCTGATAGTTATTTAAAATACTACTGAACATTCCTTCATGTTCTCTCTTCTTTGTATTTATAAAAACTTATTGCAGAGCAAAATGTTCCAGTTTTGAGCTTGTCTTGGTTTGAAAAGACAGGTGTCTGCTAAGGAAGGCAGGAGCCTCCCTTTAAATAGAGAATGTAAACTCCCTCCCTCTAAATTATTATAGTTTTGAAATTAAGGGGCTCTTGGGCAAAGATATGGGAATAGGAATAATAGTTCTTTACTAGGAAAATTAAAAATACAATTGCAATAGTACAAACAAACCACTGCCAGAGTGAGAACAGGCCCTGGCAGCCTGTGGGTCAGGGTGGTGGCAGCAGTGCCATTCCATGGTGGCTCAGCCCTCCTGCAGTGCCAGCTGTGCTTCTGCTGGAGCAGGATCCTGGACAAGGCTGGAGTTTTCCTCTGAAGCTCCAGGGCTGGTGGGGATGGGCCTGGGCTTCCTCTGGGAATGCAGTGGGGCAGAAAGCTGCTCCTCTGGGAATGCAGTGGGGAAGAAAGCTGCTCCTCTGGGAATGCAGTGGGGCAGAAAGCTGCTCCTCTGGGAATGCAGTGGGGCAGAAAGCTGCTCCTCTGGGAATGCAGTGGGCAAAGGCTGCTGTGGTGTTGCAGGAGTCAGATTGTATCCAGGTAGGAATGCTTGGCTCCTCCCCTGGGCAGAGCATCTCCCCATGGGATGATGGAATTTTCTCAGCCATGCAGGGACACTCAGTGGCCATGAACAGAAGAGATCTCCTGGAGGGAGGATTGGTTGTGGGAGAGATAAAGGAAACTGCCCAATGAACAGGAGAGAACTGCCCCAGCTCTGACAGATGGTGGTAGAATACACACCCCCAGCCACATCTTCCAACCTAAGACAGAGCTACAGTGTGCATTGTCCATGTGACCCAGCTCCCTCTGGATGTTTTGGTTCAGATTTGATTTGGGTTCAGATTTCATGTGTTTCTCAAGCAATGTAATGGGCTCTGCCATGGGTTGTGCTGCTCCGTGGTGCTCTGGATCTGACAGTGAATGAACAGCAAGCAGTGCCACCAAGGCAGGCCATGTTTCTATTGGAGAAAAGTGTGTTTTCTGGATGAATGTTTTCATGTGCACAGGCAGTGCGGACTGCCACTGGTTGCAGAGCAGCAGGCTGAGCTGATTGCTTCTAATAGGAATTCTTTATGCAGAGAGAAACTCCTGGAGCTAATGGTGATAGTCTTGGTTTCATAGCAGTCCATCAGTATCCATGGTCATTACAGCTTTAGTTTCCTTTATTTGATGCAAAATATTATTGTTTCCAAAGAAAATGGGAAATAATACAACTTTATAAAGCATATTGCTCTTTTACTTGCTGAACTGGCTTCACCTGTGAGTCCAATCTAGTGGTTTTAACTGGCTTTGTGTCACAGTTAAATCAATCTGCATTACATGGGGCCTGACTTGGCATATTTTAAAAAGAGTGCTAGTCTGGTTATTTAAAGCACAAGCCTCAAAACAGAGTCACTGTGCAAGCTCTTAACAATAGCATTCCTTTTTTAAGTTGAGGCAGAAAAGAAAAATCTCAGCCTAAAAATGGCAGGAATGCAAGAGATTTTATTGGGACTTTTCAGTTTTAGAGAAGAAGCCCATAAAAAGCCTTGATATTGATGCTGTAATCCCAGAGATTTCAGTAGTTATTCCTAGTCAGATGTATTAACAGGGAGTTAAAATTGAGAGTTCTTAGTAATTTATAGTGAAAACGTAACAGAGTGGTAGTTCTAAATTACGCCATTCAGATTTGATCTGCAGCTCTGGTTGGATTTAAAACCAGTGTTAAAGAAATCCATTGTGCTCTGTGTGTGGTAATAAAAACGCCATAGATTTTGAATCAATATGTATTAATGAGTAGAATGTTGGGCTGTAATAATTTTCAAAGTTATACTTAATATTTTTTTCCTTTATCCTCTTTTACTTTGCTGAGTGAAATGGGGACTCCTACCTTGAGGTGTGAGTAGAACATACCTTCACAGGCATTGATACAAGAACCAGTAAGAAAAAGCAGTTTTGTCAACAGGTACATGTTTGTCCATACAAGCCTTGGCCAAAGTGAAAGCTGTGTCTGCTCTTTAGTGATGTTTAACTGCTGAGTGGACCCAGACACAGACTGCAACCCTCAGGTCATTTTGCATATTGAAAAGTTGACAGTTTGCCCACATTTAATCTCTGGATTAAATGTGGAATTAGTAGTAATTGTGTAACTGTGAGATCAGCTGTGAGTTAAAATTTGTGTTTACTCATGATAAAAACTCCCAGTCTGCACATAAATAGGGCCATGTGTCAGTGTTCAAACACTCTCTGATTAGGAGGGGAGAGGGGGAAGGGTGCCTTGTTCTTGAAAAACAGTATAAAGCAAAGCAGACTTGGTGAGAATAGCATCAGATGAATCCTTGCCACCCATGCAGTGAACACCAGGCACTCTGGACCTTGTGGCTGTGGAACTGAGCACAGCAGAGAGATGCTGTTGAAATGTCCACAAATTTGCTTCCCAGCCTGGTTGTTTATCTTGTATGTTTTAAATACTGAGATTATCTCTACAGGATTAGTAGAATCCATCAGATCTCTGAAAGGGCAGCTTTAAAGTTGGCTGAACCCCCACTGATGGAAGGGGTGAGGAATGCAGAGTGTGGAAAGCATCCATCAGGAAAAAAATAATGCCTTGGTAACAAGGATTTGTGAGAAGGAACTGCTTAGCAAACACTCAAGGTTGTAATGAATCCTGTTTGGATATACAGATAAAAACTCCAAGCAGGAGAAAGTT
This sequence comes from Vidua macroura, assembly GCF_024509145.1. Lineage (NCBI taxonomy): Eukaryota > Metazoa > Chordata > Aves > Passeriformes > Viduidae > Vidua > Vidua macroura. The sequence goes on from NC_071577.1 coordinate 6,609,367, forward strand.
GGTACAGGAACTTGGAGCCTTCTAACAGCTTGGCTTCAAAGCTCAGTTTCTTTACATCTCAGACCAGGTGGGTCAATGCCAAGGATGGAGGAGCAGGTGGTGTTTGTCAGCTTTACTCCATGGGACACAACTCGATTTCCTCTCCCCTTTCTGCTGCACTCAGCAGTCAAGAGCGTGAGACCAACCCTGTACTCATCTAAATCAGGGCTTTAATACCTGGACTCAGGGCACTGTGGGAATGGCAGATGTTCTGGTCTTTTGGAGTGGGTGGAATGGTGTGAGCCCTGCTGCTGAGCATCCTTGTCCATCTTGGAATACTAACTTTGAAGTCAGTGTCAGTTTTGGTGTGTGGGAGTGGGTGTTACGTGTTTCTAAATGTGAAAACACAGTGCCCTTTTAAAAAGAAATACATATATATTATTCATTTCTCCTAAGGGAATACTGGAACCTTTCTTTCAACTTTTAGCCACAGATACACAGTTTCTAGTTTAAGAGGCAGGATTTTTATGTTGTGGGGTTTTTTTTCCCTCCCACAGCCCCCCCCCAGCTGATGCCTTTTCCACTTATTAATTGGGTATTCTGTCCTCAGTTGAGGGAGAGATGTGGGATAGCAAATTAATTATATGGGGTTGAACTATGATTCAGGGCCATGTTTCTTGGACTGCTAAGCCTGTTTTGATGAGCATGAAAATCCAGAAACACCTAGCAGAGATTGTTTCCATCCTCTGGAGTAGATTTCCAGTGTGTAAAGGAAAGCAGTGGCTGTAGCAGGAGTTTCCTGTTGGTGGGTTAGTGGTGGAGCTGTAAGAAATGTGAGTCAGGATTGACTTTTGACTGTCCATTAATTATGCTGGACAGGCAGGACTGACATGGAACTTTAGCTTTTCTGAGGCTTTTCAGTCTCCATGCTTTTAAAAATTACTTTAACATGATGGGGGCTTTTGATAGTGCATTTTTTGTCTTTTCATCAGCATTGCTCATGGAATGAGTTTTAAGTGAGAAGTAGTCTGAGGGGGGCAAATGTCAGGAATTGCAGTCATGGAGATGGCTGTGAGACAGTAATGTAACAAAAGTAAGTGGATTAAGCTCTTAATGCCACTAGAGAAAAGGAGATTTGTGTGTCCAGCTGCCTGTGAAGCCAAACAGTTTGTTAGGTGCATATGCAAAAAAGGATTGGATTAAAACAAACAAAATGGGAGAAGGTTTTGTGACTTCAGCAGCAGCTCTGGTCAGTGCCACCTTGCAGAGATCTGTGTTGAACAACCCCAGCAATGGCCCAGCAGAAAGGTAAACAGCTTAATGGAATTCATCAGGGTATTAAAGGTAAGGCTCTGCAAGCATGAAAATAAGCAGAGAACTGAGGCAGGAGAACTGATATTAGCAGAACAGAGAGAAAAAGCAAAGTCAACCCAACAAACCCAAGCGAAAATAACCCCAGTGCTGGGGTAACACCCTGAAAACTGGGCTTAGGAAATAATCCACGTGTGCTTGAAAGCAGTGTGAAGTGGTAACAGGGAGCTGTGGCTGCAGGGACTTGGCAGCTGGTCCTGGAGCAAATAAACCACAGGGCTGTTGACTTTGGGGCTTAGCTCAGCAGCAGAGAGAGGAGAAGCTGCTGGGTATGTGACCACATGCAAGGGTGGGGTGTTTGTGGTTTACAGGATTTGATGCAAGGGTAGTGGATTTGGGAGTCAAGGCAGCTGATCGCTGTTTGAGTGGAAAATACAGGCTTTTTCTGTGTTTCACTGATTTGTTTAGCATTTAAACGTATTTGTTTATTGCACATTGTACTATCCCTTTCATGCTTCCTTTTTAAGCTTGCTTGATAATATATTTAGGTGGTACCTCCTGAAAATTCAGGTATAATCTAGCGTATTTCACATTAGCAACTAAAACGCTTGTTTGGTGAAGTAATTGAAAATTATTTCCTTTTTTTTCAATTACCTACTAAAAATGAGGACATTCTTTCAAAGTCAGTGAGAGTTCACATGAGGAATCGTAATGATCCATTTTGAACCCCCCTTGTACTCTATAACAATAGAAGGGCTACAAACTTCATTTTATTTTCTTCATTACTTATTATATCCCCTTTAGAACCATTTCTTTATTATAGTCTATCATGTAAATATTATTTGGACTACTTTTAAAGTACACAGTACTATAAAACTCCAATTACTTACTTTGACAACTGTTATGCTAGTTATTAATATGCACTTTAAAGCTGAGAGTTCTCCTGCCTATTTAGTCACTCTGTGGTTTGGTGGTGTTTGTTAAAAATTATATGACTGCTCATATAGCATAAAAATGAATTTTAAAAATTCCTCTGCTCAAGAGCATTAGGCAGTACAAGCTCCATAGGAGGCTTTTGGTGGCTAGTGTTTTTCATAATTGCCTGTTAAAGAGTTTCTTGCAATGTAGAAAGACATGTAAACAAAGAGGAGCATTTTTGGGGGTGGATATGCCAGGTTCTTTAAGCTCTGCACTCAAAATCACAGAGTAACCACTGGGGTTAGAAAGGGCAATGTGTTTTAAGGACGTGGAGGTGGTACTGGGTATAGGGTTTGGGTTCCCCAAACACTATAACCCATTTCCCAGCCAGACAACATTCCCCTTCCTTTATGTGCAAGCTTAGAGTTTCCATCATAAAGTCTGTGAACTGCAACAGGCCTTTGTGTTAATGTGTTTACCCTGGGAAAACATGGGTATAAATACATTTAAATACTGGATGTGGGAGTATGGGGCTTTCTCAGAGGTAATGTAGACACACCTTCGTGCACCATACCAGGTGAGATGGCACTGCTGCAGGAAAGGTTGTAAAAAGAAGAATAAAGAAAGGGTTATATAAAACAATTCAGTATGTCTGAGGGAGACTCTGAAATTTTCCATAGCTGTGTGGTACATTTTTATTAATGGGCTGTAATGTACCTTTCATCATCATCCAGATGTAACTGAAGGAGGCTTTTAGAGCACAGCAGTGACGTTTCCACAATCTTGACAACAGTTAATTTATTTCCTGGGCTTACCACGCAATGGTTTCAGCACCATTGTAATCTGCAGTTGTCATGCTGTGGTTTTACCCCTCTTTTCAGCAACTCTCCAGCCACTGTTGGAGGGATGTTAAATGCTCTGAGTGTGTTCATGTTGGCAAATTGTTGGTATGCTGTGAAAATGCCTAATTTAAGGTACTGCTTTGAGTTTTTCTCTGGAGGGAGCCTGATTTCTCCATTGCCTGTGTAGGTGATCTCCATATCTTGCCTGTGAAGTTCCCTCTCACTTCCTTCATACTCAGGAGGTTTCTGGTCTGGGGATTTTTCAAGGGCTTGTTTTGCCCTGAATGAGTTGATGTGGGTGGAGCCAAAGTCAGCACAGGCGGGTTTCTTGCAGCAACCTGCAGATACCTGTGTCCTCATTTTGCCATTGCAGATTTGCATTTGCCATCAAAGTGCATGTTGTGTTTCCTTGTCCACACGATTCCTCACATGTGCATGGGGGTTTGTAAACAAAAATAGAATTGGCATAATGATTAAAAACAAGCAAATTCCTACCATGTGTCAATGTGTTTGCCCTGACTTCCCATCTGGGCTGGAATTCATAAGGCAGTTAATGAGCTTTCCACGTGACTGTGTTTTTTTGTACCCAAGCATTCTTTGGTCTCTCAGCCTAGCTGTGGAAGTAAAGTCTCTGATTCTGATTGCCAGAACCCCCCTGATTGCTGCGGGAGTCATCGGTGGCCTCTTCATCATCGTCATCATGGGCCTGACGTTCGCCGTGTACGTTCGGCGCAAAAGCATCAAGAAGAAGAGAGCGCTGCGAAGGTTCCTGGAGACTGAGGTGAGCCTGGGCTGCCCCTCACAGGCTGTCTGGGGAGATATGCAGGGCTGCTCTGCTTCTCTATTAGAGATGTTCAGGTCTTCCCTTACCTGTAGAAATCTTTCTGCTTACCTGTGCAGACTAAACTGGTGAAAAGAAAAAAAGTTGTTTCAAGGTGCTTGTTTTCTGCACAAGTACGGATTCATGGCTTCTGAAGACCAGGAAAAGTTCCCCATGGTCACTAGAAGGTGTGTCCCACCAGATTTCTCAGCTCCCATCCTGCTCTCCACTGAAATTCTATTCCAGTTAATCAGTACATTTAGCAGCTCTCATGCTTAACTATCACAGGGTTTCATTCTGGCCATGTTTAGGTTGACTTCTAAGGCTAAAGTAAGTTCCTTCAGCAAGCTCTGCTACAAACTTCATGCTTAAAGGCAGATGTTGTAACTTACTGTTGTTCCTAGTGCCTACAATGCCTTTGTAGTACAGATTTTGTAGTTTCAGATTTTGTCAAAGGCTGTAGTAATGATCAGTAATAATCATGTCTTTTATTAAACCAAGATACTCCACAGAGCTTAACCAACTGAAGTTCACAGTTCTACTGTCAAAAACGTGTAGCAGAGCTATAGCAGAGTGCTGTGACAGTTCCATCCTGCTCTTTGAAGTGTCATTAGTGAAGGGGGCAATCTAAGAAGTACATTTAAATGTAACATTAAATGTATATCTATCAGCTACTGCAGTGGTGATTACCATCATCTCCTCAGTCCTATACTTGAGACACTTTGCAAATGATGGTATTTTTAAATTAGGCTGCACCTTTGTGAGATAATAAAGCTTGGAAATGCTGTTAGCTAGTGACTATTTGATAAGGCATTATTAACAGTGTTGTTTTCTCTTCTGTTCCAAGGGTTCTGCTCCCACTCAGCTCCACTCTAGAGCCTGGGAGTAAATGATTTATGCATCCCCAGTCTGTTTGCACAAGTATCTTCCTGTTTGGCTAGAATTTGTGTTGCTTGTTAAACACTGTTCAGCTGTATAGAAAGCTTAACAATACTCAGTGCCTTTAGGTGAATAAATCTTGCCACTGTATCAGCCCATACTTAAGCATAAATTATTTTAAGCAGGTGGTTCTCCTTGCATTGGCTTTGAAATCCAAATTTCATTTTTCATTTGGTCAGATAAAAGCTTAGGCTGGCAATAGTCCTGAGGGACCAGGGCCTTCTACTGAACATGTGGGGAATCTGCTGTCTTGGCTGAGAAACTGAAGATTAAATCAGGAGCATCCTGAAATAAACACACAAGCAATTAGCTTTAGGTGAAGTTTCTCTTTCTATCCGGAGGCTGTAGCAGGACTTACTCTTTCTTTAGTTCATTCTCCATAAAACCCTACAAGCCTGGTTTTAGACCCCCACAACACATCCCCTCCTCTCCCTGCTATTCCTGTGTTGGTGGATTGTGGCACAGAACCTCTTTTCATCTACACAAACTGAAAACACAGAAGTGTTCTGCCAGTTTGCCTAATTTTCTTTTAAAGCAAGCCTTTCTTTCATGGTATAAATACTGAACATCTAAACTGGGACAGAGGAAAGAGAAATCCCTCATCTTGTTGCTGTTTGGATTTGTTATGTTTTCTTCCCTGTTAATTGCCAGATACTGGTATTTTTACATGAACAAAACTAATTAGTCTGGTCAACTAATTAAGTAGTTCATGGTGACCAAAGAGCTATAGAAGTAGATCTCAAACTGCAGAGCATGGTGCATTTAGCCTTGTAAACAGGCAGCTTTGAAGTGCTGCATTGTTTTCAAACCAATTTGAGTAGGAGAAGCTCTGAATTATTTTCCTCATCCTGTAAAGGAACAAAATGTTTTTCATGTGTTGTATTGAGTGCTGTGTTCTACGTGTATTTTAAATTTAGTTTTAAAGAAGCATTGTTTTTCTGGCAGAGATGGTATGAGATCTATGAGCGTTTTTAACTGAATGTGCCATTGTGGCTCATTTACAAAGTTTCTTGGGACATCTTGAGCAAATTGTTTAATTGCAGTAAATTAGTGGCTGTTATAAATTAGCTGCCTGCTCTAAGGTGTTTTCTCCCTAAAGCTGTCTTCCTGTGTGGTAAAACAGAAGTTCAGAAAAATCGTCCCCTCCTCAAAACAGAATAAGAATGTGATGAGCCGTTTAGTCCAGGCCATTAAAAAGAAATATGGCCAACTTAAAAGACACTAAAATGGGCAAAATAGGATGTGGTACACTGATAATAAATGCTATATTTCTGTCATGTAGAAAATATTTATACTGCCTCCATTATCAGAAGTCCTTGGATGTGTTACTCTGACACCAATTCAATTTCCAGTTCATAATTCCATCACACAGTTTCTGGTGGAAATTACTGCATTTGAGTGAGGACTTGCTTTATCAAGTCTCTTGGTTTTGTGGTGTTGCTTGTTTGCTTTTGAAGATGAGAAATCCCTCCAAGAGTTGGCAGGGCAGGGGTCAATAGATCTCCACCACTGTCTGGTTCCAGTATTTCCTTGGGTTGGTTGCTCTCAGTACAAACTTCTGATGGGTCTCCCTGTTCAGCAGTGTTTGGGACTGTTGGGTTTTCCTTGCAGCTGGTGGAGCCCTTGACCCCGAGCGGCACGGCGCCCAACCAAGCCCAGCTCCGCATCCTGAAGGAGACAGAGCTGAAGAGAGTCAAGGTCCTGGGCTCGGGAGCCTTTGGAACAGTGTACAAGGTGAGAGCCTTCCCCACACAGCCCCGAGTCCCCTCTTTTACCTCTGGAGCAGGCAACTTCTGCATTGCAGCAGAGCAGCCTGTCCCAGGGGTGGTTCCTGAGCCGCTCCTGGGAGAGAAAGGACGCTGGAATTGTGTGCAAGGAACACATCCTCAGGATCAAGTGGTGACATGCAAATATTATTTCTTGATGAGCAAAGACATGTCAGCCCCAGTCATTTTTATGTGCAAGAGGGCTACACGAGCTGGATTTTTCTGCTGGCAAAGTGCAGCACCAAGGTTTGGCCTGCTGTTCTTACCTAAGAGCATCTTTTATCATATTCCATTTTTGGAAAGATGGGTAAATGGTGTCTTTCATTTCACAAGTGTCATGTGGGTCTTGCAACAGCAATAATACCTAGTAAAAGCAATGCCATTACCTAAACCGTAACACTTCTTGTTTCTTCCATTTAAATAGAAAAGATGAGTTACTTCAGGGCATGCTTTAACAACTGGGATGTGAGAGTGGAACCCACAAAGGAGAAAGTACTTCAGTTAAAGAAGTATTTATTTTTTAAGATCTGTTGGCCATGTCCAGATCACAGAGACATGAAGTAGGGCTTAGTGGGCAAGTCAAACCAATTCCCCAATCCTTTGGGAGCAGCCCAAACCTGCCAAATCAAGGTGGTAGATAAGAGCACCTGCATGTGTCCTCAAAGAGGGGAGGAAAGGAAGGAAGCACAGACCAGGTTGCTATAGCTACAAGGTCATGGGGATTAGATTTATGAATTATGAGTTTGAATGTACTTAGATGATAATAAAGTGAATGCCATGAGGTTGACAAGAGCACAGCAATAGTCAAATGTGGCAAGCACATTTCTCTCTCTCTCAGAATTTTTCATAGAGGTGCACAGATAGAAAGAAAGAGAAAACAATTTCTATTTCTGCTCCTTGTTTTTCCCATGTGAAATGTGTTTGGAGAATTGTTCACCTGGGGTGATTGCTTGATTGGATTCTGGTGAGGATTGTTTGAGCCTGATGGCCAATCCAATCCACCTGTGGCTGCACTCTCAGAGAGGGTCACGAGTCATTAGATATGGTAGTTAGAAAAGTAGGCATGTAGTTTTAGTATCTTCCTTTAAATAGTATATTAATGTATTGTAGTATAGTTATAATAAAGAAATCATTCAGCCTTCTGAACTGATGTTGGACATCATCATTTCTTCCCATTGGGTTCACCTGCATTTTACAATAGTCAAGAATGATGGAAAAGTAGCCCAAGACAGCTTGTGAATTTTAAATTTCCTTTTTTGCCACCTAAGTTTTTGATTTTCAGGTATTAAATAATTAAACAAACAGCCCCTAAATGCTTCACTCTAAGTATATTATTCTCAGAGTTTTCTGTTCATGCATGATGTTATTATGATCTGGTGATATTCAGTTTTGAGAGTTTACTGATGGCTTCAAATTTGAGCATCAGAATCCAGACAGAAAGTCCAGATTTTTGTTTAATTATATCCAAATCAGTATCAGAATTGTATCTTAGTCACTAGAAAAAGTGCCTCTTGGCCGTGCTGCCATTACTCTTTAAAAACCCTGTTGTGGACAAGAAAATCAAGGATGTTCACTGATATAAAATGTTTCATTTAACATCAGAGTTTAGTTTTGAGGTAAGAAGTAGTTTTATGGAAGTTTTTTATTTTGTAATATTGTGTCTTCTCTGTTCTGAGTCCCATAACTGATCTGCATGACATGACAGAATGTGTCAAAAAGAGCTGTAACTCTGAATCAAGTTTTTCTGATTATTATCTTATTAGTCTTCTTTTTTTCTTTTTCTAGGGGATCTGGGTCCCTGAGGGAGAAACAGTAAAGATTCCTGTGGCCATTAAGATCCTTAATGAGACCACCGGTCCAAAAGCCAACGTGGAGTTTATGGATGTAAGTAAAACACGAGCAATGTCTTTGGGTTTTGGCAGGGGTGGTGTCTTTCTGTAGCCCACAGAGGCTGTAAAGAGAAATTCTTGCCAATTTTCTTTCTTTATATTTAAATAGCAGAAGGAGGCTTGTACACAGCACCTGGTGGGGCTGGGTTTTCCACTGCATGTGCCCCAAGATATTTGGAGTTGTCTAATAATTTGTTTTTCTGTCAGTATAAGACAAAAACTCCTCTGTCTCGGGGGCCAGATGTTGTTTCTTTCTGTGGCAGAAAAGCCATGGAAGAGAGAACAGGAGTTGCAGGGGAGGATCTTACCATGCATGCAGGTCTGTATTGGTGTAGAACTCACAGGAACAGAAATTCAGCTCAGTTTTCCCCCACTTCGGTGTTCCAAGACTCTGGGAGCTGGCAGCAGCAGCAAAGCATAACATGGAGAAGGGGAAAATTAAAATATGCTGGATTTAAAATCCCTTTTGCTTTACTAATCTGAAATACCATGGATAAGAGGTCAAGATAGTAATTTCCATGAATGTTCTATGATCACAGAGGCTTTGCACTCAGTTTTCAGCTCTGTGTCAAGATCAAAGCTTCCTGACACCATGAATCTCTATATCTTACTCAGTGACAAGTTTTTGACAAGTCATAGAAATTTGCACTCTTTTTGTAGGTCCCTCTTGTGAACTTGAAAATTGCATATGACTTTTAAGTCTTGCTGATCTGTTCAGTGTGTAAGGCCTAATTTGTTAGCATTAATGAGACTGTAAGCCACAAGGAGAAGGTACTCCCATTATATAGTCTATTCTTCCACCTAGAAGTGAAGAGGAATGTGCAGTTATGGATTTAGGTGCTCCAGACAGCTGTTTCATGTCTGAGTTCTTAGGCAGTTGAAGGAAGGCTGTGTAGAGGAAGGGATTTCCTGTGTTTTTTACAAAGCACTACACATTTATGTTGGTTAGAGAATTTCCATCCTTGATGATTCTATCATTCTGTGGTTCTGTTGCATTCAGTAATTGCTTTGCACAAATAATAAATAAAAAGGGCAGTTTTGGCACAGTTTAAAAGGAATTAATTGCATTAAAGGGATAACAAGTATTAGATATTTTTGCTTAATGGACAAAGAATCTTGCTAATAATAGAGCTGCCCCAAGAGGAGAGGTGGGATCCAGTAACTGGATGTCAGTGGTCAGTCAGTGACACAGATTCCAGCCTGAAGGTGAGGGAATTGTTATCACTGTGTGGAACTTTGCAATTTGTACCAGATCAGGATCTGAGCCCTGATCTGATAGAGAAATAGTAGTAATAGCTCCTCCTCTGATACTGATTAACCTTGAAGCAAAGAAAACATAAGGTCCTTAATAAAAGGCAAAGTTGCTGGTCTGAGGTTTCACAGCTCAGCTTAGGTCAGTTTAGTTCACTGGACCATACTTCCCCCAGTGTTTACATCAGAACATCTGATAAATGGCTCAGAAATGAAGAGGCTTTTGGGAACTCCGGAGATTTTTGGCTGTACAGTTACAGTAGGGAAGGTTTCTCTTTAAATTAATAGTTTATCCTGAGTCTCTGACCCAGTGGCTGCAAGATGAGAGAAAAACTAAAGTTGTTTTTAGTTCTTGAGGTTAAAAATAGCCCTTAGGTTGTTTTTAATCATAATAAAAAAGAATTAGACTTCATCATTAGTTGATACAAGTGGCAATAAGGAGAAATAATATGTTTTCTGTCAGTGCTGCTTTTTATATATGTGCAATGATTTGTAATCCTTTTCCGTACTGCATTGATGAAGATAATTAAATTTCATTCTTGTGAAATAATTGCTCATCCAATTATGCAGAGGTTCTTGCCATCCTTACCTCCTAAACCAGTTGTTTAGTTCCTGAAACAATGCATTTTCGAAGAGAATGACCTAAGCATTATTTCTGGCTTTAATGTGACTACTCCTCCCTGTCCCAAAAAAGACATAGTTTTAAACATTTAAAAAATTTAAGCCAAAATTTAGATTATGAGGAGATAACATAAATATCTTTCACTGAAATGTAAGTTAGAGTAAAAGAATGTGTTTTACTCATTCTCACTTCAAGACTTTAGTCAGTATAGCCATCCTGATAAAACTGGATACTGTTTAATCATTTTATGAGGAAATATTCAAATGTGCATCTGCAAGTAAAATGCATCAGTTGCACTTCAGTAAAAAGAGTGTTATGAATGATGGTTGTTGGTTAAAAGCACTTGTGTCAGATTTTGAAAGGTATAGAGGTGGCTAAATACCACAGTGAACACGGTGGGGTTAATTCCTTCTTAAAAAGGGTCTGCCAGTGTTGGTAGTGAATGGGAAGAGGAGGTGTCCTTAGATGAGTCACACCCTTGGCTTTGTAGGTGTGCTTTTGTCAGCACTTACTTCTTCCTGGCTTGGGAAAGTCCTTGTATCTGTAAGTAAAAGCTGGCATTCCTTTTAGAAAGGCTCTGGAAAATGGAAAGGCTTTGGTGAGCAGCAGTTTGTGTGCAGAGGGTCCACAGCAATGGCTGCTGCGGGTGTTAGTGGCACTGCCCTTAGATCTGGTGAAAACTTCTGATGCTGGCAGAATGGGAGTCTAAAAGGGCTCTGTGAGCTCCTCAAATTCTGCTAAACGTTGTGCTGAAGGAGTAAAGGAAAACAATTTGGCTCCTGGGCTGTCATTTCAGCAGCCTGGAGCCCTGCTAATGGGGCAGTAATGACTGTAATGATACAATGCCTGATGTCAGCTCTGCTGCTCTGGCCAAGCACCTCCCATCAGGAGATCATGAATTGGCCATCATGCAAAAGCACAGCCCTTATTTGGGATTTTTCTTGAGGGAGCCACAGCAGAGTTTGTTTTCCAGGCTTTCTTCACCCATTCCCAGCTAGCCCTTTCCCTTTGCTCCCTGTGTTTGTCCCTAGATTTATCACTGCAGTAGGTCTGTGTCTGCTACAGCAATACAAGATGGAATCTGTAAAGTAGCCTGGACCAGGGCAGAGCCAGACTGCACAGGAGGCCTTCTGTGGATTTATTTTCACCACACACAGGTTGCTGTTACTGTTTTGTCAATGAAGGTTTACCCCATTTCCCCACATACTTGTGGGTGTGTATTGTGTCTGGGATAATTACAGAGTCTCAAGGATTTTCCCCTCAGCATGGTCATGGGCTTAAGTTGCAGGGCAGAGATTCTGCTCTGGCAGGTCCCCAAAAGGGGGCTGGGGTTTGAATTCAGAGTGCAAGTGCTCTGCCTGCACCAGCTAGACACAGGGGCATCAGGAGGGAGCTCAATCCTGCTCCTCACCCTAAGGCTGGGAACAGAATATATGATAGTCCTGAGTTTTATGGAGGGAAGAGAATCTTGTGGTGAGGAAAACAGGCAAATGTGCAGCTGAGAGGCTGCTTGATACTAGAACAGGGACTTACACTTTCACTTGGGAAAACAATTTCACCTCCTCAGCCTCAATTTGTTTGACTGTTATGATTGTCTGATAAGTCAAGTAGCCATTGGTGTGGTCAGATGGTTTAACATCAGCCCAGATACTCAACTGACAATGTAACAAATTCTAAAGACATGCTGCAGTTGGAGAGTACAGCAGGCTTTGAGGCTGAAAACATGTCCTTAAAAAACTTGTCATGGGGAAACATTTGATGAGGGCCTTTCCTCTAAGCTTGATGTTTCCAGGAAGTAATCCTATGAGCTGTAGTTGTGTCCAGGATTTTGATCCACTTACAAGTCTAATCTATCCTCCCTGAGTTTAAATGCTCCATTATCTGTTAGAATATAATTAGAGGCTGCAAGCACAAGTCAGCATACACAGAGTTCCTTGGGAGTCCCTGAGCTCATTGAGATGAAGACAGTTTGACTGATGGTGGTCAGCTGATATTGGGCCAGAAGCTAATAATAGAAGGCAGTGCTGCTTAGCTAGGTGAGAAAGTTAACTTGGGAAAAATTAAACTGAAGGCTTTGGGATTTATGGTTGGAAATAAATTTCCCATTCTCATTTGTTTCCTAGTAAGAGAGCTTCAGAGGCAGTTGGTTTCTTTTATGGTTTTATAATTAAGATCTAGAGGCTTCCTGGCTTGGTCTGTGCTCGCTGCAGTCGCTGCTGTCTGCAGTGGCAGCACTTGGAGTGTGGGAGGACATTTGTCACGCCAAGTGCAGAGGTGGTAAGTGACAGTGACCTCCAGCAGACATGTAGCAAGCAAATTAAGGCTGCATGTAGGGGACTGACACCCACATCTTTTATTTATGTCTGGCCTAACGAACTAAATGAATAAATCACTCAGATGTGCTGCAGAAACAGCTTTTTCTAAATTGTATGCCCGTCTTACAGTAAAGACAAGCCTTCAGCTAGAGGATATCAATATCAAACTTATCTTCAGTTCAGATGATTGAAGACCAAAAAAATCATGTAGCTGACTAGAGAATTCTTTCTCCTGTTCAGCTGAAACCCCACAGAGATATGGATAGGCCTAGATGCTTTCTTTGTTTCCTCAAGTATGTCTAGATGGGAAGTACAGCTAGCTAGCTAGACAGGTGAAGAAGGTGAGAGAAGACTTACCTTTTCTTGGTTTCCACTGTTGGCTTCAGACATAGGAAGGTTCTAGGCTGAAGCTTTTTGGTTCTTTGCTTGGCCCACGGTGGCATTCACAGAGCCCTTGAGGCTACAGACACACTCTGTGATACACAATTCCTCAGCTGACACAGGTGCATTTGCCCTCAGCCTCCTTGTAAGATCCTGCCTTATGTGACTATGTGGGTGACTGGTTAAATATTTTATTTATTTAAATATTATTTATTAATATTTTTAATTCCTTGTATACATCATGCTCCTGCCCAGCCCAGTGTTTGACCCAGGTCTTCAACAGACCGTGCAGATGCTCCTGAAAGTCTGAAAAGACATTGCTGCTAGCAGTAGTTGGATCCAGTCACTCCACAGTCATTCCACTGACTGCCTGGCTGCTTGGGAAATAAAACAGTGTTAATCCTGAATCTCAGCTGAAAGGGCAGATTTAGGATCAAATGAAATCCTTTATGGCAGCAGTGAGACATTTTTCCTTGTCCTCTTTTGCTGTCATTTCCTTGCACATCCTCCTTTCCAGCTGCCATGAGGGGTCTGGGAGCACTGCCTGGCTCTGTGCTCCACTGCAGCTCAAACAGGTTTTCACTCCATCATGTCAAGCTGCAGGAGGTGGGGGCTAGGGGTGACATCACCCCTGTGGTTGTAGGAGTTAAGGACATCACCCCTGTGATTGTAGGAGTTAAGGACATCACCCCTGTGGTTGTAGGAGTTAAGGACATCACCTCTGTGGTTGTAGGAGTTAAGGACATCACCCCTGTGGTTGTAGGAGTTAAGGACATCACCCCTGTGGTTGTAGGAGTTAAGGACATCACCCCTGTGGTTGTAGGAGTTAAGGACATCACCCCTGTGGTTGTAGGAGTTAAGGACATCACCCCTGTGGTTGTAGGAGTTAAGGACATCACCCCTGTGGTTGTAGGAGTTAAGGACATCACCCCTGTGGTTGTAGGAGTTAAGGACATCACCCCTGTGGTTGTAGGAGTTAAGGACATCACCCCTGTGGTTGTAGGAGTTAAGGACATCACCCCTGTGGTTGTAGACCTCCTTTTGTGCAGCCTCCCCCTCCTCCCCACTCATGCACACTGTGAGTGTGAGCAGAGACACTTAGAGGGGAACTCTGCCTCTCAGTCCCAGGCACAGGAGCTCACTGTGATGGCAATTACAATTTCCAGCTTGTCCAGAGATGCCAGAAATCCAGCTGTCCTTGAGAATGCTGCATACCATACACAGGCCCCCAGAGTGCTCAGCCTCTGCAGAAGCTGGAAATTCTGATCTCTGATGAAGGTTAACTGCTTTTAGTCATCTGGAGATTAACTGTTTCAAGGCTACCTTTCTGTTATTTCCATCTGAAGCAATAATTTTTCTTTAAATGTTGGCTTCAGTAATTTTCCCCTCCACAGGGTGTGAGGGTAAAGTGTGTGTGTGTGTATGTGCAGGGGGGTTAATTTTCCATATGCAGGAGCATGTGGTGAAAGTACATACACAGAAAGGATGAGGTACAAGCACAGGCAGACAAACCAGGCTGCTTGGAACCAGTTCTGCTGGCATAACACTCTAACTGGAAAATGCAGTGAGGGAAAGTGAGTTTGCCTACTGCTGGTGATGGGGGAAGTCTGAGCCCTGCTGAAATTCAGGGGAGCTGTGAATTGACCAGTGAATTCAGCAGGGCCAGGACCTCACCTCTAGAATAATCCTTCCAAGAAGTCTGCCACAGGTTTAAGGAAGAATCCCATGCTTTAGTGAGGGACTGACATGAGGAGCTATTCCTAAATGAGTCAGGAAGTACATTCAGATGCTTTTTGTTATGGCCCTTGCAGAACTCCTTGTTTCAGCTTTGCAATGCTTTATGATGTGGAAACCCTGCATAAGGTTGGGTAAATCTGTGCATGGGAAGAAGATCAGGTGGGAGTGTTCATTTATTCACAAGGAAATATAGCTGTGGATTAACTGAAAGTATTAAAGAGTCTAATCAAATTCAAATATTGAATTTGCAATATCAAATGCAAATATTCTAGCTGTAAAGTATGTATAAAGGAAACATTTTGAGCTGAGGTCTTGTATTGTACTCTATTTCAATGTACAAGGTACCCCAATAACAGGGTTGATACTTGTCTCCTTGGCTTGTACTTTTGGGCTTGGTTACTGGAACATGAAGTGAGTTATTTGCTTGGCTGTATATGTAATTGTTCTGAAGGTCAGGATCCCAGAGTTGCCAGTGTTTTATCAGGACACAGTAGGAGAGAGGTCTTTTGAAAAAGTGTTTAGAAATTGAACAGGCAAAGGATGGGAATATTAAAAAAAAAAAAAAAAAAGATACTGAGAGGTGGTGCTGGGAGTATCACAAGTGGTACACAATAGTTTAATTAGGGGACTTATCAGGAGCTTATGGGATTTGTATTTCCACAATGAGTTTTCTGTTGCTCTCAATACCATGGGGTTTTTTTTCTCTTGGCACTGTGCTATATGTTTCCACCCTTTACCATGGGTTAGATCTGGGCCTGGCTCAGAATGCTCTCCTCCAGCTTCTTATCTTCCCTAGACTTACATGCTTTTATTTGGTTGTGGGCTTTTAGGAGAGTAATCTTACAGACTTCAGTAAAAATTTCTATTGGATGCTGTAAAGCCATGAATTCTGGGGACTCATCCTAAGAGGATGATAGTGCCTGCAGGTGTGGGTATTTTCATCTGCACAGCCACTAGCTGGTGGTATTTAAGGCAGAGGGGAGATGTTCCTCTGCAGGCACACATCCTGCTGGAGTGGAAGGCTGTAGCTCACAGGCTTGTCCTTACAAACAGGAGAAAGTTTTCCTTAAACAGCAGCAAAGTGGCTGGAGATACTGGGATTCTTCTCACAGTCTTGCTGAGATTCAGATGCAAAGTGCAGAAATAAAAGTGACAAAACATGGTAAAATTATTACATTAAAGAAAATAAGGTTCTTTAATAATACTTGATGTGTTATGAGAAGAAGCTGACACGGATATCCAGAGTTTGGCACTGGAAACAGGGTAACAAGTGTTGCCTTATCACTAGAACTGAAAACCTGTAGTTAAGAAATAGCTTTGCATTCTTTCTCTGTGCCTCCGGCTCCTATTAGCAATATAAAATAGGCACCTGTTAATGTTTAAGTTCCTAAAGGGCACTGTGAATGCCAGAATGTTGCCAAACTGCTAAAAAATGCAGGGGTTTATGGGACCCCTGTTAATAAAAGAGAGGTACTGTTTCCACAAGCTTAACTGTAATGCATCCCAAACAAGCCACCACTGGTTTGAGGTTAATGGCAGATCTAATGAGGTGCCAAGTCAACTTAAAGTTAAGGGAGAACAAGGCTTTTTATTTTGTAAGGAGAAAAAAAAAATCCATATATACATACAAATGATCATGCTGTGACCATTTTTTAACAGGAATGCAAGGGTACAGAAGCACAGGATGTAGGAGCTGAATTTCAAGTATCACGGTCAAAATACATTTTACCTCCAAATACTGTAGTTTGCAGTACTCCTCCCTCAGTGCTTTGTTGCAAATAACCCCTCAAAAATTGTTTTCTGTGCCTCAGCACTGATCCAGACACCTCTGATACATCAGCAACTGTCAGAGATGTATAAAAATAATTAACATCTGTTTGCATTACTATTGTAGCTATTATTTACAAGTGACAATCAGATATTCCTACTGCTGCTCGTGATGGAAGAAATGAGACAGGGAAAGGTGGTTCCTGACTGGCTTGCTGATAATATTCTGCCGAGACTTTTTAGATATCAGTGCAGTAATTGGGATAAGCAGATCCATTTGAGGTCACACTGGGGCTGGCAGTCCACAGAGCAGCAGATGCTGGTTGGAAATGCCTGGTCCTTCCATACTGAAGCTGGAGCTCCAAAAAATAAGGAGATGTTGCAGAGCAATATTTTCCATGCTAACTATGATTGTGTTGCTTCTTGTTGTGGTAACACAGCATCTCTTGGACCTGTTGGAAGTGTGGTGGGGTTGTCCCTACCCTGAAAGGTATTCAGTCAGGACAGACACAACAAATGAGGGGGAGAGGAATAATTATTACTGTAGCAGTTTATAGATGGAACTCTGAATTGCAACACAGATCCCATAATCTCTGAGCAAATTACTTATTTTTTTTTTTAAATTGATTTTTAATCATCTTCAGGTTTTAAATTACCTTAGGATGTTTATGTAGACAAACAAATACTATATAAGGTTTTTTCAGACAAAGCTGTTTTATCTACTCATCTGTTGAGAACATGTCTAAAATGTTGATTTCACTAGCTTTTTCTCAGGTCAGGTGTTGTAAAGATGCTGAATGGCACTTGATATATAAAGCAAATTGTGTATTAGCAACAGGAGAGGGAGAATAGGTATTCTTCCCTCTTAGTTACTTGCAAGGTGATTACAAGTGTATCCTGAAGGTTTCTGCTTCATATAGAACACCAGGCTTTTAATTACAGAGGCTAATATGCATTGTTCAAAATAGAATTGCATGGGTTTCTCATAGGCCAGGGCTTGTTTTTATCTCCATGCTTTACATGACAAAGGACACAGAAATGTTTAAGGAAGTATGGTGATGTGGATTTTTGAGCTGTGCTGACAAATTGCAGCTTGGAAGGCTTTCCTTGATGAGCTTGCTCAGGTAAATTCTGAGATGTGGAGCAGTGCAAAGGTAGGAAACAGCTGAGGTACAAAGAACCTTTTATCTGATTATCTGAGTTATATTATCTGAGAGATAATCTGAGTTTATCTGATGGAAATGTAAGATCTCAATGAGGTAGGGGAGTGTGGGACAGGGCCTGGCTACAGGCAGTTCCCAGGGCTTTGATTGACTGAGCCATGTCAGTGGATAGGCTGGATCCATTTGGAAACATTCTCCAGTGTCAAGGATGCTTTTGCTGCCTGGGCAGTGCCCTTTGAAAGAGTTCAGTGGGATTTTTAGCATGCATAGAAGCAGAATTTAGCTTCTTGTTTTCTGAAGCTATGCAAATTGTTTTGCTTTTTTTTTTTTTTAATGTAGTCTTGTTGGTTTAGATCAACAGCTAGAGTCACCAGCTAAAAACACAAGTCCCTCTGAAAAAGCTATTTTAATAACCAAAGCATTTGGAAAAAATGATATTTGGTCTGAGGAGAGAAAATAAGTTTCCTTGTTGGAACTGTTTTCTTGGTAAAATATTGAACAAATACTTTTTGATAAAACATTTATTAACTTGCTGAAACTCAAAGGAGGAGTTTCTGCTGACGCTTTTCAATGGGAGATATATTCCAGTGAATTCCTTAGCCAGAAGATGTGTTTTGAAATGTGATAGTGATTGAAGCACGTGGTTTTATCACTTTCTGAATGAAGTCTGGTGAATTCCTCTTTTGAAGTATTTGTTGTTTGAAAATTCAGACTATGTTCATTAGGCAAGAATGTCATCAAATCCGAATTGGAATTTGTGCATGTGGTTAAGTTGTGGACTAGAACTAGGCCATTTCTGAGGATCTGAATTCTGTGTCCTGCCTGGTTTTAAGCAGGGGTGGGAGATGTGTCTGGTTGCTCTGTGACAAATCTCTTCATCAGCTGAGGGGCACAGATGGGAGTGAAACTCCAGACCAAAAAAAAAAAAAAAAAAGTTATTGATGTCAGAGTTAATGTGACTGCTTGGCAAGCTCTCAAAGTGTTCTGGAGCTCCAGAAAACACATTATGTCACCTTCTAAATGTTTGTAGCTCCACTCAAACTTGTAGATCAGCCAGCCCACTGCAAAAGAAGTGGCTGGTATTCCTCTCAGTGACATGCTGCAGCTTTCTGGGCCTGTGGCATTTTGCTGGCACAGAAGTCCACTAAAAGTGACCCACGAGCTGTCTGACAAGTGATGGTGTTTTGAGCTGCCCCTCAGAGGTGCAGCATCCTCTTTGATCCCAGTAAGGTGATCACACCATGGTGGTGTTAGGTCTTTTAAAGAAGCAAAAATATGAAGGCATGCAACAGGGAATAGATGGATTAATTATATGTAACCATACTTCTGCTTTATAAAAGTCATGTCAAATAGTAATTGTGCTGGTTAGGAAGGCTGGTGGTGGAACAGCTATGAATACATTTCCCTGCTTTTTATTAAATGTCAGCCTCTTGACTGCTGATCTTGGCAGTAAGATGCAAAATAGGTGCTGGCAGACAAAAGTCTCCACAGTGTGGATGGGGTTACTGCTGCGTAATCAGGCTGCAAATGGACCCTCCCTCAGACCTGAATTCAGCTTTGCATGGCACATGCACACAGCTGCTCTGGATATGTCTCTAGCACTACCTTTGACACAGTGGTAGTGCCTTCAGCTTCCAGGTTTCCTAATAGTTCACAGAATCACAGAATGAGCTAGGTTGGAAAAGAAGTTTGAGATCATCTAACACCACCTTATCAACTAAACCATGGTACTGAATGCCATGTCCAATCTTTTTTTAGACACCTCCAGGGTCAGTGACTCCACCAACTCCCTGGGCAGCCCATTCCAATGCTCAATCATTTTTCAGTGAATTTTTTCCTCATGTCCAGCCTGAACTTCCCGTGGCACAGCTTAAGGCTGTGTCCTCTGGTTCTGTCAGTGCTGCCTGGAGAAAGAGCCCAACCCCACCTGAGCACAGCCACCTTTCAGGAGCTGTAGAGAGTGACAAGGTCACCTCTGAGTCTCCTTTTCTCCAGGCTGAGCACCCCCAGCTCCCTCAGTGGTTCCTCACAGGGTTGGTGTTCCCAGCCCCTCTCCAGCCTCGTTGCCTCCTCTGGACGCGCTCGAGTGTCTCAACATCCTTCCCAAACTGAGGGGCCAGAGCTGGGCACAGCACTCCAGGTGTGCCCTCACCAGTGCCCAGCACAGGGCAGAATGAGCTCCCTGCTCCTGCTGGCCACACCATTCCTGATCCAGGCCAGGAGCTATTGGCCTTTTGGCCACCAGGGCACACTGCTGGCTCGTGTTCAGCCAGTACCCCCAGGTCCCTTTCTGCCTGGGCACTGTCCAACCCCTCTGTCCCCAGCCTAGAGCACTGCAGGGGGATATTGTGGCCAAAATGCAGGACTTGGCACTTGGATTGTTAAATTTCATCCCACTGGACTCTGCCCATCCATCCAACCATTCCAGGTCTCCCTGCAGAGCCCTCCTGCCCTCCAGCAGATGGACACACGCTCCAGCTTAGTGTTGTGTCTGCAAATTCACTAATGAAAGTCTCTATCTCCTCATCCAGATCATCAGGGAAGAAACTAAACAGGACTGGCCCCAGCACTGATCCCTGGGGGACACCACTGGTTCTTCCTGTGCCTGGAGCTTCCCTGGCACTATCACTTAAAAAGAGCCTTTTTCACTTTTTTTCCCCAGACAGCTGCAGGGCTGTTGAAAAGCAGATTCACCCCGGCTGGCCTTGTCAAAGTTTGCTGTAGGAAATGTTAGGAAAAAATATTTGGGTTTTGATTTGTAGAGTCCTATTAGTTGGATAGTTCCTTTGGAAATGCAGGATCTGTGGTACCAGGCTGTCTTATGAGCATAATTAATGATCTTGAGATTGTGGTAATTCACAAAAGAGGATAAAAACGTGACATAAATTATTATTTCACCCTCTTTGTAGCATCTTCAAATTAGATCACTTATAAAATAGGCATTCCCTCCTGTAGTAGTGCAAGTTTGAATGGTGCTTGTCTACAACTTTCTGCTTGGGTTCTGTAAATTCGGTGAGCTTTTTCCTTTTCAAGAGCAGGCTGAAATAAAAACTATTTTTTTTTATTATTTACTATTTATTTCTGCCACACAAGCAGAAATAAAAACTATTAAATACAGTTGTGTTTATGGACTTGGCTGAGGTGTTTGTATTGGTAGCAGGCAGGCACTCATTGAAACATGTTTGGTTTGGGAGTTGTTTGGCTTGCCCTGACAGATGCCAGGACCTGAGCATGGCCATACATAAAAGATCTGATGTTGTATTTGTTCTGGGGGTTATTGCAGATGCCAGCATTTTATCAACATGAAAAAAAAGAGTCATTATGATTATAATGTTACATATATATTAGCCTGACAGCAGGCTGCCCAAATCTTGTGGAAATCCAGGGGGAATTTAGCTGAATTTATTGCCAAGGAACATAAATACTGTAGAGCTGACCAGGTGTTAGCAATCCCACCCACACCTGCATGAGGTGTGGGCAGCCCCAGCCCCTCCCCTGCCATCCCCACCCTGCCCTTTGAGGGCCATGGCTTCTTTAAAGAGTCTTTTTAAGGAGGTTTTAATCTTATCTTCAGGAGAGGAGTAGGTCAGCAGGATGGTAAAGTAGGGAAGAAAAGGTGGGAGGCAGAGCTGTAGAAACTTAGGAGGAAATCCCAGGCAGAGCAGTGTGGATGTGACACAGGGAGCAGGAGACAGATTTTGGGGACTTTGTGGCTCACTGATGCCCACTGGGTCAGGAGAATAAAAATCTAACAGTGAGCCAAACAGTCCAATGAAACTTCCCATGTTGAAATACCATCCCTTTGCAGTACCCAGGTCCTGAGGGTGAGGTTCTTGTGCAGCTGAATACAGATGAGGGAAAGATGGAGATGAGTCTGATTTGAGTTCTCCGTTGTGAGAAATTAAATACCAGGCAAAATGTATCTCTGATTAAAACAATTCTTAGTGTTGATTATACACTTGATGAAATTAGGCTTTAATCTGATGCTATCCCTTTAAATTTATCCTGAAGAAGGAAGGAGCTTTGAGTGTGTGATTATAAAGTCAAGCTTTTCAGTGATACAGAAAATATCAAAGCAATGCCTGAAGACTGTTCAGAAAGGAGTGAGAACTCAATAGATTTTTTTTTTTTTTCATTCTAGAGACCTTGCAATCACTCATCCTAAATCAAAAATCAAAGCAATAACTCCCTCCTTTGGAAAGGTATGTGCAGCCAAGGCTGACAATGCATAGAAGCTGCTCAGTGGTAATGCCTGTTTGCCCTCCCCTTTGAGCACCACTGAAATGATGGCTTTGTTAGACTGCATGGTTACAACTTCAAATATTTTTTGCTAGTTGCATCAAAATAGTAAGAAACAAATGTCTTTGGACAGACTGCTCTGAAATAATGATGTGTGTCACAGGCTGTAAGTAAAACATTTGTCACAATGACATGATATTTTTGCTGTTAAACCACCTACTCCTGATCTCCAAGGGGGGAATCCCCAGAACAAAGCCCACTGTTACTTGTCCTAACAACCTTCAATGGGAACAATTCTGGTTGCTGAGGTCCTTGGCTTTTATGCATAGAAGTGAACTGAAAATGGGCTAGATTTTGTTTTCTCATCACCATGATCATTTTTTCAGGGCAAGATTCACAGGAAATGCTGGTGGGAGCTGTCCCTGATCAGATGTTTGATGGAAAATCTACACTTGGTTTGTTGTGCACTAGAGGCCTGTTGCTTTTTTTTGTTAGCAGAGGAAGTGCCTCCTCTGCTAACTCAGGCTCTGATGAATTGGGAGACTTAATTGGCACAAAGCAGGGAGAAGGAACAACCATGTGGTGTGGGGGTTCTACAAAATTTATCTCCTACACTTCCAAGCATTTCAGCATTAATTCTCAGCACCTGAGCCCTGTTGGGGTCAGCACAGTGGTGCATGCTCTCAGTGTTTGCAGGACAGGGATCACAGTACTGCTTTTTTTTTTTTTTCCTAGTTTATTTTATGTTGCTCCAAAATACATAGTGAGCCAGCATTGCTTCTGTAAGTGCATGGAGGTGCTTATTCCTGCATGAATAGGACCTGCTGTTCTCTGAGGTGGGCAGGGAGGTTTCACCCAGCAGTCTGCAAGTATGACCTTGAAGAGGGAGAGCTTTCACATCCCTGATTTGTGCTAGTTTTGGGTGTTTGGAGGAAAGTGGGGCATCTCTCTAATGCATTTGAGTCACATGGGGCAATGGCTGGCTTTTGAATTCAGTGTCAACAGCGCAGGCAGTGCCTGTGAGGAGTCAGTCAGACTGGTGCCCTGTGTGCTGTGCAAGTGCTGTGACAGGCAGGGCAGTCTCAGAGGGTTTGCTTGCTCTGAGAGATGCAGCACATTTAAAGACACATCACAGCTCCAGAAAAGGCTCTCAGCAGTGAGAGAGCAGCCAGAGAGCAGCTGCACATGGGAGAGCACAGTGTTGTGCCATGCCTGGCTCCTCACCAGGCTGCAGGACACTGACCTGGGGCCATCTTCTCCTGATGGCACTGGCTCGGTAGGAGTCAAGTGAGTGGCACTTGTCTGGTGCTCTTTTCATCACATTTGTGCATGAACAGGCTGCAGGGTGTGGTCCCTGAAGTGGAATTTTTATTTTTTTATTCTTAGTTTTAATTCTAGAGTAGTGGCTCGCCCGACAGATGGGTTTCCAGAACTTTCTGAACTAAGTTAGTCTCAGCATTTAATGGTACAGCACACTTGTGCTCCAGTGTAAGTATGCAGTGACTCCACTGACTACCCAGTGAACCTCTGCTTAAGGTCCTCATTGAAAACTGAACTGAACTGAAAAAAAGCTCAAATCTTTTACATCCAAAAAACATGACATCCAAAACCACCCCTTCGAGACCTGTAGCCTCCTTAATCCTAGGAGTTTGTCCTGGCTCTGAGGAAATACATGCAAACAAGACTCATAGTGTGACTTTCCCTCTTTGGTTACAGGGAGAGGTTCTTTAACAAGGCTTCCTAAAGCAAAACAGGATGGAGGGAGTTTCAAGGAGATGATGTTAGTGCAAA
Organism: Vidua macroura; assembly: GCF_024509145.1. Taxonomy (NCBI): domain Eukaryota; kingdom Metazoa; phylum Chordata; class Aves; order Passeriformes; family Viduidae; genus Vidua; species Vidua macroura. The sequence goes on from NC_071577.1 coordinate 6,633,097, forward strand.
ACTCTGGCTAACAGCTCATTAACCCCCCTCAATGACAGGGCTTTTGGACCTCTAGTTATTTCCTGCTGTGCTAGCCAGATTCAGCATTTCCCTGTAGAAGAAGCAGTTGGCCAGGTGAGTGTGAATGCAGGACTTGGATGTGCACTGCTGCACTTCATGCAACAATCTCTCACCTTACACTGTGCTTGGAGCATGGAGGTGGATATACAGAAAGATTATTAATTTCTTTTAATACCTCTGTTCATTTGCTCCTGAGTCCTGCTTCTCCAGAGAGAAGTTGAGAGAATGTTGTGCACAACCTGGGGGTGTCCCAGGAGGGGGCAGTCACAGAAACCTGTGTTCTTAGGAATACTGGCCCAAGCCAGGCTTGGGTGGATAAATCACAGGAGTTGAGCTTAATGGAGCAGTAATACACCCAGATTGAGAAGGGGAAGAAGAGAGAAATTATCAGTGTGACATGATTTCTTTATACAAAAGGGCATGTCTGAGAAGGGTAGGACTGAGCTGAAGGTGGAAGGCTCAACTGAAGTCACCTGTGGTGAGGCTGGGGGGACACAACCATGGCCTTGCCAAGCTGCCTGCAGGTTTAGCTGCCTTCTGAAAAATTCCTTAAAGCACAGCAGTGCTGGAAAGCCGTGAAAGCAGCATCCTGAATAGGCACTACAGGGGAAATACAGCAATGGGTGTCACTGTCATAGCACCAGTGTGGGCATGTGTGTTGTTAAATGTGTGTTTGTGCTGTCTCCTATTCTAAGTTGTTCTGCAGACTGCACAGGCTGAGTCAGCTACCACCTAAACAATTTGTAAGACCTAGCAGACAAACAAGAGGCTTTGAAATATATTAAATGCTGGGGTGTGATTGGATCTGCCCTGCAGCAGGTCAAAGGTGCATTCCAGACAGGTGCTTGCCCCAGCCAGTGGAAGAATTAATGTAAAAAGCAGTGTATTCAGTGTAGTATCTCTCCTGTTAGCTCAGCTGTGCTTTCAGAAAAATGCACAGTGCACTATGAAGTCAGCTTTTAAGTACATTTATTTACTCTACAATTATTAGGGAAAACATCTGAGTTTTCTTTCCTGGCATCTCTTGTTTTGCTCTGTTTGACAGCGTTTTATGACAGGAACATTTAGAAGCAGAAGGTCAGGAAAACAGATTTTTCTGACTTTGTGCTTACTTAACTCTTTATCAGGTGAATATCTTCATCTGGCTTAAGAGGAGCAGTAACATTTTTCTGGGCTTGCCAAACTAGGGAAGCAGATCTGTGATACTTCCCTTGAGCAGGGGGGTGTGGGAAGGGACAGTGGCTGCCAGTGGGTGAGTGTCCCCCAGTGCCCTGTGCATGTACTAATGACTGAGGGCATGAGCTGTGCCCTGGGCCACTCTGGGTGGAAATAAATGTTCAACATGGACCTAAGTAGGGCATTATCTTACTGCTAGGGGCATGTGCACCTTGCTGAGCCCACTGGTTTACAAACTGCATGGTCAGAGAAACAAAACCAGTGTCAAAGGCTGTTCTTCAGCAGCCACCATGCTGGCTAATGTTTATGTTCTCTTTTCAGCTGGAATTGTTAGCAATACCATGTCAAAGTAGGAAAAGGGGAAGTTAAATACCACCCTTTAAGATGTGCTGTTGGTGTACTCAGAGCACTCTTTCTTCTCACAGTCTTAAGAACTGGGTTTTTTTTCCCCCATCCTGGAAGGTGAAAATGAAAATCTTACTTTAGCTGGATTTTGAATTAGTTTTCAAAAACAGCAGCCAAATTAAAGATATTTCAAACATGACTTCATGGATAGATTAGGAAACAGTGAGATTTCCAAATTGCAATTGCCCCTCCCTAGACCCCTTTTGACATAGCTCTGCTGACAGAAGCCACTAATAGGTTTGGTGATTGCTCACTGGGACCTGCAAACTCAACCTTCTGTGGGCTGCTGTCTTCTTTCTTAGTGCACACAGCAGGCAGATAATGTGAGCCATTAAAATAACATTTATGTGATTGTTTAATGTTACTGTTTAATACAGGCTTGTGTGTATAAATCACAGGAGTTGAGCTTAATGGAGTAATAATGTAATAATCACATTAAGAACGGATGAAGAGAGGAATGATGGACGTGAATTTTTTTCAGGAGAGAAAAGTAAAATCATCTGGGGCACTGTTTCCACTTGTGCTCCAGACTTCCCATGTGACTTTTGGTACCCTTTTGGTACCTCAGTTTCTTCTCCATTAAATTAGAATTCCAAACTCATTCCTGTAATTGTGCCAGTTGAGTGTAGAGACAAGAGCTGCAGACCCACAGCTACCAAAAGGCCCAAAAAATTGCAGAGGCTGGTTTTGAGAGATGCCAGTGCCACCAGCCACTGGCAGTTTGTGAGTTTAGGTACCTCACCTGCTTAAAGTGTTTTAGACAATTATATTAGGAATTATATAAATATATTATATTTAGGACAATTTTATTAGTTGAGTGCCAAACTGCCACAAAGATTACAGCTCTAGGGTCTTTCATGTCCAAACAGGTTTGAAACTGGAGACTTGTATTCCTTATTTGCTGAACAGATTCTTAAAATGCTGCTAAGTCATAATGTTTCTGTTGTTGTTGTTTGTTTTGTGTAATTAGGCTCTAGCAGAACAATTGCAATCTCTTTTACTTTGTGTTTTGCTGTGCTGGATACACATAGCCCTGATTTTAATTCTTCTGTAGATGGAAGTTCAATAAAAATAACAATAGTTTTACTAATGAGGATAACTATGTGAAGCCAGGATTCATGCTAAATTAGTATCTGTTAGTGACTTAGATCTAAAGTGAAGGTTTCCTTGCCCTCTGTGTGTGTCTTAATTCATTACAGAGAAGTCCATAATATTTTATAGAAAACATTTTTGACTTTTTTTCCTGAAACTCTTGCCCAAAACTATTGGAAAAGCAGGTGCTTTCCTATAACATCAGAATGAGACAAGTGGCACTTCTTGCTTTTATTGTCAAACAGAAGTGGTTTTCCTTTGGACACACATAGACTTGGCCATGGAAAGTAGCTGGAGACTAATGGACACAAGCTTCAAAGCTTTCTGTGTGGGCCCTTGGAAGACCAGAAAAACAAAACAAAAAAAAAAAAAATCTCATTTCTGTTATCATCAGTCTGGGTTATAAATAAAAGTACTCCAGCTCCAGGCTCATGGGGAACCTCTTACCTTTACACAGAGGCAGAGTGGGCAGCACGTGCTGGCCCTGTATGCATCTGCAGGAGAAAAATGAATGGGGTAAAAAGGAAAAAAAAAATGAGGCAGAGTAATTTTGTGCTCTGGAGACTGGGTAATTCACCTATCTACAGGTATTTATTCTGGTGGCCTTTAGGGACATTTTCAAGTCACAGCAGAAGAAAGGCTAAAGTTGTTTCAAGGAGTCCCCACATTTTAGAGTTAAGGGAGTGGGAACTGTATTAATTTGAATGTGAGTAAAACTAGTTAAATTCAGATCCCTTTTCTAATTTGTTGCATCAGAATCTTTCTCAGATCTGCTCCTCCATTATCCCATCAAATAGCCCCTATTTATTCATTTATTTATTTCTTCACATACATTGAGGAAGAAAAGGGAAGGAGTCACTCCCCCCAGTAAGGACCATCTGCTCTTTTCTTATTGGGAAGGAAAAAACCCTACAATTACTGTCTTGTTCATCTTTTTGTTTTACCAAAAAAAAAAAAAAAAGGGGGGGGGAGAAAGTAAGAGAACTATTATGCAAATATCTGCAATTTGGTTTCAAATATTCTTTGTACTATGATGAGCAATTTCCTTTAATACAAACTCAGCCTACTTGCCAGAACCTTTTTTTTTTTTTATATTTTGCATTAATATAGGGAAGGGAAACCCCCCCCCAACGTTTATGTTCTTCTGGTGGCAAATTTGTCTTTCTTTTCTTTCTTTTCTTTCTTTTCTTTCTTTTCTTTCTTTTCTTTCTTTTCTTTCTTTTCTTTCTTTTCTTTCTTTTCTTTCTTTTCTTTCTTTTCTTTCCTTGGCACGATTACAGCTGTTATTCTGTAAGTTGTCAGATGTCATATTGGGGTTTTTTGAGGGGAAAAAAAAAAAAAAAAAGAAGACAGCCAAAATAGCCTTACAGAGCCACAATTCCATCTGACTTTTCATTGTTCCATTGCCATGATGAAATGGTCTTGAAATGGAGGACACAGTGAATGAGAGAGGAGAGCTTTCTCCTTGCTATGATGACAGCATTACCTCTAAGAACAGTTATTTAGGGTTTTTATAAGGAGCTCCTGTGCTACTGGTCAGGGGTGTGAACTTTAGGGTCAAATAGCATAGCCAAGATGAAACCTTCTGATCCTTAGTCCTGGACCAGCTTGGTAGCTGAAAACTTCTTATAGTCTGGAAAAGGGAAATAAAGTCTTTTCTGTGTGAAAAGCTAAAATGTGGAAAAAACCAAAATGAACCCATCCAAGATCTGATGGGAGAGGTGATGGAACAATCAGATGCTAAGAGACTCAGATTTAGAAAGCAAACTTGAGGTAAATGACTTCATTACATGAAGCTGTAATTGGAAGATTAACTCCCAATATGCAAATGGACCACACTTACAAAAGTGTGAAAACCCATGAGCTATCATCCAGTTTTTGGGTGTAGCCTCTGGGTGGGCTTCCTCTGCCCTAAATGTACCTGAAGGCCTTTCAATAAATATAACTGCTTTTTATTCCCTTAATTTTCTCTGGCTTCTGTTTGTAGGTAGTCCCAAAAAGGCATTAAAACAAGACCAAGGAGACTTTTAAGTGGAGCGTGTCACACCTGCATTGTTGTTTCTGTGGCTGCAACAGGACAGGGAATGTGAGGCAGTGCAGAATTTTAGATTCGTGCACACTCTTGTTTTTTGGGACTCAGAACATCAAGTGGACATTACATCAGCCTGGAGGTTCCCTAGGAATATCTAGCACTGGACAGACAGGAATTCATGTTGCTGAGGGGACACTGATCCCCTTTAGTCACTCAAGTATTGTTATAAATCACATGGACTCCATTTTCTTCATGATGGAAAAAGCCCATTCTTTATTCACATAACTCCTTTTTATACAGCTGTACAGACCTGTGTGTGACTCCAATTGGTTATAGAGTTTTCTTGCCAATTATTTTATTGGTTAGAAACAAGTTGTTACCCCCTATTGATTGTGTGTACGTGCAGGAATGGTTGTGAGAGATAGTTTTCATTTTCTATCTAAAGGTGTAAAAACAGTTTATACAGGTGTTAGTTGGTTTTTCATCCAGGAGTAGATTGTTATGTTAATGAACTGCTTTCACTAGGATTGCTTTCACATGGGAACTTGCAAAGGGTTAGCCTGACAAGGAGAGCAGGCTTGATTTTATGAAGCCTTTCTTTATGATTTTCCTACCTTACAACAACAACTCGAGTGAGTCGAGTCTTTGAGCACACCTGGTAACCTTTGGGTCACTTTTATTGTTGCAGGAAGCTCTCATCATGGCCAGCATGGACCACCCACACCTGGTGAGACTCCTGGGTGTCTGCTTGAGCCCCACCATCCAGCTGGTCACTCAGCTGATGCCTCATGGCTGCCTCCTGGATTATGTCCATGAACATAAGGATAATATTGGCTCCCAGCTCCTGCTGAACTGGTGTGTCCAAATAGCAAAGGTATGTGGTTCATGTTGGGGTTTTTGAATCATTTCTTACTGTTTTCACAACTAACTTGAAAACATGACTTTTCTTTCTATTTGTGCTGGGTTTTTTTCAGGCCTGTTTTTGTTTCCAAGAAGGTTGGGTAGTTCTTGAAATACACATTATTTTGGCTGTTTTACAGTATTATAGATGACTTGTCCATATGTGAACCAAAGTGTTTTTCTTAACTGTCTTTCCAACTCATTGTTAATGAGGGGTTGTTTTTTGGGGCAAGGGTGAGTGAGGGAAGAAGCCCCCATGTGAAATCTGGGGCTGGACACAGGGTGATTTTTCAGCCCCTTCTGTTGTTCACTCTTCATGTATATACTGGTTTTCAACCCTTCTGGATCTGCATTGCCAGATCTGTCGTCAATTGTCTGCCACACTGCCGGGAAGACAAACATGTCCTTCGTGTCACTCCTGGGGTGGTGATCCTGCTATATTTGGGTCACAAACTATCCTTGGCACAATGTTTTACAGCTGGTTTTAGGCATGTTTAGGTATTCAGTGTTGTACTAAGAACAAGTATTCAGTACTAAGAAAATTGTTTGCAAAGAATAGCAAGATCTTGCGGTGTAGAAGGCCATAACTTATCCATTTTAAAGGTGCTTTTGAACAACTAGGGTTGTTTACTACAAGTGGCAATTTGGAGCCTGCCTTTTTCATTGAGTTATTTGGAAGTTGTTTAAAGTTTTAGGTTATTTTGGAGAAAATGCTTGTTATAAACACATGCCCACAGACTGCTATCTTACATTAAATCTGCAACCTTAAGTGAATTTCCTACAACATCTATTACAAAATCTTAATTCAAGTTGTCATGTTAATCTTTTAGCACTGAGGAGAAACCTGAAGATTCAGCAGTTGTTTTGCTGGACTCAATATCAAGTAAACATTTGCCTCTTTTAACAACTTAAATACAAAAAAATGTTCTTACAAAAGTAAGAAAACATAGAAATTCAGCTAGCCCTGTGTGGTTCTTCAGGAAGAGCAGAATTTTGAGGAGCATCATGAATAGGACTGTTTTCTTTCCAGAATCAGATCTGGTGTTAAACCTTCCTGAAGAAGAAAGCAGATAAAAGTGACTGTAGGGCTGGGTAGAGGTGGGGGGAACCCAAACTCCACAATGTGCCATTGCAGCATTTTGTAGCTGTGTGACTATCCTGTGCTGTGGGGGTAAAGCAGCCAGAGTTGCTGGGAGCACTGGAACACACCAGTGGGGATTGCCTCTATGGAGATGTGCAAAGGTTCGTTTAGGGCTGATACCAGACTAGAGGAGGTGGGAGACAAAATCCATATTCCTGTTTGAGTCCTTTCTCTCAACACAGCCTCCTCCCCATCTGTTCTCCACTCTTTTGATTGATAGTGGCTGTTATTACTTAATGCAAAACATTTACACAGCACCACCCGTGCAGAGGTAATCCTCCATGATTTTCACTTTGTGTGTGCAAATGTGTGTGTGTGCTCTTGACTCCTTGGACCAGGGCTGTGCTGGCTTTGCTGTGAGCCTTGTAGTGGAGCAGAGAGCCTGATCCACAACCTACAGAGCTGACAGATCTCTGGGAGGGCCTGTGGAAGGCAGGTCATGGCTTTCCCATGGTGATTCTTACCAAAGTGTGTGTTGGTGGTTTTTCACAAACAGAACAGGACTGTTGGGGTACATTCCTTGAGCTTTACTGCAGCATCAGCCTCATTACATGGCTGAGACAATTGAAAGATGGCAAAAGCTCACATACAGCCAACAGCAGCCAAAGATTTCTTTGTCACAGAGCATTTTAAAAACTTTCTAGCCAATAGCACATTGCTAAAGCTCACAGACAGTTGTTCTAGCCAATCACTGAAAGCACACCTACACCTGCTTCACACAATGCTGGCTTGTCTGCTCTCTATTAACAATGCACAATACTTCATTATTAAGCTTAAAACTTCCTAATATCTTGCTGAGCATAGTTTTCTGCAGTCTTCAAGTTTATCTTAGCCAAGGCTAAAACTCAAGCTATAGTTTCATATCCTTGCTTACTGTACTATTGTAACTTTCTCTACTTTCAAACTCTACAGCTGCAGCTAGCTAAGTTTTCTATTCTTTTTGTTTCTAAAGCTTGCTTTTACAGCTTTCTAGAAATCTTTTTACCTTTACTATTTCCCACATTATGAAGCAGCTTCTAAACTGATTGCCACTGTACATGGCTTCTGCTTAATGTGGGGTTTGGATTTAGGGACATTCCCTGCAAAATTGTTGCCTGCTGCTTTTCTAGATCACCTCTATGATGTGGGAGGAGAAGATGAGGTATCACAGGCACCTGAGGTCTGAGGTGGTAACCAAGCAGGGCAAAGAAGTGAGTTTATACATATAATACACTGTCAGGAAGAGAAAGGGAGTTCCTTTATAATAAAAGGTGGCCTGTTATTGAGAGACTTCGGTGAAGTTTAGCTAGTTTATTGAAATTTAATTAAATTTATGTTCTTTCACATTATAATAATCATGTCAAGTGTGGTTAGAGGGTGTGCACAAAAATTTGTTTCAGCTATGGTAAGTGGAAAGACCTTTGAGATCACCGAACAAGGAGTCCCCTTATCCCGAAAAGTAGAATTAAAATAATACTCACTTTCCATTAATCTGTCACATTTAACAGTGACTAGGAATCAGTCTGCTGCCTGCAAACAGGAAAGGTACCATTTGCCTTGAAATAGGCTGGTGTCCAGAGGAATGAGTGCAGAGGGCAGCAGCAGCACCAATTCCCATGCCCTGCAGGAAGGTGCATGTGTGTGTCCCACACTCCTGCACCCACTGTGCCCATTTCAGCACTGCCACATGGCTTGGGAGTGTCTCTCCACGTGTAGCTTTTCTAGGCTGTGGGGAATGATTGCTTGTGTCTTTCTGAAAGGTACCAAAAGCATGACTAGCAGAGTAGTAAGAGGCAAAAATCATCAGTGACTTCCTAGTGCTGTTCTCTGCTCCTGAAGCAGCTCCTGGTATTTTTTGCTAGAGGCATTGTTCTACCTTCACCTTCCCTGATTTCATGGAGAGGATTTTCCCCAGCAAGAAGAGGACTGAAGGCACTGGAAATGGCTCAGATCTGAAGTTCAGGCTGATTTTTTAGGAATTGTTTAAAATCAAGTTGCTGCTGTGACACAGTCCCTCCCTAACTGTGCTTTTCTCCATCTGCCAGTGTGCAGGCACTTATTTATGGAAGCCATTGCTTCAGAGCTCACTTGTTCTGCCAGGCTGTTCATTTCCATATGTCTCTACTTCTGTACAGCTAGATGCAAAGCTAGTTAGCCACTATGCCTGGTTGCCAACCCACATATGGCTCTGGAGATGGCTTCTGAAGGTTGATGACAGGGCAGTTATAAAGTATTATCTACTGCCAATTGGAAAAAGCTTGGGTGCTTTTTCTCTTTGCTTATACAGATTGTGTTGAATTTATTCTGATGTTACATCATTGTAGGGTAATTGTGTTCTCCTTCCAGAAGCTTTAGCTTCTTATTTTATGGATGGAAGCTATAAAAATAGAGTAGCCCCCAAGCATTCTGCATAAAACACGGTTGTTAGACAGCAGCTGTGTCTAAGGGGCTCTTCCCTTCTGCTCTGCAGTTTCACAAGGCTTCTCCTGGTGTCTCACTTCCATGGGGACTGTCTTCATTGGAAATGAATATTTAACCTTTTAGCTCTGAGATCAGCACAGCAATTTTATGTGGAGCTTGCTGTCCAGTAAAGCAGTGAACTGTGCTCATGTATTGAGGAATTTTTAGTGGGAGCAAGAGTTTCTACCTTGGTGACCTCAGGGTATGGGAGGAAGGAATAATACTTCATGAGCACCCATAGTGTTGGCTCCTTGAGAAGTGGATTGAAACTCCAATTCTGTATGGAGGGCACAAGCCTGGAAGTGAATTCTCAGTAGGTGAATCCTTCTCAGCCAGGGTGTGGCAGGTACAGTAAGTCAGGAAGATTCCACAAACACACAAAAAAAGTGCTATGTGCATTGATATTTCACAGTGTTTGATGCAGCTTCTCTCAGCTAGGGCTGCCCCAATACACCCACACACGCAACTTGGAGGTGTGAGGGTGAGGACATTCTCGTGGAAATGCCTTCAAGAAGGGAAGACACATCTGGAGGGTTTAATCAGGAAAGGTTGGTTACCCTCTGCCCACTGGGCGGGTCTAAGGGACCTGTATTTGAGGCTGTATTCTCTCTGTTACTCTAGTGGAAAAGAGGCTGGAGTTCTGCTGGAATTATGATCGTGGGCTTTTGTGCTGTGCTAAACTCTCTGTCTCTCTCAGGAGCTTACAGAAATGCAGTTTTACTTCTGTAATATTGCATACAACACATGCTAACTTCAACACAGATCTGGGCAGTCCCATCTCCTCTTTTACTGTTTTTTTTTTTTTTTCCTGTTACAATTACGATTTCTTTCTGCTGCTGTTGATTTGCATTACATCTGGAGTCATTTTGCTGAGCAGTGCTCAAGGGCAGAGGAACTTTTCCTGCCCCGAAGAAGTCAAGGCAGAGGAAGGGTCAGGAAGCAAACTTCCTAACATGAGGCAGCTTGCCTATGATCACCTAGGCTGTGGAGGAGAGCTCAGCTCTCCTGGGTCTTAGCCCCATCCTGTTCTGCCCTGTATCCCTCAGGGGCTTCCAGACCTGTTTTTTGTGTCCTGAACTATAAGAATTCTTTTATAACCCCTCGGAATACTATCGAGGTAAAGCAGAAGTAGGTGATTACAATGGAATGTCGTGGAAGGAAAACCAAGTACTTCAGGGGATTACTTTTTATACCTTTTCAAATATAAAAGAATTCTCAAATTACCTTAACTAAAGCCCTGCACAGCCTCAGTTATCCAAGTATGCAGGAAAACAATGTTTGAAAACACTCTAGGAAGGAAAAAGAGAGAGGAACTTGGGGATCAAATTTTAATGAGGCAGATGCACATCTTCAACTCTGCTGAGTGCTACTGCAGCACACTTGGAGTCATTGCTGTGCCTAAGGATTCCCTTCCAGAGGCACAGAGCTGCAGCTGGAAGCCTCCAGGAGCCACCAAGCCAAAGGCTCTTGCAAAGCCTCCTTGCTGCTTCCTTCTGTCCTGTTTAGCTGCTGTGGGTCCCAGGGCTCTGTGCCCTCCTGCAGTTCTCCTGGCCAAGAAGGGCTTGTCCTGAAGGGGCCTCTCTCCATGCCAGGCTTTTTGGGAAGGCATATTTATCAGTGCACTTGTCAGCTGGGTGTAAACTCACATGCTGTGTGAAGTTCAAAGGATCCATGCTGATTTTTGCAGCTGAGAAGCTGATCCAGAAGCATCCTAAATCCAGTGGGTTTGGGCCTGCACTCCTCGTGTCTGGAGACACGGAGGCTCTGAGCAGGGAGGGTATGTGGGGTTGCACTGTGAATTGAGGAGTCTTTCTTCTCCAGCAAGACTTGATGCATTAGGAATTACTTGTTAGAGAAAGCTTTTGTTCCTCTGCTACAGGTGGGATGAGAGAGAAGCTATGAGAAACGAGAGGAGTCAGGGGTAACTGGACAGGTTGGGAAGAGGTGGAGGACAGTGGCTGTGGTTCAAGGTCTTTCTTTTTCATGAAAGAAGCCTACCCTGCAGCTCAGTGGCTATTTCACCCTGGAGTGAGCAAAGGAGCTTAATGACAGTCATCTATCAGCTGTGCACATCTTAAGCTTCAAGATGTCTCTGTTCCCAGAGCTCCTTGCCATGACAAGGCTGACAGTGGAGTGACAATGCCCTTCCAGCCCCTCCTGACCCGCTGGCCCTGGCCAAGGGCTGTGATAATTATCACTGCAAGCAGGTCCATTAGCAGAGATTTAGTTTGCTAATGGAGCTGCTCCATGAGGAAGTGCAGTGTACAGAAGAGTAGGATCTAAACCAAGGGCTGTGAAATTAAAACCATATTGAAACAAGGCTTTAATTTTGTAGAGGAGCAAATTCGAAATTCATGGGGGAAAGTGTCATTTTCCTCTCTTGAATCCCTCTACAATTTCCTTTTTCTCTTCCTATTTGTCATGACTATTTTTCTCACTCAGCTGGAAAGCTTGGCTATTCACAGATGGAAGGGAAGGATCCTTTCCTGGTGTCGTTGGAGAGCTCTCACTCTCAGAAAACATTATGCCATCGAGTCTCAGAGGGGAATTACCCAACCTTGCCCATACCAAGGGACTTTTTGGTACCCTGCTGGGTGGCTCCCAAAGTTCAGACAAACTTGAGAAGCCCTTGCAGCAAACTTCAAGTGGATCTTGCCAAGTTCTTCATCCCAGCTTTTAATTTCTACATGGTGGAAGGGTTCAGATTTCTTTCCTGCTGTGATGAACTGGGCTGTCTTGGGCTTATGTGGGACAATGAGGAATTTGCTTTTGATCCTCTCAGATATTATTTTTTTTTTCCATGCAAGGCATGTTTCTCTGCATAACTATGTACGTATTTATAGAGAATTCTGTGTAGTTTCTCTTTGTTCACCAGTCATTTCTTCTGGAGTATTGAACTGGTTTAGTAACTTTTCTACCAAACCCAGTAGCCTACAGTGGTTTCCTATGGAAAGGATTAAAATGAGGGCAAGCACGAGAAAATTAATCAGCTTGAATGCTGACCAAGTTCTTCTCATTTCCCTTTCTCCTTTCATCTCAGATGGACTGTCCACTCACTATTTTCCCAGTCTTTCTTTTGCTGAAACTTTCTTTTACTTTCTTTACTTCTGTCTTTCCCCTGCTTTCACAGTGCTTTGTGTTAGCACCTGTTTCTTGCTTTTTCTCCAGTGTCACCATTTCTCCTTCACTCTCAGTCCCTGGCTGCTTGGCTTCCTTCAGGAGCATCATGTCTGCCACCCATCAGAGTTCTGTCCCACTCCAGAGTTTGGAAAGGACTCAGTTCCTTCATTTCTCTCATAATCATAAATAATAAAGCATTGGGTTTTGAAGGTTTTATAGTGGGGGACAGGACGGGTTTATAGTAGGTTATAATCCTAATTTCTCCAGTCTTAATCTGACTCATGGATTACGTAGCTTCCCTCTTCCCTTCTCTCTCAAAATCCAGTGTCCCCAGAAGCGTGGTTCATGATTGCTAGGGGAAGAAAAGCCAAAGCAGAATTTCCAGTCATTTACAAATCACATCAGGCCTTGTGGAGGCACAGAAATGAGCGATTTATTGCACAGAGACAGACAATTTATTGTTTTGTTAAATGAAAGGTGCACTTAGCCCTGACATTTATGGGGTTTCTGATATTAGAGACCTGACAGCCCCAGGCTACAGCAGCTCTGGAGGCTTTCCTTGATGCCCCAGCGTTCTCATCAAGCGCACTGAGCTGCGTTTGGGGACATGGGACACACTCAACATTCCATTTTCCCTAGCAGTCCCCAGCAGACTGGCTTGGGAAAGCATTATTGAAAACCACTCTTAAATCAAATTCAAGATATTACAGGAGCCCCTATGAGGGTCTGTCAGGATTTCCATTATAAGCACATATTTTTCAGGTTTATAACTCAGCCATAAAATTCTGCAGGACTGTGACGTGGCATAAAATGTCTCAGCCCAGAGCTTTTATTATTATTCCAGAAATATGTGTATTTGGCTATTTTTTAAATTGCAGAACTTCAGAAACAAAAGCTAGATTATTCTCTCTATATACCCATAAATTAAAATGCATTTTTCCCTAGTGAGTACCTTTCTCTCAACATTGTATTTTATAACAAAACTCATGCTGCTTGGATAACTACAAAAAAACTAGGGCCAAGGAACACACACACACACACACATATATTTGTATATATATATATAAATATATAGTGATCTAGTGTGTGTGTGTGTGTTATTATTATATAAAATTATTGGATAGATAGTCATTATATATGATGGGTTATTATGTACAATAGGTACTATTGTATAATAATTTATTATTATATTATTATTATCTATATATATATAGTCCATGGGCCAGAATAAAATCCTTGCTGCTTCTGTTTTTGTTCACTGTCTGTGTTAGCAGAGGGGATCATATTCCACACTCCTGCAACACATTAATATCTCCTGATTAGAGGGGAAATAAAACTGGGTTATGTGTCCCATGGAAAATAGCAAGCATTAAAAGAATGCATTACCCTGAACTGAAACAGTTCTGAGCAGTTCTGAGTTTTCCAAATGAAGATATTTTTTTTTTTGAGACTTTTGAAAAGTCTTTGGATTTGTATGACCCTTTTTGAAGAATTAATGCTTAAAATTGTTTAGAAAGAGAAAAAATACATCTGTCTTTCAGAAGCAATTTGAGCTGTTTTTTTCCAAAATGGTATTTTTGTCAAGTTGTTTCATATTAATAAACCAGATCAGTTTTAGAAAAATAAGGTTTATTTATTTTGGAAAGTAAGGTTGCCTTTATTTTCCACTGCTTAGGGTTCATTTCTTAGCCACTGAACAACTTTTTCCTTCCACAAGGCATAAATGTTATTTATATACACAAGACAAATAGAGAGTTTGGTGGTTTTGAACTGGAGGGTGACTCTCTGCAATTACTTTGTTTTGGTTTTTTGGTTTTGGGGTTTTTTTTCACATTTTTTGGACTTAAATACAAACTTTGTAGTCTCACATAGAGGTAACTATAGGTGTAAAATACACCAGACAGGTGTGTTGTCATCACAATATAAAGCTCTGACTTTATCTCATCTAGATGACAGTGAAAAGCATCCACTTATACCCAAAAAAGGAAGTAAGATTGTAAAAGGTGCAGTGGTTTGGGGGTATGTGAGATTCATCACAAGGGAGTTTAAATGTTTGGGTGTATTTATACAAGCTAAATATATTTTTGAATGCATTGTAGCTATAAATTTAGCATAGTTAAATACCCAAGAGGAGAACAAGTGTGTAAGGTAAAACACAGCAGTGGCATGAGAATGAATGAGTCTGAACTGGCTAGGAATAAATTTACAGTGAGATTAGAAGAAGGTTATTAGCCACTGTAAGTGGTAAGGTGCTCAAGCCCAATAAAAATAATGCAAGATAATTAATGACTTTTAAGTTTATGAGGCAAGTGTGGACTGAATGGCACAGTGTCTTTCAAGAGGCACAATTTGATGGCACAGTTGCTTTTAGTTCCCTGTTTTAAAGCTGAGTGGTGACAGGACAAGAATAAACAACGAAGGAATGTGTACCCACACTCTGCTCACAGACAGCCCAGGTCTGGAATTTGGAGCTTCAGGAGACAGAGATCAAGCTGTGCTTTGCACTTTGGATTGTTTCTTGTTTTTCTGTTTCTCACCTTACCCCTTCTTAATTCAAATTAAATCAGATTCTCATTCTGTTAGCTGAACTGAATAATGCATCACTCAGCTTTTATTGAAATCAACCAGAGTATTCATGCAATGATGATGCTCTTCTTGTGAGTAAACACATCAGAATCAATCTTGTGTGTTCAGCAGGCTTCACCCTAAGAAAGAAAATGAAGCTTTCACTTCATTTCTGTTTTCCTCTTGCCTTTGCCTAGGGCTTGCTATCAGTAATTCATAAGTATGTGTACAGTAGGTGGAAAAAACACATAATGGAATTATTTAATGAAGACTTTATTACATTTAAACATAAGGGTTTTAGTTTGTGATGGAGACTACTGACTCAAAACAGTCTGCAAAACTGGCAGCTCAGAGAAAAGATAAAATAACAGTGTCTCCAATTTTGGCTACATTTAAAACCACTTCATTATAGCCCAGAGCTCACCCACCTGGGCAGTATTTTTGTGAAGAGGGAATTTATTCTATGTTTTCCCAGTCTTTCCCTATCCATCTTGCCTTCCTACTCTCATTGTTTCTGGCGAGATATTCAGACCTACACATCTTTTTGGATTACCAGTATTCACAGGATAATGTCTCATTTTGTCTGTCACCATTGTTGCATCCCTCCCATTAGTTATGAATTCTTTTCTACTCTGCTTTGTACAAGTACAGCTTGTTACCTCCTTCTCTGTAATCTTTCCAATTTTGCTCTTGACTTTCTTTCCCATACACTGTTCTGTCTTTCTGAGACTAAAATCTTAATAATGGTGTTATGCTCTGTACAGTTCTGTGTATCTTGAAATATAAGATTAAGACTAATAATAAACCTTTTTACATCTCATTTTAAAACCATGAATGTCAGAAAGAAAGGAAGTTTAATCATAGAAATGACAGGAAAACTTTGTTTTGACAGCTCTATATTGGGACTGTGTTGTGGGTTTTTTTTTTTGTTGTTTTTTTTTGTTTTTTTGTTTTTTTTTTTTTTTGCTTTGCCTCCCAGCTGGGATAAGCATAGATTTAATTTGTGGCATTTTATTTTGGTCATGGAAAACTGCAAATTGGTTTGGAACCATGCTTTCTCAAGGACCATGGCAGAGCTAAATGGTGGTCAGCCAAGAATTGAGTGAAACACACTTGTAGTAGGGTTAATTGGCAGAAAATTATGATAACTAAATGATCTGTAAAGTGAGCAGGCTTTTGGCCCTTTCTCTGTGCAGTCTAACATGATGCACATTTTCTGTGCTCTCTGTCCCCTCCACACAAGTTAGGAAGTCTTCTTCTACAGGGCAGAATCATGTCCAAGATTTTGGGTGTTTTAATGTAAATTGTGGTTTAGTCCAGTTTGCCTGGTGATTTTTGTGAAAACCTCAAGGGTTGTTTGCATATTGTTTGGCCCTCCTTGGAGCAGGTTTCAGCTTGACTGCCAGTCTTTACCTTGGCTGCTGCATGAATGGGATTAAAAATAACTGATGTAAAACATGCGAGGAAGCTCCTTCTGCCTGACAGAGCTGGCCACTGATCAGAACTTTAACATTTGAATAGAGAGCAAGATTATACTTTCCAAACAAAGCTGCAAAATGCACTTGGCATATTTCATCTAGAAGTAAACTCAAGCAAGTTAGTTTTGTATACATCCATAATTTTTACTTTATTTCCTGGAAGGTGTACTGTGGAATGTCAGGTGGATCATATGATAACATATCTTCTTCTGACAGAATATATATTGTAAAATAAAATATAAAAGCTTTTGAAGATACTCCTTAGTGCCTGTTTCATTGCAACACAGACCAGGAGATGCTCTCAAAAAAAGAAATAAGGTGTGTCAGTTTTCTTTAAGTAATAGATGCTCTTAATGCTTGTTAATACTGCAAAATTTCACACAAAAGAAACTGATACTGCCACTATGTATTTTATTATGATATGATGTCACATTGTGATTACAGGATGTCGTAACAATTTAAAATAATGTACAGTTCCTTAAGGAAAGGGAGAGAAATTTTAAAAGAAAAGTTAAAAGACCTTTTTTTAATGCATGCATGCTTGGATTTGTATTGGCAGCAAAGTATTAGGGCTCTTGGTGTTTTGCCCAGCAAAAAAAAAGACAGAAACTATATGTGGTATTCTTGAATTATTTTCTTGTCGAGGTCCAATGTTGTGTTGCTTCCTGTGATGAACATATCTAAAGTGGGAATTCACAAAATGAGAAGCAGAAAAGCAGAAGCATTGCAGGGAATATTGCAGGAGTGCCCAGGGCCTGTCTCCTGCTCATGCAGAGCAGGAATTCTGCTGCAGCAGGTGGGTGGGGGCTTGTAGCTGAAGAGTGAAGCTTGGGAAGTCACCTGGCACTTTCACTGCAGGTAACCTGGGAGGGTTTTTCATTTCACAGCCAGTTTGTGTGCAAGATCTGTCAGGAGCTGCCTTCTGCTTCCACATGGTGTCCATGAACTGATGGCCTTGCTCTCCATCTGGGCTGCACATGGGGAAAACAGGCACAGTTTTTAATCTTGAGTTTTTGCCCCAGAACAAATTAATGTGAAGAAAAGATCACTTACATTTTAAAACAGTAGACAGCAAAATGCCACTGATTCCTAAGCTTAAACCTTCCTTAGCCTAACATGCCTTCTTCAGTGGCACCTGCACCCAGTGTCAGTTCAGAAGAAAATGATTCAAATGGAACTCTGTCTTTATGGTAAAAGAAAAGATACAAGGCTAGAAAGGGCTGGATTTTGTTCCTGGCTGATTCATAGAATTTTTTATTTTTTTTTTTTAATGAGGTTTAGACACGTGAGTTGAACTCTTTTCAGCAAATGGGCTTGCACCCTTAATGAAGCAAAGCATTTGGAGGATCTAGTGAAAGGCACTACACACATGCCAAGTGTTACTGCTCAGCTGCTTCTAATTGAATTTCATAAGATCATGTATTCCAGACCTGTCACAGGTTTGTTTATTTATATCAGCCTGAAGTGCAGGAGTCAGATTCCAATTTCCAGACACAGCACTCACCTTGGTTTCCTGAGAGTGTGCAAATTGATAAATACAACTGTATGTTACAGCTTTCTTGGCTTGCACAAACAGGGTGGTTATGGGAGCTCCCTTTTAGGTAAACTTTTTAGATGGAGGTGGTTTATGTTAACCAGTTTTGCTGGGCACTCACAGGGGGTGTAGCAGGCACGTGCAGGGTTTTATCAAATCAGAGCTGGCAGGTGGCAAATCTGAGGTGTGACAATGCCTGTCCCAATACATGTGGAATATGCATTAAAGTCAGGATGAAATCTGTGTTGAATACACCACGTAGCCAGTTTTCTCAAGTCACATGGGCATACTTTTATTTCCACCTCAACCATTTAAAAAAACTCATTATTTTTCTGTTTATACCAGGAGGAACATAACTTGGCAAAGTCAAAAGTGTTTGAGCCAGTTAAAATAGTCACAAATACCACGAGTAAGAATGATTAGGAACACAGATACGTGTCTGTGCACTCGCACTGTGTAATTCAAATCTTTGGTTTTCCAGATTCAGTTGACACGAGACATCACATCATTTATGGCCCGTAGTTGGTTTATGAAGCCAAAACTTATCAGAAATGGATAGCAGAGACTTACAAGTAGTCTTCTTTTTATAATTGATAACATGGGCTTTCACTGCCCTGAACAGAGATGGCTAATGGCATTTTGAGCCCATCAGCAATTGGAGATTGTTAAAAACAGCAGGTATTTTAACCTCAGCAGATCTGTAACACACTACTTTTTCTAATGTTTCTAATAGTCAGTACAGGTTCAATAACAGAAAAAAACAACTCTGTAGGTGTTTTCTGTACAGTTTCTAAAACACAATCCCTGGCTTATTGCCAAGTACTTCCTGTGATGCTTTAGGAAGAAAGAAAAAAAAAACCAAACAAACAAGTTAAAACCCAAAGGAAAGCCAGCCCTTCGTGTGGAACATCAGCAATCTCCAGAAGAGTCACACTTTTTGCTAAGCCATATAATAAGTCAGGTAATTCTGCCTCAAGGGTGCTAATGTACTTGGGTACCATATGGAGCTGGATGGCTCTTCTCTTCATTCTAATTAGCAGTCTGAGGAAAACTTCCTCTGAATGTTTACATACCCAGAGCTTTTCCCATTCCAGCAAACAGATTTTCCTGGCCAGCTACAATCTTTTGAAAGTGTCTGGGCTTAAGCATGGTGATCTAATAGAAGGACTGGAACATAAGAGCCCAGGTAAATGTTATGTAATTGAATCTGTCTCTACATTCTGATGTCTGACTGCAGAGTACATTCCTTTTTTCATCCATCACCTTGTTGATGCTCATTTACCTTGGCATTTGGAAAGGCTTCTTCTCAGATAACATCACAATTAAAGAATGAGTTCTGAAATTGAGCTAGCCTTAGTGGAAACTGGTAAAAGGCATGTAAAACCATTTCATTTATTAGGACAGCATGCCATTTACAAGGAAAACTATAGATGGCTTTCCAAAGCTGCCATGTCTCATTAGGTTCAGCGTGGTTCAGACTGCAGTCTCTTGGCTCGTATTGTCATAGAGGCTTGAGCTGAAATTGCAGCCCATAATACTAGTCCCCACAGGGACTAATTTATGTTTTCTGCAGTAACAAGCTGTATTAATATGGCCCAAATGTGTCAATATTGGCCATTGGTGTGTGTAGGTGATGCTAATGTGTGTGACACTTCTGTAACATAGTTGTTGGAGTATCAACAAAGTTTTAGTGCCTAAATAGCTCAGACTTTTGTGAAAACCTCAGCCTGGAGTAAGAGAAAATGTGGTGTTCTCAAATGTTGCCCTATTGCCTTGGTGCAGCCAGTTATTTCAGTGTTCAGTTTTATTTCGAGCAGACTTTGGTAGGAAAACCTTGACTGCAAATTGGGAGAGTTATTTTTGTCATGCTTTGAGCTCAGTGTAAGTTGAATAACAACTGATCACCTCACAGGTCCAGTGAAAGGCCAGCTGGAGAGAGATGTGGGATGTCTTTGTACCTCCAGGGATGGTTTAATTCATAGATCTTTACTCATTGCCCATGAAGAAATGAATCATTTAGAAAACACAATGTTTGCTAACTGCTGGTTTGTTTTAAAAACACACTAAATATTTAAATAGTAGACTCAGCACTGGTGATAGCCTTGCTTTGAGAAGGAGGTTGGAGTAGTGACCTTGGGAGGTCCTTCTGACATTTCTGTGTCTGTTCACAGCTCTTCCCAGAGAACATGTGGGCTGGTGTTAGTTTCCCTGTTGTCCAACTTCTGTATTCCAAGCCCAGGTAATGCCCAGTAACAACCAAAGTAACATTCTGTACAGGGTTTTTCTAAGTGTTGGGTCTTTGTTGATTGTGACTTGCAACAGGCATTACCCTCTACTTCTATTATAAAATATTATAAATGTAGTTATTTGAGATGAACTAAAGAAAGGTGACAAGGTGGAGTTCCAGGCTGAGTAATTCTGACCGTTTAGTAAAGGGCAAGCAAATACTTCTGTGAGGAGCACCATTAGAAATAAAAATTAGAAATTTCCAATTCATGGAGATGGTGAGGCACATTGTCAGAACTACAAAATAAAGTCTAAAAAGTACTCCTGTACTTTCATGCCTCATGCTGGCCCTGCACACTGAACTGCTACTATTGCTTTACCTTTGTCTGGCAGCAGCCATGTGTAGAGCACAAATCTCAAAGTGAAAATTAGGAAAGGAGCAAGTGTGAGGTGAGGAACACTGAAAACCTTTAAAGGGCTGAATATACAGAGTTTCAAAGGAAATGTGATTTGCTTGGTAGCAGATGGAATTCCAAGGACCAGCTCATAACACTTCTACTCATACACGTGCAGTGTGTCCTAACCTGGCTGTTAGTGGTTTTGCCCCAATGGCAATTGGGGGTGCAAATCCACAATTCTTTAGCAATTTTGCCATTGTTCAACTTCTGCAGAAACAGTGCCAGCTCCCAAGCAAGATGCCCTCCAGTTTCTTCTCCTGCCTCCTCCATTGACTGTCCAACCTCTCCAGCAGAGACAGAACACAGGGAAAGTAACCTCCCCCATCTGTACTTGTGGCACTGTGATTGCAGATCCCCCCTCCACTGTGTACAAAGGCAGGATGGCATTGCAAAGGGTGGATAAAGAGCCCTCAAGCCATGCAGAGCCAGTTAAGTACAGGTCATAAGCCGTTCCAGATGTACTTGAACAGATAATGGCCATAAACAGATTTTTCTGAATTCTCCTAACTAATAACTAGTGGGATCTGTGAGACAGGAAAGCCAGTCCCTTGCAGTGGAGCACCAGTAAATTCTCTGTTGCCTCAGTTGTCTTCTGCCTATACTTGACAAAAAACACATGTGCACATTTATTTCAGCTTTAGAAAGAAACATTTACTTGGGGAGTCAGAGGAGCATTTGTGAACTCCCAAAGGTTCATGTGCTGCTGGCCAGCGACCCCAGCTGGAAGGTGGCACTTTAGGAGGAGCTAAAGCAGTGGGATGTTTGGACACTGAGAGGAGTTTGAATTGTAGCAAAGACTGGGAGCCTTCTGGGGAGAACTGAGCAAA
Organism: Vidua macroura; assembly: GCF_024509145.1. Lineage (NCBI taxonomy): Eukaryota > Metazoa > Chordata > Aves > Passeriformes > Viduidae > Vidua > Vidua macroura. The sequence goes on from NC_071577.1 coordinate 6,654,550, forward strand.
GAATTCAATGTATAACCTATTAGATTAGGGGCTTTTTTCCCCCAGCTTTGTGAATTAAGAAAAATAAGCAGATTCTGTGCAGCTGTGGTGCTTTCATCACTGTGATGCTGCACCTCCATGTGCAGAGAAAGCCTGGAGCTCCTCTTTGCTCCAGGCAACTCTCTAGGGCTTAGGGGTTTGGAATGAATGTTCATGGGGCTGTACTGTGGGAGGGGCTTGGCTGCTGGAAAATCTGCTGGAATATTCATCCCGTGCTGGGCAGTGCATAAATGTCAGGTTTTTTCACCCCATGGCACTGAAGGCTGTTAGACTGCTAATATTTCAAAAGTGGTGGTTGCTTTTGGTCAGAGTCTTTAGGCAGAGAGGGGTCTCTGTAAGATAGCAAACCTTAAATCATCCTCTTCCATCTGCTTTTTCAGGCAGTTCAGTAATGGCTGCTGCAGACAGGTTCACAAAAAAGCTATTTCCCATTTAATTTTATTCACCCCATCCTTGTAAACATATCTGAACAGAGGGAAGAATCTGTCCTGTCGTTTGCATTTATTTTGTGAGTTTTAATTTACTTTCTGCTGGCATTCAGGTCACCAAAACAGTGTTATGTTTCTTGTTCTATTTTTCATCATATAAAAATAAATGTCAGGATAATCATTTGAATAATCTTTCTTTTTTTTTTTTTTTTTATCCTGAAAGGCTAGTTACTTTCCTTTCTCTAGTCTCCTGTGTGTCTTCTTTCTGTTTAATGTAACCTTTCATAGATTAAAAAGGCAATGATGTTAATAGAATTGCATAATTGTCAGGAGATAATGTTCTCACAGTGAAATATTGCTATTGAGGCTTAGCTAAAGCATTTAGAGCAAACAAGCATGCAGATACAAAACGAAGATGTTTATTTTCTAAGTGACACATCTTTGCCATCACTTGTGTATAAATCCTCAGATTTCTCATTCAGCCTCTGTGGGACTGGGACTGCAACATTCCCAGAGCAGCTCTTCCTGCTGAGAGGTGGGATGGCTCACATCCTCGGTCATGACCAGAGAGGAGCAGGAATTTCAGAATTCCAACCCAGATCCAGCCTTCCCAGAGATCCAAGCATGTCTGGGGGCTTGGTTATAGTGGCCACCTTGTATTTTAATTCCATATCAGTTCAACCTGTGCCAGTGCAATTACACAGGTGGGGAAAAAAGGGTAAAATATGAGCAAATGGACTCACACCTCATCACTGCAAAAAACCTCCTTCCTACAAGGTTAGGAAGGTGTTTGGGGCAGAGGCCAGTCACTGCCAACCTAATTTCTGAAGGTCAAGTGCAGAGTGTTAGTGGATGATGGAAGTGAATTGTACAGTGTTTATGAAAATATTTTGCTAAATATTTGGATATTGGTAGCAACAGAGGAAGGTCTGTTTGGAACTGAGCAGAGGACAGATGGCATGGAGCAGTGTGGTCTGTAAGGAGAGGGAGCAGAAGAGGCTAAAGGCTGTACATTTGTGAAAAGCCAAGGCCCAGCATGTTCTTTTCAGCAATAAGAAAAATAAGCCATGTATTGTCTCTGAAAATGCTTTTGAAAGCACTCCTAGATTTCTACTTTCTGGATCAAAGTATGCTGAGTATGTAGCTGAGAAGCAGTTCAAGTTACTGCCACTATCTAAGCAACAATTTAACATATAAAAGTTTATGTTTTATATAAAGATATCTTTAATATTGCAGAAATATTAATCTCAGAATCTGCAAAAGTCTGAGAAAAACTGCTTTAGTTTCTTGTTGGCAGTTTCATGAGTGAAGCCATGAAATGAACCTTGAAGTGGTTAATGGGCATCTTTTATTGTACCTTCTGTGGTTGTGTTTGAGACACTGTGCCCAAATGACATTAAGAAATTGGAGCTGGAAATCCATCTCAAATGCAAGTTTCCAGGTGGATGTGTGTAATAGAAGAGATGATGCCAAGTGCAAGGGTTGTCCCTCCACCTTCTATTAGGGGGATTCTGAATTTCAGACAAAGCCAAACAATAATAATATAAGGTTGCGTGAAGGTTAATGTTGTTTAGGCAGATGGTGAATTGCAGATTCAACCTGTTGTCATAATAATGAATGTGTTTGAAAAGATGTTCCTGTGGCAAATGGGAGAAAAATGAAACAGAATATGCACATGCTTGCACACACAGACTTAGCATTGCTGCCTGCCACTCATATCCAAACCTATACATATATGTACATTTTAGGGATTCTGTATTGATCCTTTGCTACAAATCAATATGAAAAGTAGGACTACAGATTCAAAGGCATGCACTGTTAATACTGATGCCATAATTTTGCCTGACAGCAATAACAGAAGCATTTGATCTGAGTCAGGTGAAATTTTATATCCCTATTAAATGTAATTCCCCCCCTCTTCTCCACCATGTCCATTTTTTACCCTTCTCTCTTTTCCCATTTTACAGCTTCATAGCAAAGTAGCCCACAAAAGAAGTGTTTTACAGGGGCCTGGAGTGCTCAGCCAAGTGTTTCTCCAGTGCTTTGAAACTCTATGGTTCTTTCTCCTCAGAAGCCCTGGTAGAATATGGAGTGGCTTTTTGATGAAGCTGTATCTCCCCATTCAGTCAGGTATTTAGCTAAAATAGTATAGACCCAAAGCTTTATGTTTTACTCTAAATCCCTTTGAAAATAGGTAAGCAAATCCCCTCTAGTTGCAGAAAAATCCTTTGGAGTCAAAGCATCTGTGGGGATTTGTTCAAGCTAAATAAAAATAATATGGGAGGTCAGCTGTAGCAGGAGTGATAAATCATTTTATGAGGGACACAGCTTTCAAAAAGGATTCCTGGCCAGCCATACTTGCTAAGTAGTCATCCAAATTATCTGAGCTTGTTGCCAACACCTGGTTCAGGACCCTTGTACACAAGATTAATATAAATGGGCAGGAAGGGGCATAGCCCACTGCTGCAGAATTGATTCTGTACCTGGAATCAAAAGGAGATTTAGGATGCTTGCAGCTTTTGCAGGCTGTATCAGTTACACATGTCCCTGTTAATACTTCTATTTTTTCTGCAACTTTTACTCAGAATGAAAGACTTGGGGACATCATTACTGAAAGTTTAGGACTCATGTAGAAAATTCCTTTTGTATTTGTGCAAACCCACCAATCCCTAGCTGACGAAAAATGCATTTGCTGTAGAAAGAGGCAAAGAAGAGATACAGAGGAAGCCAAAACTCTTAATATAGCCTTTGCAAGGATTGCAACTTTATCAGGCTAGGTTATGTGTGTGCTGCAGAAGTAATTCTCCATTTGGACTTTTAACAGACCTTAATCTTTTTTTAGAATTTTTGCAATAATTCAGTGTAAAAATTAAAAATACTTTGCCCTTCCTCCAAAAGCCATTAAAAAAGCCTTACTTTTCCACCCTTCTTTCTGCCCCTGAGGAGTTGTCATTTTCCATCAATTCCATTTTCTCCAAACTGTGTATTCAGCTCTTTTTAAATATTCAATTTTCCATTATATTTTTAACCTTACTGTGATCATCTTTTGCCTAATTACTTACCTGATTGGTTTCAGCTGTATCCTGAGGGGGAATGCCAGACTAAAACCAGCAGTGTCACTAGATAATGTCTGGAAATTGGGAAGCTAGACATAGTTAACAGGGATCCAGCAGGCTCCTTTGGAGAATGACAGTCACCAGAACCAGTGAAGGCTTGAAAATGGGAATAATAATAATAATAATAATAATAATAATAATAATAATAATAATAATATCTATTTCTATATTCTATGTACTGTTATGTATATTATATATAACATATACTATATAATGTATTTTTATTCTTATTATTGTTGTTGTTGTTATATCATGTATTACTTTTTCATGGCATCAACATTCTATGTGTAATCCTACTTGCAGAAAAAAAATTGAGTTTTGTCCTCAGAATCTCAGGACACATGAATGTGTGCTGTGTTTGTTTGTGCCAAAAGGTGGTACTGACCAGGTGTTGTGCTGGCAGCTGTGAACCTTCAGTAGGGAACCTGGACCTTTAGCACTGTGTAACCCAAAAAACACCTTTTAGATGAAAGTTTCTTGTCTTATCCCCTCCATTGTGGCAGAAAAAAATAGGCTGGAATAAATAGAAATAGCAATAGTTATGTTTAAACTCTCGACTGTCTACTCTCCAACTGCAAATATTTACTTCCAGTGCAATCCAAATGTTCAGTGAATTGGAGAATCAAAGGTGTGTTAGCTGTGTAGACACAACTGCTTAATTTCAGAGAGCAGAGTAAACAATCTGGAATGAAATTTTGGGGAAGGAAGAAAGTATTTGAATTGATCAGCCTCATTAGCAGACTGCTGCAATAACCCTTTTTCCTCTGAAATCTTTGCTGTGTAATTAATCACACCTTGTGAGAGGGGAGTGCTGCTAGTTATACAGGTACAGCTGCGACAAGCAAGATATGTTTTGGCTCTCATGCATTTCCAGGGGTAGACACCATGGAGGCAGGGACAGAAAGATTGGCAGAGATGTTTCCAGCTTCCTCAAGTACTCCTGGCATTGCTCTCTGGCAGTGTGTACTCTTTGCTCCCCAGCAGTGTGGAATTCTCTGAGAAACCTTTAGTTTCTGTCTGTCTGTTGGAAAACTGCAGGTCACAGCCATCAAGATCAGTTTTAGATCCATGTTTTCAGGCACAGCATCAATTAACAGGGACTGACTTTTAGGCTGATGGATAAAAAATGAGTATGATACAAAGGTCACCCAGTGAAGGATGACACAAATCTGGCCCAGTGCTGGAAAAACAGCCCTTGGCATGGGGGTTTTGGTCTTTCTCCCAGGTGACACAGCTGCACACCTCTGCAGGAATGCTGCCCTGCAGGGGTCACACCTGGAGCAGCAGTCCTGCATGGGCTTCCCTGGCCCTTGATGAGGCCTGTAGTGCTGCCTCTCACCAAATCAGTGGATGCTTGTTGGATCCAGATGTTATAGGTGCATATTATGTGATTGGCTCTTTGCAAATATTAAAATGAATATTCTATGTGTTGTGTTGGAAAGTTATGCTGTATTAATCTCGTTTAAGTAGTGTGGTAAATATAGTTTTTAGGCTATAGCATAATATTAAAATAGGAACTCTATAGCATCATATTAACATAGAAACTCTATAGCATCATATTAACATAGAAACTATGTGATGTTAAGATACTTTTTTGTAACTAGCTCAAGGAATGGATAAGATAATCAAGAAATTCTTTGCATACAGATAACAGCAACAAGACACCAAAATCCAGAGAATTATTGCCTCCTTATCAGGACTGTTCAGACTTCTTCCAGACTTCTAGGAACCAAGAAAATGATTTACAAGATTAAGTAGGGGGGGTGCAGAAACTAAGCAGAAGACATCCTTTGTTTGAAAAAGAATGCTTGCATCATGTATGAGTTAGATGAATATGCAACAGGCTATTGCTTTTAAGGGTTAATCCTTTGTTAGCCAGGTGTGCTTTTGTGGCAGAGTGCCCAAGAGCATCTGGACATCAGTAATTCTTTGCTTTTTATTGTCCTAACTCAGATTGTTCAAATTTTTATTGCTCTAATTTTTATTACTATTTTTATAACGATTTTATTACTATTAAACTTCTAAAATTTTAAAACAGCTGCCATTTTTCACACAGACATTCCTGTAAAAGCTTGCTCTTTGTGCAAGCTTTTGCAGGAAGTTTGAGTTTACATGAGTTTATAAGATTTTATTTGCCTTGTGCCTGGTGCTTGGCTTCCAAATACTCTTTTTTTGCAGGGATGCCCAGTGCAGATGTGTCTTCCCCAGTAATACAGATTTTGGGAGGGGCTGCACTCACTTCTAAATGCAGCTTTGTCTCAGCTCAGCCAGCACAGCTTTGTTTGGGTTGGTGTGTGACAAAGGGAAGAACAAAAGCCTCGAGTTGTAACGCATTTTATTCCCCACCAAAACAAAGAGGAGAGAGAGAGAGAACAGGGCTGTTATGGAGATTATCATCATTCTTTTGAGGCACGCTGGTATTTTCCCAAGGAGGCAATGACATTTCTTAATTACTCTCTTCATGGGTAGCCATGTGTAGAGATTACTGGGGGCTCAGCAGGGCATTGTTCAGCGCAGCCTCGGAGGAGGATATTGCTGACAGTACAGGCTGCACCATGCACTGCTCCTCTCCTTCCCTCACTCTTCATTACACCAGCTAATTACTGCAGCTCCTGCTGCCTGAGCAGCGTGCCTTAGCCCCTCTCCCCCAGCAGCCCTTGGCTGGCAGGGTAATTTGCAGGAGCAGGGCTGCTCCAGAGCTGCTGTCATCTTCCTGTCAGGCTTGGCTGCCAGACCAGCAGCCTCCGAGTGGGAGGCGAGCTGTGCTCTGAGCTGGGAAAGGACGTGAGCATCAAATAATGCTGGGGACTCCTTAGAGCTGCCATGTCCCAAAGGAACATCTTCAAAGAATTTGCCTTAAAATGCACATGGCATGTTTGGGTTCGTTTCTGCTCTCGGATGTTCCTCTCCACGTCCACAGTAGAAGAAGAACAGGCAATTTTTTTCAACTTACTACCTCACTTTCGTTTCCAAGGAGAAAAGTTTGAACATGCTCGTGGGAAATGGAAAGATAGAAACTTCCACAGATACAGGAGGGTTTGATCTGCAGCCTTGGAAGGAGCTTGGATTGATGTAACAATACACAGACATTAAGTAGAAAAATCATAAACTAATGTTTCTATAGTTGTAAGTAAGAATATGCCTTAAGTGAGAAACTGTATTGATAAAATAGTGAAGGGTTTATAATATAGGGGTGTGGTTATACAGAGTAGCCACTGCAAGTGTTACAGATAGCCTTTTATTCAATTATGTGTATATTTGTCTCTAAAACACTGAAGTGTTTTCACCTTATCTAATATATAATTATCTAATCAGCAAGAAATTCATCTTTGTACCTTTGAAAAACCTCACTTCCCTCCCTCCCTCCCTGTCCCACAGATACATATTTCTGTAGCTGTGTGTGGTTAGAGAGCATGAAAATAAATCCCACTGCTCTCTAGCAGTGAATTCACATTTTGATTCCACTGACAGCACACTGTGATGCTATCGTGAGATATTAAACTTCCAGTTGATAAGAAGTCTGAACACTAGTATCAGCTCTGTGTGAAATATGCTTGATTCTGGGTGTACACCAGAAAAACTGAAAATAGACTTGCTTAGAGCCACGGCCTTAACAGCTTGATAGTTGCAGACACAAAACCAGAGTCTTAAGAACTTGGCAGCTGTGACATCCACCATCAGAGTCTATCAGACATTCTATTAATAGAAAACAACCAATTTTGAGTATATGTAAAAAGGCAAGTCAGTCTTCTTGGTTTAAACAAACTAAAGTTGGGGTGTTTTTGTAACAGATTTGTAAACAAAATGTCCATAGGTTTTAAGTACACAAATATTTACATAACTGGGTGTGATTATGTGTATATGTATATATGCACTTACAAACTGAACATAAAATGAGCAAAATGGTTTCTTGAATGTATTCCCTGCTTAGAACCATGTTTAAGTAGCCTATGATCCTTTCCTGAAGGTAGTCTTGTAAATCAGGGGTGCAAAATTTGCTTTACAATTAAGTGATGAGTCTCTGTCCTGCTGTTCTTGAAGATGGGAATGGTGTCCCAGCTGTCCCCTTTGGAGTCCAGGACATGTCCCTGTTTCCTCATGTATTGAGCTGCTGCATTCAGGGCTCAATCAGATCTATTAAACACAGGCAGATGACATTTGATATATTCAGTGTATCCTGGGTACAGTTTTGCAGGCCTGCCAGACTTCTTGTTGCTGGGCTAGAAGTTGTGACTCTAAATAAAGATTGTCCTGGTTTTTGGCTGTTCTAGGAGGCAGCCTTGTCCCAGTCCCTGTACCCTGTGCATTTACTGTTCACATTTATCAATGAATGATCTATCAGAGATGCACATTTTAAGGCAATTTTGTTAAAGCTGTGTTCTGGAAGGGATGGCATGTCTAACAGAAGAAAGAGCTGGGAATAAGAAGTCATTGCTGGCCTGGAAGCTGTGGTGTTAGAGAGTTAACTGCCCTTACACTTGCCTGAGGCTCCAGTCAGCAGACTTGGTGGTAATGAGTGATTTCATGGGGCCTATTGCTTAATTCCAAAACATGGAGCTATTTAAACAGCTCTGCAGTTCATTACAAAGTTAAATGTGTTTTGCCATTTAAATGGACAGAGGTGACTGTGAAATTTAAGTGTTTCTATTTATTTCAACTAAATATGCTGTATGTAGCAAGATGAAGGAACATTGAATAATTGAAGCTCAGGATTCATCTTGGTCAGTGTTTATTTGGTGCCTGGGCTTTTTTTAGCTCACAATTTTGTTCTGTTTGGTTTGGTTTTAGTCTGATGCCATGAGGAGAGCAGTAGTCAGGCAAGAAGAGTACAGCCTTATTTCTTAATGTAAAAATTTGGAGCAGTACCTCTATTTGAAGAAGAGTTTGAATAGTAAAGTGTTAGAGGAACTAAAAAATAAAGAGACAAATAAGTTTACAATTTAATTCATAATTGAAATCCCTTGAAAATAGTATATATGTCTCCTATTAAATACTGTTGAGTCAGCAAGCATGCTGTGAATGCATACTAAGAAGTTACTAAAAAGTAAAGTTACAAAGAGTTACTAATGTTACTAAAAAGGAAACTACAGTGTAAATCAAAACCAAGGATCCCATTACTTGTTATTTACTTGCTGTAGAGGCCGTTTTGCAGAATGTGCAGTCGGTCTCAGAGGGGTTTTCCATAAAGCTGCTCTTTTCATCTTTTCTTTTCAAAAGTGCAGGAATGAAGCCCTAGGACTGCTCGGTTGTGTGTCTGTGTGTGCATGCCAGAGTATGTGAGACTGGGGAGCTGCACCGAGGCGTTCAAAGCTGTGCAGGTTCCCAAAGATTCCAGGAGGTGTCAGGAAAGGGAACTCAAGCTGTGGCCTATAGCTCTCTTGCTCCTGTTTAGTCAACAGAGATGATAATTCCAGAGGGGCAGGAAGAAAACAGAGCTCTGAGCAATGCCTGTCTCTTCTGGCTGTGAGGAGAGCAAGGAGACAGAAATCACTTTAAGATATTGTCAGTGAGTGGCCTGCTGAATCAAGAGAATGCAGAGAACCCTGAGGAATCAGCCATGATCTCCCCAGGCTGGGAATGGCACTCAAAATGGCCCAAACATTCCTGTGTGGAAGAGGTGATCTGGTTGGATGCCATAAATGTGAGGACGGGCATTTTGCAGCTTGTGTGATCTCTTTGGGGCATGCTGAGGGTGAATGCCTGAGATCCCTTGACCATGGGGGATGGTGAGAGCATAGAAGTGATGTTTTTGTCAAAATATCATCACCACTGGCAGATTTTCCCATGCAGAGCACTCCAGGGAACATCTGTCCTCTTGTACCAAAGTTCTGGTGGCCAGACTGGTTCTGGACAGAGAAAGTTAAATTGGCATGCACGTTGATGTTTAAAAGGGCTATCTCATCTTTCCAGTGCAGTTTTTGGTTTGTATTTTGATTGCTTAGTTTTGCTGTAGTTCATGAATTAATTAATTATATCCAGGGAAAGGAAACTACCCTATGGTAGAACAGAGAAAATGTGGCACATTAGCAAAAATGAGCAGAGCCAGAAAGGACATGAGAATGGAAACTGAGGGTTTATTTTTGTGGTGTGTACTAGGTCTCCTAACTTAGTTAAGTCTTTCAGGCTGAGCAAAGAGTGAAATTTCCTGTTCCCTCCCCTATTTCAAGTCATTTTGCAGTGCTGCTAATGGAAGTAAAAGGATCTCACTCAGCACTTTAGAAAGTGAAGCTCTGCATCCTTTCCCTTTCTCAAGCATTTTCTAGCCTAAACTCTTGATGACTCTTCATCCTACTGCCTTTAAAGACTTTGGCCAGAGCAGTTTCGTGAGAAGGTCCCTGGGGTGAGAAGGTGCCAGGGCTTTGGAGCCCATGCCAGCAGGGTCAGTGTGAGTGCTCTGCAGCACAACCTTGGGGTTTTGATGGAGAGCACAGACCTGGCCATAATCTTCCTTTCTGTTCTAGTACACTGTCTTTCCCCAGATTACAGCATGAAATACCTATTAATTTTGTCAGAATTATCATAATCCTCATATGCATCCTACTCACCACAAGCATGAGGCTATAAAATCATTATTTATTTTTTATTTCTCTTTTTTTTTTAATTGTTGCACAGTGATTGATTTTAATTGAGGCACACTGGACACAAAGGAATGCCAATGAGGTACTTTCCTTTAAAAATCTGCATGCCACCAGCATCTCCACTCCATGCTGACTGGCAGTACTGCCTTTCCTCAGGATTCCGTGTGCCTTCAAGTGGTGTTTTTGTATCATTACTTTGCAATGCCATGGGAGTGATCACATGTCAGAACAGATAAAACCTCAAATCACATCTGTGGATATTATGCAAAGAATAAACTGTGTGTTCCCTCTCTTTCGCTGTCTCATGTCGACGCTCTCCAGGTCTATGCAGATGTGTGTGTTTTAATGTACAGCTCTGTGCTGATGAATGCCAGCTGTGTGGGGGTGGTACAACCATGCTGCAGAACACCCTCTTCTGCATTGCTGCCAGAAAGGAGGGGGAAGATTCCAGGCTCATGGAATCCCAGGATGGGTCAGGCTGGAAGGGACCACAGTGGCTCATCTGGTCCCACCTCCTGCACCAGCAGGGTTATCCCAGAGCACAGGATTGTGTCCAGATGGGCCGTCCCGTGAGGAAGTACCACACCCTCTCTGGTCTCTGTTTCAGGGCTCAGTCACTGCACAGGAAAAGTTCTTCCTCCTGTCCAGGTGGAAGTTCCTGAACATCAGTCCCTGCCCATTCCTGGTGTGCCATTGCTGGGTCCCCCAGGGCAGAGCCTGGGCCCTGCTCTGCCCCTCCCTGCACACAGGGACACCCAGGGATGAGGGCTCCTCTCAGCTGGGGCTCCTCTCCAGGCTGAACTGCCCCAGCTCCCCCAGCCTTTCCCCAGCAGGGAGATGCTCCAGTCAAAGTTGCCACCACAGCCTCATCTTCTGGGTTGCCTCACCTGCTGGGAGGTCATGAAAAGTCTCCATTTTCCTTCAGAGCCTTTTTGGGACAGCACTGGCAGGAGCAGAATTAAGGATTTCTTGTGTTTGCTGTGTTCAGTTTTGTCAAGTGCCTGTGTTTGGTGCAGTTCCACAAGGAGTGCAAGCGGTCTGCTACATGGGTACCAATTAATGCAGAATTAGACAAACCCAATGGAGTATTACAACTGCTATGTTTGCTCCTTTTTTCTTTATTTTTATTTTAATTTAATGAGGCCTAATATTCTCAGCTAGCCTGGTGCACAAGACCTTCAGCTAAAACTGTCAGCTAATGAGGATTTTCCAGTGTGCCTAACCTGAGGCATAAAAAAGGAGCACAGATATGTCAGTATTTCCTTGGATTTGGCTGTCTGTTCTCTGGATTTTCTAGTAACTTTGAGTGCAGGTTGGGGTTTTTTAACAATATATAATATAATATAATATAATATAATATAATATAATATAATATAATATAATATAATATAATATAATATAATATAATATAATATAATATAATATAATATAATATAATATAATATAATATAATATAATATAATATATAATAATATAATATATAATAATATTAATATTAACATTATAGTTAATATATATGTTATATATTTATTATCAATATATCTATATATTATTTATCTGTTTATATATTTATTATTAATACATGTTTACTTTAATATTATATTTACTATATGTTTAATATTAATATCTATTAATAGTAATGTTTAATAATATAATATAATATAATATAATATAATATAATATAATATAATATAAATTCAGAATATATATTAAAAATATATACCGATATATTAAAATAGTAGATACTGTAAATAATATAATATATATTAATAATATATAAATATATATAATAATATAATATATAATTGAATAATATAATATACTATATAAGAACAATAGAATATATTAATATAATATTTTCATTGTATAATTGAATATCTATAATAGAACTATATCAATATAGTATTATATTTCAATAATATTTTGGAATGCCTTTTTGTGGTGCATTTCTGGCAAGCAGAACCTGGAGGTTCTGGTTCCCCTGCCCCCCCAGCTCACTTTGGCTGTGTGTGTGTGCCAGGGGCACTCGTGGGGCTCAGCAGCAGCCGGGCTGTGCCTCCCCTGCAGCCAGGGAGGGATTTTGCCTCCAGCTCTGCTCTCTCTCATTACATGCAGGATCAGGTCTGTGCTGTTCCAGACTCCTGCACAGCCCCTCTGGAGAGCTGTCAGCTTTCTCCTCTCCGCCAGGCTGGTTGACGATGCAGCACATGAAGTTGTGGAGCACAGAGCTCTGCCACCTTAAGGGTTGTGGGTTTTTCCTCTTTTCCCCCTCTGGCTGGCTTTTTCTCTATTTTTTGCCATGAGAATTGTTTTCTACAGAAAAACAGCCTGTTTCTTATTCAGCTGCAGGTTGTAAATTACCTAAGGCTTACAAATCAAATTGGTTTTAGTAATAAATCCCCTGGTGCATTACCTGTTGTTTGCAATATTTCATGTATGCAAGCTATTCAGCTGATTCTTTTTTATACATCTAATTTTTAATCAGTCAGTCACTAGCATTGACCTTCCTAGTCAATTGGTGTATACTGATAACTTCTTACAGGATACTTTTTTGTCAATGAGTATCATAGATACCCCTTCTGTCCAACAAATAACCATAAAAGCAGACATCCTTATGCTCCTTCACAGCTAGGAAGTGCTAGTGCTGGCAACCAGGCACCTGAAGTTGTTGTTATTATTATTATTGTTATTATCTGGGGAGTACTTTCTGCTTTTCATACAAAGTGCCTACCAACACAATACTTCTTATTGTCAAAATAACCTTATTATTTGAACATCTTCTCATATTGTGGCAGGAATCCCACTCACAACAGGGTGTTCTCTGATCCTGTTGTCATCTTTTTGTCTATTCTCACAGGCAAACATTTGATCTCTACTTCTAAAGCTGAATGGTTTGCAACAATACTGCAGGGTTGTTTTTTGTCATTCCCTGGTTTTTACTTCTGAGTTTTGTCCTCTGGGACAAAAACATGTGTGCTGTGTTCTTGTGGATATTTGTTGTTTGCTGCACATTTCCTATGTGCAGCTAACTAGAATTAATAGCCCTTTCTCTCTCTCTGGGAAGTCTTGTCTGCTGTGCATCACCTGAGTTGCTAACAGACAACTTATTAAACTACACTCTATTAAACTACAACAATTTATGTAGTTTAGGCAAACTCTTTACTAGGCAAGTTATTCTGTGGGTGTTTGCAAAAGTTCAGGTGCATGGGACCTGAGTACAAGAATAAAGAAGAGAGGGGAAGGCAAAATCTAGAAATGTAGATGCTGTCTCCACTGTAGCTTTGCAGAACTAATTACTTAAATTACTCAGATTTCTAGAAACTATTTAAGATTAGTCAGCTGTTCAGAGAGGCAACTTCTTCCTAGAAAAAGGACAGGCTATTATAATATTATAGTTATTATAATGCTATACCACATTTTTACTGAAAGTTTATATAGGGGATATGAGCTAAAAAAGCACTTCTCTCCCCCTAAGTGTAAATGTGATAAGGGCCTGAAGATCTCAGCCTCTCCCTTTCCTGATTCTGAAAATTGAGGGAACTTTATCAGTTATTTTTAATGTATAAACAGAACAAAAATTGCTAAGAAAGAGAAGGTGAACCCAAGCCTTTGTCAAATGTCTGTCACTGACAAGGAGCTGATGGCTCACAGCCAGCCAGTGCAGGGGCAGGCAAGAGGCAGAGCTGGCAGCAGCCACAGGCACTGTTCTCTGCCTCAGCATCCTCAGCCCCTGCTGAGAGCAGCTCCTGGAGCCCAGGGAGCTCCAGACACAGCAGTTCCCTCCCCAAGCTGTGGGTGAGTTTGTTCAGAGCTGCATTACAGCTGCACATGAAGTGCAGCACATCAAACCACTCGTGAGCCATTGCAGGCAGGTATTGTCTCTTCCAGCTAAAATGTTTTATCTACTTAGCTCCTCTCAGTGCTGGGAAGCACCTTTTTTACCTCTCACAGGAGGGCTGCTGACCCTCAGCTCATGCTAAGTGGAGGCCATTGTGTTAAACAACAATGATGACTTACAAAGGGAAAACAATTCCGTGTAAAGGTTTTATAAAATCTTTCCCAAGGGCTGCTAAACCTGCCTTGCTGTAATGCTGCGTTGATCTTTTTTTTGTTCATGGAAAGATTGGAAGTAACCCACACACACTTGCACAATTTCTCATCCTCTTGTACATGACTTGCAGCTTTTAGTCTTTAGACAAATGTCATGAAAAGCACTTTTGCACAGGTCAGTACTTCTTTGGGGCAGGGTTCCCAGGAAAATGGAGTCATCCTTTACTGTCTGAAGCTGGATTTGTAAACAGTAAAGTCTGAAATTGTCATGACAGGACCTTCATTTGATACTGCTTTTTGGAGATCCCCATTGCTCTTTAGAATATTCACATGACAAAGAAATCTTCTTCCTCAGAGGCAGAAAACTGAAGTGCACTGCAGAGTTCACATCTTCTTGGAACAGGCCATCATCTGACCACTCCAGTAACTCTTTAACAGATCCAGCTTTCTAACAGCTTCTCTCTGAAGTATTTAATTCTTGTTGACTGATTTAAATGTAATCTTTGTGTTCATTTTCAGTAGTAGCATGTGACTTAAAAGTGGGAAGTGGGTGTTTGGTTGATAAAAAGAATGATAAGCTGATGCTTGTCAAGGTTCATCTTGACTGTCTCTGCCTTGTGTCAGAAGCTTTTGTTTATCTGCAGTTTCCTCACATGCAATGACTTGGGCATTGCAGTATTTCTCTTTTTGTAATTCAAGTGATATCAAAGTTATCTTCTTGTTTCAGCCAGAGGATGATGTTCTGTTCTAATGGCAGCTGGTGAGTAAACACAGAATACTGGGGTGGGTTTAAGCACAAAGAAACCTGCATGATCCCTTGTCCATGACAGCTCTCAGCCTCCGTGTTTGACAGCCAGAACAACCAGGGGTGCTTCAGAGAAAATGTCCATGATGGCTTAAATTGCAAACAGAGAGGCTTGGGGAGGTATAGGAATACCAATTTCTTCTAAATCACCTGAAAAACTTGTTAAAAACAGGTAGCCCTGCAGGTAAGAAGAATCCCTCTCAGGGCTCTGCTGCCAGTTGGCAGCACTGTGCCATACCATGCACTGGCTATGGGGGACAAATATGCCCAGCCTGGCCCAGGAATGAGGACAGGTTCTTTCCTCACTCCATGGTAGTCATACACCTGAGGGCCATGTTCTGGATGTTTCTCTGTTGTTTTTTTTTTTTCCTTCCTCTCATTTTGTGATGGACATTCTGTTGATAAGAAAATGGCATTGCCTGGATGAAGCATTTTGGCCCCCCTCATCTCACCAATAAAGCAATGTGTAAGGGGAGGGTGGCACAGGATTGCAAGCAGGGTGCCTCCTTCTGCACAGTGACAATTCCCCATCTTGCCACTTGCACAGAGCTCTCCTGCCTCTGTAAGCTCCCTGTTGGCAGTGGAAGTGTGCAGTTAGATTCCCACATGGACTGCCTCCTCTCCAGGGTGGACAAACCCCAACTCCTCACCCTCCCCTTGTATTTTGTCTGGTTCTTTCCCCTCCCTAATCATCTTATCTGTCCTCTCTGGGCTCTCTTTGGTCTGCTGACATCTCTCTTTTACTGGTACATATGCAATTTCAAATGAACAGAGGGGAATAATCTCTTCTGATGAGCTGCTGGTTATTTCTTTCTGTACAGCTCAGGATGGGAGCAGTCTTCAGGACACAAGAGTGCACTGCTGACTGCTGTTCAGCATTGTCCTGAAATGGACACTATGCATTCCTACCACCTGAACTGAGTATTTTCTCAAAACCCAGCTATTTTACAACTTGGCGTTTCTCTGCAGTGGGAATTTCCCTTCAGGTGAGAATGTGGGAAGGACTGTGAATGCATGGCTGGAGGCTGTATCTGCTCTCCTTTCATCTGGAGCAGAGAACATCAACGATGATGGAGCATAAATAATGTTGGGACACATTATTTATTCTGACAATGAAGCTGTACTGGCAGCACATTCTTTTTCTGAATTCCTTTCTCCATCTGATGCTTAGCTAAGGAGCACAAAAGGGAGAAGTGAGATTAACTGTGCTTTGGCACATGTTCCTATGGCAAAGGGGAGTGAGAATCCAAAGAGATTGGGATTGCTATAGAGCTTTAATATTCAGCCTCTGTCTAGTGCCACAGGAGTGCCTGTGATTCTGGCTGGTGATCCCTGTCTGTCTCTCCAGTCCACTGGAGTCCCAGTCAGCACAGATCTCACAGGAGAATGCAGTGCAGGACAACAATGAAACCTCCAGCTCTGTGGGCAACACTGTACAGAGCTTATTATTTCTGAAGAACTGCATAATGAAAAAACATGCAAACCTCACTCCCATCATAAAAATTTACCATGGGTACTAAATGGAGTATATGCCAGGGATCACAGGTTATTTATTTCCATGCTAAACTCTGACAACATGCCAAATGCCACAGAACCAGCTCTGTCTGAAACATCTTGTAAACTTGAAAAATCAATGTTCTGGCTTGTTTCTTTATTAGTCTTGATCTCTCCATCTCCTGAAACAATGTGGTAGATTTGCCATCTTTTGAGAGGGCCTGCAGCTGCATTTGAGTGGCTGTTGTACTGATTGTTGAAGAGAGGGAATAAGCTCCCAGTGCCTTGGAAGTCCAGTGTCCCTGCTGTTGATTTGATGTTGTTAACATCACTCTGTATCAAGAGCAGGGAAGTGGGGGATGGCATTAGACAGTGATAACAGCACAAGATTAGGGGCAATGTTTGTGATAAACCCGTGGACTTTCTGTCCCACCTTTTGCAGGCCTCCTAATTCTGCTGCATTTCATACTCCCCGCTGTGCAGTGCCAGTGGAAGTCCTAACCTAATTAGTGTATAAGCATAATGAAAGTGATTCATTACCTGGTTTTTTTCATATTCTCTGAGTTCATTTGTGGAAGACCATATAGGAATAGAGTGTTGCTGCCAGGATGAATTATCTGCTGCCCTTTCATTCAGATTGCCCCACACTGTTGAATTAGTGCACAGGTCAGACTCGAATGTGCATTTCTGTCCCCTTCTGTGATATCCAATGTCTGGCTGGTAAGGTGGCTTTAAAGAGCAGGAAAAGTTCCAGTCCCAGTCCTGCACAAAGGCAGGAATTTGGAGTGTGTTAGGAGGGTTCACATTGCTGGTGCAGGGGGCACAGTGCTATAATTATCTTAGAGCTGCAGGTGATCTGGGGGTGAGTGGCTGTTAGCAGTGTGATATTTTAAAATAGATACTTTCCTTCTTATTACTTTTGGTCAAAAATGAGAAATAGAAATAGGGAGCAATTTTTCCTTTCAAGCTTACCACTGTCAGTTGGGTTTGTGTTGATTCAAGTGCTCTTCCTCAGTGACCTTCATCTCCCCATGCCTGTGAGATGTGAAAGATGCTGTTGACACAAGCAGAGGCTCGAGCTCCCTCAGCTCATATCCCAGACAGCACTTTAACATGGCATGTTTGATGCTGCATATTTCTGTCTTGCTGACAAAGTGGCAGTGAAAGTTATTGCATTCATCTGGGAAAGGGAATGGAGCAGAATGAAAGCCACAGCAAACAGTGCTGCCTTTCCTTTCTTCCCTGTCCTTGGCCACTAAAACCTTTGAATGTAGAAAGCAAAACAGGGGTCTGGGCACTTAAAACAAGGTTTAGAAATGCACCCCATGAAAAATTAAGGCCTAAAATTAAATTACCAGGTGCATAAGAGGAAAACAATCCCAAGTCTTTATTTGCAGGAGCAATGACTTCTGCATTTACACTAAGAAATCAGCTTATACACACTAAAATGTGATTGCAGTTACTAGAGGTAGTACTAACCCTCCCTACCCATATTTGCCTCACTGTATTTTTCTCAAGTGCATTACACTGCCAGAGAAATCTGGAGGAAGAAGAATCCAGCCTGTGTTGCTTCATCCACATCAGGGCCACTACGAATCTCTGCAACACATTTGTTGCCAAATCAGCACAAACTAAAGCAATGGGGTTTGAAAAGGCAGTACTAGGAAAAGTACAGAATAAAGTGCTATTCTTTTTTTTAATTGCAGATTTGGGTCTTTTTATTCTTTGGTTAAAATTAGGTCTGCCTCCCAAAGTGGCCACTGCTAGCTGTGCCGTGGTGCTTTGTGGTTTGGATGTACCCAACAGACAACTGCTGTGCAACAGCACATTGTCATTTCTGTGTCATTGCAAGTGAGAGCTCATTTTCATGTCTTCTGCAGCCTTTTCTTCCATCCCTTTCTATTTCTGAGGACCTTGGTGTTGAGGCACACGGTCCCCTTTGGCTGTGTTTGTGCTCTTTGAAGAGCTCCCTGCCTGTGGGACTGTCACTGCTGCTTGTGCTGCTTTTAGGCTAAATGAGCTAAGGCATTTCGAACAGTTCAGGAAGGTGGTGGTTACTGTTCCTTGGACCTGAGAGAAATTTGGGAGCATTTGTGTGAGTAATACAGGTGTGGCAGGTCAAGGCAGGCTGGAGGCACAGCTGGCAGCTGGAAGGGAAGTGTCTGGAAAGGCAGAGAGAATTGGGACTTTTCAGACAGGACAGAGAGGAGGCTTAGATTAGATATTAGGAGAAAAAATCTTCCCTGTGAGGGTGGTGAGCCCCTGGCACAGGGTGCCCAGAGAAGCTGTGGATGCCCCATCCCTGGAACTGCTCAAGGTCAGGTTGGATGGGGCTTGGAGCAACCTGGGATAGTGGAAGATGTCCCTGCCCATGTCAGGAGGTTGAAGATAGATGATCTTCAAGGTCTCTTCCAACCCAAACCTTTCTGTGGTCTGTGAGGAGACACAGAGTTGGTACAGAGGGAAACGTGCCCTGTTCTCTGCTGTCCACGAGTAATGGGGCATCTCTCTGCCAGAGTGGGAGGATAATAAAGATAACATATGCTGTGCTCTCAGTTTTCAAAGCCAAGAATGGTTGCCTGGAGCTCATTCTGATGCCTTAAGTTTTAGCTTTTGTATTTTTCAGATTCTGTGCTGCTTTAGTGTGTGGGTTTGAGCTTCATATTAAGGGATGGTGAGCTCTCTTCACAGAGCAGGGAGACAAAACAACTCCTTCTCTAGCTGGGGACCAAGGACAAATGATCCAAATCTCAGGCCCAAGAGCACAAACAATGTGGACTGGAGAGAAAAAACAAGAAGGATGGGACTTCATGGACTAAAGTTGTAATTGGACAATTAACTCCAATATGCAAATGGAGCAGAATTTATAAAAGCATGAGACCCTGTGAACGATCGTGCATTTTGTGACCATTTTGGTTCATCTTGGGTGTAGCTCTGGCTGAGCTCTTGCACTGCCCAAGGTGGATCCATTGAGGCCTTTTAATAAATCCCTACTTTATTCTTTAACTCTGTTCTAGATCAGCCTTCTCAAGGCATCAGGGCATAGGGAAAGACTTTTGGAAGGAAACCGAGGTTATGACAACCAGGGGTAGCACAGGGAAGGAGGAGGACATCCCCATTATGGGTAATGAGTGGAAATGCAGTGAGACCACAGAAGCTGGGAGCCTCTGGAACAGCTTGGCCAGCTGGAAAGTTTCAGAGTTTTGGGTGCTGCCATCTACTGTGGAAACCTGCTCCGGCGGGAGCTGCAGCATTCCTGCCTTCCCAGCCCAGGGACTGCTATCCTAGCGTGCATTTCTGTCTGTGTGCTCTGAACAGCTCTGCCCAGTGAAGTACTGCAATCATTTCCCAGGCCAGCTGGTAGGAAATCATGGTTGTAAGTCTATCAGGGAATTACAGTTTAATCGCAGCCTGTAGCAGAAAGACTGCACGGGAGTTGAGTATTTTACATGAAAGGCTGCTATTGAAAAAATGTTACCCTGCACTTCCATAGATCTTTGCTGCCAGCTGCGAGCTGCTTCAGCTCTGTTCAGCTGGCAGAGTTCATTGATGACAGGCTAAGAAGTGGCAATAAAATGTATGCCAGTGCAGAAAGGCAACACACCGGGGGGTTTTAAAACAATCCAGGAGAGGCAGGCAGAGGGGTGGGAGACAAGTGAGCAGGCAGGAGAGCCGGGTCCTGCTTGGAGTCTGGGCTGGCAGGGGAGAGGTGAGGGAGCCATGATTGTTCACCTTTGGAAAAAAATGGTTTATAGGCAGTGAGTAAACATTGATGGCATTCTTCTGCCAGCCAGTCAGCAAATAGCTTAAGCAAAGGAAGGGGACAGAGCAGCTCATGTGGGGCTTACAAGCCCTGTGAGAACTGGTAGCTGGTTTTGTTTGCCTAACAGCTGAAGTGATTACTTCTGCAAGTCACCATGAGAAAGTTCCCAGGGCTCCTGAGGACCCCTTTCCACTAAATAATGGCAATTACCATGGTCCTGATCAGAAAAGAAGCAAAGACAGAAGAGGAAGCTGTTTGAGAGGAGTAAGTAATTCCTGCTACGTTACCTTTGCTTGGCCTTTAAATTCTTCATATCCATGTTCACTGGCAGCTCAAAATCAGAAAAAAAAACGAGGAGAGGAGAGGAGAGGAGAGGAGAGGAGAGGAGAGGAGAGGAGAGGAGAGGAGAGGAGAGGAGAGGAGAGGAGAGGAGAGGAGAGGAGAGGAGAGGAGAGGAGAGGAGAGGAGAGGAGAGGAGAGGAGAGGAGAGGAGAGGAGAGGAGAGGAGAGGAGAGGAGAGGAGAGGAGAGGAGAGGAGAGGAGAGGAGAGGAGAGGAGAGGAGAGGAGAGGAGAGGAGAGGAGAGGAGAGGAGAGGAGAGGAGAGGAGAGGAGAGGAGAGGAGAGGAGAGGAGAGGAGAGGAGAGGAGAGGAGAGGAGAGGAGAGGAGAGGAGAGGAGAGGAGAGGAGAGGAGAGGAGAGGAGAGGAGAGGAGAGGAGAGGAGAGGAGAGGAGAGGAGAGGAGAGGAGAGGAGAGGAGAGGAGAGGAGAGGAGAGGAGAGGAGAGGAGAGGAGAGGAGAGGAGAGGAGAGGAGAGGAGAGGAGAGGAGAGGAGAGGAGAGGAGAGGAGAGGAGAGGAGAGGAGAGGAGAGGAGAGGAGAGGAGAGGAGAGGAGAGGAGAGGAGAGGAGAGGAGAGGAGAGGAGAGGAGAGGAGAGGAGAGGAGAGGAGAGGAGAGGAGAGGATTTTTCAGCATCTTTCCTGACATGTTGTCCTTTAGTAAATACAGCATAAATAAGGTCATGGCAGGCTCTTCTGCTAATTTTCTCCGTGGCTGCAAAACAGTGGGCTTTTTGTAACTATGTCTCTGAAATAAGTCCTTTCCTTTTGATACCTCAGGCTTCAGGGTTTCTGAAGTAGTCTCTTCTAACTTTTGTTCCCTGTTAGCTTTCCCAGTTGCTGCTTATTTGTGAGCAGCCTTACTGGATTTTGTGAAGCAGGGTGCCCATGGAAAGAGGTGAGCAGCTGCTTGAAATACAGGAGAGCAGGCAGACAGCTCTCCAGGGCCAGAAGAAGGTTATTTCTTTAAAGGAATTACTTCTCTCCTAGTGAGGTGGCCTCACTGTACAAATGGAGTAAATCTCTCTTTATGGAGTAAATCTCTACACCAACTCTATCACCCATCTTCCATGAAAAGTAATCAGTCTGGGCTGCAGAATTGTGTTCTCTGTCCAGCAGGGGATGGATTTTGTTCCATTATTTCAGTTGGTGTTCTATCCATGCTAGAAATGGAGCTGCATGTCTTCTCTTGGAGTCTCTTGTTCACAGTACCACTACACAGAATTAGGATGAGGATGGAGGGAAAAGCTGAACCTGATAATTATGCAGTATTTGGAGGTGTGCAGGATGTGAAGGTGTGTTATGCTTCCTCTCAGCAGCTCTTTCTCACTTTACTCACTTTAATACAAAGGCCATAGAAATTGAAGAGACCTACCATTGCTGGTAGGTCAGGTTCTCAGGAAATTTTCAGTGTCACAGTAACCATTTCATATTTGCTTTTTTGGCATGTATGTATATGAAAATAATTATTCAGTGAGTTGTTTGAATTGGCCACTGTTGCTCCAGTTGTTACTGTTGGAATCTGTTAATCAGCAAAGATGCATGCAAGAAGCTTTTCCCTTTCTGTGTTCTGTAGAAGATTGTACTACTTCTAATAATATACCTGCTAGATCTTTCAGTAGTTGAACTGAATGCAATGGAACCAGGATGTGAATAAATAAAAAGTCCTGGTACAAGTTGTCATTAGGTATAAAAATGAATAATAGAAGAAGAAATTATTTCTTTTAGTAGAAGAATCTATTTCTCTGCTTCTGGATTTACTTTAATTCATGTATTGATTTTGCTTTATTATTAGCTTGTATACCAGGTGTTCTCGTTGTCCTCTTTGTTTCTGTTAATACTCTTTCAAAATAGTCCTGAGTAAGCAGGAAAACTTTGACCATTAACAAGATCCCTAGAGTTTCTTATCTATTTGTCTAATCACATCTATTTCCCAGTATTGGAAGACTTAGTGCTTGGAAGCAAATGAATTTGAGTCAGGCACAGCTCTCAGACAGAAAGTTTCGGGGCTGGATTAGGAATTGACACAAAAATCCTCTCAGTTTGCATCTCGTGGACTTGGGTGCTGACTGTGGTCATTTGTGTTGCCTCACAAATGCAACCAAAATTTATTTATTTATCAAAAATATTTATCAAAATCTCAACCTGGAGGAATTGTTAGATTTCATTGTAAAGTTGTAGTTTACATTTAGATTTCACTGTAAGGTTGTGGTTTACATTTGGATTTTTTCCCTCACTTTATCTCCTTTTAGATAATTCTCACCAGTTTGAAATGTGAAATATCACAGTTTATATCACTGATTATTAAAATTAAAACAAACAAGAAATGCCTTTCAGCCTTTCAGTCATATACATATATATAGAGTGCATTCATCCACATCACCTTAAGCTTCCTAAATTTCCTAGTTTACATGCAAACTTGTTATATCTGAGGTGCCACATATGCACAGGCTGGACTCCAAATATTCCATTTTGGGAACATGGACATGCAGTTTCTGTGTTCTATCACTTGTCTCATGCTTCAGTTTGAGCTCCAAAAGCCATGGGGTCGAAATGTTCTTAATTAAGGCTGTTCATACCTTTGGAAATCCCATCCATCACAGAGCTGTATTCCTATGGATGAGCTCTGGGTTTATTGATTCAACTTCTGTTGTGAAAGTAACTGAAGAAACCAGCCCAAACTAGAAATGAGACCAAGTTTGCATCTTCATCAAAACTTTCCCCACCTTGAAGAGCTGTTTGGGATTAGAATCCCAGTTCATGCTCATTATAGAAATAGTTCTTTTCTAGACGCTCAGAGCTGACATTTCCCTGAACTTTTTCAAATTAGGATATGGGGATGTGCTTTGAACTCATTGTTAGGACAGTTTTAAGGGCTTCGTTCTTATGCAGACAGATGTGATGCAGTGAATTTCAGTGGGTTTAGAGCAGCATAAGACCAGCTTGACAGAGGGAAAAATTAATTTCCTACCAAATCTGATCTTTACCAGAAGCTGACTTTAGCAGCTGACTTGTCTGGTTTGTACCTTGTAGCTTTGTGTTAAGATTTGTATTTACAGTGTCATTAGGCACAAACTCTTCCAGAGAGAATGTGTTTTTTTTTTCTTTCTCGTAATTAAAACAGTGAGAATTAATGATGGACTGGGGAGGCTTGCTGTTTCTGCAGTAATGAAGTGGACTGCTTTCTGTGGCTAAGGGAAAAAAGTTAATACAGTGATTATTTTGGTCTGAGCTAAGTCTTGTTGTAAAAGATAGAAGAATTAAAATTGTATTAGACATGTAAAAAATCATGACCCAGAACAGTAAACACATTGAAACTAAGTAGTATAGCTTTGATTTTAATGCTCAGCTAATTACATGAGAAAATATGACAATTTCTTTCAAAATTTATCTTACCCTGGTTTTATTTTTTTTTTTTTTTTCTACCTAAGAATATTTAAAGAAAAGTTACAGGCACTTCTACTGGCTTTGCTGAACCACATCCCTCTGCCCAAACCAGCAAATTCTGCCCATCCCTGCCTTTCCTGTGCAGTTCTTCAGCTGTCACCATTCCCAGAGGGACTGGGGCACCTCTCAGGGGCCAGCTGGGGGCTGCAGGAGGAAGCCCAGCAGTTGTGGCAGAAGCAGGGCCAGGAGAGGAGAGAAGCTGGGGAAAGGGGCAGTGATTGCCCTGCTCACCCCATCAGGGAATAGCAGCTCACTGAGAGTCTGGGTTTGTGCTTGAGAAACCCCATAAATGTTGGCAGCTCAGGCTGTTTGTATGTAATGTTTTGTCCCTTGTGTTTCTGAAAAGTCTTTGTGCCTCACTGTCCCTGGAGCAGTGTCTCTTTCTGTGTCACGTTGCCCTGGAAGCACAGGGACATGGAGAGGTGGGAAGTCAGTAATTTCTGACTGACATGATCAGCCAAAAATTGAGATCTCTCGTGCTGTTTTCATGAGCCTGGCAGATGGATAATGTGTTACAAATTTTTCCTTAATGATTTGTAGTTAATTTAAGAATATATGGAAAAGTCCTTCCTCTCTGGAGACAGAGCCTGACTTCCCTCTGCCTTGGATTCAGTGGAGCATCCATCATTCTCAGGTTTTCCTACAAGCCATGCTAGAAGTCCTATTCTACCTTTGTCCCTCCTGCATGTCATTGTGCAGTCTCATATGGACATCCAGCTGGCTTTATGTCCTTCCCCTTCTCCATGGCTGTGTTTTCACCCCACAGGTGAAAACCCACATCTGGGCTTCCTGGCTGCCCTCCTGGGGGTGAAATCCCCCCCTTTCTTCAGCCACCTAATCCATTCAGCAGACTGAATGTCTTCTCACTCTCCTGCTGAATGAAAGCAGCTTTTCACTCCCATCTGTCCCTGTGAACTTGTTGTTTCACACAGCTTCTGGAATAATATTCTTCATTCTCCTTTGCCGCTGTTAATTCTTTCATAAGACATGTGCAACCCAAATTCCTACTTAAAATATGTGCACTGAGATGTTTCCAAAACATTTGGTGCTTGCTAGGCCAGCTGCTTATTGTGAGGTACCTGTTTGTTCAACACATACCAAGACTCTGCTGTTTGGGTGTTGCAAATGTAAACACAAACATTAATATTGCTCTGGGATCCTGTTTTCCTTGGCAGATGAAGGCAGCCTGGCACTGTGGGCCCACGAGATATAAATTAACCATTGGCACTGTGAATACTGTCATAGATATTAAAATAGATTTAAAAGATGAACTCAACTTTTAGATCTTTCAGGAGCAAGTCTGAGAGTCAGATGTTTAGGGAATGTTTTGAGAGTCAGATTTTTGGGGAATGTTTTTCTCTAAGTCTTCTTGCCCCTCCATCCCATTGCCCATGGTTGTGTTGTAAACCCCCATTGCTCAGGGTATTCTGAGGTCTCCAGCTCCACGAGCTCTTCTGATTTCATTTGAAGCAAAATCAAAGATTAGGTGAGCATGCACACAGAGTTAAAATATACCCTGATGTCTGGAACACCAAAAGGCAAATAAGAACAGAAGCCAGTAAGTATTTATAATTTTTTTTTTGTTATTTTCTTTAAGAAAGAGACTTTGGCCTTGATTGTTTCAGTGTTTAACATTGGCAGTATTGTGTGTGTTAAATCTCAGTTCATACCAAGACATGAAATGGAGCTGGATGATAAGTGTAAAGGTGAACCTTCTGGAGTAGTGAGGGACTGACTTCTGTGGCAGTCTGCCTTCTGGGGGTTACAATATTGCTGCTCTTACAGAAAATATCAGAAAGGTTTGCCAGTCTTGCTGTGCTGGATGTGCCACAGTGGTCCTGTTAGTGGTATGAAGGTGCTCCAGTATAGTCTGTCTCCTGAGCAGCAGCCCACACCTCAGCAGAAGCAGGGGGCAGCTGTCAGAGCTATGTCAGGTTTGCCATCCATAAAATAGGGCCCAAAGTGGATTTATGTAGTGCAGGGTTTTTCCCCCTCAGGACAGGGCTGGATAGTTACTTAAATCTCCTTTAAAAAATGGAAAGGAAGCTATTTCCTGTAAAAGAAAGATATGTGTAAGGGCTTGAGTTTTCTTAGAACTTTTTGGACTTAGGCTGGTTTTCTATGGAAATTACCCTCATTGCAATCTCTGTGTCTCTCTTCAGTTTCCCTTGCAATGGCTTTTCAAAATGTTGGTTGAATTTATTCAGATTGGACAGGGGAGAAAAGGTCTCAAAGATATTATCTTTGTATGAGTTTCATAAAAATAGGCATCTAGATAGATGAGCCTGTGATTAGTGTTCCCACTAAAGGCAAAAAAGGCACTGTAGGCTCAAGACATTATTAAACAGCTGAGAGTCCATGAGGGAGACTGCCAGGGAAAACCTGTTTTCAGGCTGTCTTGGGGAGTCTGCCTGCTCCTGTTTGCATTCCCTTTGCCACACAGATTGCCCAGCAGCCCAGCACTGAGAGCAGCAAAGCAAAAAGAGCCCGTGCCTTTTGTCCTGGATGTGTCTGCAGGAGGGTGGAGAGCAGGATAGCAGTGCACCTGCAGCATCAGCACGGCACAGCAGGACCTTCAGAGAGCCCTCAGTGCTGGAAAGGGATGGAAATCCCTCAAAACCAGCTGCTCCCCAGCCCTCCACAGTTACAGCTTTTGGTTGGTTTTGGTAGAGATCATTGAAGAGGAGTAAGTTGCTCTCTGGTAAGTTTTTCTTGTGGCTGGGGATATCATCGTTGCTACAAGGTCAGTTCTGCAGGTCAGTGACCCCTGCAGATGGAAGGGGACACGGGGGATGTCCAGGGAAGCTGGGACCTGCCCCTGGGACTCTGCAGTGCCCCAGACAGGACTGAGAGCTGGGTGCAGAGCCAGGGTCCTGCCTTGCTGCTGTGCTGCTCCCAGGCTAAGGAGGCCTCCAGAGTGCACAGGAGGCTGACACATCTGTGCTGCACCCAACCTTTGTAGCCACCTTAGGCTTTCCTAAGATGCATGACCCACCCTGTACTTCCACCCTCAGAGTTAGTGAGGGAAAACATCTCTGGTTTTGCTTCAAATGAAATCAGAAGAGCTCGTGGAGCTGGAGACCTCAGAATACCCTGAGCAATGGGGGTTTACAACACAGCCATGGGCAATGGGATGGAGGGGCAAGAAGACTTAGAGAAAAACATTCCCCAAATATCTGACTCTCAGAACATTCCCTAAACATCTGACTCTCAGGCTTGCTCCTGAAAGATCTAAAAGTTGAGTTCATCTTTTAAATCTATTTTAATATCTATGACAGTATTCACAGTGCCAATGGTTAATTTATATCTCGTGGGCCCACAGTGCCAGGCTGCCTTCATCTGCCAAGGAAAACAGGATCCCAGAGCAATATTAATGTTTGTGTTTACATTTGCAACACCCAAACAGCAGAGTCTTGGTATGTGTTGAACAAACAGGTACCTCACAATAAGCAGCTGGCCTAGCAAGCACCAAATGTTCCCATTCCTGAACACCTTCTGTCCCTAGGGGACCATGGCTATCACGAGTTTGAGGCCAGGAGATCTTTAGCCTGTCTGAGGCAATGTCACACAAATTCCCACACAATTTCCCACAGAAATTCCCACTCTCAGTAGTTTTCCTGAAGACAGGGTGTCTCTGACCCCTTTAGCAGCACCACAGTAGCTGCTCTTGAGTGTCATTCAGCAGTTCAAGCAAAGAGGATCCATCATCTCGTGGGCAGTGGTGTCCTGGTCTGCAGCTCCCCAGAGTAGGTGCAGGAAGCCCTAACTTTTGTTCAGGATAAGTGGATGTAAATAGGGCTGCATTCTTTCTTCCAGTAGAACTTCATGCATTTGTGATCAACGAGGCCCCCTGGAGCTCTTTGGAAAAGCAGTTCTGTGAGCAGTAGAGCTGCTGAGAGCTGGTTGCCTGTGATTTATATCTCATGATTAGGTTATCTGGAATTTAATATGTTCCTAGTGCTAGTTAAAGTATCCTCAATAATGTCTCTCTCTTACATGGAGTCTCTTGTGCCTAAGAAAACTGTGATCACAATAGCAGGAAAATAATACAGCCTTACTCCTCTCCTTGCCTCCCTGCTTTCAGGAAACTTACAGGAACACAAAACTTTTGAGGCAAGTGTAGTGCCAAATCAGGTTGAAAACACTCATAAACTCTCAGAGATAGAAAAATAAATATGCATGTCACAGCTGCATCAGCCTGATTTCTTAGGGAGCCAAGCGTGGCAATGGAGTGGCAAAAGAAAATAAATGTCAATTCCAGTAATGGCCATGTGTGAGCAGATGAGGTTCAGCTTCTGAGAAGCTCTCACTGCCATTCATTCTGTCTGTGCTTGGCTAGGATTTATCAATGAATATTTCTGGAATCTGGGGTTGGAAGTTCAGTGTGTCCTTCCGTGCCAGAAGTAATTTTATTATGGTGAGATTTGGAGAGGTTGTGCAAGGAGAGGCAGAGCCAGAATTACATATGGGTGTGTTGTAATCCAGTCATAGCAATCTCATAGGAGTCCATGTGAGATCCCAGGCATTCTCACCCACCTCAGTACCCCTAGAAAAGCTCTTTCCATCACAGTCTAACACCTGGTGACTGGTGGGCAGCTTTTATTGACCTGATTGTTTTATCCTGTCCTCAGAGACAACTTGATTCTCCCTGCCTTGCTCCTAAAGAACCCTTACTGTAAATACCTCCTTAAAGGTATTTCTGCTGGGGGGTCATGTTGTGCTTCTGCCTATGTTTTAATCAATGTGGTTCAGTCAAGATAGAAAAATTTGAAGCTTATGCATGTTAGTTTTAATTGGAGAGGAGAAAAAGCGCAGCAAGATTGGGTCCTCGGGGAAATAGTGAATTTCTACAGCTGATCCTTTGAAAGATCTCAGCAGTTTTAAAGAGAGAGAGAAGAACTGTGAATGAAGCAGCCAAGAGATGGAGGAGCAGCTGAAAAAATGCCCGAGAGAGTGTGGGAACTGTGCTCAGAGATTTCTCACGTTTGGATCTGATCCAAATGAACCAAAAGCAGTGTGAGACTTATCTACTCACTGCAATGAATTTGGTATTAGCAGACCCTTTTAGGAATCTTCTCATTTCAATACTAAGAAGAACATGGTTCCTGTGTCTGTGTGGCAATTTGTCAAAAGCAGTTTTGGCACATTGGCAGTGCTGGAGCAATAGTGTGAAGCATGGAAATGCTCCTGCAGAATCACAGGAGGAACAGGGACACCTTCTTAGCCAGGGTGTTGGTGGCTGATCCACAGAAGGCCTTGGTCACAGGTTAGAGGAAGAGGCTGAATCCTCTTAAAAGCCCTTTGGCTACTCCAAGCCATGTCCTGTGTGAATTCCATAGCTAGGGCTAGCAGTTTGACATTGCAAATCATAGAAAAAATCGTGGTTATAGATTAGAGTGAGAGGCAAAAGGTGATGGGGTCATAGCTGGGGAGAAAGCTCCAGTATGAGTCTTCTCAAAGATGACTTGGGGTTTTAGAGGAGTCCAGGGCTGCTGGGTTTCCTCTGCTTCCCCAGTGAAAATTCCATTTCAATTTGATCTGTATGTTCCATCTGGGTGCTGTGCAGTGGGACCAACACTGACCCAAGGCTTGAACCTGTCTCAGTTGTAATTAATGGAAAAACTCCCCTTAAATTCAGAAAATCGGGAATGGAGTGTTAAGACACTTAAAATGTTACTATCAGTGGGAATACACCTGCCCTGATTGCTCTGTGTACCACTCAGGTCACATGTTTCAGCTCAGCAGCTCTCAAAATTTCCAATGTATTCACCACCCACATGCTGAGATCTCGAGATGTCAAAATCATGAGTATTTTTCTTTTCAAATAAGTCATGGCATCCCTGGCTCTGGAGACAACCTAACAAAAAAAGAAGCTGTAACTAAAGTATTTGCTGTAGCTGGGAACTGTACAGAGATCAATTAAAACAGCCAGTTCATGCTCACTGAGAGGTTTCTCAGGTTTGGGAACTAAAACCTCCAATGCTGAGATTTACCTCAAAATAAATGGATTTCAAAAGCTTGACCCAAACCTCAGATATTTCTGCGATCTAGGGGGAAAAAAATTGTTTAGAGTCTGTGATGAAAATTTTTATTTAGATATTTACTACTTTAGAAGTAGTTTCTCCCCTGTGTAGGACTGTGGTCCCTTTTACAGAAGGTGAACCAGTATATGGCACAAAATATCACTGCAGCCAGTGCTCCAGACCTCAAGGGATAGAATTCTACTTTATTTTCTGTGAGTATCCTGTAACAAAGTAATGCCAGGCTCGTTTAAATTGCCCCGGGTGTGTTGCCCCCATATCTCCATGGGGTTGGTGTCTGGGTAGGGCTGAGCTGAGGGACAGAGCAGGGGAGGGGACAGACCATGCACCCCAGTGCCCTGCTGTCCTTTGCCTTGCTCTGGCTGTGGTTTGCATTCCCAGCACCGTGAGGTGGCCAGGGGAGGGT
This sequence comes from Vidua macroura, assembly GCF_024509145.1. Taxonomy (NCBI): domain Eukaryota; kingdom Metazoa; phylum Chordata; class Aves; order Passeriformes; family Viduidae; genus Vidua; species Vidua macroura. The sequence continues at coordinate 6,685,053 of NC_071577.1, forward strand.
GGCAGATGGTGAAACACCAGGGAAAGGTGTTTGATGATCCCCACACCATGGGATGGAAGGAGGTTCAGTCTGAAGGCAGGGAGCTCGTGGGGCATGGTGGCAGCTTGACTCCACTCTGTGGGCTCTCACTGTCAGCACAGCAGTGCTCTGAACCATTAATAATAATGGGATGGTTTAGCTGGGGGGAATAGGTGTCTCCTGAAAGCACATTTCTGCCTTCCACACACCCCATTCCAGCACTCATCTGTATTTATTGAATAAGGTTAATAGGTTATGTAGCAGGTTTCTCCAGCCATTATCAGAGTGCACACTCTGTTTATGTGGCTGGCCTCTCCTGTTGTGTCACTGTCATAAGCTACTCAATTAGAAAAGGGGAAAAAAATGTATGTAGTAGGTAGCTATGGTTACCTGTGATGTGGGTTTTTAAGAAGTGCTCAGAAACCTAGTGGCAACAGAGTTTGGAAGTTCAAAGCTATAATTTATTCAAGAACTTTCTTGAATCGGAGTATCAGAAGCATTTAGAATAGATTCAGAACATTTTCTTTTGTGGAACAGTGTTGCAAGCCTAAGCAGAAGCCCATGTACAGACCAACTGCTTGCTCTGCTCACGTGAGAAGAAAACAGGAGAGGGACAGGGTAAATATGCCCTTGTTCCACTTTTCTCCTGCAGAGCCTGGTAGCCCTGGCACTGGAACAGCTTGTTAAAGTGGTGGTTTCTGAAAGTAGTGCTTCCATTGTCCTGTTGTTTCCCTATTTACCCTGAAATGGTGATTTTAAAAGTGGTGAAAATACAGAGCCCCAAAGGGGCGTCTTTCAAATAAAGGTGCCTGCCTCAGAAATTCAACCCCAGTCATGCTGTTTGCTCAGAAAAGAAAATAAAATCCTCCATGCTTAATTTAATGAGGACACAGGATAGTGCTAACAGCTTATAATTGGACTGAGAGTGCCCTATGAAACACGTCTTGAGGTAAAAAATTTCACCTCTCAAGTGTTTCAGTGGAATTCTGTACCTATTTGCCTTTTGCAAAGCAGGGAGCTGTTGTGGGCTCTTCCTGTGGGATTTTTGTCTGAGCACACAAGATAGTGCCACCAGTGTTCCCTGTCTGCTCCCTGGGCAGTGTCATTTCAGCTGTCCAAAAACACTGTCTCAGCCAAACCAGCCAAAGTGCACAGGAAAGACCTGTTTTGTCACATATTTTATTATCATAGCATGCATCTACATCAGATGAATGCTGGAAAACCATGCATCCAGTGCATGACATGCCAGTTTATCAACACACTTCCAGTGGAAAATTATCTGCTACACGGTCAGGAGTCATTTCCCAAGAAAGCTGTCTAAAGAAAAAAATATAATTAAGAGAAGGCATTGGACCCTCTGTTAGATGTTTGCTGGATCCCCACCTTCACACAGGTGGCTTTGCTTTGCCTTGAGTTCATTTCCAGCTTCATTTCTCTGCTGCAGTAGGCCAGCAGAGAAACTCTGAAACTCTGAAGGCTTCCCCCAGTTCCTCCTGTTTAGCCCACTGGAAATACACAGCATGTAATAATCTGTTAAGGGTGCATAAAGTTGGGGATATTGCAGTTCAGCCAGGTGCAGGGCATGGCCATGAAAGGTCAGGGTAAGGTATGGTTGGAGTGCTGGAGAGTTTCCAGTGTTTGCACTGGGGCTGTGCTTGTCCTGAACCTGAGGGAAAGCTGTGCTTGCATCTGTTAATCTGGAGGTTCCTTATTAATAGGCTGCACACTTCATTGATTTTTAATTAATTTCTGAAGAGACACAGAGGATAAGTGCTGCAGCCCACAGACATCTCTGTACTTATTGCAGTCCACATCTCTATTGATTGCCTGCCTAAGGAGCAGAAGTAATCCATTTTAAATACACTTTCTTGGAGAGACTGAATGCACTGCACAATACTCTCTCCTGACTGTAATTGCATTGGCAAGAGGTCAGGGGCTGGCTGGGGGAGAAGTAGCCCATTGTTCAAGTGTGCTGCTATGGGCTTCCTTCCAGGAAAGCCAAGTGATCTCCCTGCTGGGCAGTTTGGAGCTACAGCATCAGGAAAGTCACAGCTCCCCCATTACAGCTGCACTGGGAACTCCTGCTTTTAGCCTTCCTGCCTCTTCAGAGGGAGGAGCTGGAGCTAGGCTAACTGAAGCAATTAATGGAAGGGAGAAGAATGGCATTCCAAGAGCCTGTTCAAATTGATAGCTCTCTTTGGTTGCCACTTTGAAAAGCATCAAACACTTTCCAGGAGTATGTGATCCACTGGGGGCTGTAAACCTGAAGTCTCTGAGCACTTCCCAAATCAGAGGACAGGTGTGTTCCTTCTGCTGGCACGAGTAGCACAGATTGCTATGATTTGCTTTTGAAACAGCAATTTGAAACAGCCTTTGTCATCAGGGCTGTGATCCTGCCAATCTCTAAACTGTAGTTGCTTTGCAGTAAATGTTATTGCCCAGCAAGGAGAGTTTTGCAGTGATAAGTTTGTTATTTAGGCAGTTAGTTCTTGTTTAAAGGCCTCTTTCACAGAAAAAGGTGTTGTTGGTGCAGTTGCAGGCAGAACTGCACAAAGTGCACTGCTGATACACTTATTGTGTACAAGCTGCAATTTCTCTCTCCTCTTTGGGCTGCAGTCCCCTGGGCTGTGGTTTTCTTCAGAGCTAATGGGAGAATATCCCTGTCCTTTTCAGCTCTTTGGGAATGAGGGAGAGGAACAAAGTCTGTGCACACAGCCCAGGAGGCTGGGAGACCTGCTCTGGGTGAAGGGGTATCACAGCCAGTAGGACCCAGTTTGCCCACTGATGGAGAATGGAGCTGGCACAGGAGAGCACCTTGCACCCAGCTGCCTGAAGAAAGCACCTGAGTTAATTGCAAAATGGAGATTAGGCCCAGCCCCACAGCTCCCTCCCTCAGGAATCTCTTGGGTATGAACTTTGCAGAGCTGCACAGATGTGCCTGTAGGCGGGACCAGAGCTCAGAGCCACGTCCAGTATGGCCAGTATTGAAATAAAAACCTGGCCTGCATCTCGCTGCTTATACTACTTAATAGATTTATGTAACATCTTCCATCAGAAGAATGTGAAGTGCTTCACAGACTCTTTATATTCAGCACCACCTAATCCAGAAAGCTGCATAATTTCAGGGAGCCTGGGAGACAACTCATCTTTCCACAGCGTTCAGACAAAGGACGTGTTTGATGATGCAGTGGAACGAACTCCCCTCCTGGTGTTGCCTGAGGAGCTTCAGCACCTCTCCAGCATAAAGAGCTCTATTTCAAGGGCCCCACAAGCTCAGAATTGAGAACCAGTCAATTCAGCAGTGACCCACTTATCTGTGCCATGAGGGGGTGAGATGACATTCCTGAGATGTTAATTTAAGATTGGAGTGGGTCTGGGCCCATCAAAATGTCTGCTCAGTCCAGTCAATTAAGCATTGAAATGTCATAAGCTTATGAAATTGCTTCTCCTCTCATTTCTCTCCACTCTTTCTCCCTTTATGAATCACCTGTCATTTTGGAATAGACTGCATTTTTCCTATAATTCTCATCTAATCAGCCTCATAGCCTCCTTCCCTTCACTTTGGCTTCTTGAGTTTGTTTCGACCTGTTGTGCTTTAGCAACATCTTTATTTTGTATCCTGGGATGGAGTTTAGCAGTGTAGTAAATCAGGCTTTTGGACTATTTCTGGGACAGATAAACTGCAGCTGCCACATGGTGCAAAGCAAATATCTGGTGCTGACTTCTTTTTATCCAGACTCGCTCTTTTGATGTACAACTGCCACTTTTATATTGCCATGGGTAGTGTGTGTCCTCCTGTGGTTGGTATGGAACCAGCTCATCCCAGTTTTGTGCTTCAGCTGAGCCAGCCCATGTGTGAGCAGACAGAATTTGTACCTCTAGGTGAGCCACATGTGGAGAGATGTAAAACTGACCTAAGTTCAAAACATCACTGCTCTTTTCCCAGCAGAACTAGCTCAGGTTACCTGTGCAGGAGTTGGGTTTTCACTGCTTGCCTTTCCATAGGGACAATAATCCAGCTCCACTGGGATCCCATCTCTTGAGTCAAGTACAGATGTCTTGGTCTTGCTTCTGTGTACTCTGAACTGTTTGGTCTGAAAAGATTTAGCAAAGTCACAGCAGGACTGTGATGAAAACATTATCAGCAGTGTCCCCTCTGCTCGTGTCACACCTGCTCAGATGGCAGATCTGGCAAAGTTTCTGTCATCTGGTCCTGCTCAGGTGGACAGGACCAAAGCAACTGTAAGCAAATCCAGACAGTTATATCAACTTTGTGCATCTGGAGATGGCCAGCTTGAGATAAAAGCACTTTTACCCTGAGATACAGCTTGTTACACATTAACAGCACATTGCTTCAAACTCAAACTGAAGAGAAATTAAACTGAAAGAGCTTGTCAAGTGAGCAGGAGATGGGAAGAAATACATGACTATCACATAAGTTTTCTTTGTCTGCCCTTTACCAAAGAGAGAGAGATTAACTCACCCCCTATAATTGAATTGCACTCCTAAATATTTGTGCTTCCAGGACTGGTTCTCCCTTGCCAGCTTCACCAGGGCTGGCAGAGCTGCAGACATTTCAGGGGTGAGCTGGTGGAGGTGTGCTTAGCACGAGGGGTGAGTGAGTCCCCAGCTCGGGCTGGCAGCATCCCCTTTCACTCCCCTTGGCTGTGAGGTGACCTCCAGTGCCAGCTCCCAGCCCAACCCACTCAGGACATCCCACTGTGGGAAACAGTAAAGGTAAGATGATGTAAAAGCAGGCCTTAGACATAGAGAGAGCAGAGAAACTTAGAATCAGCTGCAGCTGCAAAGTCTGAAGGTAGAAAAAGTTACAATAGTACAGTAAGCAAGGACATGAAGCAATAGCTTGAGTTTTAGGCTTGGCTAAGATAAACTTGAAGACTGCAGAAAACTATGCTCAGCGAGATATTAGGAAGTTTTAAGCTTAATAATGAAGTATTGTGTATTGTTAATAGAGAGCAGACAAGCCAGCATTGTGTGAAGCAGGTGTAGGTGTGCTTTCAGTGACTGGCTAGAACAACTGTCTGTGAGCTTTAGCAATGTGCTGTTGGCTAGAAAGTTTTTAAAATGCTCTGTGACAAAGAAATCTTTGTTGGCTGTATGTGAGCTTTTGCCATCTTCCAATTGTCTCAGCCATGCAATGAGGCTGATGCTGCAGTAAAGCTCAAGGAATGTCCAGCAGTCCTGTCCTGTTTGTGAAAGGGAAAAGAAAAACACCACAAGCCAACACAAATGGTGCCCCGAATGGGTGAGGATTCATTTTGGAATGTGTGCCTAGCACGAGGTGAGCGAGTCCCCAGCTGGGGCTGGCAGCATCCCCCTCGCTCCCCTTGGCAGGGAGGTGACCTGCAGTGCCAGGACCTCACACCCCTGCAGCTGAGGCAGGGCCTTTCAGAGCAGTGTCAGTGCTTCTGTCCCACAGCTCTCTCTGCAGGAACAGCTACCTGCACGAGTGTGGTTGCTGCTGACAACAAAGGGCACAGTGTTTTCCTTGGAAGTGTGTTTAGCCCAGGCAAAATTACACCTTTTCCATGGGCTGTGCAGGGGAAAAGATGATCATTTGAGGCTTTCTGCAGTGATTCACACTGCTAAGCAAGCCTTGAGGTATTAGGATGGTAAGAGAGCAGTCTCCAAGGCTGCAAATTAATGTCCATGAGAATTGAGCTGGACTTGGAATTTTCTTCCTTCATGTACCTGGAGAATGAATTTGGTCAATCTGCCATGTGTGCTGGTTTTGGCAGGTGGAAGTTATTATTAAAAAAACCAGGCTGCTCTTAATTCCTGGGTGGCATAAGATAAACATGCCCTCAATTTAGAGAAACAATTACATTTAGTGTAGAAAACAACTAAAAATCACACTGAAAAAAAAGTATTTATAGGGGGTTCACTGTGGGCTGGTATTGCTGAAGGTCTTGGGGCAGGTGAAGGTCTTTATCCTTACTTTTAAAATTTGATTTGTTCTTGCAAAATGATGTCATGTCGTGCAAGACAGAAGACATATGTTAAACTTTAGTTAATGATTCAACACACTTCAGTTCATCTCTAGCAATTATCCCAAAAGGACTTTGCATTTAATGACTTACATACCTGTTTGAATTCTGTCCTGAGTAATGAATATCTTTTTTTTTCTGGAGATGAAATCCAGGCACTTGAGGGAAGGAGCTTTCAGGCAAGAGTTGCAGTTCAGAGTTGGGCATTCCCTGCACAGTAGCTGCCACTTTTGAAACAAAACTAGAAGCATCCTCAGAAGAGAGGTGGGACTCCAAAAAGTCCAGGAAAGTGAAGGAAGTCAAGTTAGGTTAGGTCAGGAAGTCAAGTTACAGCATCTGGAATAGTCTGTGCTCACACCTCTGACACTCTGAGCTCTACAAATGGAGGCTGTGCTTCCCCCAGAAACTGGGAGGCAAATTACAGCAAAAAAAAAGTAGAACTGCTTATACTAAAGTAAAGGAACATCAAATTATGGCCACAACTTCAAGGCAGATCTCAAACCTGTGATTTGCCAGAAAAACTTCATTTTCCTTTTTTAAAAAATCCTTTTATTCCCCCATTTCCTTCACCAGCTTAGCTTTGGTGATACTTCCACAGCACTGGAAATCCTAATATTTTATGAACCTAATTTTATGTTTTCTCCACTGAAGTTCAGCACTTGGAAAGATCAGAAAGCTGTCCCAGATCATTGTCTTCTCTTGTGCCGTGGATTTTTTGACACAAAGTCTCCTTTCCACTGTCCAACTTCCATTTATTGCCAGCACATTTTCTCATTTTCAGGTCTGATATGTTTTCTTGTGAAAAGAGCAAACCTGAAGTGACCATTCCAAAGCTGTCACAGTGCCAGAGAATTTATAAACACTCCTTAATAAAATTGCAGAAGATCTTTTTTCATAGCTCTTAACGAATAACTTTGTTCAACTCATAAAATGTCCTCCTGGTTTTCTCTCATGGTTTTTTTTTAGGTGGGGATGCCACCAACTGTGTATTTTTTATCATACTTCTGTATCATATTGAAAGATTAAAGATTCAAATAGAGCTTTTTTCCCCTGCCAGGCTCAAAAATGTCTTCAGATAGTGGTTCTCTGATTAATATATGTTTAGGCAGTATTGCTGCAGTGAATACTGTAGGATTCCCTTTTTTAAATTTTTTTAATTTTTTTTTTAATTTTTTTTTCCTTTCACTTGGATAGTCTCATTTGTTGAAAATATATACATACATATATGTGTGTATATATGTATAATATTATATATATATATATGTTATATATATATATTCTTTTATGCTTCTGCACCCACATTTAAAGCTTTTTGATAGGGTATCAGGAAAATGAAACATGGCTCCACTGGGTATTCCCAAGAGGATTTACATTTCCTGCAGACCATGGGCTCTGCAGAGGATTTTGTAGCTGCCAACCAACCCTACAGGGGCTGGTTTTGGCTTTTAGATATCACAGGGGGGAGACAGCCCTAAAAAGGTTGTTTGACAGAGGTGAAGCAAACTGCAGTGATCCACAGGCAGGTATTTCTGCCCTCTTTCTGGACAGAAAACAAAAGAAAACCAGCTGAGCAGCAATGCAAGGTGTTGGTGATTACACATTTTTCTAGTTCTTGAGAGAGTGTGGGGTTAGGATGAATGAAATATAATCTTGCTAAAATGATACTAAATAATAGCACAAAATTGGAATAAATGGAAGTGAATTAATAAACAGTGACATGTCCTAAAGCTTTAGCTTATAGCTTTAAAAAAATGCTTGAAATTCAAGATAGTTAAATTAAAGACCAAAGAGGCATGGTTGGGAATTTGGTTGTGTAACTCTTCCAATGAAGGATGTTTTTGCACACCTTCCTGCCATCATTAACTAGAAACAGGAGGCTGAAGCCTTGGTACAGGTTTTGATTTCCACAAGACAAATTCTGTATTTTCATTTTGGCCAAAGCCATCTGCAACATTTTCATATTGTTTCAGTGCTGATAGGTACAAGTATTAAAGATTATAATTTTATTTGGGCCTGATATATTCTGATGCCAGCAGAATTCCCTCATCAATGGTATCACAGTGTGATTCTTGTGTGCCTCACAATTGTTTAGCCCATGAGATTTGTCTCTTTTTCTAGCACTTTTAATTTGAAGTCAAAAAACATTGATGTCAAAAAACATGATTCTTTTAAAGACTTACAATTCTGATGGTCAAAAGCCAAAAATATTGATTTGCACTTGGCAGGAGGGTGTGTTTGCTTCAAACAGCAGTGCTTCTAAAGAATAACTTCAGTTGCTTTATGCCAAAGAGTCCCTGTGTCCTCTTTAAAATCCCTTCATGTTGACTGCATGAAAAACTGTTTATGCCAAGCATTCTCCCACATATTTCCAAAGCTTTTACTGGTATTTGCATTGAAATTTTTCACCTAAAACCAGTTTAGGGCTCCATTTGATGCTTTTTGTATAGACATCCACTTTCATAGAATCCTTGAGGTGGAATGGACTTTAAAGCCCATCCAGTTCCACCCCCTGCCATGGGCAGGGTTACACCTTCCACTATCCCAGGCTGCTCCAAGCATGTTTTGATGTTTTCTACTCCAAGCCCCATCCAGCCTGGCCCTGGGCACTTCCAGGGATGGGGCAGCCACAGCTTCCCTGGGCATCCTGTGCCAGGGCTGGGTCCAGAGAGCATGGGGGGCAGGTACCTGTGAGCTCCTCAGGCTGTGGAGGGATAATAAAATCTGGCCCATGGCACTGAGTAATCTGGTTATTTTAATCACTACATGTGACTCTCTGAATTATCATCTGTATTATGGGATAATATGATCTCTTTGGTATTCAGCAATGACTTTTTAAAAATTATCATATATATTATACAGAGCTAATATATTAAGAGATACCTTAAAGGCAATTGTCAAGTGTGTGATTTCATTTCTCTAAGTTCTAATAATGGTGGTTAATGTCAGAAATGCCTTTTAATGAAATTATAGGCTTGTAACCCTGCCCAACTATCCTTTGTGTGTTATATAATTAATAAGACCAAGCTTTGGTGTTGATCCCAGTGTCACAAAGCATGGTGCAAATTTCCATACTGGTGGTGGATGGTTAGTCTCCCATCAGAATAAGAATAAGGTTAAGGCCAAGCAGTTTGAGTGTATGTTACCTTATCTTTAAAGGCAGCTGGATGGGCTTGTTAACAGAATATACTTCTAACAGAATATATATGCTCATAAAAAAAGGGCCATTGATCTAATGCCTTATTATAATACTACAGGCAATATTTTAAGGGAGTGAAAAGGTGAGGGAGTTGCAGCACTTGGAATAAAGAATTGTGTTCCTTCTAATCCACTGAGGATAGTGAGAATTTGTGACCAACTTAAAAACCATTTGAAGATGGACAAGAATCTTTGCCTTGAATTAAAGACACTTGTCTGGCATGTGACAGAGCTGGGATTGTTTCCCAGTGTGGTCTAATTTCTGGGGGACTTTGGCTAAATTGATTATTTTTTATGGTCATCACATTTCCTGTCTGAAGAGCAAGGGCCATAATATTTCTTTTCTTTGTCTCACATTTCCAGATCTTAAGCTTGCTGAAGCAAAAGAGCTATCTATATGTTATTTTGTTGGTTTTTTTCTCTTTGGTAATTGAATCTTATAGAATCATTCATACTGGACTAAGTCAAGGTCATCTAATCCTGCCTCTGTTCAGAGCAAGAGCAATGCTGAACTTCTGCCCTCTAGGCCATTTTCTCATTGTAAATACTCATAATTGAACCAGCCATTTTACATGTCACCAGTGAAAGTTAGCTCTCCAAAACCATGTAAGACATATTAGCATTACTGTACTGTTCTTATTCCTTCAGGGAATGATGTACCTGGAAGAGAGGAGACTCGTGCACCGGGACTTGGCAGCCCGTAATGTCCTGGTGAAATCACCAAACCACGTGAAAATCACCGACTTTGGCTTGGCCAGACTTCTGGAAGGGGATGAAAAGGAGTACAATGCTGATGGGGGAAAGGTGAGCACTGAACATGTCTGGAGATAAATCTGCCATGCTGTGACAAACCTCCTGAAGTTACTCCTTGGGTCGGTGTGTCCCTGTGGGACTGTTGTCTGTGTGAGAGAGTCTGTCAGTGACTGAGCAAAGCCCTGCCTTGCAGAAGAACTCTGGTGTGAAAGCACACATAAAGGCTGCTTGTTTTTTGCACAGTGAGCTTCTCCAGGCATTGAAATATAATTGCACGAGCAGTTTTCACACTCAGAGTTAGCTTTTTTTTTCACATGCTCCAGTTTGTGTTTTGTTTTGAACACTTTGGTTCAATGAGTGATGGATGTTCTGGGGCATTCCTGCCCAGCCCCTTTCTCTGGCCAGTATACACCTCAACAACATGCAGTCCCATTTTCCCAGACAGGTAATTTTTGTGAAAACAAAAGGGAAGGCCACAGAACAAGAGAATTCAGCTCTTCTATCACATTGGAAGAGCCTGCATATGTTATGTCATGTGCCCACCTCTTCAATACCATGCTGAATGCCAGGCCACTAAAAGCCAGCCTGAGGATAATTTTGAAACCAGATCTTTTCCCCTATTACTTTCCAGCCAACCACACCATGGCCATGTAGTGCCTTACCTCATTTCTGCCAATTTCAGATTAATGCATGATAAAATTCAGAAGGCAGTAAGTACATCGTGCTTCTGGCTGCTCCCTAAACATCTTGAAATTCCCCATTTCGATCTGTCACAGAATCCCACCTGTCAGTCCTTTTCCTGGATGTTCAGTTTGCTTTCTGTCTCTTTGCAATCTGTGTTTTTTTGTGCTCGCTCGTGCCCTTGTCTGGGACAAGCAGCTGGTGCCAGTGTGTGCTGTTCTCTGGGATGAGCTGCTGCCTTGTTTGTGCGGCTGCTGCCTGTGGATCACCTGGCCAGGTCAGTCAGGGAGGTGAAGAGCTTGAGAGAAGCCACCAGTGCTTTCCAACTTCCCCATGGAAAGAAACCTCCTGGCAGGGAAGGTGGTGTTTTGGCAGCTTCCCCTGGTTCCCTCATTTCTGTAATCCTCTTCTTGGTTACCCTCAGCCTCTTCCCTCCATCTGACAGTGAATGACAGAAAAAGAGTTGATCCTTGCAAACCAGCTGTTCCCTGGCAGCTGTGTCTTGGACTTGTTACCCTGCTGAGAGCTCTGGAGTAGGATTTATGGCAGATGTGTCACTTCCCAGGTCCAGAAAAGCATCCTGTGAAATCAGTATTGAGAGCATGCTAAGGGAGGTTCAGACTGGACAATCAAGTGGTTGTCAATAGAGGTGGTGCAGTTTCCATCCCTGAAGATTTTCAAGTCCAGACTGGGCAACTTGGCCTAATCTCCTAGGTAGCTGAACCTGCTGTGAACCTGAGGTGGGACTAGAGGCCTCCTGAGTCACTTCCAACCTGAGTTATCCCATAGTGAACAAGAGAGCTTTGCTCCTTCAGCGACTGTTCACATCTGGGATACAATGGGAATGAAATCAATGCACTTCTGCAGAGTTTAGTGGGGGAGGATGAACTGTCTTTGCAAGAGTTAAGGCAGCCTTTATTACAAGGTGCTATTTTTGCCATAACTCTATAGGTTGTGTTCATTAGTGAACTTCATGGAAGGTAGTTTCATAAGGGTTTGAATGAAGACACATCCTCTGCTTTTACACCCACCATCTGTTCAGATTTTGCCTGCAGTTACTCATCCCTTTGGTTTATTCCAGTACCTCTTCCATGGTTCCAAATTGGAGGCAACCCATAGGAGTCCCTCCCTGCCAGGTAAAAATCTCCTAAGTGCTTGTCCATGAGAAATTCACAGACTGCAAGGTTGTGATGCCTTGTAAAAGCTGACCTAGAACAGAGGCTAGATGGAGTTAAATAATGAAAGGCCTCAATGGATCCACCTTGGGCAGCACAAGAGCCCAGCCAGGGCTGCACCCAAGAGGAACCAAAATGGTCACAAAATGGATGACCAGTCACAGGGTCTCTCACTTTTATAAGTTCTGCTCCATTTGCATATTGGAGTTAATTGTCTAATTATAGCTTTAGGTTATGAAGTCCCATCCTTCTTGTTTTTCTCTCTCCAGTCCACACTGTTTGTGCTCTTGGGCCTGAAATGTGGATCATCTGTCCTTAGTCCCCAGCTAGAGAAGGAATTGTTTTGTCTCCCTGCTCTGTGAAGAGAGCTCACCATCCCCTAATATGAAGCCCAGACCCACCCACTAAAGCAGCACAGAATCTGAAAAATATAAAAGCTAAAACCTGAGGCATCAGGCTGTGCCTGCTGGGCCCAGCTCAGGAATGGGAAACACCATGAATCCCATTTTAACAGGAACTCAGGAGGATGGGCTGGAATGCAGGAATGAGGTTTGGTTTGCCTGCACACCCTTCTCTGTCAGAAGAGATGATTCCATGACACAGGAATGAACGTGGGGTGCTGACTTCGTTTGGGGAGCGACTTTTCCCACTGCTGTGCTGATACAGAGAACTGGGATGGCTAAGTTTCTAACAGATATTAGGAGTTAACAAAAAAACACTGCAAATTCTCCTCATTGCCTGTTTACCATGGTGATGATGGGGATGGTGAAGTGTCTTGGTCACTGCATTGTAAGCTGGCCTCATTAGAGAACAGCTGAGGTAGCAGTGTTGCTATCTCACTCAGATTGCAGAGATTCCACACTGTTAAGGAAAAAAAGCTTCTGGATTCCACCTTCTCTGCTGCACTTCAGATTTAGGGGAATTTTATGCCATTTTTGTGTTGATCCCTCTTTTATGTTCCCTTGATGAAAGCACAGGTTATTCCATTACTTCTGAATCTGTAAATATCACAAGTTCTACAGGTAACTGGTTCATCTTTCCCACCTCCAAGTTTTATGAGGCACAGCCCCATTCTAGAGGGCAGGAACAGCCATTTCCTCTGTTTTTTTTCAATCTCACCATTGAAGGAGGGAGGGAGAAAGTTGTTTGTCTTCATACAGGATCTGTTTGTATTGTTTTAATAATGTATTTCTAAGGTTACACTTCTCTTGTCCTTCCCTAGATGCCCATTAAGTGGATGGCTCTGGAGTGCATACACTACAGGAAATTTACCCATCAGAGTGATGTGTGGAGCTATGGTAAATCTTCATATCATTAATTTAAAAATTTGTGTCTTTTAAAGCATTAAACCAAGTTGTGTTAAAGTATGTTAAAGATATCCTCTTTTCTTAAAGGAGTTAATTCCAGAGGCATTTGCTCTTCAGGTTTTTTGTTTTCCCCCTTTAAATGTGTAACTCTAAGCAGCAATTGTTACTGTCTCCTGTGTTACTTCCCTGCTCACTGAAATGTATTATCATGATGTTCCCCGCTGGGGTGAGTGCCTCCAGGTGGGGTCTGGTAGCAGTTTGGCTGATTATTATGACAGAAGAAGACCTCTTTCAGCTTAGCCATGGATTCATAAAAATACAGCTGCAGGTCACAATTTTCAGCAGTCTTTGAAAAGCTCAACTCTAAAAGCCATGAATGTCAAAAAACATTTTCAGGCTTATGGGACTTTCTCTACCTAGAGTCAGATAAAAGGGAATTTGTCATAATACAGAGCAAATATGGCAAGAGAAAGAAAAGGAAGAGACAAGCTCTCCAAACTAACTAGAACAAGCATCTATTTAATTTCACAGATAACTTGGGAATTGGTGAGCTACACACGCTGAGAAAAAGTCATATTTGAGAAATGAGGTGTTCGTTCAGTGTTGCTAATGGTTATTCAGATGAGCTGTCTGCCACATCTGCTGAGGTCTCTGCCTGTTTATCTGGTATAGCTATTACTAATAAAATCATGTATACCTTTGTAAATGGAAATTTGCAGCAACGTCTGGGGCTATGGAGTCCTATTTGCATTTTCTGTTGCCATATCATTTTGAACCAAAAGGGTGCACAGCTCTATTCATTACTCATTTTTACCTGTGGGTAGCAGCAAAAGACACTGTTTGCTGTGGCTGGGTAGCTGTCCTCTTCTAGTCAGCTGAAAAGAGCCTGGGAGAGTTCAATTGATCTTGTAAAGCTGCTCTTTCTCTTCAAATTCTATATACCCTGGATCACTCCGGAAAAAATATGTCTTCATTTATGAAAGTCATTTTAAATGCAGGAAGCCCAGAACGTCTATAATCAGAAAGGAAAAGACCATAAACATTTGACAGTAGTTAACAATATTAACAATAGTTATTTCGTATCAGCAAGGAGATGAATGAGGGTGAAATAAATGTGGTTTACTCATGTGGTAATTTTGCCCATCACTTTTCACATTAGCATGACAGTTGTCAAAATATGGTACTGATCTGAGGCATGCTTAGAATGACCTTTGCAATACAAATAAAAGTTAAACAAAACAGTGTGAAAACAGCATTTTCAATATTTAAGATTCTGTTCAGGCACAAATTCTTTTACTTATGATATATGATCTTTATTTCCAGCTCTGAAGCCAAAACAAATCCTATGGCTTTTCTGAAAGAGAATCTTTGTAGTGCAGCACTATGATAAACTCAGATCCATAAGGTGATTTAAGGGAAGAAATGATAGCAGTGGCTGTGAATGGCTTCCAAGGCAAAGCCAGTGACCTAATGTTACTCAGTGCTGTACCTTTGTGGGAAATCGATGCTCTCCTTTAGGGAACATCTGTGCTTTTCCCCCTTTAAAATAATAGAGTACATCAGGCACTCATTTCCCTTTTTGATAAAAGAGTGTGATGCATTCTTTTGTTATTGCACCCATTTACTTTACCACCCTTCATTTGTCTCAGACCTTTCTCATGTGCCTCAGGTCTATCATGCCATTTCTTACAGCAATAAAAATGGGGGAAGTTGTATCTGAACATTGCCACAAAGCGCTGTTTGACCATTTTCCAGAGTTTTTAAGTGGCATACTGTCATGGTTTAAGCCCAGATGGCAGCTAAGCACTGTGCAGCCACTTGCTCAACTCTTCCTGTCCCCCCAGTCCAAACTTCAGTGTTTTTCCAGGCACTGGTGGAGAAGAAGAGATTACAGTCCAGAGCTGAGCCAGGCTACTCTGCTGTGAGGGAATCTGAGCAGTGTGACCCCAAACACTGACACTCTTTCTTCTGCCCAGGAGTGACCATCTGGGAGCTGATGACCTTCGGTGGGAAGCCATACGATGGAATCCCGACTCGAGAGATCCCTGACCTCCTGGAGAAGGGAGAGCGCCTGCCCCAGCCCCCAATCTGCACTATTGATGTTTATATGGTGATGGTGAAGTGTAAGGAATTGTCACTTTTGATACCCCTGTGCTGGCTGCAAGAGGGACCCTGGTTTAGAACATTTGCATAGGTAGTCTCCAACAGAGCTGGGAAACAGGGCAAGCTGCTGCTGCAAAACAAAAGCTTCCCAAGGCACTGTAAATTCCATTTAAACACTGTCTGCACATCTTTTGCAGTTTTGCATTTGTTAGCTATGAAGGGCCGAGTTAGCTCAGCCTCTTATTACTGTCAGATATTATCTCATATTCTTGCTGTGAAGTCAAAATTGTATGATTGTTACTGTAAACCCTTGTCATTTCCATGACAATTGATTCTGATGTAAAAAAGATAGTATTTAAAATAATTATGGCACATGGATACCCAGCCAGAGAAGGTTGTGAGGAGAAATCCCGTTTCTAAATATCGAGGAAAGAAATCACAAAGGTTTTATTGTTGGTAGCAAGAATGATGATTGCAATAGTAATAATAAAAAGTAAAATTAATAGAAGAACTGCTAGAGAGAGGATTATTTTTTTATCATTCTTAGTCCAGTACAAAAATTTATGAATATTTTTACTCTAGTAAAAAAGGAAAAAAGTCTGCACATGGTTTCTTCCAACTTTTTTATCTCCAAGATACCCCCTCTAATGACAGTATCCTCCAAGGTTATGCTTCTAATTTAAAAAGAATTAGAAATATCTCTCTGATATTTCTGGCTTAATTTAAGTGAGATTAACATACAGACATCTCATCCATCATATATACTCCTTTCCCTTTTGCTTTGTACACAAAAGCCCTGCAAAAAAAAAAAAAAAAAGGAAAGGACAACTACAAGTAAATAAGTATTTTCTGAAAAGAGTTGTACTGTGCATGGAGGTGTGGAAATTAAATTGTGCAAAGGCTTTGTTGAATGCAAAAATATCCCATGTGGTGAGATACATCCTTAATAAAAGTCAGTCAGTGCTGATATCCAAGTGTGCAAGATGGAGAAAATTGCAAGGTGGTGTTGCTATCTCTGGGACCAAGAGGAGCCCAGCAAATTAAGGAAAATTCCATGCAGTAAGGAACAATCTAGCCTGGCCAAAACCAGGTGTTTCCCCTTTTATGCATCATAGAATTGTGACTTTCCATTCTTCTGGGTTCTTTATTGCAACTTTTCTTTGGGCCAGAGCTATCAAGCACTTCAAACTTGTGCATTTGAAAAAACAGAATGATTTCCACCCTTGACATTTAGCTGGGTTTTTTTCTCATCTTTCTTCCAGGCTGGATGATTGATGCTGACAGTCGGCCAAAATTCAAGGAGCTGGCTGCTGAATTCTCTAGAATGGCTCGAGACCCTCAGAGATACCTGGTAATTCAGGTGAGCAACCCTGCAGCATCACAGGGGTGGGAAAAACAATTTTTTCTGCAACACCCAACTCTTAGGGGCGTTGCCTTTGAATGTTTTGAAGTTCAAGATGCTCTTGAACCTAAAGCAAACAGTGACCACAGTGTTATACAAGCATGAAGTAGAATGGACAGTGTCAGTATAATAATAATAATAGTAATAATAATAATAATAATAATAATAATAATAATACAATCTGAAATTCATTTCCTAAGCTCATGTTTATGAGCACATATACAGTCCCTGCCTTCACAAGCTGCTCAGTGCTTTGCATTCCCACATGAACAAATTACAAATTTTGTCCATTGGCAGACAGTGGATCTATTTTTAGAGCAAGGACTTCCTTGGTTCTAAAATTGATTAGGCTGAGTCTTTTCCCTGCACTGCTGAGATCACAAGCAGGATTCTTTTCACAACCTAAACATGAAAGTTTCTTAAAAGACAGGGAGTTGTGTCACACTGGTAGCTCTAATGCTAGGGAGGAGCTTCCCTCTCAGTTCTCCTTACACTCTGAGGGCTCTGGAGGCTTCACATCCCTGTGACAGGGCTGTGAATGGTTCATCCTTCATGGTTCATCCCTGAAACTGCCCTGTGGCAGCTGGTGAGCACAGGAAGCTGGAGCTAGCTGTGTGTGCCTGAGCACACGTGTCCTTCACTAATTCTGTGGCAGCCTAGACCTGTGCATGTGTTTATTGCAGCTCAACTCCAGCCACAGAAGGTGTAAGGGTCTCAGGTAAGGGCCCAGTGTGTGAGCAGTTCAAAAGAGAATGAAAACCTAAAAGTGAGGTGATGGTGTGTCTTAGTTTGAAAAGACAGGTGTCTGCTAGGGAAGGCAGGAGCCTCCCCTGAAATGGAAAATGTAAACCCCCTCCCTCTGAATTATTATAATTTTAAAATTAAGGGGCTCTCAGGCAAAGATATGGGGATAGGAGTAACAGTTCTTTATTTGGGAAGAAAATAAAAATAAAATTTAAAAAGCAGTAATACAGAACAACATTGACAGAGTCAGAACAGGCCCTGGCACCCTGTGGGTCAGGGTGGTGGCAGCAGTGCCATTCCATGGGGGCTCAGCCCTCCTGCGGTGCCAGCTGTGCTTCTGCTGGAGCAGGATCCTGGACAAGGCTGGAGTTTTCCTCTGAAGCTCCAGGGCTGCTGGAGATGGGCCTGGGCTTCCTCTGGGAATGCAGTGGGGAAGAAAGCTGCTCCTCTGGGAATGCAGTGGGGAAGAAAGCTGCTCCTCTGGGAATGCAGTGGGGAAGAAAGCTGCTCCTCTGGGAATGCAGTGGGGAAGAAAGCTGCTCCTCTGGGAATGCAGTGAGGAAGAAAGCTGCTCCTCTGGGAATGCAGTGGGGAAGAAAGCTGCTCCTCTGGGAATGCAGTGGGCAAAGGCTGCTGTGGTGTTGCAGGAGTCAGATTGGATCCAGGTAGGAATGCTTGGCTCCTCCCCCTGGGCAGAGCATCTCCCCATGGGATGATGGAATTTTCTCAGCCATGCAGGGACACTCAGTGGCCATGAACAGAAGAGATCTCCTGGAGGGAGGATTGGTTGTGGGAGAGATAAAGAAAACTGCCCAATGAACAGGAGAGAACTGCCCCAGCTCTGACAGATGGTGGTAGAATACACACCCCCAGCCACATCTTCCAACCTAAGACATGGTGAAACACCAGAGACAGAGCATGGGAATAGCTTGATCCAGAGAATGATATTCTCATGCTCTATCTCATGCTGTATCTGCTCCACATCATGCAGTACAGGGCAGAGGTGCCCTGAGCTGATCCTCAGCTCCACACTGATGTAAGGATTCCTAGTGCAAGAGCCTCCAGGAGTACAGCCAGTGCCACTTCTTGTCTCCCAAATGGGTCCAGTGCCAGTCCCACAGTGTAGTGTTTGATTTCACTGGGTAGAGCTGCCAGATGGCTTGTGGCGTGTTCCTGCACACTGTGAATCATCCTGCTCTCCTTCAGCTTCAGCACAAGGGAAATATGGTTGGAAAGTGAAATACTAGTCAAGAGGAATTTTGGTGCTGAATGAGAATTCCTCTTGCAGTATTCCCCATTGTGGTAAATTGAAAGTTCAGCTGATCCTGGAAAAATCAGTCTGATTAAATGGCTTTGTTAGACAGGACGTTTTTCCTTATTCCAAAGAATGAGAATATTGTCTTTCCTCCATTTCTCCCCCTGCCCTTCCCTCCCCTGTTGCATGGTCTGGTGGGTGTTCCACCCTCTCTCCAGTGCTCCTTGCAGACAATGTGAGCTCCAGGAGGACAAACCAGGGTCACTGCATTGCACTGGTGCCTCTGCCATCACCGCTCCCATCCCTCCCAGGTGCAATCAACAAGGATAAAGCTGCTGTTGAGCTTTCAAATGGGTCTGAATGCACCCCACAGCACAGCCATCATTCCCTGCTGGATTCCACATGGGGCATTGTAATCCTTGAGGAGTGGGAGGCCACTGTCCAACCAGCCAGTGGAGTTTAGCATTGTTTCTATAGGTGTTTGTGGCATGGGCTGCCTTTTGTGGTGTTTTGTGGCACCAGTAAGGTGCAGCCAGGATTTCCCTCTCCAGTTCCTAGGTGTTATTTCAAGGCACTGGTATTCCCTGGTTTGATTTTTGTTGTTTTCAGCTCTCTTACATTCTGCAGAACTTTCCATACAGATAAGAGAGAAATTTACCCTCTAAGTCCCTTAAAGTGCAGATTAAAATGAAGCAAACATCCAGACACAACAGTTTCCTTGTTATTCCCCACCCTTCCTATTTGAGCCTAAATGGCTGAGATATTTCACAAAATATGTCAGAACTTGGGTCAGAAACTGATTTTGTATGGAAAAAAGAGAGAAGAACGAATAAAAGCTCAATCACAAGAATGCCAAAAACATGGTTTTGCTTGATTTGTGCAGTTACTCCCTTTTTGTCATCATATTCCCAGTAAAAAAAAAACCCAACAAACAACAAAACAAACCCACAAATTATGTGGATATAGTGCTTTTGAACAAACAAAGCAGCATGTGTGGTCCCTGCAGCCTGGCTGCCAGGGCATTTGGAAGGCTGAAATTCTCTCTTTGGGAAGTTAATCCATCTTTTGATGTTTTTCCTCTCTCAATACAATCTGTTCAGGGAGATGATCGTATGAAGCTCCCAAGCCCAAATGACAGCAAGTTCTTCCAAAATCTTCTTGATGAGGAAGACCTGGAAGATATGATGGATGCTGAAGAGTATCTTGTTCCTCAAGCCTTCAACATTCCTCCTCCCATCTACACCTCCAGGACAAGAATTGATTCCAACAGGGTAAGAGCAAGCTCTGACAGAAAATAATGGTTATTATAAAAGCACAGGTGAAGATTTGAGTACAGCGATCAAACAGAGGCCAGCACTGCCTTGGGAATTACAAGCTCCCATTGTAAGGAGAGTGGCTATAAAAATGTTGTCACTGGGCTCCCTGTTCATGGTGCCTCAGTGAATTCTAAATTAATAGCCCAGCCTTGAGTGAACAAAGGCTCAGCTTGAGCTGCCTGTCCTGAAAGCACAGCTGAGGCTCCTGAAGTCAAGCAGTGTTGCATCTGCACTGTGACGTGGCCAGGAAGGGCACAGCCCTGGTGCTGCCATCCTGTTGTCTTGGCAGGGCTGGCACTGAGGGCAGCTGGAATATGCAGATAATGTAGCTTTTGTGAATGGAGGCACATTTCCAAGCCAGCCCCTTTTCCTGTTTGCATGTGATGCTTTCCTAGCCCCCCTTCCCAAATGTGTGTTTGTGCTGAGCACATGGCAGATGCTGGCAGGCTGAGCTGTGCACCCTCCCTGTCAGGGGAGGAAATGCTCTTCCTTGTACATGGGGACTTGAGGCACAGAGAGTGTTCAGGGGAATTCAGCTCACAGAACTCCAGCCATCTGAGGGAGAGGGATACAGTCTGAGCTCTTCCCCCAGACTTCATTTCGTGGTTCTGGAGCAGCATGGGTGAACATTGCTTGGGCATTTCCAGTAGGATAAGTTCCTTTCTGGAACTTTCTTTACCCACCAAGTCCTGACAGCTGCAGAGCAGTCTCAGCCCTGCTGTAGGAGTTCTGGGGTGTTTAATCCTGTCCTACATGTCTGTGCCCTGCTGCAGGTGAGGAGCTAAGTCTGGAATCTGTTTTCCCTCCTCTGCCTGTTCCTGTGCTTGGCCCCAGCCCTTCAACAGTTCATTGCCACTCCTTCTCACATAACTAAGAGATGGTGAAATGCATTACTAATGTGAGGGCATTCACACAGGCATCAGGTGTGTTTTAACTAGGGACTTGTTTTCTCTGCAGCCTCCTTTTGGTCCAGAGTCACTAAGTAAAATAAGTATAGTCCCTTTGAAATGCTGCTGTTTATTCATGGTTTAGACACCTTTTGGACATTGATCCTTAGCTGAGGTAGTTCCAAATTCATACCCAGGTGTGATCTGAGTACAGCATGTGGGACAGGGAACAGGTTGAGTGAAAGAGCCAAGTGTATAACCTGAGCCAGTGTCCATGTCTGGCCATACCCTGCAGGAGGCTCCTTATCCTCTCCTGAGGAAATCAGTGCTTTCTGGGAGTAAGGAAGACAAAATCTGATCTTAATAGCCAGTTTGGAAGGAAATTGCTGCTGTTTTAAAGGCAAGGAAACTGGAGATGTCTGGATTCATGTAGCATTTCTCCTGTATCACTGAATGACAGTGAAGTAGGGACGATGCACAATTTAGCAATAAGTGAGAAACTTTCTTTTTGTGGCTACAAGTTAATAGATGGTGATCTGAAATAAGTCAGGTTTATTACTAGCTGTCTCTGGAGAGGTTGTTTCTTTTCCTGCCAGCTTCTGAGGAAAGAGGGAAGGACAGCAGTTACCTTTGGAAGGTACTCACTGTCACAGGGCTGTAAATCTCTGGAGCTTAGTTTGCCACAGTGGAGTTCTGCCATTTACACCAACACAGGGCTGAGAGGGCAGGGTCTGACACAGTGGATTTCTTATCTTCATCCCACTCCCATATCTGCTGGAAACACTGGGACACATTTAAAGAAGCAAGGCTTAGTAGAAAAATGTACTTTGTTTGAAAAATGTTGCTTTTTCAACAGCTCCCTTTGCCCTCTGTCTTTGGTACCAGCCCAGTTGAGGAGCCCACTAGAGCTGAGTGGATTCCAATAAAAACCCTAGAGTTAATATTGAAAGATTCATTTACAGAGTGTTATTTGGGCAGCCAGCATGGTCACTGGGATATTCATGGAATGAAAACAGAGGCATTTATTTTTAATATTATCGTTAGGGGTGGTAGTGGTGTTAGTACATGAAAATTTAAATAACTTTCACAAAGCCTTTTCCCAACTTCAAAGCACACCATTGCAGCTCTTTTCACACATGTGATCTTGAACTCAGCAGAGCTGCAGGAAAAGACCCCAGGCCTTATTTTTGCCATACAGAGAGACTCCATCACATTCTTGACATGAAGTCTCCTTTCCTCAGCTCACAGTTTCCCATCTTGGTTTGAAACTGTGATCCTGTACCACTAGAGACAGTGGGAGCTTTGCTTTGCAATTCAATTTTATGACAGTAACAAGACTGTATCCTCTTTTCAGCAACTTGCTGTGAGTTTTTCTCTGGCATTGTACAACAATCTAACATTTAAACAAAGCTGGAATTACCTTTTGCCAAAAGTTTGCAGTTTGTGAGCCAAGTTGTCTGACCCAGATCAGACAGAGAGGTCGGAGAGGGCCAGGCTGGAAGCTCTGCACTCCTGGTTTCCTTTGCAGAGGTTTTTTTTCTGGAGGTAATACATGTGTGCAGAAAGCCACATACATTTCTGTTGCCTTTGTGAAGCAGTCAGTTTCTTGGTACATTCACTATTCTTTTAGTGAGGATTGATTTAAACATGACACAATCATTCCTTTAAGGTAATAGTGCATCTGCTGTGCATAGCTCAGTACAGATGGATGCCAGCTACAGGAATCACATGGGACTGAAATGCTGTCAGAGCTCTCTATCTGCACTTGTCTGATTGTGTCTAGGTGTTTCCTTTGGATGGTCTCTGATTTATGCTTGTTTGGAGTAGTGCATATTGATATTGCACAAACTCATTATGGTGCTGCTGCAGCCATGGACACCAAAGGAAAGGATGCAGCTCAGGTAGTTTGTGTTCAGTGTGTCAGGCAAGTTGCATTCTATGGGAGATTGTGAGGCAGTGTGGTGAAGGAAAACACACAGACAAGAGCTACATGATCTCCATGTCATTTTCAGGGAATAAGAAGCATGAAAAACACTGTACTTCCCACTTTAGCTGTTCCAGTGGCAGCTTTAGTGGCCAAGGAATCCGTCAGGGCACTGTGCTCCTTCTCTGTGCTGGCAGTGTTGGTTGAATGTTCCAGCAGCACAGCTCCATGGGGACAGAAGTGGGCAGGAGGAAAGCAAGGAGATCACAAACCTTCTCACATGTAGGCTTTGAAGTCGAGGAATATCATCATTGCTGCTAGTAATGAGGGGATGGGAAGGTTTTCAGGCTAAGAACCATTTATTGCTCAGATTAACATCAGTCTCAGAGGCCCTGAGATTTTAAGGGAGCAAGCAGTTGGCCATAGCTCAAAGTAGTCACAAGTTCTTTGTTACAAGACAATATAGAATTTTCTAATCTAATGAAGAGTTGCCACAAGGTTTATTTTGCTTTTCTAACCTATCACCTTTACTTATTTCTACTGTACTGTGGATACTTTTGTCTGATAGGCTTTTGTTACACTTACACACTTTTGTTGCACTTTTGTTACACATATGCTTCTGTTACAACTTCTAGACTCTTAGCTACTCTACACAACCACACCCCTACATTCTAAACCCTTCACCATCTTATCAATACAGTTTCTTACTTACTTAAGGTATATTCTTACTTACAACTATAGAAACCTAAGTTTATGATTTTTCTACTTAATGTCTTTGTACTTTACTTTTACATCAATCCAAGCTCCTTCCAAGGCTGCAGATTAAACTCTTCAGTGTTCTGTTTTTCTGATTCCCTCAAAGGAACAAAGGAAGAACAGGAGCATTTACTTTCTCAGGAAAGCCCTGAAGTTTCCCTGTGGTGGTCTCAGGTCTAAATCCTTGCAACATCTTGGTGGGAGAGGCACCACTGGAGGAGGCTTGTGTAAAACACTCCCACCCATGGGAAGAAAAGAGCTATTTGGATGTGCATTAACACCACAGTGCTGCAGCCCATGGATAGAAGACTGGAGAGGGGGAAGGCTTCTGGGAAGTTGCCAACTCCCCAGGAAGTCTCACATCCTTCTTCCTCCAGGGGTTACAGAGATTTATGAAGCTACAAGGCTCAGACACAGTTCCAGCATTTCCATCAGATCCATGCTGGCTCCTGCTGGCATGTCCTTGGGACCTACCTGTGCATAGGCTCTGACCCTGACCTCTGTTTTGAAGTCCACTCTGAGACTGCTGCAGCTTTTAAATAAAAATTAGCATCCTAAGCTAAATTGAATTCTTTCATTGGATCTGAAACTCTTCAGCTGCAATTTTGTCTCTGGCTTTTTCCAGTTTTTATTTTCCACTGTCCAGAGATACTTCAGAAAAACAGAGTTTTAGAAGCTCAGTGCTTCTGAGAGATAAGCTGAATCCTCAGCAGTGTTTCCATGAGCACTAGTGCTCGAGTGTCCTGCATTCACATCCATTAGATGATTCATTCAGGTATTTCTAACGAGTTCTGTCCTGTGTGTGCAGAGATAATGCTAATACAGCAAGCACTCTGAGTGCCCCACGATGCTTTTTGCTCTAAATCCTTGGCTAATTCCTGATGAAAACTGCCTATACTGTTTATTGATGCTGTTCCTGTAATTTTATTCCATACACTGTACACCATGGAAGCTCCTGCCAACCCTGCAATTAAATACCAAGCAATTTTTTTTCAGAGATGTCTAATCCACATGTCCATGGAGACTCTCCTGCTTGGCTAAAGCAGACTGTGGGACACTGGGAGCCAGTTTTCAGTTCTCTGAGCAGGATCTGGTGTGCCACTGCAGCAGTCCTGGCATGGCCTTAGGTCTGGTAGTGCAGCATCCTTGCCCCTTGGCAAAGCCAGGAGGGAGTCGTGGGCTGACCATGGTTTCTCTTGTGTCCAGGGTTTAGCAGCACCTGGTCCCCATTTCTTTTCCTGTAAGAGAAGGGAATTAGGTGTTCCTGCCCAAGTCATTTCTCCAGGTGTGTCCTGGCCACATGGGACTGATGGCAGTAAAACTGCTTCATCTTCAAGTTAATCCAAAATGTATGTGAAGAGACCTCCAGGCTGTGTGGGGCCATTAAAAGCATTTTGTCCAGCCTTCTGGCAGAACATAGACAAGAATCTCTTGTCTCTTAATTTCTGCATCAAGTGCAGAAATTCTATTTGAGGTGGAGTTTGTCTCAGAAAGATTGTCTTGATTGTGTCAAGTAGGATGGAAAATACATCACAGTCTCACTGGGCAGTTAATGCTAACCCTTTAGCAGGGTTTGGATCCTGTTCCTGCCTGCCATGCACACTTTTTGTGCTAGATTTAAGGAGCTGCCAGCTATCAGAAATCTCTGGTTGTCATGGTGTGATTCTTGGGGTGTCTTGTGCAGGGGCAGGAGTTGCACTCAATGATCCTTGTGGGTCCCTTCCAGTTCAGGATAGTCTGTGATTCTCTGATTCTTCTGCTTAAATGGCTAAACAGGATATTAACATTTGCGTTGGCTGTTCAATGGTGACAACACAAATGTCCTTTTTTGGGTTTGTTTGTGGTGTTTGCCACCTTTCTGCTTCTGCAGAATCTTCCAAAAAAAATAATATGACCAAATCTTCCCCTAAATTTGATACCTTTTAGGGCAGTCTGTCCTAGTTGTGGTCTTCTTTAATTATTTCTATCCCTTTTCTTTAATTACTGCTCCTTAAAAGGTGATCAAAAATTTTCTGAAAATCTTAGTAGTCATTTTTTTGCCTCTGTCACTTCCTTATGCAAGTGTGGGAATAAAATTTCCAATGCCAGAACAGATGGTCTTGTAAATGAACTAGCCATTGATTCAAAGCATTTCACAGTGTTTCAGATGATTGCACTGAGTAACTCTATATTTGCTCTCTTGCTTCTTTAAAACTGCATGATTTCTTGGAGAAGTTTGTATGGAGCCCTTCTTCATGTCTTTTGCTAAACACTACATTTTGTGTATTTCCCTAGGAGAGCCTGCATTTACTGCCTTCAGACCTTTAGGGTAATTCTGAAAGTCCACCAAGCCCCCTTTCAAGAGCTCCAATTCCTCTTTTCTGCTAAGTTTTACTGACATTCTGGTGGTAGGAGGCTCCTGTCTGTTCTGCTTTTTGCATTAAGCACTTCCCAAGAGCTGTTAGTGTTTAGTTGGTGTCTGGCACACCATCACAAGTATTTTACCTACTTACTTTTTCTTCTGGAAAATTCTTCTGGGTCTGTTTCTAATCTTTGCTGAAAGTGTGGATAACACGAGGCCAGTCTTGTCCATGAGAAGCAGGAGATGAACCCAGACTAGTCAGCCTAATTTCATTGTTCAGGGTGAAGAGGTACTGAGAACAAGCATGCAAAAATACACTCTAAAATATATTATATGAAAAATTATTTTGGTCTTAATATTTTACATTAAAAAAATGAAAGCTTGTTACAAAATATGTGTATCTAGAACAGGTATTTAAATACCTTTTATTTAAATATGTATTTAAATACCTTTTTAAAATGTTGTAGTCTTGCTAGAGGAGAAAGGAAGAAAATTCCTATGGAGGACTCAAATGGAATAGATAATTCCTGGGTCTTCAGAGAGAATTCTTTGAAAGTGCTTTATTGCAATTAGTTTCTTGCTTTGCTGCCAGGCTGGCTGAAATCAGTGATATTTCTCAAGGAGTAAACTTTTCTCAGCCTGAACTGATTATCAGGACAGCTGGTCAAATTAACTCATGATTTTGCAGGGAAGTGCCTTAAAACAGGGATTTTTTAATGCATTTGCTATTTTCTGTCACAGACAGGCTTCTGTGTTCAGGCATATAGCTTTAGAGTCAGAGAAGAAGACAAAGAGTTAAAAGGCATAAAGAGTTGGAGACTTTTCTAAAGAATTGGATGGTATTTTGGCTTCTACAAGTTGTAAGATGGATTAATAACAAAACCACCACCTCACAGTACCTTCTGCAAGCTCAGTGGAACTGGTGGGAGCGGCTGGAGCTGTACATTGCTTCCATCCTTGATGTGTGACATGTAAATTCATTGAGCTTTAATACAAACTGGTTTAAAATCAGGCAGCATCTGCTTGATCCATGAATAACTGCTGGCTGTGTTCACAGTAAGGAGAGCTCACAGCTGATCCATTTTCTTTTCTATCCTGAAAAGAAAAAGTCAATAGATACAAAAAGAGTAAGTAATAAATATTTTTACACTGCACTGATGAGGCATTCTTGGAAAACAGCAAGCTAAACAACTCTACATAATTCAGTAGATGGAAAAGTGGACTGAGAGTCAGGAAATAATTATGAGAGACGGGAGAAAAATTTTTTTCTTTTGTGACAAGATGTGAAGCAGAAATTGTTAGTGGAAAATATCCATTTGTGAGGAACACTATTTGTGGTTTTCTTAAAATAGTAAAAGCACCTGAAAAATACAAGGGGGCATGATTTGCAGGTGCACCAGGCAGAGCTGCAGGGAGTTGCAGCTTAAAAACTTAAACACCAGTCTGGCCCCCAAGGTGGATGGGGAGTGCTCAGGGTCCCAGGGCAGTGGGACTCGTGGGATAATGCTTTGGCAGGACTCCCAGGTGGCAGGAGGACTAGAGAGCATCCTGTAAAACCAGTACTAAATACTGTACTTTCTAAACATAGAGGCAATGGAGCTAAATGCCAGCACAGCCTAAAAAATGCCCTTTGTTAGCCAGGGTAAAGAGTCTGTCTTTCTTGTTGAATGCTGCGGGAGGGGAGCGGAAAATAATTTTCAAAGCTATAAAAAGACTCTCCAAAAGATGCAGTTGGGAGAAGTGGGAGGAGGCACAGATGAAGTGTAGATTTAGAATGTTGAAAAATGATTATTTTATCCAAATCAGCTGGATGGTTAGTTCTTTAGACTATTATTGCCACCAGAACCTCAGCCCTGCTCTAAATCAACTCAGCATTTCATCAAGAAGCCTATTCTTTGCTTTAAGAGACCAAGAGTGCACAATTATGGGTTTCTTTTCCCCCTTGCATAATAAAATTGGGAGATTATCATCAAGTTTCTATTCAGATTTTAGGAAGGCTTTTTATTTTATTTTTAAAACTCATCTTTGTCTGTAAAAGCTCCCTGTTCAGGCCAGCATGTGGCAATGATTACTGCTGTAAAGGCTTCGATGGAGATGTGCTCTATTTCATTCTCAATGAGGGTTGATGGCATTTTGAGAGGC
This sequence comes from Vidua macroura, assembly GCF_024509145.1. Classification (NCBI taxonomy): domain Eukaryota; kingdom Metazoa; phylum Chordata; class Aves; order Passeriformes; family Viduidae; genus Vidua; species Vidua macroura. The sequence continues at coordinate 6,713,060 of NC_071577.1, forward strand.
TCAGAATATCCTTTGATTACTGTATAAAAAAGGCTGGGGAAGATGGCAGTGCAGCATGCACATAGGAGGGGGCTGCTGCTGCTCCCAGGATCGCTCATCAACTTTCTTTTGTGCCTCTTTTTTTTTTTTTTTTTTTTTTTTTTTTTTTTTTTTTTTTTTTGTCTTCCATGTCACAATCAAAAATCATGGGCATGTTGTGGTTTTGGTCTTATTCTCCATCCTTTCCCTGTTTTGGGATTTGAAGCTTGAGGTTTGTACAGAAAAGGAGATGCTGCTGGTCCTGTGTTTTGGACAGCCCAGGAGCAGGAGCAGTGCTGACCCCTCTGTCCCACAGGGAATTGTTGGAACAGGTGGGAAATGGTACCTCATCCCTTTCAAATCGTGGGGAATTGGCTCAGTGTTAAAAGGTGCCATTTACTGTCTTGGAGAGTGTATTAAAGAAGAGTGACAGAAAGCTAGTCATGGGTGACAGGAAGGATGGGGGAGTCAAGGAGATTGAAAGGAAAAGATAGGCAATGCCAGCTGTCTCTGTTCCTGCTCCGCTCTCTGTTTGACACTCAGATGCATTAACACAAAGTAAAAGGCAAAGGGGAATCCTTGCACCTCCATTCCTGTGTCATGCTTAGATCAAAGTGCAAATTGTGCCAGCTGAAATCCGTTTGCCAGCCTCTCTGAAGGCAGGATGGAGGATGGGTGCAGGTTTCTGAGCTCCAGAGAACAGCTGGGTTTCTAAGCCTTTGGTGCCATACAGCAGAATGCTTTTATTCCCAGCCTGTGTATCAGGCTCACAGAGATGAGGCTACAGAAAAGCATTTCACCTACCTTTTCCTGTCAGTGTAACTGGATGCTGAGGTTTGTGCCCAAATTGGGCATCTCTTAAGAGATTATTTTCATTGGTGGTGTTGTCATCTTTGACTTCTCTACATGGTGAAGTGTTAGACTGAAAATATGTGGTTTATATCTGGTATTTTTCAGTAACAGCACAGGAAATACTCTGAGCTGTGTATGGGTATGTTGTTTCCCATGCCAAGATCTTGTTTGTGATGTATGCCATTTACTGTTCACAGTCCAGACTAAATTACTCCTAGAAGGCAGTTTGGATATCCCAGTCCATGTGGACTACTCTAAAAGTATGAAAATAGACAGTTGTTATGAGAGAAAATGATGCAAGAGAAAGTGGTGATGACGTTTCTGCAGCTAAGAGGTTGGTCAGTACTGAGCTGAACCCAGGGGGCCAGTGAAACACCCAAAATTACTTTGGACAGCTTCAGGGATGTCTTAAATCCACCATTCTGCCAGGACATGGGCTGGCATATCTCAATCTATGGGAACTGACTTAGAGTCCAGGCTGCCTGCAAATCCTACCTGTCCTCTGGCAAACAGCAACCAGAAAAAACTTAAACATAGAAAAAGACTTAATCTTTGTTTCTTCTATGTGTTTTTTCTCTGGCTGGTCTAAGCCAGATGTTTTGTGTCTCGATGGTGGAAGCAGCAGTTGTTGGAGACTGGAGCAGACTGATGCTTACATTGTTTCTGTACTTGTGATCAACGTTTAAGTTTAAACATGTGACACATTCTGAGAAAAGGTACTGCTGGAAAAGGGGCTGGGATGTCATCATTTCCCATAAAGATTCCCCAGTCCCCACCTTTACGGCCAGGGAATGCCAGACTTGTGTCAGGTGCTGTGAGCTGTAGGGATGGATATGCTTGAACCTTAACAGCCCAGGGAGGTGTCAAATCCTTTCTATTTATATATGACCTTTCTCTGAGCAGGGGCTGGGACCAGAAACCCCCAGAGGTCTGCAAAGCCTTCCAGCAATTGCTATACAAACAGCATTCCATTTCTATTGAACATGACACAGTGATCTCATGGTGCATGTTTTTCCCTTGGATTTTCATCTCAGAAATATTTGCTGTTTGGAGCAGGGCAGAGAAATCTGCAAATTCTGTGGAAGCAGGACTGCAGCCAAGCAGAGGTGGCTGTTCTCCTGGAATGGTCTTTCCTGTTTGGATCAGTTGTAAAATACCAGGCTGCTCCCTTGGAATGTAGCTGGAATTTGCCTGGGGGCTGGCTGGACACTGCATTGTGTGCTCTGCCTGCAGCCCCACCAGACCATCCCAAATATTATTCAGATCCACTCCCATAAATCAGAAGTTGTAGTGCTTGCAGCAAGGTCTTATGTCTTAGGATGCTTTGGTTTGGTGACTGGAGCCTGGAGACTCCCTTGGTTTGAAATGAGGTCAAGAGTTTCCAGGGGAAGGAGGAGAGTGAGTTGTTTCTGGGGGCACACAGCCCAGGACTGATGAATGGCACAAAGAAGTGTTGCCAGTTTCTGCTCAAAGCAGGTAATTATTGAGTTGCCTGAGGCCTGGAGCACAGGATGCCCCTGAACAGGATTTGGGAGCAGCATCCCAGTGGCAAGGCTGGAGTGTTTTATTCCTGTTTGGTGCTTTTTGGGTGTGAGAGCAGGAGAGGAAAAGGGAGCTGAGTTTTAAGCACTTTGAGCAGTATCAGAGTGGGTTCAAACATGTATGTACATTCATGGTGGCAATGTCCTGCCTTCAGCAGAGAGAAATCTTTCAGTCCTGTGAGTTTAGCAGGCTGCTTAAGAGCAAGAAACAGCAGTGATTGTGCGACCCTATCAACATTTCTGTGGCTGGCCAGGAAAATCAGCTCTGCAGCAGCAAGGGGGCTGGACCCAACACGGCTTTGATTTTATTGCAGTTTAAGATGCAGCCAGAAAATATTGTGTCCCTGCTATAAAGGAGGAGATATTTACCTTTAGGAGATTTTAGAAGCAAGGAATTGGAAAATGAAATTAATAAATAGAAAGCAATAACACTAGCCAATATTCACAGAAATGTTATTTACCACTCTTGGCTCATTTTATACAAATATTGGCTGTTACAACAGCTGATGTGTCACTGGTATTTTGTACCAGAGAGCCTTGGAAAAAGGCTTTAGGAGACACTTTCTTGGATTTATTCTTTCTCCTCGTTGTCATGTTTTTGCCTAAAATTCAATTATGTGGTGTACAGAATGAAATCTTGGGCATTTCTGAGGAGGGCTGCTCGTGGGCAGTTAGGAAAGTGAGGCTCCTTCTGGAGTGTGATGAGTTCCCCTGTGGATGGATGTGTGCACTCCACAGCTAATGGGTATAACTCACATTATAGCATCAAAAGGGAGTTATAAAGAGTATTGATTTTTTTTTTTTTTTTTTTTTTTTTTGTATACAAGCTGAGACTTCTTAAGTAGGCTTATGTAGTGAGGTCTTCAAGCAACCAGCCCGCTAAGGTCTCTGTCTATCTCAAAAAGCAGAGATGATAATTCCAGTGAGACTTTTAGGATCAGAAATCCAAAATTCTAGAGCTTTTCAGTAAAGAAACACCCTCTGATTTTTTCAAGATAGTATTTAAAATGCAAAAACAACACCACTCTCCCCCCCACTCCCCCCAGCAAAAATCAAGAGAGATGTGAAATTGCATTTCACATACAAAATAAGCTATTTATGTTTTGCCTGGTAAAACCCAAACATATTTTCTTCTCACACGTCCCAACCAATAAGAATTGTCTGAGGTTAATCTTGGAAGCCTACAAAATTATGACCTCACATTGCAACTACCAGCCAATTTAAGGACACTTAAACATTTATATTAAATTTTTTTACATTAAATTTTCAAGCCAACTAAATGGCACCACAGCTGTTTTCTTTGTTCTGATGGAGCAGTGGTCACAGGGTATCAGCTCATGGAGGAAAACGGTAAAGAAGTAAAAAAATGTGCAGAGAGCAGTGGTGGAGAAGAGCCATGTGTAAGGGGTGTTGCAAGACAGATATGTTTAGTACAGCACTAAAGGGGAGGCATTTAAAAACCCCAATTATAGTGATCTTAGTTGGCAGGCCACTGACTGGAATGGCTCTTGTCAGCAAAAATAGCAATAAGCACATATAAATGGCAGTCCGTTGTCTGCTGACATCTTGGGACAGGGCTGTGCTAAGAGGGCCTGTTCCTGTGGTGTTATAGTTGTAGAGTATGTGTTTAAATATTAGAGTCACAGCCCAGAAGAGCTAAAGATAGGACAGTGGCTTTAGCCTTTTGTGCTGAGGGTGGAGCAGAGCCCACAGACACATAATGCCATCCTGGAACAGTGTTTTTTTAAGCTGTTAATCTTCTAAGCTTTTACTGGCAGAGGGGTATAGCCCTGTGTGCAGAAGTCAAGCCTATTGGCAAAAGCCTTGCTTTTCTAAGACACACAGCTTGTTGTTGGGGGTGAGACATTTGCCCTGACTGAATTTGAATTTTGGGTCCAGTTAGGAAATCTGAGTGATGTGCATGTTTCTCCCAATTAGCTCATACAGCTCATGTGACTTGTTTCATTCATGTGGCCTCTTGTTATGTATCCATCATCCATTTTTCTTTCCTATTAGAGTGAAATTGGACACAGCCCTCCTCCTGCCTACACCCCTATGTCAGGAGTAAGTATTTGACATTCAGCCTTCATCCTTCAGGCTTTCCTTCTTTCTTCACTATTTTTTTTTTTCAAACTCCCTTTTCCTGCATAAATGACTCAAAACCAGGTAATGAAGTGTTTATATAAGGAATCAAATAGTTAAAGATCTCCAGATTCAGCCTGGATTTGTGTGCAAACTCTCAGGACCCACACCCAAAACTCTAGCAACTTTTCTGAAAAAGCATGTAGGTGAAAGGCTTGGATGGATCTGTACATCTTTCCTTCCTATCTGTAGGTCATGATGATGACAGTTCCTTGCATGTCTGTGCTGACAAGCAAAATGGTGGGTTGAGTTAAACCATTGAGTTGGGGTGCCAATACAAACACAATTCAGCAGCCTGAAATGCTGAAATGCACTTCCTGTTGGAATTACACATGGTGTGGGTGACCCCATGATTCCCACCACAGCACACACTAGAAGTATCACCCCAGAATAAACAGAGATGACAGTGGTTTCTATCCCCAGTCCAGGAGGAGATTTCCCAAACATGAGGTTTAAAGGGCTTTGATCAGAAGTCAGGGGAGGTTGCCAGAGTAATAGAAGAGGGAACACCACTTTCACCTCTTGCAGCTGTGTGTGTCCAGCCTCCACGTGCCTACTAGGAGACAAGTTTTCCTGCCCATTTCCATCCCCACTGAGCACCGCTGGGCAGATGGATGCTTTGTGAGTCCACACCAAAGCCTGGAAGCCCAGGATGGGCAGGGCAGGCACAGGAGGCACAGCCATGACTTGCTGTTGAAGCTTCTCCCCTCGGGATCCTCCTTTCCCATGCTGTGTGTTCTTCTTCCAACAGAACCAGTTTGTGTACCGGGATGGCGGCTACGCTGCCGAGGTGCCGATGCCATACAGGGCTCCGGGCTGCATCCTTCCAGAAGCCCCAGCTGCTCAAGGGGCCACAGCAGAGATCTTTGAAGACACTTGCTGCAATGGCACGATGCAGAAACAGGTGGCAAGCCTGGCAAAAGAGGACAGCAGCACCCAGAGGTACAGCGCTGACCCCACCGTCTTCATTCCCGAGCGGGTCGTGCGGGGAGAGCTGGATGAGGATGGGTACATGACACCGATGAGAGACAAACCTAAAACAGGTAAAATATTGCCTTTCCAGAGAGGCTCCTGCTCTAGCCTGGCTGCATTTCTTCTCTTTTTACATCAGCAGCTTTTCATCAAAAATGGCTTTATTTAGTTACCCATCAGGTTGAAGGATTCTGACTAGGATAATATTCCTTTACACGGGGATTTGGTTTTCTCTCCTTAATTTTCTACTTTGAAATGCTCAAATGTGCCAGTATGTCAAAGCTGGTAAGTCCCCCTTTTACTCTTTTTTTTTTTTTTTTTTTGAGAAATAACAAGAAAAAATGAAAAAAAGCCAAGCCCCCTTCTTACCCAAACACAAAGCTTCAGTTATTTCCAAGGAAAGGATCTATATTCAGCCAGTCATAGTCCCAACTTTGCTTTGTTTATTGATCTTCTTATTCTTGGCATTGTGCTTGGTAAATGTCACGTTGAACCTATCACAGAACTGATACACACAGCTGGCATTTTATACCCAAGAGAAGTCTAGGATTGAAAGAACAAGATGTGCTTTAAAGAGAGCATCACTGCAAGGGGAAGATTGCCTAAATCTGTGCCCGCTCAGCATGCTGCACTTCCCAGTTTGCCCTCATTCTTTTCTTCCTCTTTAAATAATGATAGCAGTCATTTAGATATAAATGTCATTATTAATTTGCTTCCAAAGCTTTGCCTTAGCTTTAAAGAAATTAATAAATGCAAATATATTGCAAGTCACTAGTCACAAGTCACTAGTGTGTTTGCTAAGAGTTTGGGAGCCACTTGTCCTTTGTGTTATATGATGAAGGAATGGAGGGAGCCCTGGGGTTTGACCTGTGGCAGTAGCAGTTGTGGAGTCCCTTGCAGTGATTTACCTTCAGTATGAACCCACATTTATGTACACGTGCACCCTGGGGATCCTCAGAGTTCTGCAGGAGCCACCTGAGCCCTCAGGGATGTGGCAGTAGCAGCTCAGGAGAGAAAGCAGCTCCTTCCTGAGCCCCTGGGCACAGACACAGGGTTGTCATGGTGTACACACACACTGTATGTTCCATGCCAGCTGCAGGGCCCAAATCAAAGCACTGCTTGGCTGTCAATCACTAAAAAAACAAATGTTCCCACTATTCAGCTCATATTCAGTGACAGTTGCAGGTTCAAAGGTCTTCACTGGGTCTTGAACTTTTGCCTTTAATAGTTTTAGCCCCATTCTGGATGAAACCAGATGGCCCCTTGCACCAGGACTCTCTGTGGAGGTGTGTGCAGAGCCCTTGAGCAGCACTGTGCTGCTGGAAATGGGGTGTTAATCCACAGCAAGTGATTTGAGGCAACTGTAGCCTGCTCCAAGTCCCGTTTTGCAGCTGATCTAAGGCTCTCTTGTTCCCTTTCTAGGGCTCATTTGTGCAACCTTTTTTTCATAATGCTTCAAGGCCCTTTGTCCTTCAGGGATGGAAGGTTTTTAATCAGGCAAATTGTTCTGTTAGAAACGAAGCTGTCTTAAAAGTTAGCCCTTGGGGATAGGCTTTGTGCAGAGAGCCTAACAGATTCCTATAGAGTTTTCTGGATAGAAGGACTGCAGAGCAGAGGGTTTGCTAATAGGTCCAAGGTAGCAGAGGCAGAAGTCGTTCAGTGTGTTTGGGTCTGTAGATCATGCAGTGAGAGGAAGTCCAGGGGAGCACATGGGCTGTGGCTCAGCAAGAGCTGTAGCTTAGCTGGCCAGGGTGTTTGATAAGTCAGTCTGCCAAGGTGTCTGCTTTAACCCACACTGTGTGTGGAAAACTTCATTTTTCACAAGTGTGTGTTCAGTAGTTGGCTCTTGATCCCATCTGGAGTTTTCTTGGATTGGCTGAGGTGGAGGGTGCTCTGGTCCAAGTGCTTCTACACGGATGCATTACTACCACTCTAGGCTGACTTATTTTTTATCTTTCCTTAGATTACCTAAACCCAGTGGAAGAGAACCCATTTGTTTCCCGACGAAAGAATGGAGATCTCCAAGCTGTGGACAACCCAGAGTACCACAGCGCTCCCAACGGGCAGCCCAAAGCCGAGGACGAGTACGTGAACGAGCCATTGTACCTCAACACCTTCGCCAACACCCTGGAAAACGCCGAGTACCTGAAGAACAATTTGCCAGAGAAAGCCAAGAAGGCCTTTGACAACCCAGACTACTGGAACCACAGCCTGCCCCCACGGAGCACCCTCCAGCACCCGGACTACCTGCAAGAGTACAGCACAAAATACTTTTACAAACAGAATGGACGGATCCGGCCCATAGTGGCAGAGAATCCTGAATACCTCTCCGAGTTCTCCCTGAAGCCTGGCACTGTGCTGCCCCCGCCGCCCTACAGACACCGGAATACCGTGGTGTAGTGGCTGTGCTCTCACTGAAGTGGAAAGGCAACCCCTTCTAGCTGCCTCACTCGTACTCTCTCGCTCCCCCTTTCTCCCTGCCCTCGCCCGTCCTTCTTCCCTCCCTTCCCTCTCTTTCTCCCATGAGCTTCCTCTTCCTGCCAGTTCACTCATTTTTGATATTTCTAAGTGAAAGGATGTCTTGGAGTTGGTTGCAGATTGGGTTGGGAGCCTGGAAGGAAGGAAGGAAGGAAGGAAAGAGACTGAAAGAAGGAGTGTACAACCTGGCCTTTCCCACTTTCGGCAGACGCGGGGGTTGGATGCCCAGAGAAGCCAGGTGGTACTAGGCAAGGCCAGTGGCAGTGCTGCTGTTGAGCTTGTTCTCAGTGATTCAACTGTAGGGAAAGCCACAGAAAGGCTGATTCTTTCAGCAGGAACTGATGAGAGTCTGTACAGCATTCCTGGAAATCTCCATGCAATTTCCATCAGGGTGAAAAATGGACAATTTTTATATCCTGTGTGATAGCGTAGTAATTGAGATTGAGAATCCAATTTCTTTCTCTAACACTTTCTATCCCAGCAACTGAAAATGGCTAACATAGCTTTTCAAAAACATTCAGATCTTCATTGTGGCTTTCCAAGAAATGATGATGTGACTCCCACATACAGCTAAACCCCTCTTCTGAGCCACACCGTGATTTTGTGCCAATCCCCAGCCACAGAGACTCCTGCTCAGAACTGGTACTTGACATGACCATTTTTGTATGTGTGCCAAAACAACAATCACTTTAAACACACAATAGCCTTCAGAAGAGAGTAACAAAACCACACCTTCAATATGTTCATTTGAAGCTAAAAACCAGGCCAAGAAATGGAGATTTGTATGCCAAAAGTTTTGCTTTCCTGTTTTATACCTGCTGACTATAAACACTTCAAAAGATTGTCACTAATTCTTCCCTCTTTTTCTTCTTCATGGTCATGAAGGGAGCTGGGGATGCTGTCAGGCAACACTGAGGACAAGACAGAGAACTGAAGAGTTTGATGTTCTGTGGGGTGGGGTGGGAAGGGTCCTTTAAACTGGAAGACAGACACTGGACTGGAGAAAACGCACATAGTGGTTCACTGGAAAGTTAGTTTGCACTTAACCTCTGATTTTATTTGAACTGTTTTCTGGATTTTGAATGAAGCAATATGGAAGTGACCAGCAAAATACAAAATAATAATTTTAAATTAAAAAAGAAATATAAATTATTTGTAAAGAATGACTGTGGAAATGCCAAAATGAAGCAAATCAAGTCTTTGGAACAATGCCTGCCACTTCTGAGAGGCCGATGCAGTGACTGCTTCAGAGAATACAGTGACAGAGCAGCCAGCTCTTCCTGCTGCTCTACGAAGGACAGCAGAGCAAGCCCTGGAAAGGATCAGGGGAGGCAAATGTCCTCCTCTGGCTTGCAGCACAGTACAGAATACCATTTTTCTAAAAGGAGGATTACTCTGGCACAGAAGACAGTGCATATGAGGTTTGAGAAGTCAAAATGTGCATGATTTGCAGAGCTTTCTGTCAAAAATGTAAATAAGTATGAGTCAGTCTCCTTGCACTTAGTTCTGCTTTTATCAACCTCAGTTTTTAGGTAGACACCCCCTGACCTGCTCCTCTTTGGAAATCTCTTTCAAAGCAGAGTTCTGGACGTTTTTAGTGATCTGGGGCAGATGGAGCTGGGAAAGGGCCGGAGACACCAAGGCTTGCTCCTGGCACACCAACACTGTGTGTGTAAGAGCATTTGTGAGCCTACTTCCCACCAAACATCTTAAGGAACTATGAGGTACCTTTGGAGATCTGCCTGTCTCTATCCATCACGGATATCCATCCTGGTGGATGGCAATCTTGGGTGATGCAACAGTATTTCAGTTTATGCACTTCAGCTCTGTTAGGGCTGAGAGCTTTGGGGTGACCTAACCTGGCAACAAAACCAGCAACAACCAGTGGTCTGGAAATGGCATCACCCTCCTCTAAATTCCTGCCATTCCAACAGCTTGCCACCTTTAATCTTAGAGAAGCAGAGGAAGGGAGTAAGAAACAAGCAACAGCTACCTGAAGCTTAGTAGGTCAGCTTGACAAAGGTATGAAAAGATGTTGAACCTGGTTTGGTTGTTACCCTTGTAGATGGAAAACAAACTGTGATCACAAGGCTGGTTCAGGCAGTGAGCTGTTGGTGCACCAGATGTGTCCAGGTGTGCATCAAGTATGTAGCTGAAAGTTCTGAAAGCAGCAACAACAGGTACAGATCTTTGAGCTGGTAAAAGGAGACCTTGGGTCGAGTGGTACCAAGGTGGTTTGTGGTGATACAGCCAAATGGCCACTGCCATGGGATGGATGGATACCACCTGCACTGAGGGGCCTCTTCTGGTGCCTCTGGAAGCTCCTCACCATCTGAGGGGACAGGGGCACACACTGGGCAGGGGCTGGGGCACAGAGGATGGCAGGAGGCCCTGGGTGGCTGCTCCAGGGAAGGTTTGCCCACAGCAGCGCTCACAGGGTGTCACCTGATGCACAGGCCAAGGTCTGCCGGGCTGGGACAGTGCTGCCAAGCTGCCTGGGGACAGGAACGTGGGTGTTTCAGCACAGCAGCTGCCTGCAGGACCATAGGTAGGTGGAGAAAGGTTGATTTGTCCCTGAACGGTTCTTGTAACAGAGTAACTCCTAATGGAGAAAAAATATAAAATAAAATGCTGGCGCAGCTCACATGTTTGAATTCAGAGATGAACTCAGAGGTGCTGGGGCAGAGGCAGGCACACCTCCAGAGCCAGGCACTGGGATGGAGCTGCTCACACAAGGTGAGGCCTGTTTGTTCCTCTGGTAATGAGGTAGTGCTCATGTTAGAAACAAGCCCGTGGAGTAATGCAAATGTAAATACTGGTGGGGTTTAACAATTTAACGTTTTGTTTCTTACAAGGCTTGAATTATTTATTAATTTTATTTGTTGACTGTGGGTGTGCTATAATATATTAAGTAGCATGGAAATGCAGAGGTTCCTGCAGGTGGGGGCAGCAGGAAAGCTGGAACAGGAGCTTGGCTCTGCCTGGCAGCCAGGATGAGCCATGCAGAGCCATACTAGTGGGGTCTGGGATAGCAGAGGATAGGCAGAGGCTTAATGAACACAGTGATTCGGGATGAGGGAGAGCTCCACACACTGCAGCTTCTCAATTTACTTTTTTTTTTAATTTTCTGAGCTTCTGGTTTGAGTTGCAGTTGCCAAAACTGGCCCTTGGGTTCCGTGCCATGCCAGTCACTGCCCCTTGCCCAACAGATGGGCCTGTGTGGTGCTGAGGCTGCTGGTGAGCCACCCCAGAAACCATCAGATGTCTGAACCCTGCCCCTTTCCTCTGCAAGAGAAGTTCTGAGCTTAGCTGGCAGGTTTGCCTCTTTGCAACAGATAGTTTAATCATGGCTAAAGAAAAAAAGGCAAACTGAGAGCAGAACTGTTTGGCTGCTTTAATTCCAGCAGGAATACCTGGCTGTCCCTAACTCACATCTTTGCCTTACTGGGTGTCGCTGCTGGCTTGGGGAAAGAACTTGGGCAAGTGCACATGGCAAAATCATGGCAAGCATTCCACTGGGGTTCAGATGGGATGAAAGATGAGGGCCAAGGTCTTTAATGCATAATGACAGGTTTGGGGGAAAAGCACACACACACACACACAAACTGCATTTTGTCAGCACAAAGCAGCAGGTGAGCATATCAACAGAAGTACTTTGGGTGTGATTCACTCTCTAGTGCTACAGAAGTATCTGGTTAGGTTTTGTGGGTTTTAGAATGCAGTCTCCTGTTTATAAATGTTCTGTTGCCTCCTGTCGTGGCCTGTGGCACAGGAGAGCAGTGACCAACTTTTCAAGAGCATGTTTTTACCTGAGTGTGGATCAGCCATTATCCAAGGCACAAAGCAACCTGCTAAAGGAAAGAAAACAACATTTATTATTTTCTCCTGATCTCTTTCAGTGTTACTTGTCCTAGCTGTTACTACCTACCTGAGGGTTATTGCAAGCAGATGCTGGGGCCGATTGACTCACTGTAACATAATTGGCTGAAACCAACTACTTTCACATTTACTTCTTCAGATCTTTTCAGATTTTTCTTTTTCTGCAAAACAGCCAGGAGGGATTTTTTACATGGCCATTGGCTAAGATGTAGCAGAGTATTTACAGCTGTATTTCAAACAGCTTGTCTCTCTCAGGTAGCAAGAGATGGAAATAAATCTGCAATAGGAGCCACCATGTAGATCTGTTTGAGGTACCCTGAAATCCTTTTCTGTGTACAAAGAAATGCTGTATTGCCCCTGGATGTACCACTTACTTGGTAGAAAATGTGCTTCTTGACTGCAAGGCTCATATGCAATGATCTGACATCAGTTTCCAGTAAAGATGTCACCCTCAGCCACCACTAATCCCAGCCCAGAAGGAAGGAAGGTGGCAGCTCTGGAAGAGCAGCTCAGCCCTGACTCTGTGGATCCACTCTTTCCATAGCTTTAGGTAGAGCTGGGCAGCACAGGGAAGAAGTATGAGTTGTGAGGTGAGTCAGCCTAGAAATACAGCTTGGTTTTGGGGATGGAAAATCAAATATTAAAGAAAAAAGATCTATTTTTGTCTGTGTAGGTGCTGCACATCATGGTGGCAGCTAACAGAATGATGGGATTGTTTGAGTTCCTTGATTCCATCTGGGAGATGAAGAGACAAGGCAGAATGAGGCTGTTGGTCATGTAACTCCCCAGGATAACTGGAGGCATCCCCATGAGCTGTGCTTCCCTGGCAGCCCGGGAACCCTGGGCAGGCATGTCCCTACAGAGGGGACAGGACACACAAGGACACACAGGGACACTCCCACTCCAGCCTGCCAGCCCTTTAGGGAGGAAGGAATGGGAGCACCAGAGGTGCCCAGGGCTGGCAGCTGGGCAGTGCCCATGAGTCAGGGTTGGCTGCTCTCACCCTGGCTTCCCAAGTGCATTTCAGAACTATGGAGCTCAGATAGGTGCTTGGAAGGATGCTTGGCTTGAGGGTGACTGGTGAAAAATAGACTTTAGAATAATGGGAGCCAGGCCTGCAGTTTTCAGTCACCTCTTTGGCTCCTAGAAGACACCTCAGAGGGGATAATGTCACCTCAGTGTCCCTTTGGCAAGGCTTTTTCAAAAGGTGGTGGCACATGAAGTCCCTGCACCTGCTCATTTCCAGCTGTCACTTGCTATAGTCTCACTCCTGTGGATCTTCAACCTCTGCTGCTGACAAAACAGCTCATCTGTGGTTATGTAAAAATCCTGGATTTGGGTTCAGATTGTTTTTCTAGGTAGGGTGGCTGGCTCTAGTGCTTATGTTCATCAAGCAGGGAGCTGCAGTTGTCCCACAGAGTAGCCTCAGTGAAGCACCACTGTCTGTGCAGAATTCCCTTTTTTTTATTTTCTGCCTGTTGTTACAAATGGGGCTTTCAGACTGGAAACAAATAACAAAAATAAAGCTATGTGGTTAGAAGCACCACTCTAAAATGTCCAAAAATCATGTCTCCATGTCAGATCTAATGTTATTTTAGCATGATTTTGTTTTACCACTGTCTAGAGTAGTGGTTTGTTCCGATGGTAGGCTCCTTACTCTTGAGGAAATCACAGGCAGGTGAGGCGGTTGGTGGTGGTGCTGCAGTGATGGCTGGGATCTGCCTGTAGGTTTGGACAGTGCAGAGCACTTTTTAGGGAACTTTGTGGCTGTTCAGGTCTGACTGATGGTGGTGGGACTCAGTGGGGCTTGAACTGTAGCCAGTCTCATCTCCTAACCAGAGGCAGAGGGACCTGGGCCTTCTGCCCAGGGCGTCCTCCAGCTGGGGTCTGTGGCAGCAATACAGGAAGAAAGTGTGAGGGAGAAGCCAAGGACATCCCAATAGGAAACAAGAGGAATCAAAGTTGTTTGGTTTTTTTTTTTCCCTTTTTTATTATTTAATTTTAGAAGTGAGCTTTGTGGACCGTGGCAGAGAGGGGTTTTAAGGGGAGTTTTGTAAAGCATTAGGCAGTGTGAGTAGTTCTGTCCCAGTTCTTCTCCCCTCACCAATAAAAAAAGCCATGAAATCACACTCCAGAAGTGTTGTGGATGAACCCTTGACCTGTTGTGAAGGTGCATCCTGCCCAGCACCCTCAGGCTGCTGGCTCAGGTGTGACCAGGGCCACAGGTACAGGGAGCCATTGGCTGTCACCGAGCGCCGTTTGCCAGCAGTTTGGTCCCCAGCCCAACCTTTGAGCTCTCCTAGGGGGGAAGCACTGTATTGTCCATAGCACTCTGAAGACTAAACCCTTTTGGGATAACCACAGTAGGGAACTGTGACTGGTATTTTCTAAGTGTAGATATGTATGCTGTTCTCTCGAGGTAAGGTACTCTGACATATGTAGCATAAACTGGTCCTGCTGTTAAATGGGTCGATTATTAACTGAGCAGCTGTGTAGGGGGTAGCTAACTTTGAATGCATGAAATCACTGTTCCTCTGGATTTGGGATGGGAGGTAGGTACTGGCTGCTTGTGGGGGTACTTATGGTGGGGTAATGCAAGAGGGAAATGCAGGTGAATGAGAAAACTGGGAATTTTTTACAGCATTTTAAAGATGGAAATTGGTACCCATTCAATACATTATTCACAATGGTTTTAATCCCTTCTTTTGCCCAGTTTTTGCTACTTCCCCAATATTGTAAGCTGGAATTGCTAAATAGGAATCAGGGAAGGGAAACTGAGGGGAAAAGAAGTCTCTTTCTAAGATCAGAGATAGCCAAATTTCATTTCCTGACCTGGTGGTCTTGAACCACTGACTTTTTAGATGAGGCTCAAATTCAGGCCCGGGGTACGACATTACTGTCCCCTTGGAATCAAAGAGTCCCACCTGGCAGGTGACACTGGGGTAGCACTGAGCTCCTGGTGACTCCTGATCACAGTGCCCAGCCCAGAGGAACCAGCAGCACACACAGGTGGGGTGGTCTGGCTTTCTGTCAATCCTCCACGTTCTGAAAGAGCCACAGCATAAAACAACAATACTTCTGCCTTATGAAGTACCTTCAGAAGAAGAGAAGTGTCAGCACGTTGGGGAAGACACTCATTTCTTGCAAAGTGATGCATTCAGAGTTAGCTGCCTTTCTGAAACAAAAATAAAAAGAAATTCAATACCTACTGTATGTTACTTTGAAAATGTGAATAGTATTTTTATAGCTTGTTAAAGACACAGCTAGTTGCATTTGTAAATAAGGATAATGTTGCTTTTATTTTCCTTGTGGACACCATTGTTTGGAACATAATTGTCCTTAGGGTTGATTTGTATATAGGTAATTTGCTTGTGATTTAAGCCGCTCCTCTCCTTTGCTTTCTGTCCCTTCCCACCCTCTGGTTTTGGTTAGAAGTACCATTTTCAGCATTCTGTGTGATTCTGTGTTTTAGCACTGTTGTGGTGTGTTCAGACTTTCTGCACTTGCTTACACAGTAGGGTATGCCAATCGTGTGTGGCGTAATGTTACTTTAACCTTTTGTTTCTCATATTTTAGCTGTTGAGAATTATACACTGTTAAAATACTTACTGACCTGGGTTAATATTAGGTACATATTTTAGCATAATTTCCCTTCTTTTCATGGTTTCTCGGGTTTTTTCTTTTGGTTTTTCTTTTTTTTTTTCCTTTCCCTTCCCTTTTGTCTTGTTTGGAAGCTGGGAAGAAACCTGTGGATCTTCTCTTTGTGTGGTTCTATTCCCCACTCCCGTGTGCAGCCCGGAGTTTCTCCTCATGGTCCTTGGGGTAGAGCTTTATCTGTTTGTTAAGGCAAATGTAGACTGCGACCCACCTTGCATCAACCCACGCTCATCCCAGCTGAACAATTTGAAAACTGTTCTGCCTTTTTGTTACATGAATCTGTCAGAAATATATTTTTAATTTAATATAAATGAAATTCAATAAAATATGAAACAAAGTCTCTGTGCACAAGTGAAATCTCTCGGAAGGTGGCTTGAGTGCTGCCAGTGCCACAGAGTCCCATGGAAAGCCCTGGCGTGGCCCTGACCTGGGGCAGCCACACACGCCCTACACACCCTACCCCAGCAATCCCAGGGTTGTGCAGTTCTGAGCTTCTCACTCCTTTTAGAACAAACCACAGCCCACGAAGGTGCTGGTGCCCGTGCCCTGTGCCCCAGCTCACTCTCTGGGTGTCCAGTTGCAGCTCATTCACCCACAGCTGCCCTGGCTCAGCTGGAGTGATTTATCTGCTCAGCTTTTTGCTGGAGGTGGTAGAGTGTGGTGTGGGGGAATGATGCCTATGTATATTTAGACACATTTATTCAGTGCATACATAAAATCTAAGCCCAAGAAGCACATTATGCCAACAGGCACCCTCTGGGCATGCACTCCACACCTACATGCCTTCATCTCACACCCCAGCACCACAGCTTGGCCAGGGCTGGCTCTGCCTTTGGCAGCTGCACCCTTAAATAGAGTTGGAAAACATGTTGGAGATGCTTCCTATGCTCTCAGAGTGAATGAAAATATTCCCTCCCCTGGAGCTGCCAGGTGCCCTCAGTGCAATGCCCACTCTGTGGCTCATTTAAAACCCACGACACACACACAGACCTTTGAGATTTGACTGAGCCATTCCCTGCCAGTGCCACAGGTTAATTCCCATGGGATCTGGCACACAGCCTAACTCAAGCTGGTCCCACTGCCCCCAGTCTGCATCGCTGGCTGCTGAGCATTGTCCCACATTGCCAGGCCCTTGGAAGGCATTTTAAATTTACCTAGAAACCTGTAAAGGTCATTTGGCTCTCCGAGACACATTTTAAAACACTCCAGTCTCCCTGGATTGCAACTGTTTGTTTCATGAATGGCCTCACCATTTTCTCCCCAGCAGCCTGGAAAGGTCATTGCAGACACACACAGAGTTCTCAGTGCTGGAATCCTGGAGCATTCCCCACACAATTCTCAGTGCTGGAATCCTGGAGCATTCATTCCCTGCTGCCTCCAGGGAGCTGGAGCACAAGCTGTGTGTAACACCACCACGCACTCAGAGTGGGTTAGGGTGATGGAATTAAGCATTCCCACTGTCAGGAATATAAAGTCTGTTTTCCATAGGAGGGGAAGGGGCAGTGAAAGAGCCCTGCTGCAAGCCCACCCTTCCATGTCCAGCCACAAATCACAAGGCTGGAGCACACCCAGGGATACACACACACACACTGGTGGAGCCCCAGGTGCTGGAAACAGTGATTTGGCATCACTGAGATCTTCAAAATAAAACAGCTCACGATAGAACTCTAGAAATGCTTCAGAACTGAGCAAAACAAGTTTTAAGACACATGCAAACACACACCTCTTTTCCCCAAGTGGGTTTTACTTAACTGGCCGAAATATGAAGGAAAGAGTAAATCAGTCACCTATTTTCTAGTGAAATACATTAATTTAAAGCCCTCTGCTACTCATTCGGAGTAGCTTGGCAAAGGCCATGGGGTTCAGGTGTTTGAAGTGGCACTGGAAAGCACAGTGTAGCTTTTGCAAGCAGTTTCATGCTGTGTTACTAGAGGTGAAGTTCTTTTCTTGCATCCTCACATGTCAGTCTGGCCCATGGCTGCTCAGTGTTCAGCTCACTGAGGTTTGCAGAGGCAATACTGGCCAGCTGGCACATTTTGTCCCACTGCAACACGCCTGTGCCCTGAGCACTGGGGAAATTGGTTTTGCTCCCTCCAAATACAAAACAAGCAGCCATTGGTAGCACTGTAACACCTCTGTTAAGGCCTGGGACCTTCCCAGCAGGAGAGGCTGCTTAAGCAATTTTAGTAACAGCCCCAGAATTCAGACAAATCTCTTTAAAGCTTGCACTCAGTTTGCAAACCACACGAGGACTGTGGAGCTACTGAAGAGGCCAAATGAGCCTCTCATTTCAAACAATGCACTGACGTGAAGTAAAACAGGAAAGTGAAAACCATCAGCAAGTAAAAATCAGCTCAGCTCCACTGATGAGGCTGAGGCTACTGCAAGGTGCAGGAGCCTTTCCTGTATAATCTCTCAACAACTGGGCCAGCAACAATTTGGAAGCTGCTACCAGAAGCCAGGAAAAGTCAGAAGAGAGAAAACCAAGCTTCCCTTTGGTTCCTTTAACCTGCCTATAACACACTGCTCAGCCTAATTTCTCTGCCAGGCTGGCAGGGAGCCCATCCTTGTGGTGGGACAGGCTGTACCAGGCATTCCCTCTGGCTGGGCAGAAGCACAGGGCTCCGAGAGAGAGCCAAGAGCAGTGCTGCAAGGGCAGCGAGTAGGGAGCTTACCTGAAAAGCTGGATTTCTTCCCTGATCCCTTTGTTTTGGCAAATCCTCTCCTGGCACAGGAAGGCTGAGCCTGAAATGTGTCCTCCTGAGGCATTTTAAGGCCACATCACTGAATGTCTGCCAGCTGAACAACTGGGAATATTTTGGCTTCGGCCAACTAAAACATCTGCTTGGTCCTTTTTAAAATTTGGTGGAGGGTGGTGTAGAGGCAGTGGTGCTTTTTGGGGTTTGTGTTATTGGGGAAGCTTTCATTGGGGATTTTTCTTTAGCTCTGTATACAGATTCCCCCCAAGCAGGTTCCTAGGGATGCTTTGGAGTGTTGGTACAGCACCAGTGCATTCCCTGCTCCCTCCAGCCTGTCCCAAGTAGATAATCTGCTCTTCTGCAGTCAAAGCTTCTTTCTCCCTGGGGTGAAAATGATTTTAAAAGTTGGCCAGAAAGGAGGCAAAGCCATCAAACAACAGTTCAGACCTTTGCTCCTCACTCACCTGGGGTTTTGCTGTTTGAGTCTGAGCCCTCTCCAGCCTCCAGTGCAGCCACCAAGGAGATGTCCCTGTCCATGGCCACCACATAACACCCAGACTGTCTCAGCAGCCACAGAGGAAAGTGACATGGGACATGGTGGTTATGACACATAAAGGCAAATTGTGTGGGCAGTCATGGATGCCTGTGACAGCCCCTAGAAGAGCCCCTGAGACCACAGGGAGCCTCCACATCCTCCAAGAGATGATACTGCTGGGAACAGCTGGGTGAAGTCCCCAGCATTGCCACAGCCCAGCTCAGGACGCTGGCATGAATCTTTACAGGTGACTATTTAGAAAAAGAAATTAAATTATTACACTTAGAAAACTCTTTCCACGGTGTCTGCAGCTCTCCATCCCAGCCCATCTTCCCCATCAGAATGAGGCATTGATGGGTTTTTCACCCTGACCACCAAGTCTATCCAAAGCCTTTGCTCAAGGGCACAGCCAGCAATTCCAAAGGGGCAACCACTCCATACTCCAACCTGTCATGCCTGCTCACTGCTCCAGAAGGAGCAGCTGACAAACAGCCAGCACAACTGCAAAATGCTTCTCCCTATGATAAATCCTCCCCACTACTGTCTGCTTTTTTCACACCAAGAAAAGCCTTTGCTGTCATGCAAAGAAAATCTGTATGAGTTGCTTTGTGCAACACACTGGCAAGTTCAACAAGATTGTGGCAACAAGGGAAGAAGTCATATTTTCCTTTCAGCCACACAGCACAGAAATCTGCTTTGTCCCTGTCACACAGGCACTGGTTGCTGTGCCCCCTGCAAGGGCCTTGCACAGAGCTGCACAAAGGAGGAACAACAAAGGAAATATATTTTTCCTACAGAATAGAATTCACCATGATTTTTTCAGACCTCTTTACCAGCGTGTGTTCCTGGCAAAGCAAGGACCAAATGAGGGAGGGGATGGCCCAGGGGAGGGGAGGAGGGATGAACAAATAGTTCCATAAGAAGCATCTGAACATTTTGTGCCCTGCTGCTTTGGTACCTGTGACTTCCTCTGTGTCTCTGCCTCTGACCCTGCTGGTCCAGCTGGGGCTGGCACTGCAGGACTCCCCCTGCTCTCCTCAGCAGCTGCATCCTCATCCTCATCCCCCTGCTCCTCATCACACCCTGCAGCATGGCACAGGGAAGCCAGCCTGGAAAGCCACAGGACACAGCTCCAGTGAAATCCAGCTACTGAAACACAGCTCAGTCAGCAGTGAGTGCTCCTGCACCATTGCCTCTGAGAGACACAGAGCAGCACCTGGGGATGGTAACACCTGCCCTTGGCTCCTCCTTTGCCAGGGAGGGTAGTAGTTTTCCACGGAGGAGTTGTTTCCTTATTCTATTACCTTCTAACATGGCAAATGGCACATTTGGGTTCCCCAGTTGTGCTGAGTGCCACATCCTTGATTTCTGTTTCAAAGGAGCTGTGGCACCCCCAAATCCTGGCAAAGCAAGGGAAACAAACCTTAGGGATACACAACCAATATGACTGAACACTGAGGCCACTCTGCCTGCACTGCTGTCTGTGAGATGTGATTTACACATGAGGAGAAACCCAGCAGGAGCCTGTCCCTGTCAGTGCTGCCTGTGTGGAGGCCCTGACTAAGTAAGGTGTTTCTGGAGGCCCCTGGACAAAAAAACAGAGGCAGGGGCACCAGCCCACGAAAAATGCCATTTACCCCAGCACCGCATCCTGTGCAGTTTGGTCTGAGTGACCTGAACAGAGAGCAGGGAAGCAGGAAAGGAACTGAGAAATATTTTCTTGACTGAATTTGCTGCTTTGCTAAAAGCAGTGTTTGGTGGGGCGGTGGTGGCTTCCAACCAGGAGCCAGGAGTCGTGGAAGGAAGTGGGGACCACAAAGCCTCTGAGACCCCAGCAAATATGATATCAGCCAGACTTAAACAGGAGTGGTTTGTGTATCTGGGGCAGATATATTGTGTGTCCTGCCATTAGATGTATTGTCTTGGCCAGAAGGGAGAAATGAGGCAAGAACTTTCTTTCTCTGCTGTTTCATCTGCTCTATGCAGAATTGTCAGATCATGCAGAAATACTAAGCATCAGACAATGAAATGTTTGCACTGCATTTGCATTGTTTCCACAGCAGAGTAAAACATTCTCATTTTGACTGAAGGTATCCCTTAACCTCAAAGGAGAAAATGATTGTGCATGGAAGGCAGGACTGATGACTGAGTAGGTTTCCAGGGCTGGTCCAGAGCACAGTTACCATGGCCTGAGCTGGCTCCCAAGTCCTCAAGGGCAGCAGAGCCACAAGCTGACCCTGCCAGGCCCTGCCTTGTCAGCACCAATGTAGTCACTGGCCTCAGGGGATGGGCACAGACCGGGCAGACATGTGGATAAGGCACACCAAACATGCCATGGGAGTGCTCATTGAGGCAGAGGACACAGCTGTGTGCACCAGTGAGGCTGGAGAGGTGGCTCGTTTGTCTGAAGAGAGCTCAGGTGTGCTGCCACTCCCTTCCCCACAGTCCTGTGCTCTCCAGCTGTTTTTAGCCCTGTTTCTGTACCTATGCCACAGTGGCCATGTGACCACTTCAGCACACAGGGATATGTGACATGGAAAAATAACTCAGTGTCAGGGTTTTACTGTTCCTGCTGCTTTTTTGTTCTTTGAGCTGTACCCAGTGGCAACCAAAATCTGTGAGCAAGGAGTTTCTGATGGGTCTGATGTCACAAAAATTCACAAAGAAGATTGCAGGTGGATGGAAGCCAAGCATTTGTAATGCAAATGATTAAGAGTGGCTATTTGTGTCCCAGCACAGAGGCTGAAACACCTGAGGCTGCAAACCCCAGTGCTGCAGGGGTCTGCCTACATCCCCTGCATCCAACCACCAAATGTGGGAGACATGATGGAAACATTAATCTCATAAATGATTCAGCTGATATAATTGTGTATTTCTTTGGAATCCAAATACTGTTCTGGGTCTCTCTTGGTAAGTAAGGCAAAACCCCACTGAACTTTAATGGCATGGAAGAACTTTACCAGGTGGCTCTCTGAAACTGCAATAGTTAAAATAAGTTAGAATCCAAAATTATCAGAGCTCAGAATAGCGAATTATTCCGTGGGTACCTTTGTGCAGGGAAGCAGCTTCACTTCAGTCAAACAGAATGGAGAAACAATGGAGCATGTTTCCTGTCACATTAGAAATATTCTTTAGCTTTTAATAAAGACAAAAAGAGGAGGAGTAGGTGGATATTTTAGAAGCTATTATTCAATAGTTTCTAATGGTATCTACAGTAATTTGGGAATAATCTTGAGGAATGACATCAATAACACAAGAGATGGGCTATGTCTCCTGCTGCTTCTTGCAACAAGGGCAACACAAGGAAGATTAGGAAACCTTGGACAGCACAATGGGCTCAGCCATCCCAGGCTCCAGTGCCTTTCTGAATAACAGATTTAAAATGCTTTTGAACTTACCAGGAGAATGAAGACTTTGGATTAAAGCCACAAGGCAGGCAAAGGATAGCAGGAGATGCTTTGCCTAAGTGCCAGAGCCAACAAACAAACCCTGATCTCCTAATTCCCAGGCCAGGGACCTGCTGAGCAGGTGACCACCTTGTATTGCAGCCAGCATGGGCACCTGGGGCTGCACAGGAAGCTGGAAGGGGACAAGGGACCCCAACCAACCCAACAGATAACCCAGACCATTGACCAGATCACACTCAGTATATAAAGCAGGGGGGTGGAAGGAGGAACATTCAGTGTTTTGTCTTCCCACGTCACTGGTACATGTGAAGGGACCCTGCTCTCCTAGAGATGGCCAAACACCTGCCTGCCCATGGGAAGGTGAAAATTAAGTCCTTGTTTTGTTTTGCCTGTTTGTGGCAGCTTTTGCTTTACCTGTTAAACTGTCTTTGCCTCAGCTCCCAGTTTTCCTCACTATTATGTTCTGATTCTCTACCCTGTCCCATCGGGTGCAGCTGAGTTTGGGTTAAATTGTGACACACTCTGTTGTGCTCACACTCCCTGCTGCCAGATCTGAGAGCTGGGTGAGAAGGTATGTGGGTCTACATTACTTTTGAACTCATTGAAGAGGTGATATCTTTTGGGTTTCCATACCATCCTTTCAAAATCCACCTGCTGTGCTTGGCAAGCTGGCAGTGAGACTCTGGAAAAGTGCATTGGGATGGCAGACAGCAAACCCAGATATCAACGTGCCACAGATCCTGTAAAGAAAGGGCTTAGACCTTAACCCCAGCATGGTTTTGTTGTGTGCTAGGTTTGGAGAAAGTAGGGAGGTGCTAGTACAGCCCTGCCACATCAGAGGTGCTCATAGCCACAGCTGCTTTGCAAGTCCAGCTGGAGACCAGAGCATTGCTCTCTTGAGGAAAAGGAAATATTTGTTCTTCACGTGTACCACTAATGACAACAGAGACTTTAGATTTACCATACCTTCCTTTGGGTGTAGACAGCCTCTGAAACCATCAGAGCACACAGCTCTTCTTCTGGTTGTGACTGGCACCAGTTTCACCATGTCTGCAAAACACATCCTTGTAAACTCATTTCCTGCCTGCCTCATTTGTGACAGGAGGCTAGGACTGCTGTGAAGAACTAACACAGGCTGGGACTGCTGTGAAGAACTAACATAGGGACTTCTGAGGTTGCTGCCAATCCAGCACAACCAGAGGGTTTCCTTCAAATACCAAGAAAATCACTTTTCAAGAGCGTCAGTGCATGGGACATTACCCCAAATGAGAATTTCTGCAAGGTGCAGTGCCTTGTGTACTGGAGGACCTCCAAGTTGAGCTGGAATGAAATCTCTCCCCAGGGGAAAAGCCACAGTGCTTGGATTCATGCAGCAGCAGTGGAAGATCCATGCAGTCTGCACTATGTGTGCTTGTCCCACAGCAGGCTGTCATCCCCAGAAGTCACTGCAGGGTATCACAGGGGTGTGCAGGGTTATTGCACAGACAGGGCATCTCCTGACACTCTGGAATGGTCCCTTTTCATTAACAGCTGGACTTTGTACAAGTAGCTGTAATATTCTCACTTCCTTCTGATGGAAATAGACACATTTACTAGACATTACTGACATAACACTAGAAACTTTCTGGTCAGATGAGGGCACCAACAGCTCAGTCAGAAGAGGAGACAAGAGAGAAAATGTCCTTGTTCAGAAAGACTTTGTGCCCTCTTGCTATGCTTGTGTGGTCCCACTGTGCCCATAGGGATCCCTTCCTTGATCAACAGCCACTTTTCCTTTAAAGTAAGTCCAGAATTACCCTGTCAGGACACTTCCCCACCATGAGGTTAATGAAGAGTCCACCAGATGGGCAAAACAGGGGAAGTCTCAGTCTTAAAGTTTGTCACTTAAATACCTCTTCACTGGAAAGCACTGATTGTTGAACAGGAAAAAACAATTGAGTCTACTGGGAAGTAAAGTGCCATCTATTACATTAGTTATTTCTCCCCATGCTCATTAACCAGGACACCAGAAGCAAAAGTTAGTGACATTTATATCAGGGAAAAAAAGCAGAGGGGTCTCTTTTCCTTTGCCCCACAGAACCAAACCTGAAAAAGAGAGAAGGATGATGACTTTTCAACTTGATTAATAATGCAAAACCTGAGGAAGGTGAGCCGGGCAGAATCCTGAAGAGAGATTGCAAGAAGATGGATTTGCTGATAGTACACTTCTGCCTCCTGCTATTCCTCTCTTGACACAGCGTCTGCTGCCTACCAGAGCAATCATATCCGAGTGTAATTGTCTAACAATTTTTCCACACTGAGGAAATAGTTCTGATTACAGACATTAACAAGTTTAGGCATTAAGCTTCCTCACTGTAATTACCCTTGAGCTTAGTCTCACAAATGAATTAATGTGCTGATCGCTTGGACTAATAGAACAAGCAAAAGGGTGATGAATTGCTTCCAAATCAGTTAAAATCAAGCGTGACATCATTTAATTAATTTCAGAGCTTGAGGGGAGGAGAAAGGGGGTCAGCACGATGCTGAAAAGAAAGGTCTCTCTCCCTTAGCCATTTCTTTCGAGACAGAAATATGCAAACAGGGGAGGATGGAGCTGAGCAAAGGGAAGAGGTGCACCAGGTGAGAAGGAGGATGCTGAAGATGTAACTGTACAATTTCTGTGTTTGAGCAGGCAGGCCCAGGTGGCTGCGTGACCAATTCAGTACAGCTGACAAAGGTGCAGTGCATGGATTTCTCCTGGCTGTGAACAGATGCATTGGTCACCTCACTCTGAATTTTGGTCATTCCTGAATTGATACACAAGCCCTGCTTCTCCCCCAAGCAGAGGGCCCACTCCTGGCCTTCCCAAGGGTCCCAGTTCCTCTGTGAGTGCTGAGTGTCTGATGACAGCACTGCCAAAACCCCTCACCATGGTCATGTATCCTGGCAGGGGATCATTTGCCAGGCTGTCAGCACAAGGCTTGGCTGGCCACTGCTACCAAGAACAGACTATTACCCTCCTTGACTTCTCCTCCCAGTCAGGTTTTTTTAGAAGGGAACAAAAGGAGTCAATGGAAAGGACCAGTTTGGCCCAGTAAAAACAAAACTGAACACTGCAACGAAATGGTGGCAGGGGTTCAAAACTTGGCACTGATGCCTTTTGAAAATCTGGCCATGCATTGCTGGGGACCCAGCACTGCACTTGGTGGGCAAGCCACCTCTAGGGCTCTAGAGAACTGGAAGGGAAAGCAAAAAATGTAATCTGGTTGAGAACTGATTTTTAAGAGCAACTAAACTTCCAGCACAACCCTCCTGTCAATCACTTCCTGAAAGTCTGGTGGGATGAACTTCTAACTCAGAGGGAATTATTCACCTGAGCACCGTAGGGGATCTGGGCCTTTTTTTGTACTTCTGTTCTCCAGGTGCAAAAGGTAGGAATAAAAAAATCCCACTCATCTCGGAGGGATGAAAGGTTTACAAAATGCTCACAAGCTGTGCTACAGGGGGAGGTGCTCTCCTAAGCATCTTGCAGGGACTTCTTGGCAGCATGACAATGCCATGGTATTCTAATGGCAAGAGAGGGATTTGCTTTTACAATATGACATTTGCCAGACAATTAACGTGAAGAGCTGTGTGCTATAATAATTTTTAGTACTAAACACACACAGTAAAAATAAATGTTTAAAGGTACTTTTTTTTTAAATATAAGACATGATGCTTTGCACATTATTGAAAGAATCCTTACTGCTACCATAAGGTTCAGTTCAAACTGTGTAATTATTACACAGAACTTTTTTTCTCCCATTATATATTAACTGCACCTAAGAGATGCAGAAATGAAAGATCTGATCTTTCATAACTTAATGGTTGGAGAATCTGCTCTGTGTGTTCCTTCTTTTACTTCTGTCATAGTCAATGATGGTCTGAGAGACTAATAAAAACAAATGTCTGAAATAATAAATATCTGAAACAGATAAATATCAAAAATCTAAACCAGAAGAGAAACATCTGAAAGAAGTGACAGAAGAGAAATATCTGAAACAGATAAATAAAAATGTGTTATGCACTTATTGTCCAGTGTCACAGAAACATTACACTCACAAGCTACAGGGAGAGACAGGAAATCACATAATGATTCCCAAGTATTCTTCAATTTCCACAGGACTCCTTTCATCACTTCCCAGACTGGATGTAAGGTTTTGGAATTGTCATCCTGCAGCCCACAAACATCAAACAGGAGGCATCCAGGAAGATGCAGCAAAACCAGACACAGAGGCCTCCCCTTCTATATTCAGAGGGTGTTCTTGTATTCATGTTAATATTTTAGATCACCTCAATGCCAACAAGATTGCAGACAGGATGTTTCCTGTACTTCCTTTTTTCAATAAGATAAAACCAAAATCCTTGATGCCCTGGTCCTGATCCCAAATGAAAACCTCACCTCTCCTATAAAAACCAGCTTCCCAAGAGAAGGCCTGCTGGGAACACAGGCTTTGGCACTACCACCAGAGCTGTGGGGGTGAGATGCTGGACCTGCCATGCAAGAGTTATGTGACTTTGACCTGGTCTTCAGCTCAAATCATATGGGAGGCTGATAATCTGGATTTATAGTTAATCTGGACCTGGAGTCATGCCCTAAAGTGCAAACCCTGCCTTAGGAGGTTTAGAAGGAAATGCTCCCCAAGAGGAGAAAGCCCCTGGGGCTGATGTCACATGGAATGCAGGAATCCTATCCCAGCAGCCATGTCCACAGTGTCTGCATTTCTAGTTTAATATTCATGGCCATGCAAACAAATTCCTCTAACTGCAGCTTCAGCCCAGCCAAGGTGACTGACCTTCTTCATTAAGTGCTTCCAAATTTCCAATCTAGCCAGGATATGAAAGATCTGTGCTAATTATAGGTTTGTTGGGAGGTCAGAAGTGCAGAGGGGAGATAAGGGGGTTTCTGATAGTTATTTAAAGGCACAGCATCACCTTCAACAGGGCTTTGGGCTTACACTGATGTACTGTGCTAGTCTCTGTTATTCAGGTCAGGTTATCCAAAAGCAGAGCTAAAATCTGGGAGGGCTTCAGATAATGGGACTTGCCACTGATTCAGATCACCAAGGTGAAGCTCAGTAGTTTCAGGAGACACCCTCTCTGTGCCTCCCCCTGATTTTTGTCCCAGGCCATTCTAAATTCTGAACATCTGGGACCCTTGTAGATACCATAATACCATCCCAAACTGTGTGTGCACAGCACTTACAAAAAGTGCTTAAAACATAATGGCTTGTTAATTTAACATATGTCACCACAGAAGTGATATGAGCTCTTTCCCTTTTATATCCCTTTCAGTAAAGCACATTTTGAAACTCACTGACCTTTATTCTTTCCTTCTTTTTTTTTTTAAGTTCCCTGGCATTATGTAGGAAAAAGCCATCAGTGTGAAGAGGAATATAATGTAGCTTATTACCACTAACAAGGGAATGGCCCATAATTCTAAAGGGACAGAGCCTCAAGTGAGCTACGAAGGTCATCTTGTTGCATCCAGAAGGAAAATGCAATACTGACTGTGCCACACTTCCCATTTCAGACACATTACAGTCTGCTTTCAGTTTTGTTGCAATAAATAGTAAAAATAAAAGGTTTTTCTTTCAGATAGAGTTTCACACACTAGGTCCTCCTCACTTTGGGGGGATTGAAGGTAAACATCTGTCTGGATTTTCCAGCGCTATTTATATTCCTCTGGATTTGCTGGTGAGTTTGTTTGTGAATCTTCAGGACCTGACTCCATATCCAGCCACTACTTCTCCCTGCTGGAAATACTCAAACCTCTCAGTGGGTAAAGGCACAAACAGCAAACTTACAGGCTTGACCAGGGTTACCTCCAGAGCTCTCCAATAATATATTGTTTAGTTCCTGGAAATCAGTCTGTGCTGTGATCCCCCAGTGCTGCTTCCTGCAGCCACGAGCCTCGGAGCAGTGTTAAAAGATGGCAGTGCTGTGCTAAAGCCAGTGTGGCATGAACAGGTCACTGGAGGGACCAAGCTGTAGATTATGTGCTGGACAAATACTCAAGGCTCAGGAAGACATTTTAAGCCTCAGGCCATGGGATGAAGATAAACAGCAGTTTACCCTCCCAGCCCTTCCTGCATCAGGGATGTGCCAGAGCCCTGCTGTGGGTGAGCACTGGGGAAAAGCATTGCTGCCCTCTAAGAATGGAGGTTTTCTTTTTGTCCTTGCCACAAACACATCAGTGCAGTGCTGCAGTCACTGGTAACTGGGCTATAACTGGGATTAGATACCTTTTTCCATATCCCCCTTCCCTGGTCCACCTTTGTACAGCCCTCAGAGAGCCTGGGGGAGGGAAGCTGAGTTGAACCTTCCTCCTCTGTCTCAGTGCTGAGAAGCTGTGATTTTGGCCTTGCTAAATGGCTCGGGATTTGTGTTCTACAGCTGTAGCAATATTTTCCTTGAGTTGGTTTCAAGAGGAATATCTTCTTTGGGTGGGATGATGTAGAATAGTAAAAGCTAGTATTTTCCCTCACATCACTATCCTCCTCCCCAGTTGTAAACCATGTAAAACGGTGTCAGGAAGAGTTGTGGCACTACCAAAACTTCATTTTCAGAATGACAATGAAACATTAAGAAGATCCTGATCCCACTGTTTCATCGAGTCAAAGAAAGGGCACATGCAAATCCATGGTCATGTTCAGGCTTGAAAAAGAAAAGAAC
The DNA here is from genome assembly GCF_024509145.1 of Vidua macroura. Classification (NCBI taxonomy): domain Eukaryota; kingdom Metazoa; phylum Chordata; class Aves; order Passeriformes; family Viduidae; genus Vidua; species Vidua macroura. The sequence continues at coordinate 6,741,933 of NC_071577.1, forward strand.
ACAGCAAAAAATATTGGACCATTCTGGGCCACATACCTAAACATCAACTCCTTATCACTAACTAGTTCCTCACTAATTGATGAACAGTTTTTTTTTTAGCAGCTTTGCCAAACATTTGACCCTTCAAGTAGGAAAGACAAACTGCAATGCTGCATAAGTAACAAAACCCAGGGAGCATCCTCAAGGCTGATTTAATGATACAGAAAGCCAAAGAAGCCGGAAGAGAAACTGTGGTGGAGCAGCATTTCTGTCCATTCCCAGAGGACCTGAGCTAATTCCTCCTGTGAGAGGACTGGCAAGTGGCAAAACACAGCACCAGCCTCTGAACAACAACCCTGCATGTCCCAGCCTAGAGCCACAAAACTGCTTTTGGCTGAGGAGGGTAATGTCACCAGTGGTGCTAATCATACAGCATCTTGGACAAAAGCCAGTCCTGCTGAAGGCAGTGGCTCTACTCTAGAAAGGTGAGCAGCAGAAAGCTCTGCCAAATTCAAAACTTTGGCGCGTCTTCCTATTTGGCCACATCCCTCACTCCCTGGTCTGAACAGTGACAGAAGGAGATGGCTAGAGAAACTCCTTCAATTTTTTAAATAACAAGCAACACTGTCAATGAGTAAAAAAATGTAATTTTGTTTCTGGTGTATGTAGATACCCCCTTCCTTTCAAAAAACCACTATCTCTTCCTAGGTACTCCCCAGATGTCAGTGTTCTGTGTCAGTCCTGGCAGGGATGAAGTCTTGCAAAAATATAATAGAGAAAAAAAAAAACCTTTTAGTCTCTATTAAATGGATGGATCAATTAAATCTGTTAAGATGGTTTCTAATCTGCCACCACTCTGAGACAGACACAGGAAATGTTTCCAGTACAAACTAACAACACCAGCACTAACTGTATTCTTGTTAAAGGTGTACATTTCATATGCTGACAGATGTACTAATTTTTTATACTTATTCTCTACTCACATCTCTATCTGCCTGAAGTATTGATCCATTACAGAAAATCTGTGCTTTTGCTCTCAGTTTTCCTTCTTCCTTAGTCAGGAACTGAACTGATTGCCTCTGGGGATCACAGGGATATCTAAGCTACAAATCTGAAGGGAAAAGGTAACAGTTCCTATCCCTGCTTCACATACAGCTAGCCCTACAAATGCTCCCTGCCAGCTGCTTCAGCCTCTTGCTGCTTTTCATTTTAATTCTTTTAAATTACAGCTAAGCAACCATGCAAATTGTCCGATGCCAAGTTCCTCCCTTTCCTCTTAGAGAAGCCAGCACAATTTTCACTGGTGCAGCTCTCAAAGGAGAGCAGAAATGGGATATGACACTAAGCACTGAGTGCTCCCTGGCTTGACAGGCCACATTCCCTTAGAGCAAAAGAAGCAGCCAAGAAAACCCCAGAGAACATCTGCATTTGGATTTCTGCACACCTAAACTGTTTGCAGAGGAAAGAGCAGTTCAGCTTCCTCATCACCCTTTCAGACTTGACTGCCCTCTCCTCTCCACAAATGTGAGCTGCTCCTACTGGAGCTGTGTGGAACCCACCTCCTTTTGCTGGCACTGCAGGGACCCACTGCAGTCTGAGCAGAGGCTCTTGGCCTTCAGTTCTGCTGCACTTCCCTGAAGACTTTGTCTAAGACATCCCCAGATGTCTAATATTCATTTTATGCACAATTGTACTTTTTTTTTTAATTGAATCTTGTTGGAAGTTTTGCAGCCATGGAGGATTCTGCACCCAAATATAGACTTTGTTCTGTTACCTGGGGAAATGTCCCATATCCAAACAGCAGAAGAAACTTAAATGCTTCCGTGAGAGGCAAAGCAGCTTTTATTAAAATATGTAACAGCACCCCATTTTTGTGTTAGAGGGCTGAGAATGGGGCCCAGATGCTATAAATCCAGCTTTATTTGCTTACACATGGCATTTCCCTGACTACTACCATTCTGAACCAGCCAAATCTGTCAATCTAATGGAGATATATGGGCAGTAAAAACATGCACTGGAAAACTACTGGCACGTTGTACAAAGTGATCAGATTTAATCAGCTGATAAATTATTCACTTCAATGGAGAGTCAAACCTATGACTTGAATCTATTTATGGATGTCCGATTAGTGCAAGTAATTTTCCATTGCTTTATTATGTTTGCTAATACATTATGAAAACCGTGTTGTGATAATACTCTTGCTTAAGTCATTTTGCTGTAGGAGCACACACCAGAAAGCTCGTTCCAGCCAAGGCCAGGGACATGTTCCAGGGGGCACCACTTAGTTACACACCACTGTGCTCTTTCCAGGGGCTTCTGCAGAGCCAAGTTGCCAAGAGAGTGGGGATTTCATTTAAGGGAAGCTATTACACTGCCAGGCTCTCTAAGTGGCACTGCTCTCTTTTCAGACCCAGCTGCCACTGTGACAAAGTGCAGCAGGAGGGCTGTCCTGGCAGCCCCCCAGACCATGATGGATGTCTCTGGTGCCTGGAGGGGGAACACAGCAGTAAATTGCATCACACCATTGAGTATTTGGGTAGTAGCACAAGGCCACGAGAAGCAGCAGCATTGATGCAACAGAGCTTGGCAAATCAAGTCCTTGGGGCTGCAGGCAGACCTGGGAGCCAAAGGAGTCTTAGGACTGTCACATCTAACTCCCGTGTGAGAGTGGCCTGAGCATTTCATCCCATTAGCCTGTACTGAGGTCACCCTTCCACAGCTGCTTGCAGGTACACAACAGGAACAGGCACAAGGCAGCATGATGAAGAAAAGCCTTGACTCCATCACTTCTTCTCTGCTGCTCCAGACTCACCACATGTCCAGAATCAAGGCTTGCACCCCAGAAGGCCTCAAATAAGTTTTCCTGGCTTTGGGGAGGACTGAAAGGACTGCAGTAGCACATGTCACACCTGAAGAGCCCCAGGTACTTTGCCCTGGGCAGTGATGCACTTTTGAAAAGGATCAAGAAGGAAAGAAGCCAGAACTGAAGAAAGAGCTGGATGGCACAGGTCTGCCACCAAGCCCATCCTGGGCCATGATTTTGGAGAATGTTCATCTCAACAATCCATGTGAAAAGTCCATGGCACTGGGGCACCCTGCCACCAGCCTGACTCTTCCCTGCCCTTCTGTGCCCTTCCCCACAGCACAGAGCTCCCAGCTCCAGTCCCCTCATGCCACTCTCTTTTTATTCTACACAAAGTGTTGGTCTCCCTTTCCTGCAGCCCATGGAAAGCATTGCTTGCTGAAACTGCAAGAATTGTGCTTGAAAGAAACAGGTAATTGTTATAAATGAGAGCAACAGGAGCAAGCAAAACAGGAGGAGCCCAAGTTGAGCAGGTTCTTAGGTCAGTCCTATGATAATTCCTTCTCTGCCATAGGACAGGGAAAATTCTCCTCAAGAGGCAATGTAGAGTTTACCTATTTTTCACCTCTCTTCTGTGAAAGTCAAGCAGGTCAAAGAATCAAAGGCTTAACCTTGCAGTGACACCACAGCACTGAGAAGCCCCAGGCAAGACTGGGCTGACACCTGAGCAAGAAAAGGCCATGAGGTTCACATCCCAGAGCCAGCTGCAGGCACTGGCATGGCAGGGACCTGAACATTCTCAAATTCCTCTGTGTTTTTGGCATTGTTTAATTTCTGATGGTTTTCCCCTATTATCTGTACTTTTTGACTCTTGCCAGTGTGCTGAAGCAGAAGGATCCAGCTGTGCCAGGAGCCAGGATAGGGCTGAACAGCTGTCCTGTCATCCACAGGGCAATTATGGCTGGCACTACCTCAGGTGGGCACTGCCCCCCTTTTCCAGCCACATCCATTCTACAGGGCTGTGTTTAGTGACCTGGCTTAGGGTCAGCAACTGAAAAGTGCCAGACTGACACTCACCCTTTTCAGACACAGGGAACTGCTCCCTGACCCCACACACTTCATCCACCAAAGGTGTGAGGTGGCTCAGCTGCTGGGTGAGAAATGAGGCAAAAGCACGGCACAGTCTATAGCTAATGGAGGTTAACTCCACACTCAACAAGCACATTGCCTCCAGCAACAGCTTCCAGCTGCAAAAAGCCCGGGGTGCCTGGAAGCGTGGTCTCCCAACAGCCACGCTGCCCTCTGGGGCACAGGTCCCTCTCTTAACACCACACAAATGACATTAGAGGGAGGCAGCTGGGAGTGAGGAGGCAGGGGAGAACCTTTTGTTGAGACTGCGGAAATTTTCAGTAAAATGAAAACAAATTGCTCTAAATAAACCATTTGTCACAGTCTGATTACTCTGCTGCCACTCTGGGAACACCAATTTGTCATGCTAGATCAGGATAACAGCAGGCTGACTGTAGGAGATGGCATCCAGCCGTCTGGCTCTCCTTCCTGCAACTCCTGAGAGCAGCGGGGATCTCCTGAGCTCCTTCCCAGTGCCCATCCCTCCCTGTGGGGCAGGCACACACTGGGGTCAGTGCAGCCAGATCCACACTGAGGACAGACCCATCCTCCCAGCAGCCTCTTCCATCTCCTGCTACTGCAGCCTGAGATCTGTCCAGTATTCTGCTTTTATTTAGCCCAGTGTGTTTACCTGGATGTCTTAGGTTGCAAATGCAAGACCTGGCTGGGGCTGTGCATTCTATTTCCCATCTGTCAGAGCTGGGGCAGTTCTCTCCTGTTAATGGGGCAGGTTTCTTTATCTCTTCCACAACCAATCCCCCCTCCAGGAGATCTCTTCTGTTCATGGCCACTGAGTGTCCCTGCATGGCTGAGAAAATTCCATCATCCCATGGGGAGATGCTCTGCCCAGGGAGAGGAGCCAAGCATTCCTACCTGGATACAATCTGACTCCTGCAACACCACAGAGCCTTTGCCCACTGCATTCCCAGAGGAGCAGCTTTCTTCCCCACTGCATTCCCAGAGGAGCAGCTTTCTTCCCCACTGCATTCCCAGAGGAGCAGCTTTCTGCCCCACTGCATTCCCAGAGGAGCAGCTTTCTGCCCCACTGCATTCCCAGAGGAGCAGCTTTCTGCCCCACTGCATTCCCAGAGGAAGACCAGGCCCATCTCCAGCAGCCCTGGAGCTTCAGAGGAAAACTCCAGCCTTGTCCAGGATCCCTGCTCCAGCAGAAGCACAGCTGGCACTGCAGGAGGGCTGAGCCACCATGGAATGGGACTGCTGCCACCACCCTGACCCACAGGGTGTCAGGGCCTGTTCTGACTCTGGCAGTGTTGTTCTGTATTACTGCTTTTTAAATTTTATTTTTATTTTCTTCCCTAATAAAAAACTGTTATTCCTGCTCCCATGTCTTTGCCTGAGAGCCTCTTAATTTCAGAATTATAATAATTCATATGGAGGGAGTTTACATTTTCCATTTCAGGGGAGGCTCCTGCCTTCCTCAGCAGACACCTGTCTTTTCAAACCAAGACACTGGACTACAAGGTGCCTACAGCAGGGATTGCCTCTGGCACCAGTGGTTGGCATAAAATTGCCCTGAACTGAATTTTGGCACTGAAGTGACCCAGCAATACACCTACTGGTCATCATTTCTCTTTAAAACTCCATGCTTCCTGTTAGCTACACCTTCAGGAATGCTGCAGCTGAGCCTGGCCCAGTCCTGATCCACATTTCCCTCTCCTTGGTGATACCTCATAAGCTTCAACATTCTGTAGGTGGAACAATTAGAAAAGAACAAATAAACAGAGGGAAAAAAAAACCCAAACTAACAAAATGCTGCCAGACTCATATTTAAAGAAGTGTTTAAAGAAAGAAGATTAATGTCAGCAGGCAGCAAGTAAGGATTAGCCAAAATTCATAAAGCATGGGAAAACAGCATAAAAACATCCCAAGTTCAAGAATTAATTCCCTTAGCATCACTGTCCATAGCTAATAAACAATAATTAGAGTCTCTCCTGTTTGTATCACCCTTAAATGATGCAGCAGTTTGTAATGCTGAAACAAAACAATTAACTCCAGTCCAAGTAAAAATATCTTTCAGCCACTAAAAAGGACAAAAGCCCTCAAAATGTGATTTTGGGTTAATGCACCATTCACTCCAAAACAAAATGCTTCATCTCAGATTATTGATCCTTTTTCTAAACCTCTTCTCCTTTTAAAATGGTCAGTCAATATTTAAATAAAGAAATGCCTTTTTGAAAGAAAAGCTAAACAAGTTTTCTTTGCAAACCAAAGAAATGAACTAGCTGAGAATTTCCTTTTATGTTCTTTTCCATTCAGGGACTATTAGGGTTTGCCAGGTCCCCACTGAGCCAAGCAAATTATGTATTTTCTTTCTTCTTTACTGATGAACTATATGTTCTCAGCTTTTCCCACTGCTCCTCTGGCCAGCAGCAGATGGGAATGCCTGGACCTGTCACCCACCACACAGTCCTGGTTCAATTCCTCATCTGAAAGTCACAAAATCTGGGAGGAAGAGGCAAGGAGAGATTCCAGAACACATCACCCCCACAGAACAGCAGAAATCAAAGCATTCAGTACTCACTGAAAGAACTGTGGGGTATTTTAACAGCATAGGAATATTCCATGGCAAGGAAAGACAAAATGTTCCCAAATTATATAAATGCTTCCTTGCTCTCAGTCACTGGGCCCAGAGCCCTGGGAATGGCCCTCAACCTGTAAGCACAGCAATCTGCTCTGCCACATGGGTCCCCAGGTGCAGAGCTGTCAGTGTGAAGTGAAGTGTTTAATGGAAAGTTGCTCAGCACACACACTGGTGGCACTGGTGGCAGTGCCACTGCTGGCCACTCTACTTTATCCCCTTTGATTTTAGGGACTGTAACATACCTTCAATATTAGCAATTCCTTTTTTAACTGAAAGGATTCCAACCCGGAATTCCAGGGCACCAGAAACATTATCTTGAGTACTAAGCACAAGGTGGGAAGTGTGAGGCTGAGCAGAGAGCAGAGATGAGGCAGAATTCCCTCAGAGCCCTGGTGATGTTCTGGGGCTTTCATGTCGAGTGCTTTTTTTTGACTTGGGCACGCAGACTTTTATTTATACACAGAGATCAGAGCTAATTAGACATGCAACAGGTCTCTGCTGGAGCTGATAGTGTTGTACAGGGTGTGATTGCTGCCAGAACATTTTGGATTCAAGGCAGGCAGTGTGGGCGCAGTACATTTATCTAAGGGCTTCCAGGGGTTGTAAACATCAGCATTATCTTTAGTAAGGATGGCAGGAAGATGCAAATTCTTACCTTGTTCTAGGAAAACACCTGACAGCAGCTCTTACAATGTAAGGTGTTCTCTCCAGCAAGTGAAAGGTGTGTGAGGAGGGCAAGGGGAAGAATTCAGCCCATTTTGCTGCTTCAGAAGGGGCCTGAGGCACAATTCAGTATTCATACATCTGCCTTCCCCATTTTTTAAAAGTATGGTTGAGTCTGCTGAGGTAAACGTTGCATCCTAAAGAATAAAGCAAGAAAATATCAGCTACTCTGGAAAGTTAAACAGAGTAGTAACTGTGCTTTTGTTTTGTTGCTCTCTAAGTGGTTTGATTAACTAGCAGAGAAAAATACTGATGCAGCAGCAAATACAGTCTAAGAGCAGCATATCTGAAAAACAATTAACAGAAATGGACAGATCTGTATGTATGAGTTTCAGCTAAATGTTGTATAGCAGGCATGATAATAAAGTACTGTGCCCTTATTATGGCAATTATATAAAGTGTGCTCCCATGCATGGGCAAACAACCTCTGGGATCACTTCCAAGGACAGCAAGTGGAGAAGTTCTAAGGATACTTCTAACAGACCAGAAGTAAGGAAGGAAAAAAGGGGCATACTATCAACCTCCTTGCCATTTCCAGATGGGCCACATTTCATATTAGATCAAATGTTCAGGGCTCAACAGAAAATAAACCCCTACTGGTATAAGCATTGATATTACTGCCTGGAAGGTAATAATACCTACAAGGAGATCATAATTCCTTAACTATTCATATTTGTCTTAATCTACTTTTATAGAGCTTTAAGCAGCAGCTTCCCGGGGATGAATATGAGTGGTTACTGCAGTTGAGAGAAGAAGTTCTATGGAGAGGAAGCTGCCTGATTATCAATAGTATTTTAGGTCCTAATACAACAGCAAGAGTTGGTCTTATCATCCCATCTTTGCATCACTTCCAGACCACCACACATGCAAACCAACACAAGAGAAGTGAGAGATCAAGGTGCAAAGGGGATTTCTTTTTCTCTGCAAACCAACACAAGTGAGATAGGTGACCAAGGTACAAAGGGGATTTCTTTTCCCCCACAGAGACCATTTAGCTCCCTCCTATCACTCACCAGCCTAAAGTCCCCGATTTCCCTTCAACAGATTGCTCACAAGCACCCGCAAATGGTGAGCACGCCAGGGTAATGCAGAGAAAAGTGCTGGGAATTTAAAAGGCACGTTCAGCTTGTGCACTGAGACTTGCCTTTTTACTGTGGCCCTGCAAATTCCAATTGATCCAAAACCAACTTGCATTTTCTAAACGTTGCTGCTGAGTCTGAACTTCGGAGAGAAATCCAGTTGCTAGAAATTAAAGTTGCCAATTAAAAATCAGTCTATTTATGTGGCTTAGAGGAGCTGAGAAGGAGAAAGGGAGAGAAAGGAAAAGCCAAATAACTCATTAAGTGATCTATATTGTGCCAGTACAGTTGGCAATTATAATTATCCTAATAAGACTTTCCCACTTATATAAGTCCTTCCATTCAGGGATCTCAAAACACTTTGCAACCACTAATGATGTTGGATTCATAACATTCCTGACCTCATTTACAGGAGAGGGAATTGAGGAAAAGAGAATAAACACCATTTTCTGTAACAGAGAGCTTTCATTTCATAACTGCCTGTAAAGTTTACACTTGAAACTAAATCACTCTTAAAAATCAGGGTCTGTTCTGAGCTCTTGAGCAGGCAGAAGTCCTAGACTCACAATGTGAGTGCAAAAAAAACCACCCAGAAGAATAATGAGAACTGTGTGAATTGGGACAGGCTGTCTGCAAACCTTCTGCAAAGAGCCTTTGGTTACCAGCATTTATCACCCTGGACTAATGCAGAGAACTTCTTTCTGCCTCTGCACCACACACAGAAGCTTCCCTGCCCCTACCTGAAAAAGCAGTCACATGTGGGATGGGTGGTATCAGTGTCCACAACTGCACAACCTTGGGGTTGGGCTCCTCTGGAAAGAAAAATGAAAAATAAGCAAAATGAAATCATGGGAAAAGAAAAAAAAAAAACAAAGTGGAACAATGTCTCGGTTTGAAAGACAGGTGTCTGCCAAGGAAGGCAGGAACCTCCCTTGGAATGGAATATATGACCCACTTCTCTCCAAATTATTTTAACTTTGAAGTTAAGGGGCTTTCAGGCAAAGATATGGGAAAAGGAATAACAGTTCTTTACTTATATATGTATATATATGTATAACAAGGCAAACAAACAACACCAAGCAGAGCACAAACCTAGTCCCAGCCTCTCTCGGGGGTCAGGAACTGATGAGGCACGACATCCAGGCTCTGCATTTCAAAAAAATCAGATGCCATGAGCTTAGATTGGAACACTGAACAGAGATCCAGGGAAAAAAAAAAAAAATCAACTGTGGAAAACACTGGAAGAATTTGAATAACCTGAAAGAAGAAAACTGAGACAGGAAAGAATGGCATCCTTCAGCTACAGTAAAAATTCTGTTTTCTGCTTCTGTGCCAGCCAGGATAAGACCTGTCAGAGGAGGGTTCAGGAGCACAGGGGAGGCTCTTGCCCTGCACTAATACAGTAACTATTATCCCAACAATCCACTCCCCTGGGAAAGAGCCCCTCTCTGTGGACCATACAGCACTCTCCCAGTGAGATCAGCCTTTTAAACATAAAGTTGGCCCTTAGAAATAATTCACCTGTAAATAATAATTCACCTGTAAACATGTTTGTGCTTGCTGCAGGGTTTGTGTTAGAGGAAACAGGCTTGTGCAGCAGCCTTGGGACCAGAAAAGGCTCGAAATTAAGGGAGAATTGCAGAATTGCAGCTTCCATTTGGGGGCTGCAAACTGTTGCCAGCACCATTCACCCCAGGGCTCTGAGAGCCTACAAATCTTGCTTACAGTGGCAGCCCACATTTTAGGGTTTTACAAAACAAGGATGTTACTTTTAAGGCAGGGAGGAGCTTCTAAAACTATTTTCTGCAAAAATAAAAGAATTTTAGTCATTGCAGGCTACTCACAAATCTGCTAGAGAGGAGTCATTTTATAAATTCTTCTTTGTGTGGCTCTTCTCCACTCAGTAATCTTCATCTAAAAATGAAATTAACTTTCTTTCTCCCATCACTGAAATTCCCTGTCCAAAGAGAAAGCCAAATAATGTTAATACTGATTTTAATTCTGAAAAGTACACAAAAAAAGGGAAATTTTCTGATTATTAATGGAAGAAAAGCCCTATTTAGCATATCTAAATGTAAAGTGTAAGATTGATAACCCGTACAATAGCAATCATGAAAAAGTTACAAGATGGAATTATTCTCTCAGGGCTTTTATCAAGGTACTTACCATAAGTTAAATGTGAAATTCACACAGAAATCATTCAGAGAATTCGACATTCACATACTACTCTACTCTAAATAATTCCCCATGCAACAGTAAAATTCTCTCTTTATGACTACATAATTCTGGTTGTGTCAGCAATTAGCACGGGAAGTTTTAGGAGTGTGCTGCGTCTTTTTAAGAGTTAGAGGGAAGTGTGCATTGCAGGCAGCCGGGATGCTCTGGATATGCTGGATTTGCTGCCTCCTGGGCACACAGAGAAAGGGGATGTGGGCCATCACACCCACCCTGAGCCTCTCCTCTCCTACAAGAGAGTCCCAGCTGAAGCTGCTTCCCACACTGAAAACACTGCTGGAGAATTGAATACTGCAGGAGATTTGAAATTAAGATTAAACTCTGTCCCAGGGGAACACTTTTGTGTTGGGAGGATGAGAAGCATCAGGCCCTTCATTCTCTCTGTTCCAAAAGCACTCCTAATTAGCTATTACCAGGTATTAATACTATTAGGTATTATTATTAGGTATTAATCCATGTTTTTCATTGTGGAGATGCTGTTTCAGTTACTCCTGACTGTTGCTGGAGGGAATTCCTGCTGTGCAGAGAGCAAAGCAGCATTCTCCTGCCTCGTACCCACGACAGGAAAAATGCAGTGTGCCATGTAGCTAAAAGTACATTCTAGTATTTATCAGCTGGTCTTTAGCAAATAAAAGAAGGTCCTCCAGGTAGGAAAATAACCCCCTTTGTCCTTTTAGCTCTGGATAAATAAGTATTTTCTGGAGGCAACATGCAGCATTAAAAGCGACAGGAGCAAATCTTCATTTGTTTCCTTTCCTCTCTCTGCCTCTTATTCAATTTTGTTGCACACCTGGACTCTGGATCTGTGCAGGGAACATGCTGGGGAATGAGGTGAGGAACTGTATGTGATTTAAAGTTTGTCTGACTCCTCCATGTCCAGCACTAAGCTATATTTTTCCTAAGAGATGACTATTGAAGGCCATATATTTTTGTGTGCCCAAATTTTAATCTATGTGGCCATTTTAAAATCACAGAAGTGGAGGGAGGAAAAAAACCACTTTTTAAATGCCATGCTGGAAAATATGAAAAACAAGCCTCCACAAACAGAAGCTCAAGCCTTGCCCTACTTCAATGGAGCCAGAGGTAAAACCCAGAATTTAGGAATATCTGAACAGGAATAGACTTGACTAACTCCAAAGGTGGTACCACAGACAGGAACCATCCTTCAAATGCTGGTTTTTGCATTAGCAGATGACAGAATGTGAGTGCAGTAGGAGAGATGCTCTAATACCCCTGCACAGGTTTGTGGGGTGCTGGCAATGGCAAACACCGCCAATATTCGGCTTTGCCCTATGGGACAGCCAGAAGCTGTTCCAATCTTTTAGTGACAAAGATTTACCAGAGAAGCCAGAAGAGAGGAAAATGGAAGCGTTTGTAAATGCAAAACTAATTTTTTTTAGAAAAAGTTTCCAAGTCTGGCACCAGAAGTCCCCATTAAATACATTTATTTCTTTCCATATTCATTAACACAATTTGCTATTTTCATCACACTAATGATACGAATTCATTACCATGCACAGGGTCTGTACATATTCTTATGAACTCATTTTAGGCATTGTGTCAAGGTTTCTTTGCATAGGCAGATGGGTTTTTTTTTTTTTTCATTTTCCTTAGTCTTTGTGGTTCAAAATTTTTGCTAGTTTTCTTTCTATTTTAATTGTTTCTGGGAAGGTTAGTTGGAGCCATTTGGAGAAAGACACTTTAAAGAAATCTCACTAAGGGAATGAAAAAGGTTCTTTCTTTCTTCTTACATTTCTAAGTCATACTTCAAAAGAGGAACACGGGGCATTCATGGTGCTGGTTTGGAGTCAGAAGAATTAAACCCCTCTGCACGCAAACAAAACACTGAATATTTGAGTCACCTGTGACAATGCATCCACAGGATTGTGACAGCTGTAGGAAGAGCTGTTCTGGACACAAATGAGGACCTCATAGTGGCCCTTTAGAAGATAAAATTTATCCCCATTTTTGTAGTGTGTTCCAGCAGTCACAGTAAAAAAAATCCCATTTGGATTCAGAGAATAAAATTAAATTTACCGCAGAGATGGCCCCCTTAGGCTGCTTCTATATTATTTTTGATGGGGGATTTTTTATTTTATTTCATTTTAAGCTGGATGAATGGGACAAGAGCAACAGATATTCAACAAGGCCAAGTGGCAGGTCCTGGACTGGGCAGGCTGGGGAAGGAGTGGCTGCCCAGGGAAAGGCCCTGGGGGTGCAGGTTACAGCAGCTGAACATGAGGCTGGGGGTTAGGTCACTTAATATAAGCATCAAAACACTGCATTTGAAAATGTTGTGGTGTCACTGTGACAGTCTGAATGTAGCCACTGGTGTGCAGTGAGCACTCCTTTCAGCTCTCTGCTAACCCCACACAGTTCCAAATTGCAAGTGGCATGAAAGATTTTCAGAATTGTCTAAATATATCTAAGCCACAGGTTGTTAATTGCAGCATGTCAAGTCTCAGCTTTCCATGAGAATAAATTTTCCCCCTCAAGGAGGAAAAACAGAACAAACACTAAAACTTACCAAAAGAAAAAAAAAAAAAAAAAAAAAAAAAAAAAAAAGAAAAAGGAAAAGCCTTACAAAATTAAATGAGAATATCCTTTCCCAAACCTTTCTTACAGCTGAGGTACCTGTGTAACCTTGAAGTCCAGTGAGAGAGGAATTGGAAACTTTTTGTCTCTTTGTGAGCTTCAAGCTGGGCACAAATTTGAGACTAAGCATACAAAATAAATACCTATGTATACTAAATATAAAATACATAAAGGCATGGGTGTACACTTTTATCTGCACTATGAATTAACAGTTATTCAGATTAATAACACCGTGTTGCTTTCTTCAATTCAGCCTTCTGCCTGCACCTACCACGTTTCACACTTCAACATCCAGCTTGTATAGGCAAAACCAAGCTTCCAGGCTCTCCCAGCCTGCCTGGCAGCATCCTTTCCACCCCAAACCACAACACCCCAAAAACAAGCCCAAAGTAGCAGCCTTGACCTGCAAGATGCCAGGCTGCCAAGGGGCTGGAGGGGGTGCAATGTGTGCAATGTGCCTGATCTCTCACCTTGGACCAGGCACATCATGACTTCAGCCTGCAAAGGACCTGCCTAAGAAAGTTGTTCTTAACTCCTTCCTTCTCAAGAGATTTGCTAAAATCCTGCCTGGGACTCCTCGTGGAAGAGCACAGCTGAGTGCACTGGGCACCAAATGCATTTCACTGTTGTGCATTGGTTACTGTGCCCTGCCATGTGGATCGACAGCAGGGGAAGATCAGATGTATTTCAATCTCCATGTGGATGATGATTTCCACCCTAAATTAACTAACTTTCAATCAATGAATCAATATTTCTCTCACAAAGAAGAAAAGAGAGCTAAAATGTACACTGTGCAGAAAAATACAGTATAAATTTATTGAATAGTCCAAAGATAATATGTCCAGAGACTGCAGATATTTAAAAGCCCTCAAATGCAATTTTGAAAATCGCTTTACCAAGCTAATAAAAAGGGAACCAATGTAAAACCCCAGAAAGATACATATTTATTAAGATTTTTTTTCCTCCATTTTTCACAATTACTGAAGGTTAGAATTATTTCTTATTTGCCAATAAAAGATTTTCTAGGACTCTTCAGGTGCACATTACAGAGCAGTTACCCAAATGATCATAGCCAAATGAGACTACTTGGAAATAAACTGGCTGTATGTGTAACTCATACATTTAGCATTATGTGTAAGTTTCCAGGTTTTCAAAAAACAACTAAAAGAGTTATCCATCCAGACATAAAAAATATTTACCCCTCCAAAAAGACTGGCTGAGATCATATATGCTGGTAGATTTGGAGTCTTGACATAGCAGAGCCTCACCTGTGTTTGTCCTGGAGAAGGCACAGAGCAAAACAACTCAGGACAAAGTGTCCCCAGGTACCCCACATGGGGACAATGGAGAGCTTTGCTGTGGGAAAGCTCTCCTTGGAGTTACCAGCTCATGGATTGGCCAGAAGGACTGCTGAGTCCTTGTCCTTCAGACTTGTCTTTGGCCTTAAAAAGCCAAAGGGCTTTGACTTTTAAGGGCTTTGCACCCAGAAAAGCCACAAGGTGATTTCCAGCTCTGTGGAGAAAGTACAAGCACGAATATATTTTCTTTTCTTGTTGCTCTATAGCCTCAGAGGAGGGACTTCATTTCACACAAGTGTGATTTTACAAAATCCTGGCAGTCTCAAAAGCAAAAGAACACAAATAATATTATCCAATATAACATCCAGCCTCTGTATCAAACCAACTGCAGCAGCTACACAAAATCACAAACATGTTTAGATGCCTTGCTCATGTGTTGTTGGAACAGTGCTTGCAAATTGCCATTAAAATACATAAAATCAGAAGAAAGGAACATAGTTTATTAAGATTGCATAAGCATTCAGCAATTTTGTGACCCTTAAATGAGCTACAGCGTAGGGCTAACAGGATTTTCCAGGTGTAATAAGAAAGGAGGGGTGAGAAGCTCACCTCAGGACAGGCTGTGTGCTTCAGACAGTGAAGCACGACCCCAGCCCTCCTCCAGAAAAAGCACAGTACCTTCTACAGAGCCTAGGAAGCAGAAATGCAGGTCCTGTGGCATGAGATTTTTCCTTGTGGGGAATCAAAAGCCTTCAGAGTGCCCACACCATGGCAGCAGAGAGCCCTGAGCCAGGCACATCCCAGCCCCAGGTTTTGGCAGCAGGGTCCTGCCCCCCAGGGCTCTTTCAGACACAGACTCTATGGGACATATTTTGCCTCTCAACTCCCTACTCACATTTCTCCCCTTGGAGGTATTCTGCAGTGCCCTTTGACCCTTGCCAGCCAGTGTAATGAAGTGTTTTTGACAGGATGTTTTTGGCAGGCTCTAGTGCACTGCCTACCTCCATCCTCAGGAATTTCTCTGATTCCAGGGGCCATACTGAAAGCTCTGGACTCAGCCTGCACATTTCTGGGTGCCACATGCACTGCATAGGGCTGCCAGTCTCCAGCACACCACAGCTGTCCCTGCACTTTTCCTTCTCTGAGGGATTTATTCCTCCCCTTCACTGGCACAGCAGCCCTGCTGAATGAGTCTGTATATGCTTTAATTTCTGCAAAACTCAACCATCACCTTGTCTCTAGGGAGTCTTTTCCAAAGGGAAAACTGTTGTCATTTTCCTCAGCAACAGGGCATAACATTACCTGGTTAACACAAGTTTTCTTGGAAAAGACAAGCTGTGATGCTACCAGGCTCCACAGTTCCTATTGCAAATGGCTCCCAGGTGTGAGAGGCCCAGAGACCCCAGGCTTTGTCCCCAGTTCACCCTGTCCACCTTCTCTGTAGTTCTTGCAACTCCCCAGCTTGACAAATCTGCTGCTGCTCAGTTATTTTTTAATGATCTCATTTCCCTCCAGCACACATTGATGCTACTCTGCCATAATCACAGGAGTTAAGGCAGTGTAAACTCAGGGGAGGGGGTTTTGGATTTTATTGATGTCCTTTTTGTAATCTACTGCCAGTGTGGAAGGGTTACTACCTCTAAGCTTTGTAATGGCAGCACAGCTCTCTCACAGAGACTGGGGCACTGAACCACACTGCCCATGTCATAAATCCAAGAGTCAGTTGACAATCTGGAGTCCTAACAACAAGCAGCTCCTGATTCCAGCCATGCCATGCCACTAAAGGTTTGCATTTTTAGTTCTCTGGCACAAGCCAGAGCATCTTCACAGTGGCTCCTGAGAACATCTCCACCCACACATTTTTTGGGAGCTGTGTGCTCCTTCTTACCTTCATCACAGTACCAAGGCTGACAGTGATGCCTTCAGAAGGCTGACCTAGAACAGAGGCTAGACAGAGTATCTATTAGTAAAAACCACAAAACTATTCATGAAAAACACAATTTGTTCTAATTCTTATTACTCTTACTTACTATTAACACATTTTTCTTTATACCCTTTTAAAGTTTTAAGCCTATTTCACCTTTCTCCTAATCCTACCTCGCAACAAAAAAATAAACACACTATTAACCAACACTAAACCCACCACACTCATTAATGCATTAACCAAAAAATCTCAAAATTAGAAAAATCTCAAATTAACAAACCAAAACCTCTACACAGAGTTAAAGAATAAAGCAGGGATTTATTAAAAGGCCTCAATGGATCCACCTTAGGCAGCACAAGAGCCCAGCCAGAGCTACATCCAAGATGAACCAAAATGGTCACAAAATGGACAAACACTCACAGGGTCTCACATTTTTGTAAGTTCTGGTTCATTTGCATATTGGAGTTAATTGTGCAATTACAGCTTTAGGTTATGAAGTCCCACCCTTCTTGTTTTTCTCTCTTCAGTCCAGGCTGTTTGTGCTCTTGGACCTGAGATTTGGATCACTTGTCCTTGGTCCCCAGCTAGAGAAAGAATTGTTTTGTCTCCCTGCTCTGTGAAGAGAGCTTACCAACCCCCAATATGCAGCTCAAAAGTGCACACTAAAGCAGCACAGAGTCTGAAAAATATAAAAGCTAAAACCTAAGGCAACAACAGGGCACTCAGAGCTGACCTGTTTGTGTCACTTCAGGGCTCCTCAATGACAGAGCAACCCCCTCCAGCCTGTTTAGAAAGAGCCAGGACAGACACCTGCAATGTGAGCCCAGTGTCTCATTTCCAGAGTAGAGCTTGGCATTTTGGGGTCCAGTGTTTCTCATTCTTCATGTGCCTTAGCTGCCCAGCCTAAAGAGACCCCAGAGAGTCTGAAGCACAACCATTTCCCTGGAAGCTTTTACCTCTCTAACTTCTACTTTTTCTCTCAAAAGTCCTCTGTCTCAGCTAGATGGCAGATCAGAAAACAGCAGGGGAATTGTGAGACTTGCACAAAAGCATTTGCTCCTAGAGAACCTTTTGCTCCAAATCCAGCAGAATCAGAAGAAAGCTGTTCTCCTGATTGCTCCTTTTGGAAACCAAATCAACCCAAATCAAGAGAGCTTGTGTAACTCCCACTCCTCTGACACAGCTTTCTGTGCACAGCAGAAACAGCAGAAGATCACTCTCCTGAGTGCTTTCTTCCAGGAAACCATGCTCCAGTGCTCCCTGTGATAGCTGCTGGGCAGGAACCCATAGCCAGGCAAGCACTGAAACAAATCTGAGGTCACTTGCTCTTGCCAAACATCATTCTTCTTCTTAACCTCAAAATAATCAGTAGGAAACTGCATGGCTCATTGCTTTCTTTTTAAATCCCTGGCAATACCCCACACATAGGTAAGAACTGCCTACACAAAACAGTTCTAGAAAGGTATTTGCCTCTATCAGGACTGTTCTCTAAACAGCACCATGCATGGATGAAAACTTTTCTGCACATTGTTTGCCTTAAAAAAAACTGGTAATACCTCTGTCTAGACCAGTGGAATATTTATTTGGCCTTGTAAGAGTATGTTGAAAATAATGTGATCTGCTTTCATTCTAACTACAACCCCAGGAAAACCTACATCTGGTTTGGCAGTACCTCTACATAAATATACAACAAGTCATTCACTTCCATATTTTTCACATTATTGCTAGTACAAGCATCACTGGAAACCCTCCTTGTGTCTTTCTAGAGGGTAAACTCTACTCTTAATCCTCACCTCCATGATAACCAGGCTCTAACCTAATAGTCAGAATGGTTCTTCTCATTGCAATTATAAAGGGTCAATGTATACCTATAAATGTATATTTCTATAGGTTTGAAATACATGCTTTTATATATGCATGAGCCTCCCTATGGAGCTACATACAGACATGTATATATTTATGGAGAAAAAGACCTTCTTTCCTTTTGAAATCCTATCTCTAACCCTTGACACCATTTCCCAGCTTAGCTTTTAAGGTCAGCAAAAAATTATTCAAAAAAATGTCTTCCAATCACTTTCTTTCACAAAGCTTAGCATTCAACAATCAACAATATGGGAGACTGCTGTAACCCTAGAAAAAGCTTGTCTCTCCTTATTGCTCGTGAAGTATCCAGAAGCAAACTACTCTCTTCACTCCTTATCTTCTGAAAACCTAAATTCACCATGCCTAATCAGATGTATCTTGACAATCTATTTTCCATTGCAACATTGATCTTGAAAGACTTCCCCTTGCAGGAATTCAGCCTTATTTCAGGTTGCTAGACCTATACAGTACAGTGGGAACTCTTTTTTCCTGAAACCCAGCTTGAATGGAAAGTAAACTAAGCCAGCCAAGTGCTACACCTCCCCTAAAACTGGCCCCAAAGCTATTCCTTTAATCCTTTCCCTAGTGTTCCTCATCCTTTCTCACCTCCTGGCAGTGATCAAGACCAAACCACTACAAACACTTCAAAATTAATATAATTATTAAATGAATATAATTACCATTGTCTGGTGGTACATTAAATGTGAGCCAACCATCTACTGACACCTGCCCAGTGCAGTTTGGCTCAGAGACACCTGAAGAATGCTGGAAACTTGCACCCAGGGTTTGCTGTCAGGAGGAGACAGCCAGAAACTCCCCCAGGAAAGCACCTGGGAAATCTCAGACACTCCAATCTTATCGGAGGTTTCCTGTTAAAACAGCTCTTCCTTTGATTTCCATACTGTGTGTGAGATTAAGAAAAATTTGTTTCCTGCATGAGTTCAAATGCCTTTGTGAATATAAGCACAGGTGAATTCCTGCTGCATGTAAGTAATTTGTGGGATTCAAATATCCTGACAACGCCAAAAATTGAATTAATTATTCGAAATAATCAAGATTTTTTTATTTGCTTGGGGTTTCTTTCCTTTTCTCTGAAGAGGAGTGAAGCATTCTGAGAGATAACATTCTTTGTTCTCTTCCTCCAAATTAATTAGAATAAAATAGAAAAAAAATCAGAAAAATGAAGCCCATAATTCTTCACTCAATAATTTCAATTTTCCAGGACTACAATCTGGTTGCAATCACTCTTTCATGCTCTGTGAATAAAGGGTCAAGTGTGCATTTGAAGAACTGGTTTGAGTATGTAAGTTAATTTTCAGAGGGAATAGGGTTGTATCCCACCACAGCAAATCCAGTTTGCTAGTCCCAGCTAAGAGAAAAATCTTATACTAAAAGCCTAAAATACCATGGCTCCATGTTTTGTGATTAGATTTTTGAAACCTAAGAAGAAAAATGCTCTCTCCTGAGCTTTTCTTATGGTTCCCAACTTCTGGATGGCTATGATGAAGAGTGCACTACAACCTCTTTATTTGTAGTGGGCAAATAGTTTTACACTCTTTCTGCTTTATCCAGCTGTTTATATTCATTGTGTTCATGGAAATACTGTATTTTGAGATTTCTGATCTCTTGTGAAAGCATAGAATAAACTGCTTCAAAAGTTACTGTGGAAAGAATGCCAGACTATCCCCTCCAGAGACAAATTTTATATCTGAAGCCAGGCTAAAAGAGCAGGAAGAGATTTGGTATGGATTCACATAAAACTTGAAAGCAGAGTTAAGGAATCTGACTTCAAGATCCTCCCTGAATCCTTATGGAATCTGGATCCAGCAGTTCAAAGCTGGGCCCCATCTGAACACAGAAAAGCCCCACACCATGGATCATCCCAGTCCAATTTTCACTGGGGACATTTCTGTTTAGGAATTTTCTCTTTTGTGTGCTGCTTCACTGGAGCCTGATGAAAATCAGATACAAAACAGTCACACTTAACTAAAGACTAAGCAAAAAAGGCAACAGAATGTACTGACTTTACAGTCAATTAATAAATGAATATTAAATATGTTTCCCCTCTTCAGCCCTCCTGTTTTCTCATGAGTTCTGCCAAGGGGTATTGTGCTTTGGATATTCAGACACTTCTCAATTCTGTAATGATTTTCTAGTTGAAGTCATGCATAAAGGGATGGGAAACATAGCCTGCTTTACTGAAATCAGACCCTGTGAGCACTGATGAGCTATTTTTAATATTCCTAACACATGAAGCCTCTGCTCTATGGCATTTATGTAACTTTTCTTTGTTTAGTACCACCTCCATCATAACATAAGTATTTGCAGATCACTGAAAGCAGATCTCTTTAAAAGCATCAGCTACCTTGAACACATTAAACATGTAAAAACATATCAGGTTTATAAAGAAATAATTGAGTGATGGGGCCTTATTTGAAACAAATGGAAAAACTACCTCAATGAAAATTATTTGTCGTTATCAGAATTTAACTTCTTCAGCTCCTCCTCAATAAATCCCTTGGCTTTCACTACAGCTGCCTGTGCTGAAATGTTGCTATCTGACACAGGCAGACATTGTTAGACACCCAAAATAGCTAGTTTAAATTTTTTCTTATATTAGCAAGTAGGTAGAAATCTTTCTTTTAACTTATGCAATGCAACAAGGCCAGTACCAGAGTGTCATCTCAAAAGACTCACTCTCTGCCAGAGTGTCATCTCAAAAGACTTCATTTGGGACAGGGAACCTGCTTATTTGGTCTTGTGTACCACAGATCTTGGGGCCACAAGTGTGGGTGAACTCGTGGTTTGTCAAGTTTCCAGGGAGCCTAAAGCCAGCCTGTGATGGGCTGTGCAAAACTCTGTTGCAGAAATCACATTAATACTCACACCCTACCTCAATTTGATAAATTGAACGTTTGACATGTAAAGTCAGGATGCAATCTGGTGGCCTTTCAGTGCCCATCACCCTCCACACCTGGCAAAGGCTGGAGTGGCCACATACTCTTCTTTAGAAATTCTCCTTGTCAGGCAATGACAAATAAAGCCTCCCCTGGCTGATGGGCTGTAGATCAGATTACCACAGAGGGAATTTCACAATCACACTAGATTCCAATATTTTTTTTCTCTCTTTATTCTGGCTAAGAATTCAATTTTCTTTTATATGAAAAAATATGGCCAGCATATTTTTCTCATCTAAGCTGAAGGTAACTTCACTAGAATAGCTTTGCTAGAAGCCCTTCTCCTAAATGTAGTGCAATGAACTTTGCAGCTTCTTTCCAAGTTGCAGAATGCCCTCCATTTTCACTGGCTTGTCCTGATTAGACCTTTATATTTCTGACTGATTTCCTCTGTGGTTCATGTCCATGCAATAAGGTGGAAATTTTAATAACACAGTTTTGGGTGCAATGTTATTCACAGGTCTGCATCAACTTCTATGGCTACACTCCTGAAATTACCCTCTTCAGTTATATCTATTAATTTCCCATGAAGTTTAAGAGTTCTCTATATGTTATACCCCTAACCTGGAGCCACATCACATTGGTTTTCTAAGCAGCTTCTACTTCATTTCATCTCAAAATCCAAACAAAATATTTCTTATAATGTATTTTACTTTTCAGGTTTTTCTTGTTGGTATCACGGCCAGGCAGCAGTTTAATTTTTTTTTAGAGTGTTCTCTTGCAAGTAGAGTCAGACTCACTTATGAGATTCAAGCAGTACAAGGAACTCTTTTTATGAGCCTGATCTGAATTTTGATTCTCTAATAAAAGTTGGAACAGGAGACAAAATTAGTGTGATTTAATTTATAATCTCTGAACCATGCCGTAAATGTAGCTCTTCTTCTCTGCTTTCAAACCAGTTCCAATTTATTCCTGTGTATTATTTACACAGATCCATTTACTGAATAGTTTATTAAGAGATTTTCAGGTTGGTCTTGCTGCTTGGAGTTATTTTACATAAATTGAGCAACAGCTACTGGTTTCTAACCCTGTTTAGTATACATGCAGCAAAGAGGAAGATCACCTAAAACACACAGTATTGTTTCTGCTCCATCAGGGCCTCACAGAAGACACTTGTACTGTCTGAAAAAAAATGTATAGCAAGCAATGAAATCCCAGAAAATAATCAAGGAGTCGTAGCTGAGTTTGTGAAGCTTGTCTCAGCTGCCTGTGCTCAGAAAATTTCATATTGTGAGCTAGGAAAGAGGGCTGAAATCAAAATCAAGAATAAGGGCATTAGGCACTTTGAAGGAGCAGTCTGTCCGCCTGAGGAATTCAGCACTGCAGTTGGCAAAATGCTGGACATGACCGTGCAGGCATGTGGGGCAACCTGCTTTCTGAAACCAGGAGAGGCCAAGCCCCTCTCAGCACCACAGTCCTGGTGACTTGGCAGTAATGATGCCTTAAGTTTTAGCTTTTATATTTTTCAGATTCTGTACTGCTTTAATGTGTAGATTAGGGGACAGTGAGCTCTTCACAGAGTAGGGAGATAAAACAATTCCTTCTCTAACTGGGGACCAAGGACAAATGATCCAAATCTCAGGCCCAATAGCACAAACAATGTGGACTGAAGAGAGAAAAACAAGAAGGGTGGGACTTCATGGGCCGGAGCTGTAATTGCACAATTAACTCCAATATGCAAATGAACCAGAACTTACAAAAATGTGAGACCCTGTGACCGATCTCCATTTTGTGACCATTTTGGTTCATCTTGGGTGTAGCCCTGGCTGGGCTCTTGTGCTGCCCAAGGTGGAGCCATTGAGGAGATGCTTTTAATAAATCCCCACTTTATTCTGTAACTCTGTCTGGCCTCTGCTCTAGGTCAGCCTTCTCAAGGCATCAGTAAAGCACTGCTAAATTCCAGAATGCACCAGCCTCTCCCAGGATCAAGAGCAGACAGAGGTCTCTTTACAGAACATTTCCAACTCCAAGACAGCCCCTGGAGAGCTCCAGAAAGGAAAAGCACAACCCTTCTGAGAGCTGTTAACCTAAGGATGCAATTTTAATTACTCAAACTGCAATAAATACTACAGGTAACATACAGCAAAGGTGACTCAAAAATATCCACTTATGATTCTGGGATATGCAGTAGGATCATTAGCATAATAAGCTCTGAGGAAATACAATGAAAACTATTACAGCTCCAGGAAAGACACATAAAATGAGTATAACAATATCTGCCTGACAGAGAAAAAGGAAGAAAGGTACATAATTTAGAGTACTGCTGTTACTGCCTTTAAGACAGATATAAAATGAGGAGTATTGCAGTTACCTAATTCTGGCAGACACACAGTGAAAATCATTAGTTATCTAGCTTTAAGGAGGACCTGTAATATGGACTATTATTGTTACCTGTCCCTAAAAGACAGCAAGAAAGAGGGGGAGAGAGTGGTGATGGAAACCTGGACTGTTACCTGTCTCCGGAAGGCAGAAATTATGGGAGATTTGCTGCTGCCCATAGCTGTGCTTTACAGCTACTAATTCATGGAAGGAGGGCTGGGGAAAATGGAATGCTCTGAATTATACCATGGCTGGCTGGTACAAGGCCAGACTTCCAGCTGGGTGCAGCTGATAAAACTTACTCACTTTACTGTGTGGAGAACGAGAGGATGGGGAGGCAGGAGCACCACAGCTCTCCTGGAGCCAGGACAGACTGTGCCAGTGATGCCTTGGACTGGCTACCTGGAAGAGAGGCAGGATAGAGTTAAAAATAAAGTCAGTATTTGTTAAAGGCCTTTAGCAGATACACTTTGGGCAGTGCAGGAGCCTGGCAGAGGCTACACCCAAGATGGATGATGGTCATGAGTTTTTCTAAGATATAAGTTTGGTCTATTTGCATATCAGGGGTTAATTGTTCAAGTACACTTCAGGTAATGAAGTCACATTCCCCCAGTTTGCTCTCCCCAATTTACTTTTGTTTATAGTTTTCAGGCCTGAGGCTGTGCTGATGACCTTGGTTCTTGGGCCTGACCACACTGTGATGAGAGCTTACTAACACTCTACACAGAGTTCAGAGTCATGCACTAATCCAGTACAGGATCTGAAAAATAGAAAAGCAAAAACTTAAGGCATCACCAGGTGTCCTGGGGGACTGGACTTCCCCTGGATCCCCACCTGGATCCTCAGCTACAGCAGCCTCCAAGCAGGCACCATTTCTCCACACACTCCCAGGAGCAGGTAGGAAGTCGTGGGCAAGAGCAAAGGTCCAGAGAAAGGGATGGCAGAAATGTAGTTTTTGAGAGCTCTGTGCCACAGGATGTAGAGGTGCAATACATTTACATTTCTGCAGAGGAAAATAAAATGCTTGAAGCTTTCTGTAGCCTTCTATCCCTTCCCTGGATGAATGATGCCTGCTTGCCTACCTTCAGAGCAAAGGGGCAACTGGGAAAAAAGTTTGTTGTTTTGGTTTTATGCCTTTATCACAAGATACAGTCATGGCACAGATGGCACAAATGCTAAATGGAATACCTCTACAGTTCCTACCACACTCCTCTGTATTTTCCCCATACTCAGGCTTTGAATTTCTTTTCCAGTGGTGTAATACTGACAACACTTAAGGTCCAGTGAAGTGTTTCATTTTAGCTCACTCAGTTTTAAGGGTCAGATCCTTTATTAAATTCCAGCCCAAGGAACACAAAAGAAACTCCACTGCTGCTCAGATTAATCCTTTTTTTTTCCCGTTCTGATCACTATTTGCTGTCCATCAGATGGAAAGATGTGAAGTTCAGCTGAAACAAGTGAATCTTGTGATTCATTTGTAATATTGAAGAAGAAAGGCAGTCCAGAGAGCAAGGAAGGGAGCACTGAGTGGCACGGAACACTCGCCTTGCATCCACAATAATGCCATCCCTTCCTCTGACAACTTGTCATTGGATCTCATCTCCTCCCAGGCAGTAAAACAGACCACACACCACCCTGAGAGTTTCAGGCAGAAGCTGTGAGCCTACAAACACCCTCCAGCAATGCCCCTTGCCAGCATCTATACCCAGCATTAAGTAAGGGTGCCGTTATCACCAGGGTGCAGCTGCTCATTGACACATCAAAGATCACAGCCTGAAACTGCATCCCACAGGATGCACACCCTCTTCCAAGCTGGAAAAGGCTCCTGAGTTCTTCCTCGGAGGGGAAAACCAGGCAGAAATCAGCACAAAGTTTTGCTCCTGTACCTGCCACACGGACACATTCCATTGAGCAGGGGAAAGCTCCTTGTGGCAGAGCCATTCACTTCTCTTTCATGAGGACAACTGGATGCAAGAAGTCGTTAATTTGTAAATTACTTCAATTTTCACTCCAAACTCTGAAACTAAAAAAAAAAAGCAGCTATTTTTACTTTAATTTGATTGTTCTGTGAGTCCTTATATTGACCTGAACTGGAAAGGATGACCTGCTGACAGGGCCCTTCAGACACTGCCCCATGTGAAGCCTCTGAGAACATCTTCTCTTGGGGACACTTTGAGACCTTGAGCCATGCAGACCCCAAACTCCAATCTTGGACACTGAATTCCTGTCCTTAATACTATTTTACACTCTTTGTCAGGAAATAGAACCTTGGTCTTAAACCACGTCTAAGGCTGTTAATCCTCAGTCATGTTTTTTGTGTCCCAAATTATTATTACAAAAAAACATTAGTGGTGTTAGAAGTGGATCTAAGTTATGCAAAGTTATGCAAAGCTTTGCTCTCCTGGGTTGACCATAGAGTCAGCAAGAAGACATTTCAGAATGCTGTTCACTTGGTGAGAGGAGACTAGCACAATGCAGACATCATTAATTAATAAAAAATCAATATGAATTGTAAATACCTAGTTTGATGATTATATGAAAAGATACAATACCCAGAACTGAACTTCTGATTCCTGGGATCAGTTATCTAATATCAGGGACATGGTATTCTGGGAATAACATGTTGTTCTTTCATTGACTTGCCTAAGTCTGAAAATAATTAAAAAAAAAAAATCCTGTCACCTCTTTCTTGTCTTTCCCCAGACTTTGTTTTTTTCTCAATCTCTTTTGCTTTCTAATTTTTCTCTTTTGCTGTCATTTTTAATGAGTACACTTGGCTAGATGACAGGATTTCTGCAGAAATATGTCAACATTTGTCTTCTTTCCAATACACAAAGGCAAAATACATTCAAAGACTTTGAGTTTCAGAGTACCATGTTTCTCTCTGACTTTCATATTTATATGTGCATTTCACAAAACATGCATGACCATTGCTGCATATTTCAGTAGAAAAAAATTATACACTATATAAATAATCTTTAAAAAATAGGGCAGCTACTATTAAATATTTCAATTATCACTAAATTTCAATTCTCTGAGGAGAGCTGGATATAAAAATATATCAATTCTATTACATTATGACACGAAATAATGTAAACTATCTAAGAAACATGGAAGAAATAAATTCAAGAAGATTCTCAAGCCCAGCCCTCATATTAACATTCACTGCCAATCTCTGGGCATGGATCCTGCAGGAATATGAGGAATCACTGAGACTTCATAGGGAAATGGGTTTGTGAGCACTTCAACTTTGTACCTTTTTAGCTCCATAACTTGAGAGACTGCTAATGGTTTTGTGGTTTCCCCTAACCACTTCTCCACTTCTTTGGCACCAAAAAGTTATTAAAAGTTGCTGTTTCAATGGAAAATGCTTGATTGCAAGGGAAGAAAAAATCCCACCATTTTCTCTCCAGTTCACTCCAGCAAGAATTACATTCCCCTGTACTGATCAAGCAGTTATCTCTTCACTCATACATAGAGGAAAGGGAAAAAAAAAACAAAAGGAGGGGGGGGGGAGCTGAATGACCATGTAGAAGAAAGGAAAACAAAGAAATTCAGGTAATTTTTGCAGATTTGAAATATAAGAACAACCTTAGCTCTGGAGGCAATTGAATTAATTAATACCTAAATGTTCCTTTTGCATCTTTGTTTTCATTTATTTCCTGCTTGGTACCAGCAACAGCAGCACTGAAAAGTAGTGCATGACAACACAATCAGATTAGATATTTGTTGCAGTGGCTAATTTGTACTCAGTAAATCACCCTTACAAATGCTGTGAACTCTTCTTCCTGCTTTACTGATGCTTTTTATTCCTTTGAGAGTACAGTGAGTCCGACAGCCAAAGAAAATTCCCAGGATGCTGGAGGAGGATTTTGGCTCTATGACTCCCAAACATAAAAGGTGATAAACTTGTTTTCATGTTGCTTTGACAGAGACATGACCAGAACATGTTCTATTCACATACTTGGCCTTTGCCTGGGCACAAATAGGGAGATAATGAGACAGGTTTGTGCCACAGGGGATGCCCTGGTGTGTGGCAGTTTTTGGGCAGGGGAACTGAACTCAGGAAGGCTGGGCAAAGAACTCCAGGTGAAACAAATCCCACATGACTGCTCTGATTTGGAGCCTAACTCAGGAACAGCACGAATCTTCCCTTTGAAAAGTCTTTGAAATCACTTGAAAGAAGGCAACAAAAGGCACACTCCTGAAAAAATAAGCTATGTGATTTTCTGCACCCCACAGTTCCTTCAGTGTGGGTTTAACTATCAGTTTAATTACTTCTGATTCCATTTTTTTTTCATTTTTATATTGGTTGCACTGGAAATTCATGCAGATTATGAATGCTTCCCTCAGCGAGCTACCTGAATAAAGATTCAAGTAATAATACCTCAAACCTGTGAAGATGTCATTGCTAACCTCAGCACAAAGCACACGCTGCACTCCAACAACTCAGGCTGCTATTGACTCAAACCCAGAATCCTTTGGCTTTCAGCTGCATTTTGTCAAAGAAATTCAAAGAGAAGAAGAGGAATAAAGTCAAAGTATAAGTTCAGGAATGTGTAAATTCACACACTTTCATGCACAACAAACCCAGCTTTATAGTGACAAGGGTTAATGAAGATCTAATTAAGACTGACTGAGCTCCCACTCTTGCCCAGAGGAGTGGGGGTATCTCCTGACAGCCCAGACCATGCAGGGGGAGGATGCACAGCCCAAGGCTTTGCCCACCCACCAACAGTCTTTCCAAGCAGAGCCATGAAGGGAATTCTTTGGAATGCTCTAGGGAATGCATGCCTCTTCCCTTGCACTTCATATCTAGCTTACCCCTATCCTTTGGATGAGAATGTTGAAGAAAACTTGTTCACAGTAAAGCAGAAGGGACTGGTTCCTTTTTTTCTTTCTTTCTTTTTTTTTTTTTTTTTCATTTTTCAATTTTGTTAGGTTTTTTAACTTTCTTTGACTGACTCAGTTCTAACACTAACACAGATTTCCAGGTGGGTAAAGAGACTATTCTGCATTATAGCAATTATTTCAAACGAAAGGTCTGAGCTCAGTCTAGTCACTGTTAGAGATTAAGACAAAGTTCTAAGGGAGCAGGTGATATATTTTGCCTTGTATCCTTAAATTTACCTCCCTCTGCAGCTGTCCCTGGGGTGGTATGACAGCAAAGAGCCCAGCCCAGCTGGTCCCATGCAAAAGGAGCACCATTGTATGGACAGGGAGAGCACCTGGTGGTGTTCCACTGTCCCTCTGAAAACAGTGACAGCTGGGGGGTGCCCCTGGGAATCCAGGGGATGTGCAGGGAGAGGTTTTCTTCATGGAGAAGGCAGTCATCATTGAGAAGGAGAAGAGGGTAGGAAGGGGACAAAGGCTAAGGGACCAGCAGGCTGGAAGGTGCCAGGCCTAGGAGGGACTGGGTATTGTTTAGGGGGGTACTTTGCCCATTTCTATGCAGACATCCACCACAACTAAAACCACAGAGCAGCTGGCATTCAGTATTTTGTTGTTAGTCACAAATGAGCTCTAAGGAAGGCAAACACTTCAAACCAACCTGCTCTTTGCTGCCAGCAAAAGCAGAGAATGCCCAGAGGCACAAGGCCAAGGCAGGGTGTTCCTGGTTCCAACAGGATCCAGAGTTAATGGCTTTTTACCCACTTGTTCCTCCTGGTGGAGAACTCTGGGTTCTGACTCTTTCTTGGTGTCTCATTCAAACATCCACAGTATTTGCTCTCAAATTTCCATTTCAAGGGCATCACTGCTTCTCATCAGGTTTTTGCCAATGGATATTCCAAAGGTTCCTATATGAGATGAAGTGACTTTTAGTTAAAAGCACAACAAAAATACTGTAATTCATTAACACGAGGTAGAAATGCAGCATGCATCACCAATAAACAAAAATTAATGTGATTTGCTAGCCTGTTTTAGCCCTTTAAAATACACCATAGCTCACAGGATTATTTCATGCATTGCACACGCCTGCTGTGCACAACAGAACAAGAACTGAAGGGCCCTTTTCATGGAAGATGAACTGAGAGGCACTTTGCTGCAGACAGGTATTCCTTGAACCACCCTGTCTTCCAAGTGGGAAAGCCAAGAAAGCTGTATGGGGCTATAATATAATAAGATTTTTTTATTTGTGCATCTTTAAATCCCAAAGAAATGTCCTGGAGTACATGGATAGTAACTGTAGCACAGCTGCACAATAGTCCCTCAAAAAATGGTTTTGAATGTAGAAATACATGTTTAACAGATGCTTTAATAAATGTTTAATCCATTTTTCAGACCAGGAGATTGCTTAAAGCCCTTTCATTCTCAGATCTGTTGAACAGAGGGTAAGAAAGAACAGTGCATTAGAAATACTAGTTTCAGTGACAAATTCAGTCACTGTCTCCCCACCCAATTTATGCTTTTTTGGGAAGCTCAAAGGAACACTGAAATCCTGATCCACTTTCTGCATGCTGGTCCTAGGGGTCCTGAGGGTGTCATCCATGTTTTATATATCAAGGGGAGAGCTTTAGTCTTGGGCCTATTTATGGTATAATTTCACTTTGGCTAAATAATTCCTTCTCAGTTCTGTGGCCAGTTTTATCCATCAATCCCCATGAGAGGTTTACAAACTG
Organism: Vidua macroura; assembly: GCF_024509145.1. Classification (NCBI taxonomy): domain Eukaryota; kingdom Metazoa; phylum Chordata; class Aves; order Passeriformes; family Viduidae; genus Vidua; species Vidua macroura. The sequence goes on from NC_071577.1 coordinate 6,772,058, forward strand.
TATCACAGAAAACAAATGTATTCCCTCCCTGATATTTAGCTTTCTTTTTTACCCTGTTCACACTCAGCTGAAGTATCCTAATAAAGACATGGGTATCTTGCAGGCCATGCAAACTCAAACCTGAGGCAGGATCCTTAGTCAGAAAAGACAATGCCACTGTTTGTGTCATTTTCCAGTGGATATATGGGAAATTCCAGGCTGGCTGGCAGGAAATGCAGCAATGAACCCACCCACAATTCAGTGTGGCAAGCACAGAACAGCAGAAAGTTGCAAAAAAGGACTTGCACTGAGTATACAGCATGAGCTATATATTTGAATATCTCACAAATCCCTTTCACATGTTAAAAGTCAACACTGCATTTTCCATCTCAGCATTTTTTGTAAATTTTCTCATCTTAACTTTTTTGCTTCATACTCCTGCCACTCTTGTGCAGTGTATTCCTCCTGTCCAGCCTGCTGATGTGGTAGGAATGCCTTCAGGAGGAAGCTGTGCCAGCAGAGGTTCACCACCCCTCTTGTGCTTTCAAATTTAATTCTAGTTTGCAACAAATGATGATCCTTTGTACTGGAGCTTCTCTTTTTCTGATCCCTGCTAATGCACTTAATCCCTTTCTTGTTGCTGGTATCTGGAGGTCTTAATGTCTTTAACACATTTATTTTTTAAGCACTCCACAGCGGTGGGAGTTACATAATGCCCTGATCACAGCTGCCTGCATATCTCTGACTGTCTGGGCCCACATGATGTGCCCCAGGTCAAAGAGGAGGTTTGTGCTTGTGGGAAGAATATTATCTGCTCACCCAAGTCAGGCTGTAATACCCAAATCACTAATGGCCTGCTATCTTCTTAGCCCAGGCTTTCTAGTCTTAGTCTTTGAACTCCTCGTGGCAGAGATTTCTCTTACGCCAGGAAAGCATTTCAGCTTCTCCTACAACAAAGCCTGTGCTTGTAAAACAGCTGTACTGCTAGAGCTCAGAGAATCAGACAGAGAAGTTCTGGAGAAGGCTGAGTTTGGCAAAGAGCAAAGGCCTGGAGGGGAAAAGGAAATGGGGTGAAAAATATGAAGGACATGAAAAATTTTGGAGAGAAAATCGCCCTAGTTCCCAGGAAATTGCCCATTATTTGGGTATTTAGAAATAAAGTAGCTTGTAAGCACATGTTACATGAGTCAAATAACATTAGTTCTTATTTTTCCTGCCAATGGATACAACATATTTTATTAGCAGGACTCCTCAGTTTTCAGCACAGAAATTCAAAGTGGCCAGCAGGGATCTCTCTCCCACTCTGCCAGTTCCCTTCAAAATGAGCAGAACGTGGCCATCTGAGCTTGCCTTTGAGGCAGCACTTTACAGTGTCCCAAAAAGATGATTTCCCAGGCCTAGAGCAATGGAGAGTTTCTGCAGCAGCTCTGCTCACAGGACTGAGTGACAACACCTGCTCCAGCAGAGAACAGCAGCTCTGGTAGGAGCTGGGACAAGAGGGGACACTGGTGCTCCTCGGGGAGCACTGCCCACACCTCAGCACACTGTGAGGACATTTGCAGGAGCTTGTGGAGGAGCTGGATAAGGCTTTATCTCAGCTTGGCCAGGAGTATGGGCTGAATTGTGTGGGCTAAGGACAGACAGAGAGCCAAAGGGCTTTCCTCAAATACCTTCTCTAATGAAGAGGCTTGCTTTGAGAATTGAAATTGTTTTACCACCATGAAATAGGTAAACAAAGAAAACAAAAAGGCAGAGAGATATTATTAAAAATTATATTATATATAGAAACTAAATTCAGATATTCCACAAAGGATTATATAAATTATCACAGGAACTTCCAGCATTTCACCAGACACCTTTAGCCAGCAGAACATCTTTAATGTGCATTCACACAGGGAATAAAAGTGATCTTTGCCTTGACTGTCTGCCATTTGCAGTCTGTCAGTAGCTCCTGCTGGATGAGCATCTGTGTCAGAATATTTTTATGCCAGCATCAAACATTTTGACTGAAGTTCCCCATCAAACCAAGCCACAACACGGTGGCAACCTGCATCACCCTATGCAGAGCAAGAATGTCAGAGGTGTTTTCACTCAGAATCTCCTGCCTTTAGCCCCAGGATTTTTGGCAGGCAGCCTGAGCCTGCCCATCACACTGTGGGGACCGACCAAAAAGGCATTTTGTGCCAACAGCACTTGCTGATGTAAAGAAGAAAACAAGAACATTGGTCTGATTGGACCCTCTACCTGGAACAAGAGGCAATGACAAAAAAAACCAAGCATGTTTATATTGCTAGAACTCTGCCCATGGGGTCTTTTTATTACAAACATCTGGCTGAGCACTTTGCACCCACAGAGAGGTCTGTAAGCTAAAGCAATGTCCTTCCTAAAACCTCTGGTGGGAACTCTGTCTACCTTCACTGAGGCTGAGTTCAACTTTTTTTTTTTAAATCCTGAAAAAGGATTTGAACACATAAATCTGTAAGAACTAGAAGAACCATTATAAACCAGCATGGAATGAGACTGATTTGGGGCAGCCTGTACACTTGTCTTGAGTGCTGCCCATAGTGTTCAATTCCAAGTTGCAGATAACCCTGTTGTGCTGGAGCTATTTTAATTGATCATTTAATTTTTTAATTGATAATTTTATAGAGTTGACCAACTCTATAAAATATGGCATTTCAAGGGAGCACATGTTGTAAGCTAAACACATTGTAAGTAGTTTGTAGTCCCAAGCCCGCAGCCTGTTTTCAGTTGAGGAGAGGTACTCATATGTAGTAACAGTGAAAGTAAAGGTTTTCAGCTTCCAGGGAGTTAAACCAGGGGTAGGAATAAGTTATTTCTGAGGGTGCCACACACTGCCTCTGCCCCACCTCCCCCTGGGCACCTGCCAGCTCCTGGCAGAGCCCACCCTCTGTTCAGTCTGTATCCAGACCAGCAATTCTCATCAGAAACAAAACCAGTCCTGTGCAGCACAACTCCTGTGCCTGTGAGGAATGCCAAGTGTGGCATTAAGCATCATCACTTGTCCAGGGTAGTTTGCTGAAAAAGAAAGGGCCAGGACTGCTTAACTGTGACCTAGATCCACACACATATGTGTAGGCTCCTCCAGAGTGTTTGGTATGCAGGTGTTAGCATATGATCTGCACAGTTCAGCAATGACCTGTGGCCACAGAGCTCTACAACTGCAGGGAAGCATGGAGGGGGATTTTTTTACAGGGGAAAAACATGCTTACCCAGTAGAGAAGGCAGAGTTATCTCCAGAAAGCTGGCACAGACCTGTGAGTGGCAGGCTAATTGATAAGAAAAATCTCACTGCACACCAGAAGCTGCAGAGCTTATTGCTTCTGCCACATCAAACCTGTGCTGTCCTTGATAAGGTTTCTAACACAAAATCCCTGCTTCTGACATCTGCTGCTATCACCCAACAAGATCAGATGCCAGAGGAATGAAGAATACTAACCATCACTAGATAAAGCAATCAAGAAAATACACATATGTCTGTATATGCAGACAATGGAAGAGCAAAGAGGGCTGGAAACAGTCTCTTACTTCTTGGCACAACAGTGCACACTTCATGCTTGATACCATAAAGAAAGGCTACAGACTCTGCAAAGGCCTCTTCCTCAGCTGCATGCTTTCCATGGACAGTGATTTTTTTTTTTCCTCCAGGCTTCTCAATCTGCTATATTGCAACAGACAGAGCAAATTTGGACTCTCATTTCCTGCAGGTGCAGCTCCCTTACACAGAGGAGTGCAGAAGGTACTGGGCCACGGCACAGAAAAATGTGTGGTCCTTAGAGATTATTCCTCACCTATTCTTTATTTGCTTAACAACTGAATCTTTTACACTGCTTAAAGACTTCACTAATTTAACCTTTTCAAAAATGTTGTGCTGAAGCATTACCTTTATGGCTAAATGACATAAGGATCTTTAAGAACAAAAAAAAAAGAGGTAAAAGCAGAAGGAGCTTGTGGGCTTTCATGAATGGTATTTAATCTGTTAAACAGCTTAAACATCACCTACATTTTACCTACAATGTATAGATCCAATCAGCATTTTTGTTCTTTTCCTTTTATCACTCAGAGAGAGATGGGAACTTTGCACTTCACAAGGGGTTACAGATATCCAGCAAAATGGTGTTTGAGAGGTGTATTTATGAATATTTTATTTGAAACTCAAATGCTTATGACTGTCACTATATTTCTTCTGTCTACCTCTTTAGAGACATCAGATTCTTAGTAACATTTCTGCATGTATGCTGCCCCAGTAACAGACTTAAAACACCCTGCTAACTAGATGGTGGTGACAGCATTTATCAAGTGGAAAGCTGTATTAATTTCTCAATCCACAGAGAACTGACACGTGCAGTTCTGAAGTGGTGTTACTCTGCACAGCAATCCACAGGAGCTACAAACTGCACTCATCAGCAGTTACTGAGTCTGGGGAATCAGAGGCAAATCAGAGAACCACTAAAACCACTGACATTTGGAGTTGCTTAAAATGACCAAAACATAACAGAGAATTTTACTACTTTGTTTTTTCAGATGTTCTGAGCTTTTAAAATAGTAGAGCTGAGAGGACAGATGGAGGGCAGTTTTGTCAATTTAGTGATTACACCACTCAGAAAGCAGGGCACCAACCGAGCTTCTTCGCAAAACCATAGGCCTGAACACCCTAAAAGACTCCAAGTTTGCTTTTAGTCCCTATATGAGTTTATATGCCAGGCCTCACCTCAATTTAAGCCAATCTATATTTTATTATCATTAATCTCTCTCTGGCAGCTCGTAGGGGATGTAACTGCTAGGACAACTAGAGCAGGAGAGCCTCCATGCAGGTAGGAAGGTGTTGCATGACTAAATCCACCCACAGCTTCAACCAGATGCAAGGAAAGATTTCTCTGAAGAAAATTCAGCCACACCAGTTCTTGGTTTGCCAGGGGATAACTTCATCATTAAAACAAACTACAACCAGAAGTGCACCTGGTTTGAGCACACAGAGGACCCCCCTCTCTCACAAAGTTTCAAACCAAATTTTCCCAAGAGTCACACCTTGCTCATACACTCAGAAAACCCAATTTAAAACCAAAACATAAACATCAGTTTGTGATGCACACCCAGGCAGCATCAATCCTCCTATGCCACACAGTACACACGTTTGGGAGCTGCTCGATATTTTGGCTTTCTGTTTGTAGAATTAATGTTTTTCTTCCCAAAAAGTCATTTTGAGTACAAGAGGATGGTCTGAGTGAGAGTGGAGGGATGTTGCTGCAGGGCTGGACAGCTCTCCTCAAGAGAAGGGATGTTTGGGGTTAGAGATCAAAGCCCAGATGCATCCCACCCTCTGTGTCCACCCCACCATGCTCATGTCTCACCAAACTCTCTCATTTTCAGTTACTGACTGTCAGACTTTTCCCTATTTTACACTTGCCTGTAGCATTCTCTAAAAGGCACCGTATTTTTTTTTTCAAGTAATTACTCACACCCCAGATGGATGAAGCATCACTCAGATCCTGCAGCCTGCAGCACAAAAAAGTTACTTTGCACTGCAGTCCCACTCATGACTTTGCACAAAGTTCCCTTTCCAGCATTCCCCCAGCCCCAGTCCCAGAGAACTGCAGCCCTGACAGGAACCTTTGCTCTGCCCCAGTCCACCTGACATCACATTCTCTCAATTTTTGTGCCTGCAGTATCTGAGCCAGCAGCTCCTGTAGCTCAGCTTAGCTCCAAGCATTTTAAATCCACAGAATTGAGAGAAAACTATTTGGCTCCTTAATGAGCTGATCTCAGGGGTAAATCACAAAATAGAGCCAAAAGCTTTCAGGCCCAGAGCATGGCAAAACCTCAACACCATTTAGGATGTCCATGAGTTGTCACAGAGCCCTCAGGTTTTATGTCTATTCCCAACATTATGGGTTCTGCTACTGCAGAAAATCCCAAAAACTCCTAATGAATTTTGAGTTTCCAGTCCATATAGGAAAAAAAAAAAAACATCTAATTGCATTAATCTCCAAATTTTTCCTGCAAGATGCTGTTAAATTACTTCCATTTTTCCAGTGATACTGGTCTTTTGACTCACAACTGCAAGAAGAAATAAAATCAGAAAATATTTTATTAAAAACATATGGACAAGCAAGCACATATTTAGCTAAGACTTTTTTACTGAGTCAGATCTAGGGTCAAGAATTTAATAGATGCTTCCCTCTGTCTTTACTAAACTGTGACCTTAAATCTTCCTGAAAATACAAAGTGTAGGGAGGGAGGGATAGATAAGGAAGAAGCAGCACAGAAGACATAAATGAATTTCCCCACAAAACTCCAACAAAATTAGAGCAAGTTTGGGTTTTTGGGAAGCAGTGAGAACAGAAGAGAATGTCCTACTTGCAAGGGCCACAGGAGAGGGAAGGGGGAGCAGAAGGTGATTCACTGGAGTGGCATTGCAGAGTTCCTCACTGCTGAGGAGGAAGGCAGCAAAGGGGCCTTGAAAAGGACATCTGAGAAGTTCCCTGGTACAAGCAGCGGCAGGAAAATCCTTCACAAGTGATTGAAGGAAAAGCCTCAGTTCTGAAGGACACAGAAACAGCTAGAAAAGGATGTTCTTATTAAAAGGCATAAAATATGCATATTCAACAACAACAACAAAAATCAATCAAAAGGTTACTCCATTTACCACAACATCAAGGCTATAGTTACTTAAGTACACAGAACTCACGAAGATTATTTCATTGATACAGTATTTGATCAGTAATTCAATTACCATGCACATGCCTACATCAAACAGCTACACATTCAGAAGAACTCTTTGGCTATTTCCCAAAAGTGAACCTTCATGCATCTTTCATATAGCCAGTGTAATCAAATTTGCTTGTACACGTAGCAGAACAAGCACTTTAAGTAATAGGACATAATCCTAACACCAGTTTTTCTTTTTTAAAAAAATAAGAGAAAAAGCCACCCCACTCCATGATAAAAGAAGAAAGCATGGAAGGAGAGAAGAAAATACAGGAGTGAGAATAGATAATACTCTGATAGTCATGAGGGCTGGTCCAAAGCCTGCAATCAGTGTGGATATCCTTATGCTGATCTGGGATAAGGTTTTCTAGCCCACCAAGAAGTTTGTGAGAACCAAACGTCCTGTGTCCCCCTGTGACAGTCCCAGGTCCTGGCAGATCTGTGAAACAGCTTTTTGCCCTGCAGACTGGCTTGGCGCAGCCTCACCCTCCCCTCTCCCAGGGATGTTCCAGCCATGCACATGCTTTGGACATGGCTCCTCAGGACAACAGCCAAATCATGGAAAAAGGAGCACAGAGGTGTAAATTCAAGGTTCCAGCTACCAATTCCATCCTCAAAATATCAGTGCAGCATATTTCAACAGCATGTTATCTCACATTCTTAACAGAGTTAAATTCTGCTAAGAAAACCATTTGATTTCCCATCTAGCTGTAGTGAACAGTGATTTATTTTATACATATTTTATTTTAGCAAGGCTGCATTTAGGCAGTTAAAATTTAATGGGAATATCCTCCTTCAAATTCTTCCCATCTGGATTATATAATCTTTACTACCAAGCTTTAGTCTGCCAATCTGTAGACCTGACACTGATTTCACTACTTTCATCCAATGAACTAAATCTTCTCTTTCCCTTTTATTTAATGTTCATTTCCTGTCTTTTCCCCCACATAAGGCAAAGGGTGATCTGAGGGTTAACAATAATGAAAATCTGCATTTAATACTAATAACAACCCTTTATTTTAAAGGCCACACTGGATAAAATTTATAAGGGCTAAAGTGCTCATAAATTTTACAGCCTACTACACACTCACAGATTTATGCACATAGAAAGGAGCCAGTCATCCAAAGAGCTGTAGCAGTTTCAGATGTACAGTCCCTGTTAAGCAGATGACTTGTTCAACACTGCCTGTTGCTGCAGTAAGGTAGAAAAATTATAAAGAAAGGCCTTATAAAATCCAGCCTGCTCTGTTAAAATCAATGGCTGGCCTTGTCAGGCTAGCCCTTTGCAAGTTCCCACGTGAAAGCAATCCTAGTGAAAGCAGTTCGTTAACATAACAATCTATTCCTGGGTGAAAAACCAACTAGCACCTGTATAAACTGGTTTTACACCTTTAGATAGAAAAATGAAAACTATCTCTCACAACCTTTCCTGCACGTACACACAATCAATAGAGGGTAACAGCTTGTTACTAAGCAATAAAGTAATTGGCAAGAAAACTCTATAACCAATTGGAGTCACACACAGGTCTGTACAGCTGTATAAAAAGGAGTTATGTGAATAAAGAATGGGCTTTTTCCACCATGAAGAAAATGGAGTCTGTGATTTATTCTGACAGCCTGTGACTATGGGAGGTGTCTAAAATCATATTTGTTTCCAGGTAATTACATGCTCTAGGGCAGTCGTGGACCTGAAGGACTAAGTGCCCCTTTTCCTCTGTCCTGCTTGCATGAGTTTCTCCAGTAAAGACAGAGAAGGAAAAAGGACTGGGCTGTGAGTAAGGATTGTGGTGATCTTCCCTGCTGAGAGGCAACAGCCCCTTTCCTGGCATGCCATGGCTGCTCTTGTCTGAACCTGTCTGTCTGAAGGGAATAATCAACAGCTACACTACGACTTTTAAACTACCCATCTAGATCCAGCATCCTGGTTGTCCAAAGCAACTGCTACTCTGCATTTTTCAGTGACAGACTAGATGCCCTGTTGTTTCTGTTTCTATTTTGCAGAGGTCTTTGACAATATTAAATTTGGGGGTCACATTTCAGTGTATGCCATGGACTGCTCTCCTCCAGGCAAGTCTCTCATGGGCTGTAAGGACAACCATGCAAGGCTTTGACAGGGAGCACAGCTGAGACTTCAAACAAAAGTTGATGGGGCAGGTACACACCTGCTTCTCCTAAGTAAAGCAAAAGAAGTGCTCCAGAGGAAGATTCCTCAAGGAAGTTTTCTTCCTTACTAAAGAACTCTCTTCCTTTGCTCAATTGTTCTGTTGCCTAAACTGTGAATACTGTCCCTCCAAAATCTCCCTAGGCCCTCCCATTTTCTGTACTAAGCATTTTCTTACTCACACAAAAAAAATTTAAAAAGCTGATTATTCTTCTTATCTTGCTATGCATGTGCTAGCCAAGATATCTGATGGCCCTGAGTTCTGCCAGGTAACACTGAGATCCCATATAATATTTACATATAAAAAATAAATTGCAGAAGAATTACTGCAAAATTTATATTCCACCACCCCTGTTAAAACTCTGCTTTAAGAGAATTTTTGTTCCTGAGAAGAAAGTGACTTCAGGAAGCACAAATCACCTGGAAATGGCAAGTCAGAGATTTGAGACCATCTCTCCACAGGCATGGACGGATGCCATCACAGCCTGACATCACTGATTGCAAGAGCATGAGATCCAGTACGTGCTCAGACCAAAGATTTGTTTCCAAGTTCCTTTCTTCAGCAGAGGCCACAGAATTTCAAGCAGGGAAAAAATAAACAAACCTGTCACAACAGTCTCCATGCTCCATCAAATATTTTCTTCAGGTGGTAGCTCCACCTTCCATGGATGGTGCTGACCAGGAGGGCTGCAGGAGCCTGTGCTCTCCATCCTCACCTCTAGCACATCATTCAGCAAGACTGCCCCAAAGTGCTCATGCAGCTGTGCCATAAAAAATAGGGAAGAAATATCCCTCCACAAGGAAACACAGAGCCAAGGAAAAGTAGGGTGTATTGTTTGCATTTTACAGCAGCCTTTGTGCTCTTGCACCCCAGCTTGGTCTGCAGTGTGGTGTCACACATGCTTGTGCCAGCAAACCTGAGCTCACTGTGGCAAAGGTGATGGAAATGGAGTGGGACCCAGCAGGAATTCTCCAGGTTAATATGATCCCTGTGCATTCTGAATTATGCAATTAAAGCCCTCTTTCTTTTTCAGCAAATAAAATCAGTGACATGGTAGGAGAAGCCTGACAGCAGCAGGATAAAGGAGAGGACACACAGCCTATGGCAGTGATAACTGCACCTGCCAAAGTCACACCACAGCAACAAAACATTGCCTCTGCTTCTGAAAGCTGCTGGAAACACAAATGGTGTCACCTGATAAGAAATCCCACACATGGGAGCTGATAGCTCACCTCCTGTCAGTGTTACCTCCTGCCCCTCAGAAAGGCAGCATACCTTTCAAGGAAATCAACCCAACAATTGTAAAAAGAAAGGAAATCTTCTTTCCTGGATTTTAAATGGTTTGCTGCAATGTGACTCAGATTTAATCCAAAATGTCTAGCTGATACTTAATTTCAGGCTTCCTCTGTGAGCTCCTCACCTCCCTCGGTGTGGCAGCTGCTGCACATGGATTTGCAGCACAGTGTTAAGCTTTTCATGGCATTCCAGTTTACACTTGCATGGAAAAGGTTACATGACAAGAAAACTTTGCTCAGCAGGTCCATACTGCAGGACATGCTCCCAAGATGACAGCACCAAGCCTCCTCACATGAATGGGGCATTACTGATCCTTATTACATCTCCCAGAAGAGGACCCAAGGAAGTGCCAGTTCTGCACAAATAATAACCCCTCAGCCTTTCCCTGTTAACAAGGCAAAACCAAAACCCCACAAAACTAAAGTTTCCTTTTTCTGCTGGGCCCTGTATCTCTGCATCCTGTATCACACTGGGACTCAGGACCTCTCTTGTACCTTGAAACAAAAAAAAAAAAAAGGAAAAGTGGAGGGATCTCTGGAGGGGATGTGCTGGAATCAGCCTTTGAAAACAGGCTGCAGAGAGACAGCCATGCCAGCCACAGGACAGCCACCCAGCTGCATTGCTTGCTGACCTTTCCAAGTAAACCAGGCACTGCAATTTGCACAACTGGCTGTGTAGCTTTCAACACACACTTGCTCCGTGACACTGAGCCCCACTGTGCTCTATAATCACTCCATTTTCAGGAGGGCAAACCTCAGCTAGCTATCAGTTTGCACATTATGCTCAGAGCTGGTGCTGTGACAGCACCTGTCTCTAGGACTGTTAACTGAGTGGCCAGATTCCCAGTGAGGACAATATGCTCCTGCAAAGCCTTACAGCAAGGAGAGGCTGCTCCATAGGATGCTCAGCAAAGCATGCTGCCTTATATTAACATCCTTCCCAGCTACCACCCCCGTGAGCTGTTTTTCCTTTGCTGAAAGAGCAAGAGGAATGAGTCACCTTATTTCCTCAAGGCACACACGGGTTTAAGGCTGCTCACTCAGCACCACAGCCTCACCTGGAGGACAAGCATGAGGCCAGCAGCTTCATGAACTCAAACTTTTGCCAAGCAGAAAGTGCTTCTACAAAAAGCAAAGAGCAGGTAAGATGGGGAAACAATGCAAAGAGAGTGCCACGAGCCAGGCTGGCAGGCAGCCTGGTCACAATGGTGTTGTGGGTACCACTAAAGGCAATTTCTTTTTATTCAGGAATAAATACTGAATACTAATTTAGGGGTGAGCAGGAACTTAAATAGTTGCTTTCCTTGGGATTGGATCGAATGCCACATTGTTTTTTGCAGGTATCTAAACTAATGATGCTTGAAAAACCCACTTCCTGGGGCATTCCATTGCAATGCAGAGCAGTGCCTGGGAAGCCACCCTGCCCACCACAGCTCTGCCTCCCTGAGCCCACCACTAAATCAGCAGTCCCATGAGCACCCAGATTTGCATAAAAGAAGCAGTTATCAGCAATTAGGCTTGCCAAGGCAAAATTCTTCGAGGCCGCTTCACAACTAGTGACAGATGCAGCATTCCCAAATTTAAGCTGTAATTTATTGTTAGGCTGGGCAGGAATATGAGGAAAACACGTTGTGCATTTTGCAAAGTCTCTCATTTAGGCATCTGAAAAATAACAGAAAAAAGGGGAAGGGGGGAAGATGAATAGTGACTGTAAGATAGAATAAACTGCAGGCACAGGGCCAGACTTTAATAGTCAGCAATGGTAACAAATATCCAGGCTATTTTGCTGCTGAATAAATCCATTTACCTGTTGTTCACATCAGAAAATTTCATATTTCCCAGCTGTCCTGCTCTTTCAGGGTTTAACCACAGGTAACAACCACAGTGTGCAGGCTTTAGCCCAGCTGAATTACAAATATCAGATCAAATGCCCAAGAGGAGCAGGAAGAAGAGATTGTTCTAAAGAGCAAATCCACTCCCCCCTAGGACATTAGCAGTGGTGTCTTCCCATGGTTCCCCCAAATCTGCACTAGAAGGAGGCGCAGGCTGAAGAATGACCACAGTTTACAGGAAATTCCTGTGGCTCTGGGTGCCAGGACATCCAGGACCTGGTGAAAGTCCCTTATGCCTTTCCTGAGATTCCAGCTGTCCTCAGTACAATTCCATCTCTGCATGCAAAACCCGTGGCAGAAAAGGTGAGTGAACTGTGCCAAGAATTTCTGAAGCAGCTGGTGCATGTAGTAATCATGGGATAATTAAGTCTGGAAGGGACCTGAGGAGGTCTTGAGTGCAAGTAGTGTACAAGCAGGTCAGCAACAACTTATGATGAGCTTGCTCAGCTCAGTTCAGCTCATCCATGCTGCATGCTTTCCAGGAACTAATTAACTTTCTCTTTCCTTACAAGATGAAACAAATCTGGGATGAGTTTTGTCTCATCATCTCTGGAGAAATGGGGACCCTTGTTGGCTGCCCATCTAGCCACAATGTTGGATCAAAAATCCTCTGGGGAAAAGTCTTCCTCCTGGTCTACAGAGCCGGGGGAAGCAAATCTTAAATCTTGGTGTCAAAGAAAGGAGAGGAGCTATGAGAGGGGTAAGTGCCTCTCCTCACAGGGCAGCAGGCAGTGATCCTCCTCTCTCCACAGCAACTTCTCAACATATGCCCTGGATTATGATTTGCATATTCCTGCTTTAAAGAGGGTTTCCAGATTCAGAAATGGTGAGGCCACTGCTCAATTCAACCAGCTGATGTGGAACAACCAGACATCAGCTGGGTGCACGCAGCAGGAAGTCACAAACTCAGCGCAGTGCAGGCATGTGGCACTTGGGAAACAGCACAAGGGTGACAGAAAGGTCAGATAGTGTTAACAAGCAAATACATAACAAATGGAAGCAAGAAGACAGAGAATCTGGCCACCTTTCTGAAGTCTTTAGAAGCAAGCAAATTTGTGTTCACGATCTTTTCTGGGGACTCAGGAGCCATTCTGATCTGATGATACACAAAGGTAACAGAGACGGGTTCATTCGTTTCTGCAGGATTTGGACATCTATAACTCAAAATAAGCTGCATCTATTTCAAATTGTATTTCCATTTGATACAAAGGAATCCTTCTGCAAGTGAAACTTTTTTTCTGAAGCCATGGTAGACAGTCCTTTTCCTAGCCCCAGCACCAGGTTCCTTAAAAAAGGAACTTCAGCACCATTGATAAACAACATCAACAACAGCATAACTCTGTGCACAAGCTCCAAATCTTGATAAATGTCATTATTGGTACTGTAACATCACATTCACAGAACACCAGCAGTACAGCTTCATTTTTATGACCCTCCCATCCAGTCTGCATTTGAACAGACAGGCCCCCTGCCAGCCCTGTGCAAACAGGAGGATGCACAAATAAATGCAAACTCACACGGTGATAAAAATGTGAGCAGAAAGCTGCAGCCATCTCAGACTTGCATCCATCAGTCACTGCTAGAGGATGGCACATGCTCCAAGACTTTCAACTTACTGGAGGTTTTTCCACCATAAAACCAAGAGCACATCATGTACAAACCTTTTTCCTCAAACACCTCGTCAGCCTTAGTCTAAATTGGCAGAGCAGAAAGCCATGTGTTAAATACAACAGCCACTACTGCTAAAACACTTGAGGAAAAGTTTTTCAGAGTTTTTAGCACCTACAGATCAAAGCAGCATTCTCCATTCCTGGTTTTCAAAAACAGGTGAACGGGCTTGGCTAAAATAGTAGCAATTTTACAATGTCAGCCTTACAGCTGTGTTTGTACAGAAGATGAACCCAAGCAATTAAAGACTGAAAAAATTATCAGCAATTAAATACAGCCTCGCAATTTCCAGGAAATCGAGGTAAAGAAAACATTATCTGACACATCTATTGTAATCCACACACAGCTGTTCACAGTGTTCTGGATAAATACCAAAGCTATTTTTGCTCACAGGTTCTGTTACCTAGCTGTGGCTGTCTCATTTTGCAATGAAAACAAGAAAACAGCTTCCTTACACATCAGATCTCCCGGAGCTTAATTGCGTAGCTTGTAAATGCAATTCTTCCTGCCACAAGGACAGTTGTGTAGCTTTACAATGGGAAAAAGTAGTCCTTAAATCGTGGTGCCAAAGAAAGGAGAAGAGCTAAGAAAGGGGCAGTACCTCTGCACAGGGCAGCAGGCAGTGATCCTTGTCCTTGCTCCATAGCTACTTCCCAACATATTCCCTGGCACCTACAGCTTCCCAGGCTACACTGCTGCCTAAGCAACAGCCTAATCTTTCCTCTCCCTCTTTGCCAGGCTTTTTCTTACTGCCTTTATCTGTACCCTTCAGAAAAAGCAGCAGCCAAGTCCCTAATGAGTTTACAGCAGCCCTGATCCTCTCTTACAGTGTCAAGCCCTGCACAGGATCAAAGCTGTTTAATTTGTCTCTGCAAGCGGAAGGCAGGAGCCTTGGGAATCAGCTGTGGGACTAAGAGGTCACTTCATGTGGGCAGATTTTCTCCAGGGGGATGGCTCTGCACCCTCCTCTCACGGTGCAATCTGATCCCATTTCAATAAATTTTATTTTTCCCTGCTCTCTGTTTTTCTCCTCATATTTCCAGCTGATGTGCTGATAACGCACACTTGTGACTGAAACAGGCACATCTAACAAGGCCTTCAGAGCCACCTCTCCTCCTCTTGAACTTCTACCACTTGCACTTTTCCCACTAAGCTTGTCTATTCAAATTTCACCTCCCTTTCCATCTGGCCTTATTAGGGCTCATTTATGCTAGCACAGTAAATACATCCTTAGCCACTTAATAGGAAGGAAAACATGGTTCAAAAATACTTTGTTACTTACATAAATACCTGTGTGCATGGCTTCATACACCCAACACACAAATTGTGTGTAGATGGTAGATTCAGGGCTTGCCACAGGGTGAAACCACTGAGAGCTCTTGTAAGCAGTGAGAGGGAAGGACTGCCCTTGAAGTCCTGCTTACAGGAGTATGACCAATGCAGGCCATGGGACATGAAACATTTCTCTGCCTAAAAAAACCACAAGGATACGTGTGGCTCTGCTTTCCAGCTTCATACAATCTCAAAAAGTATTTGTCCTCCAGAAATAGAAGACCATACAGGGACTATGAATTATAATGGCAAACAAAAGAAGCAGCAAAGGATGATGTGCTTTCAGTGGGAATTTAGAGAGAGGAATAATGGCTGAGACACAACAACAACCATTGATCCAGTAAAACCAGGGAAACAGGGAGGTACACAGTCACTGAGGCTGAGGCAAGCCATTCAGAAGAGCTGTGTTTTTAGTATCCATTTGCAACCATCCCTGTCGTGATGTTCTTGTTTTGCACATAATGAGTGGCACATTGCACTATCATCTTCTGCTTAATTGCATTCACTGGACCAGTAAGGAGGAGCTGACTTCAAACCTAACACAAAATCAGAAAAATTGTATCACCATTTCAGTTAGAAAACTGGTCAAACTAATGATTTGGGAGGATATTTTGGGGTAACAGCTAATCCCTCCTCCTGCAATGATCAGGTATTTATTTGTGACACTGAAATGAGATTTCATTCCCAAAACACTTAATGCTCATCTCTGAAACTCCTAAGCAATATTATTTTTCTCTGAATCCTTGAAAACTTCAGCCCACCCTCAACCTGACTAGCTTATTCCTCGCTATTCTCTCTGTGTCTATGGCTTCTAAAGTGACGATAGGCTGCACCTCAGTGAACATGATACTGATGACTTCTAAGCTCTTCAACCACACTCACACACAGAAAAAAAATCCCATAGTCAAGCATCTGCCAGAATAAGGGTCTCCAGTCAAGAGGGAGGAAGGAAGGCAAGAAGGTTCCATCATCTGTTACCAGTTAGTGAACACCTTGATTAATCCTTCCAACAAAGTTGTTCACCAAAACCTCTGATGCTGCTAATTATGTATCTGTCTCTTAAAAAGGGGTGGATTAGTATGGATTTTTCAACAAAGCCCCTAAAATAAAGAACTTCTTTCCCCACTTTAGGCAATTCTAATGCTGAAAATTGGACTGGAATTGAGTCAGGGAAAATAGAGGATAAACATCAGGAAAGCCATTGTGTAACTCACATCTCCCAGATCTATTGCAGTGCCTCTCAAACAGAGCAGGAAAAGCCCTGCTTTTTGTCTTAAACACTACAGCAAAAAATATTTGTCTACAGTGGCCAAGAACCATGCTGAGATACACCATCACCATTAGCCACTAGAACAGAACAGTTTGCTTTTTCCCCACTGTACATGCCAAATTACATGTTCAGGCACAATTAGAATTACTCCTTTTCTGGAAAAAAAAAAAAAAGAAATTGTTGATTCACTCTGATTTGGTCCTTTTTTACCTTCTGCCAAGATTCTGGATCTGCTGCCAAGCTTCGGTTCCACCGCTAATAGAGACTTTGCTTATTGATCTTGGCACAAGAAGGAATGATTCTGTAACCCCACACCCCAACTCCCAAGCTGCTGGAGTGTTGCACTTTTCAATATGGGGATCTAGTATTTGTCACATGTTCCAAACCACAGTTATCATGAAAAGCTTTTCACCTTCTAACACATGCACATATACCAATGTAATTAATCTAAGGGTAAAGGTGGCAAATGTAGGTGAGAGTACCAGCCTCAGCACAGGTTTCTGCATATGATGTGTAGTTTTTGGACAAGCCTGGTACTGGACTTGTACATGGCCAAAAGGGTTAATTTACCACACAAAGGTTTGCAGAAGACACCTTGTTCTTTACAATACTCTCTGTAGCTATTATGTGCCCCCCTGACCAAAAACACTGTTGAATGATTCCCTACTAAAACTGGTAGAAAGGCTGCATGTGATAAAGGGGAGTGACAAACCATATCTTCAAAGCAAGCTATGAATTTGGAAAGATTTACACAAACCTGTGTTCTTATTTCCTCCAGGAGGCAAATCCTGCCCAAAGCAAGCTCACAGTGAGAATGCATGCCTGACAGTACCAATAGTCTTTGATGTCACACATTAACGTTCCTGTGCAAGTTATGAGGCCATTTCCAAAATTCACACTTAATCCTGGTGTCTGCTATTGTTGAACAATTCAGCCTTCTGTCAGCAGCTGTCTGTGCTCAGTCACTGAATGGCTCCTAGGTGGCACAGCAAAGTCATTATTTATAGCCCAGCACGTTTTTGGGACAGCTTCTTCACGTTCCTTTTGATAAACAATTGCAAGCAGAGCGCAGAGAGGTGATCAGAGCCTGAACACACAGCCACAGTGTGCTTAGAACCATTTCCAGCAGGGTGGGCCTCTTCGGGCTGCTATGGGGTGCAAGTTTCCCAGTAGAATCTTCCAACCCCTGATTTTGGTGGTGCAGGAAAAGGCTGAATGCCCCTCTCCCACTCAAGCATGTGCACAGCTCAACATGAGCATACATCTGGGAAAAAACAATCACTTGGAATGCAGTCCAACGGAGCGGCTTAGCTAGGCTGGCATTTTCCCTTCTACCCCACCCAACCAAAGTGAGAAGGCTGAGAGGGATCTCTTCTCCTTCTAGCAACTGTGAAGCTGCTGGGATTTCTCAGAAGGTGTCCCCACATATACAATCACATGTAGCACAAAATGCACAACAAAATAATCAGTTTTAGCTAAAAAGTATGCCAAAGGTGTTCTTTACTTCAGTCTTTTCAAGTACTTCAGTAACTGGATCACAGCGTAGAGTTCAAGGGCAGTAAGAACCTCAATGGATATAAAGAAAACTTACAGTTTCTGCTATTTTCAACCAAATAAAGGAGGCCAACAAGCTGCAAAGAGAGGCTTTCCCTCTGGACTAAGTGGTTTCTGCAATCCAGTTGTGGTGCTACTCCCTTTTATGGTGAGCTGTTCTTTATATTCTCCAAGTTGCAGGCTAACGTGACAAAACGCTACTACATATCACAATAGCGGAAAATAATACTGGTAGGTGCAATCCCAAGACTTTTCTTCATTTTAAGGAAAAAGTAACTTTGGTTGTTATCCAAAAGAATAACAGAGATATAGGGGAAGCTCCTTGACAGCCTCTAGCCCCATTCAAGCAGGTTCATTCATGATTCCACCACCCTGCATTTCCTTGCCAGCACATGGAAAAGCAGAGCTGCAAAAGACTTCTCTGGCAAGGAAGCCAGCGAAGCTCCCCTGACCAGGAAGGAGGTGCTGCCCAGCAGTGGCCCCAAGACTTGTTCCAGGGGGTGTGTGAGGTTATTCCTCTGCCCAGCTGTGAGAACACTTTTGGCAGAGGGAAGGCAAGTGACATCTCCTCTAAGTGAACAGCACAGCTGATGGATCACATGGGCTAGTCAGAGAGGCTGTACCAGTGAAGGCACACACCTCTGTCACTCAGGGACACTTGGTGTTTAATTGTGCTGCTTTAAGGGGACAGGTCGTTAATCCTTAGATTTTCTGTCCCTTGCATAGGTATTTTTGCAACAGGCTTTTCTAGTATTTCAAAGTAGAATGGTTTCAATCAGTGCAGTATCCTGGATGACACTGGGGATCTTCACAGGCCAACCCTGTGCTTGGGTTGGGACCCCACTTTCCCAGGCTCCCTCTTACAAAAACTGGTGATTTCAATTTCTTTAGAAAGTTACAGCCCCCACTGTACCAAAGCCTTCCAAGTTAAAACAAATCATATGGAAAGCATGTTAATGCTGGATTTCCTCAGAGACCAGGAATGTTTTAGAAAGGCCACTGAATCTCATAAGTCACATATACAACGGCAATGCACATCTCAACACAAACAGCAAGCATTCTTCTCCCAGGTATGAAAAACAACCCCCCAAACCCAAGTCTCAGTGCATGTATGTGTACTTCAAGTCTCTGGAGCATCCTTCAAGTCTCTAGAATAATCTCACATTTTATGAGTCATGTACAGTCAGTCCTTATGAGTCAACCCTATTATTTGTAAGCATCATTCTTATGCTTTTTTACCTGGCTATAAAAAGAGAGGAAAGATAACACTGCTCCCTCTCTAGATGACATCATTGAGCTTTCTTTTCCGAAAAAAAAAAGAAAGGTGGGGTTTGTCTTTGGTCACTATGAGTGAAATCTGTTCGCCAAATGCGCACTCTGGGGCCTCAATCAGGCTAAAGGTGAGCTTGTAAAAGCAATTTGTTTTAATAAGAATTTAATGGGATGCATCTTTGGTACCTCTGTTGCCAAATCTGTACCTCTGCCCGCTCCTTTCAGAGGCAGGATCTGGTGGTAGGACTCGTGCTGAGTAAATCAGAGAGGGACTCATCTGCTTTATGGCTGCCGTGAATGTTTAATACCAGCCATGGAGCTCCAGTCAAGGGGGAGACTAAGGCACAAGGAGACCAGAAGATAACTGAGAAGCAGCACAAGGAACAAGCACAGCCCAGAATAGTGGATGTGCAGCATGTTGGTGAGGATTTGGCTCTGTGTCCATGGGAGAAGGACAACCCAGCTCTGAATCCCAGGCTGTCCCTAAGACCTGGGATTGCCCATCCACAAGACCTCTCAAGTTAGTTGCCCTCCCTCCAGGTTACAGATTACCTACAAATCTTGTACATCTTTTCTGTCACCTGCACAGGCTATGAAGAAAACACACATTTTGTTTTCATTTGAATTACAGGAGCCCCACTGCCCTCTGAATGATTTCCTGCATGTGAGTAATGAAAAAGCTCCAAAAAAGTGCTTCTCTGAGGCATGTATCTTCCCTCCTTGATATGCTAGCTACCTGTCAGATTACAATGACAGCTCCGTTAGTTTGGGACTTTTTGGACGAAAGAGGAACAAATGCCTTGAACAGCAGAAACCTCCAGTGGTCTGCAGGCATTGAGGGTGATCCTTTATTGCAGTCTACTTCACACAAAGCTGTAAACCACATACATCTTTTGATACAGGTGGAGTAAACTACAGCCATTTATGCCTAAAATATCACATAGCCTTTCCAAAAACCAATTTTGCAGTTTACACTAAAAAATAATCCCATGTGACCTTTGCAGACCAACCTTACTAAGAATCTCTAGTCATTCATGCACTCAGTTATTAGGGCTTTAAATGAGGCTGATCATAATTTACATACTGAGACTGTCTCTTACATCGCCTCAACCTGCTAAAATGACACATTTTCCCCTAGGAAGGGGCATGTTATGTTGGCCAAGTAATTTAGGAGATGATCGTGCTACAGCCAGCATCAGGAATTACATTAGCAAAGAAAATGCACATAGAAGAGCAGGATTTGGCTCTTCTAATGGCTCAAATTTTGGTTTCATTATAAGATATGACATTTTAAGTTTATTAACAAGTACTCCCTTCTCACCTTCTTCTAGCACATAATACAGACCTTTTATTATTTCCAAGTGTCCTGCCTTTGCCTGCTCTAAAAACCCTCTCTCCTCTCCCTGGCCTTGAATAGTTATTAGGCTGCAAAATCAGTTTTATGAATGGGTGTGACTTTGAATGCCTACACCGCAGATGTGACCTCAGGGTAAAATGGAAATGCAATGTCATCTGCTGGGAAGTAGGCAAAGAGGAGAGCTGGTGAGCAGGGAAGAGGTATCTGAAACACAGACTAAAGCCTTTTCTGCTCAGTTTGCTTTTACCAGGCCATTTGAAAAATGCAATCTCCTGCCTTTACATTCAGAGCACACTGGCCAGATTTACAGACACCTCTCACTACAGGTACCAATTCCATCTGACACTCCTGGATTTTGAGAGGTCCCTCAGCACTGACACTGCAGGTTTTTATTTCCTGGACAATTTATGCACACAGCCCCTAGAGAGTGCCTTATGAACCCACGTTAATACAGCACCTACAGTTTGCAGCTTTTTTATTTCCAGGTTGGGATTTCTGCAAGATACTTACTTCATTGATGTGCTACAGATTACCATGCAGTTGTAGCCTAATTGTCCCTAGGTCTCTCAGCACAGTCCCTCTGGAACTAAGGGCACAGGGATCCCAGCACTGACAGTCAGGACTTGGATCATGGAGAAGTAACAGATGTCCTGAATGCCCCATGGCCTGGGAAGCAGCAACATATGCTGCAGTCATTAGTGACTGTTGAGCAACAAGGGAGTCTGACACGTCAGATTTGCTTTACCTTTGGCAGCAAGAGCAATCCTGGCTCTTCAAAAGACACCGAGCAACATGCTCAACCAAAACACTTGGAATAAATGGCATAATAAAACTGCAAAAACCCCACTGTTGCTCCTTCTCAGTCACGCAGACCGTTGTTCAGAGCAGAAAGCAAAAGGCAAGAGCCAGCATGTAAACATCTTGGAGGCACTATAAAAAAATGCACACAATAAAGAGCAATGCACCTGTGACCCTGCCAGGGTTGGCACATCCTGAGGTAAGGCCAGCTGCAATCTGTGTCCAGTGTCAGCTGGAAAGCCCTGCTATCAGCCAAGCTTCTTTCAGCTCTATGGGGATTTTTGAAGGAATTTTTAATGAGTTAGAGATGGAACCTCTGAGTTTTTTAGATGATGTGACTTATTTTTCTTATCTTCTACGTAGACAGGAAGGGTGAGTTTGGCTCACATCTTTACTGCATGGTTCAGAAGGCTACAAGATCCCTAGTTACAAGACCTTTTAAGGATTTACTGACAAATAAAACACTGTCAACAAGAATTTATGTTTTTGACCCAATCATTAAATATTTAATCTTATGGACTTGTGCTACAGTAAGCTTTCTTAGCCAATCATGTTATGACTCAAAAACCTATAGTTTTTGGGTCACAGTCTGCAAAAAACCACAAAAACAGGGGTCTCCCATTGCACTCTCTGATAAATGTTCCTTGCAGAAAACAGAGAAGATTCTGCTCCTGTAAATGACAAATAGCATTAGGAGAAACTGCTTCAGTTCCTTTAACCTTGTCTCTCCATACCCAATGTACCTCTCCTTAATTTCAGCTCTCTGGCTGTGACACCAACCCTGTGGTTTAGAGAAAACACAGCTGAAAATGGGTGGCTTTTCTCTTCTTTTGGCTTTGCTGACAATTAGCAGAACTGAAAACCGGGGTACTTTGAGCAGTATAAATAAACTTGGGGATTTGATGGTTGTTTAATGAACACAAGAACATATTAGAGGGCTGAACTTTTGTTTTGCAATGTGACACTATCATATTTCTTCATAGCTTTATTTCATATTTTTCCTACCCGATTGCCTTTAATGCTCTTAGAAGCACAAAAGAAGAGAGAGAAAAGGAAAAAAAATACTTTGTGCACCTTTATGACAAATTAAATGAGATTATTTCTTTTTTCTTTTTCCTTTCCAGATATTTAATGTTAAGCAGAGATTGCTCCAAAAGTGCAATATTTTCAGAATAAAACTCACAGTGTTTCTTCTATTATGATCAGACTTGACACCCCAGATGCTCTCTTCTAAATTAAGCCCTTAATACTTACAATTACAGTGTACTTACAAAAATATGAAAAAAAAAAATAAACAAAAAGAAAATTACAATAGAAAATGAAGCTATCAGTGGGCTTTGGATGAGCCCAATTGTGGTCAAAATCAAGGATTAAGTGAAACATCCATCTTGTACAGGCTGAGAGCTCATGTTGCACCACTTTAATAAGCATCTGTTCAGAAGGAGAGTGGGCTTTACATAGTCAAGAAAACACAGATGAATTCCTGGTCTGCAAGAGGTGCTTCCCCATTGGGCTTGAAAGAAATGCATTTGCTTTGTTAAGCCTCAGCTTCCAGCTATCATGACCTGCATCACAGCACATCCTCCCTCTGCTCCTCCTCTGCCATGACTATTTGTGACACAGTTCTTAGGGCCAGAAAACCCCTGCATCCACACGTGCTTGTCCCATACCAAGTAAAACTGTGATCAACCCTCACAGTGGGAGGGCTTGAATCCCTGCTAGAAACAACACTGACAGCTTTCTTTTTCTTTCACACACAGCCCCTGTGTTTTGCATTTCTACACGAGCTAATTCCTTGTGATGCTCTCAACATGAGCATGATAGCCCAGCTATGTCTCATCCCAGCTTGGATCAGACACTGTCTCCTGCCAGGCACTTTGTTTGTGGCACTTGGACTCTGGCAACAAAGCAAGGTACACAGCCCTGTGTGGCTTTTTACACACATACCCACACCCATCCTCTCCTACATTTTTATCAGCGTTCAACAGAGAATCATTTGGCTTTGCACTCTGTATGGACAAACAATTGACACCTAAGTTCATTTTGTAGACAAAAGGATTTTGCATTCATTTTGCTGACAAACTGTCTTGAAATCATGGAGGAGACTCTGTTTGACAGTCCTGGCACATACTTGATTCAGTGCAGAAAATGCATTCAGCTAACTGTCCAATCAGTTATGTAGACAAAATGAATTTCATCATAATTCTGTCAACAAAATGCAAACTTGCTTAAATTATTCTCTCAACAAAATAAATTAACTTAAAGTCCTTTTGTCCACAAAACAGATTTAAGTGTTTAGAAAAGCCTTGTAAATACTATAGTTTGTTAGCTTAGCATGTGCAACTCAAACATTTGGCTCAGCAGAGTCACCAGGCCTTGTCTTATCAGGCAGGGCTGGTCTTGACTCTTTCAGCTCCTCCAATTTCTGTGAGGCCAGTCCAATAAGACCACCAATCACCTGGGCTGTAACACACGGAGTCAGTCAGAACCCCAGGAGGGACTGTCTTCCTTTTTTTTTTTTTTTTTATTTCATCACTAGCAACTAGCAGGAAGAATTTGCAGTTAAGTATAGCAAGGCTAAACAAATCAGTCTGTTCCTCAAAAGAGAGGCTCCTTCCTTAGATTTGAAGTTGACGTGGAGTTTCCATGACAAAACTCCTGATAAAATAGCAACTTAATGAGGGACTGCAGCTCAGATACCTCAGTAGATTTCATATTGTGACCATGAAACTGTAATTACTGTGCTTTAGATATCATGTGTCTAAAGCCTATTACACCTACAGAAAATTCCCTTCTGCCTTTTGTGTAGTGCTTCAAATTCAAGTTTAAGTTCACATATTCACATCCTGCTCAGCACCTAACTCAGAGAATGGAAAGCAATCAGAGCACAGGCATTGCTGCAGGGGGTGAAGTGCACCAAGTTCTGCCCAAGACAGCGTAAGGGCAAAAGGAACTGCACCAGAACCAAAGGCAACCACCTGCCCTTGAGCTCATAGCACCATCAGTAAGGATATTTCTGGTGTGCCTTCATGGCACCAGCCAATGCAGGGAACTCTGTGTTGTCATCTCCCATCTCATGTCCCCCTAAACAAATACATCTCAGCCTGCAGAAATGTCAGGGGTGACACCTTGCAGCTCAAGTCAAAAATGTCACTGTCATATGGATTCACCTCTGGAGAATGAAAATCCCTAAGTCTTTTATCTGTTTTTAATAAGTTTCTTCTCTGTTTTTAATAAGTTTCTTCTTTACCAACCACTGCATCCCCTATTGTTCAGCTGCATTTTAACAACAAAGAAACATAGAATCATGCCTATGTTTTTAGTGATGCCAGTCAAGGAATTTTTCAGGCCAGTGGAAAAATGAAACTCTTCCATATTCCTTCATTAGTATAAACAGGTTTTTTGTCCTTTGTTGGGGGTTATTTTGGTTACAATGGAGCTAAATTCCAGGAGTCTGGAAGGTGTACAGTAACACAAGAAAAATACCATATTAATCTAACACTTTTTGTGAGCATGAAAATAATAAAATGCATTCAAATGCAAATGCAGCTGCAAGAATGGACAAAGCTCTGTTTTTCCATCAACGTCTTCATTTTGCTAAAGACCAGCTTGGTCTCGAGCAAGATGAGTTCCTCTGTGTGTTCAGGTCCAGACCCTAAAAAGCCTGCCTGTGGCCAAAGTCTTACTCAGTATTTGAGCCACTTCTGCATTAACACCTTGTTTCAGCACTCACTGTAGGACAGTGTGTTTATTAATCCTTTCAGAACCACATGTTGTAGACCCAGAGGGATGAAGCCTGCTGCAGTGTCTATCCTGATTTATGGGAATTTAACAGAGTATCAAAAACTCTGGGATTTTCCCCCACAGCTCTTATGGGCAACTTTTTTTTTTCTGTGACTTGATCTGAGTATACCAAGCATAGCAAAAGGTCTAGCAGGGGATTTTTAATGAAATTTCTATGTGCTAGACAACTAGGTCCTCCTGAATTTCAGTAGATTTGTGTCTCTAGCTGCCACAAAGATCTTTTGACATTTCCAGCTTAAAAGAATGCATTCTGCCGACTACATTTCAAGAAAAAATAACAGTAACCAACTGGGGAAGCTTGTAAACAAATCCCTGCAAAATAAGCCTAGAAAATAAGCGCAAGCATCAGCCTAGTTAGAGGATTCCCTGGCAAGCAGTAGGAGAGCTTCTTTTAGGGAGCATGTGGCAGGGAAACTAGGTGTTCTTTTACTGGTGTCACTTCTGACTTTCATGAAAGTGCTCTTGACCCAGCCCATCTGATAGGGCACAGCACTGGCCAAGGCCACACCACTGAATAAAGCTTGAGCACTTCTCAAGTTATTTGAGACCAATTTCTTCCTTTGTAATGGCTCTGCATCATGTGTGTCACTACCTCGTCTCCCAAATGGGTCCAGAAAGAGCAATGCATTAGAGTGAAAGAAATAACCCTGCAGGCAAAGCCAGGCATCGTGACTGCCAAGTTTCTTTCTGAGTTGGAAGGGACCCACTGGAATCATCGAACCCAGCTCTTAAGTGAATGGCCCCTTCAACACCTGAGAGCAGCACATACCCAGGAGTTAATTTAATACAAGCAAAACCTAAGAATATGGAGTAGAGAAAGACTTTAGGACACATAACACAACTGTCCTGGGGCTCACCCCTAAGCTGCTCTCACCACGACAACCTGCAGGGAAAGGAGCAGTTCTGACTCTGTACTAGACCTTCTTGAACCATGCACTGTGAGCAAAGGGGTCAAGGACCTTGGCTTGCTTTAGCCTGTTCTCAGACTTGGGCAAATCTCCTCATCCAGACCTTCAGTACATTTGTATCCAAGCCAGAAACACAACTGCAGGGGAGTCACATGTGGGAAATGGATTTGTAGAGAATTTTTAAAGCTTGATAGAAGGTTTACATAGTATGTATTTGTATGTCAATACTTCACTATACACAGCAAATAAGACCAACAAAAAAAGTTTTTTTCCGTTCAAGAGAGGGGGAAATGTGGGAAATGGATTTGTAGAGAATTCTCAAAGCCTGACCGAAGGCTCACACAGTATGCATCTGTATGCAGACTTTGAGATAAGAAAGGCTGACTTAGAAATGCCATAGAATAGGACAAACATTGTTGAGAGAAAAATAGAACTAGAAACAAGTTTCAAAGGTGGCCTTACAAACAAGACTAGATACTTTAGAGAAATAGAACAAAGATGCGTTGCAGTAAGACCTACGAGGGAGAATTTTAGATTATTTGCTTTAAGGCATTTACAGCGTGGTACAGCAAAAGCTGATAGGCCAAGAAACACTTATAAAGTATTGTAATTAAGAAATAGTTGTAATTAAGAAATAGTTGGCTTCTGATTGTGGTGGCCTGAATTATAATATCTGTATTGTCTCACCCTTCACAAGAGACTGAAAACAGAACAAAAGTTCTTAAAACCCCTATCACTTGCCCCATCTCTGGGTCAGAAAAGGGCCTAATCCAACAGCCACAGAGAGAGATGGCTCTCTGTGAGAGAGAGACCCAGCATGGGCAGAGCAAGGAAATGTGGGAGTGGAGAGCTGAAAGGCACATGGCTCTGTTTGTTTGCTCTTTAACGAAGGTATCTCAAACTCTCCAACACCTTAACTTGGAATTCCCCTTTGTGAAGAACTTCGGAGGACAGAAATGGAAATTTATATATAAAATATACATGAGGAAGGGAGGAGAGGGAAAGGAGTGATTCATTATTATGGCTTACATATCATTACACATTCAAAAATTCCAAGGTAATATATTTTTGTTCATTGCTTGGATAATAAATCATCATTCGATTACAAAAGGGGAGTTCCTGGATGGAACAGCAGCATTTCTGAAAAATACTCCTGGCAGATGAATGACAGGAAAATTTATGGATAATTCAGTTGCCTGACTCTCCTGGCTCCAGGAGAGAAATCTGTGCCAATATCTAAACCTTTCCAGACAATTCACACAGCAGACACTGTACTTGATAGAGCGAGGTTTTTAGACTCCCTTGGCTTGATTTTTGTTGTTCCTCCCTTGGCAGCCTGCAGAATATGTCATAGCAATGCAAAAGGGTTAGGAAAAAGCTATCAAAGATGCTACTGAGCCTGTACGAGCAGGACTGTCTCTAGGACATGTCCATATGAAAAATATACTGCTGTGTTCCCCACTTAGCCGGAGCTGTCCAATCAATCAGAGATCTTTCAAGGGTCACTGGTATTTGTAAGAGTTTTCAAGTACAAAAAATTACCATCCAGTCTACCATCAGCTTGCTGTTTTCTAGTTTATCTTCATTTCATCTTCCAGGTTTTTTTCCAAGCCAACTCTTAATATTTTTCCCCTGTATAAGCAGAGTTATTTCACTCTTCAGCTGGGGCCTTTAAGTCATTCTTCATTTTTCTCCCATTATACTCATAGCTAGGTGTAAGTCTGAAAATCTGGCAAAATGTTGCAGGAGAGGGTTGAGGCAGCTGAAGGAAAAGGTGTGGCAGAAGGCAGCCAGCTGCAGAGGCAATACTTACTGCAATAAGGGCAGACAGGCAGGAGTCAAGCCCCATCTTTTCTATTGATACTCACTTTTGAAAGGAAATTGCTGTCCTCTTTTATGAGCAGCCAAAAGGAACCCACATCTCACCAAGCCTGGTGTCCAGCCTTGGAAAAGTGTAACTCACCCCTTGCAGAGTCCACTGCTTTTGGTGGAAGGGCATCAACAAGCACTTCTTCCAATAGAAGCGTGCTTTGGAAACACAGAGGTTTTCATCTGGGAATTGCCTGTTCTAAGTTGGAGGACAAATTACATCTCTGCACCAGGCTTTGCATTTTTGCACTGCTCAGCTGCCAAAAACCACAGCTTGATTCAGAAAAAGTCTTTCTTTAGGAGGGCCGACTAAGACAATCAGGGGAAGCAGCTGAACATATGGGCTAGGTTCTCTGTCAGTGAAAATGAGACACCAGCTTCTGAAGCAGACATGGAAAGCCTCTCTTTGCAGGTGGCAGAGTGAAGCAGTGCATCCCACCTCCTCCTCATGCCAGCATGTGAAACAGCTCACACAAATCATGCTCTAGGAATGCCTCTTCCTTAGCAGTGATTATAAGGAGAGCCTGGATGAGTAGCTCATCTGCTGCCATCTGAAGTTGAAGGAAGTGGATTCATTACTTTGAAAGCAAAAATAGAAGGCTTTATTTCCTGCTGGTTTCCTGTTTCTGGTGGCAGTTCAGAAAGAACAAAGCCAGTAAAGCCAGCATGGTCTCTGAATTTCCTCTCTGGGAGATGTTTTATCTCCTATACCAGTGCCCAGATTTCAAAGGTTACACAAGACACAATGCAGTGAAAAATCAAACTCAAGCTTCCTTCCAAACTGCATTCCTATTGGGCACTAGCCAGTACTATACATCCAAAACATTAAAGACCCCCAAGGCTCCCTGCACAAAGGAATGTGAAGTGTTTTCCAAAGGAGTCATCCAAGAATAACAATAGTTGTAAACCAGTTTGTCTTTTTTTTTCAAAATGAAGATTGTCCGAGCAATAAATGCAGTACAGTAACTTCAGCAATGACATGAGCACAACACCCTGATGGGTCACATTATTCTTGGAAAAATCTCAGTCTTCCAGACATGTTGCTATACAGGAGACATGTTCTCCAGGGCTATTTTCCTCACTAACTCTTGCAGGACCTTCCCCAAAAATTTAACAGCCATAATTACACTGGGATATGAAATTATTTATGTCAGCTTGAACATCTCTTATCAATCCCCTCACCACTGAGATGCATTAGGTGTTGTTGAATTCTCTGGACTGTTTTCATCAATGAGACCTGCAGGGCTGGGAAGAAATCAGGATCTTAGCCTTTACCGCCCTGTACTGTGTTTGGACCCCAAAATCTACATTCCCTGAGTGCCAAACAGCATATTTCCAGTCACTTTGGCCTTATTGCAATTGCCTGTAGCTTAAGAATATATACTCCCCTTATATATGCCCTCATCCCCAGCTGAAATGTCTTCTGTGGAATAAACAAGCATTTTACACATCTCTCCATTACCGTGTCCTTTGGCAGGGTTAGGATGTGAGGGTGTTTCACACCTGATGCAGAAAAGTACCTGCTTTGAGTTTTCAGCCAGGCATGATCTGTCAGGGATAGAAATCTCATCTCTGAAGCCCTGGGGCCTCGGCCAGAGCGAGGTAATGTAACAGATTTTATTAGCAGTTTCAGAAAGGTAAATCTAACACTAGATTAGCATTAAATGGTCCAGCAAAGTAGACACATGAAGGCGTCTGTAAACATCATCCCATGCCCTTGATTGCAGGACTATCTGTTTTTTAGGCAAAGAGGCAGTATTTTATTTCAATTTTTTTTATTTTTTAGATGTTTTTATTTTATTTAGATGCTTTGAGGGACCGATTTGCTCTGTATACAAACTACTGCGTGCTTAATGTCTTGGTAAGCTCTTTCCCTCATCAAAGCAAAAATGACTGGATATATAATATGACTTGCTAATAGATGACTAGATAAAGCTAAATTGTAAAATGATCACTGCTGTCTCATGGCTTTCCTAATATGAGAAATGTTATCAGAAAATAATCTGCTACTGAGAAGGCAATCCGAATCCCCTTCGGGGAACAGGCTGCAAGAATACAGCACTGAGGATGATATATTAGCATTTCAATACGAGCCTGGAATCAGTACAGAGAGTGCCACAGAGGAATAGCTAAAATTTCTTTATCTTTATCTGCTAATATTTCTGGGAAAATTGTAATACTGGGAAATTGCAGAAAAACCAAGCACCTTGCTTAAATTGAATTAGACCTGCAACTGTGTATGACCTGTTCAAAGCCTACAGTATATGATTTTCCCAAATTAAAAGCAAAAATTTCAGCCCTGGACAGGGTTCCTTTGTCAGTGCCACTTATACATTTTTGGGGTAAAGATTAATACTGAGGTCAGTATTTTCAGAAGCAGACATTATCCCTGGGTGACCCACTAGAGACACCTTAGAGTGGTTTAATTTACTACAGATGGGGCATCCACCACTTACCCACCGTATCTTGGAAGGATTGAGTAGCCTCAGAATCTTTGTCAAAAGATGCCGCAAGGTTTTTGGTTTGGTGTTTCTGTTGTTATTTTTTTTTAATGTGCAATATTTTTCCTTCATGTAATATCTCAAAAGTTTCTTCCATGAAAACTGAACAAGCACAATTACAGGGATCTGCACCTGTTTTTCATAATAATAGGGAGTTGTAGGGATTTTTTAATATAGAATGAAATACTGCATAGTAGAGAATTTTAAGATAGTAAACAAAGGAGCTTAGGCAACTTTCTAACGAGCTTGAATGATTTATAGCTTCTCAGGCTCTAGAGACATACTCAAAACTCCAATGACTTTCTGCCGTGGGCACAGTTAATAAAACTTGAATTTCTAATCTTGCATTTTCCCCAAATGAAAGTTTTAGCTAATCAAAACATCCAGCTGATGTACCAAAGCAAGTACCATTGAGTGCTCCAAGTACCCACAAAATAACAGACAGCTCAGGTTACAAAGAACCTTCTGAAAGACACATCAAAAGCATGTACCAAACTATTCCCATTTCCCTCCTGAGTTCCAGTCATCTGGCATATGAGCAGGTTTCTTGGATGCTGTACAATAAAGAAAATTATCAAATGCACACATAGTGTCTTTTAAAGGGAAGCAAGCATTAAGAATGAATAATTTTGGGGGGAAAAAATGAAAGTTTGTCAATATTGGCTGTGTTTTCTACCATTGGACTGCATTATGTCGCCGTGCTAAACACCAAATGAGCTTTGGCATTTGCATGTGGTGAGATGTGGCCCCTGGAACAGGCTCCCAGGTGAAGAGACAAGACTTCATGTGGAGTTCCTGACCCATTCTGGGGCACCACCATGCAATGCACATTGGCAGAGCCCCAGCCTGGTGCTCCCTACACCCATCCTTGGCTCTCAGCATCTCCCTGGGGCTCTCAGGGAGCACACTGCCCATGCTCCCTGGCAAGGCAGCAGCACAGCACTGCATCCCCTTTAAACAATTATTTTCCAACTTGCCAAAGCTCTCCTGTACAGAATGCTCAAACCCCTCCCAACATCCTACCTTACTGCAAATGCAGTAGCTCTCCCCCTCTCTCTCAAAGGCACACACCTCTTTCTACAGGAAAAAAATAAGATTTATTACTTTAGCTTTATGGAAAGCTACCATAATAGGCCAATGAAAATAGCTAAAGTTGTAGCCACTTTGCCTAGCAATTACACATGTGACAAATTCATTTATCTGCTAGTCCAGCAGCTTAATTTACATCCCCACTTAACTGTTAATTCTGGAAGTGCACTTCACTGCAACAGAAGCAGGGATAGCAAAGGCTGCACCCTGTTGAAATAAAACCCCCTTTAAGAAATACCTCTGCAATTAATTATGCAACAAAACCAGCCAGCAGCAAGCAACAAGAGGGAAAACATCACAGTATTTACATGTGGAAATAAAACATCAGTGTAGTAAGAGGCAGATGATGTAGCAGAGTGAGACAGAAACCGAGCTAATATTCACAGGAATTCAGGTGAAGGAGATTTAAAACATCACTTACTAGGAGAACACTGATGAAAATTAATTGGAAGACATGGAAGCGCTGTTTCTGCATCAGGAGAGTAGAATTTTTCAATGTCTGTAATAAAATTATGATTTATAACTCTTCAGTGAAGAAAATTTACATGCTGGCTAAGACTCTGGTAAGGTTTGGATCAGGTCAGGGATTTCCTGATCATATTTTGCTTTTGTCAGAAAGTGTTGACTCATTAAAACCATGTCTGTTATTTACCACTAAAAGTTTGAATGATGTTTATTTTTGTCTGGATTCCTCAGGTCCTGAATGAAACCTTTGGTCAAAAATAAGAGGGGTACAGAGTAGAACCAACAGCTAAAGCACTTGCCTGCTGTGTAAGGATGCTGAGCCCAACCTGACCCAGGCAAGAAGGAGAGCTGAATTTCAGTGTGTAACATGCAGGCAAAGGACACTGTCACTGTACCACAGTGGCATCCTGCTCAGGGTCTAAGTGAAAAGGCACAGTGTCCCACTTGCTCTCTGCATGCAGAATTAGAGGGTTTCCTAAATCCTAGTAAGTCACAAAGAATGGGAAAACAGTCCCTTGTGTGGTGTTCTTATGCAGAGATGGACCAAAACCCAAAAGCAACAGCAGACTTACTTGTCCAGTAATTTTAGCAAGTCAAAGGAGGGGGTCTCCACTTTATTTCTTTTTAAATTAAAGCATGGTTCCCATTTGTGGAGGGCATCCAGTAACAACCACTGTAGTGGTTTTCTGTAGTTTGTTTGACTGCTGTAGCTCATAATTCACTGAGCATGGTGCTAAGATATCCTTCAAACAAGCCAAGGGCAATAGCCAGCAGATTTTCAGCACAAAGGCAGCATTTTTTGGCATATGGATGAACCACCATGAGTTCAAAATAAGCATTGAAAATTATTGCCCTGCATTCTACATGACAATAAATAACGTGGTTTAGCACACATGTAGGTGGCTGTGGCTCCCCTCAATCAATTAAGATATAAATACGTGGCATCACATGATATTGCACAGGTATCACATCTCATCCCATCAGATACTGATGCAGAAGCGATCAGACCTGTTGTTTCTACCAAATTTGAGAAGCTTGGGGAGTGGGCTGAAGGAATCCACGCAAAGCTCAATAAGGAAGTAAGAAACATGCTTAAACTATTGCATGAATATGAAATTTCCTGATGCCATCTAGACAGCTTGACACTTCTGGGGCTAATCACACTTTACCTATTACTGAGAGACAATTTTAAAGAGAGACACAGTAAAAGGGTCTTGAAAGGTAGCCTGATATGACTAAGCCAAACAGCTGCCTCTGAAAAAGAGAAATATTTGGCCGTGATGATGGGGACAGGACTGTGCAAATACCTCTCTGGAAGTTTTAGCACAAAATCAAAGCCTTTTTGGGAACAGGAACAACAGGAGCACAAAGTTTCTTTATTTCATGATCCAGAACGTGTAATCTCTCAGCATTGCCCTTGTTATTCTGACTTTGTACTGCCTAAGGATAACTTTTGCCAGACAGCACAAATCCTTTCCTGAATGATTCACAATCTCTCAAGGTATAATTACTGTAACTGAAAAAAAAAAAAATTAATTTTCAATCTTACAAGAAGAATGTTCAAGCTGAGATAAACATATAGAGAAAAAGTTGAAATCACAAGGCCCAAATCCTCCCATGCAGCCAGGTTTGACAGACATCATGTGAGATAAGATCATCGAAAAGGGAATTATCAGAGGAATTTTGTCAGCCAACTGGAAATTAATTCCATTGGAAATCATTCTAATTGGCTGTTTTAATGGTAAAACAATAAACATGTTAGGGGAACCTGGGTTTAAAACAAAAATGATAATTTATTTAGTCTATATAGATTTGCTCAGCTGTAAATCACTGATGCATCAGATAATACTTTGCATTTTCTACGCCAAGTAGAAAACACAATTTTCCTGTGTTATCAGGAGTGGCAGAGGCAGCTGGCTCTCTCCTTGTAATCCTTACTAACATAACTGCATAATCACCTCACTGAAGACTGAACCTCAGCTCTGAGGGCTCTGTCTTCTAGTTGTTAGTTTCTAAAAGCACAGAGAAGATCCTCCCCAAGTGGAATTTGCATCACTAATTATTATGGAATAATTAGGCAGAACAGATGCTGACTTTTGAACTCAGTAAGCCTTGTAAAATTCCCAAGGGCTCGGAGTTTTGGCATCACTGAAATTTTGCTTTCTTTCATGTGGGAACTGGATTGCTGTCACCAAGAGCCATGTGATGGTATCAGGATTACAGTGACCCACCACGTAACCCCAGTTACACTGACCTATCTAAATACCCAGAACAAATGGATCTGTCCTAGTGATTTTTTTTTTTTAAGACAGGCTCTACAGTTTAATATTTTAATAGAGAATATCTATGAGTCAGTAATAGGGCTTTCAAAGCATTATAAGTGACAGAATATTCTTCTAAAATACAGTGCAATTTTTAAGAGATGGATTTTACTTTTTTCCAGTGTAGACAGACACAAATGAAAGGTTTTAAAAGAACAAAATCCTTTTGTAAGTTAAGGAAGACTTGCCTACAGTGAGTTTTGCTGTACTTAGAAATAGTCAATTACAATAAGTATATCTTGCAAGCAGGAAATGCTTTTACAGATGTCAAAAATTGCACTGGAATACTTAATTAAAGAAGCATTTTTAGACTCAGATGAAAAAGCTAATTCAAGTTCCTCTACAAGCCACCTGTCTATGACGCCAGCAGAGTTTCATGTTTTCCTCAGACATAGAATTCTAGAATTATGGAATGATTTGGGCTGGAAGGGAGTTTAAAGCCCATCCAGTTCCACCCCTGCCATGGCAGGGACACCTTCCACTATCCCAGGGTGCTCCAAGCCCTGTCCAACCTGTCCTTGGACACTTCCAGGGATCCAGAGGCAGTCACAGCTTCTCTGGGCAACCTGCATCAGGGCCTCACCACCTTCCTAATTTCTTCCTAATATCTAATTTACAATTTCTTCCTAATATCTAATTTACACCTACTCTCTCTCATTTTGAAGCCATTCCCCTCATTTCCTGTCACTACATGCCCTTGTGAAAACTTCCTCTCCATCTTTCTTTCTCTCCTTTCAGCTTCTCAGCTTAAGCTGGGAACTATGCTCAATTATTTGCTCAAGTTTTCATTTCCTGAAAAAGAAGAGGGGGAAGTTTTGCTGAACTCACAACCACAGTGACACTTTCTGAAGATCTCTGCCGACTGGCCACTTATGTTTAATGAACAAAAGAAGGGACTAAACTAAGGATAAATCTCAGTTTCTGTGCAGTCTTGGGATCAACACTTACAAGCAGCTCCAGAAAGTCCAAATCAGTGGCTGAGATCAGTAGAGGTCACTGGTACCTATGTGAAGGGAGGGTCAGGACAATTAAAACTTAATTCCCTTTGGGAAAGATCTGAACTTCTCCCTGGCAGCAAAACACTTAACCAAAGTATGAAAACTGAGTACAGTGACCTGACACCCAGTGAGACTGCTCTATTCTTCAGTGGTAAAACTGCTGATGAAAGGTAGTGGAAAAGAATTTCAACAAAGAGTAGGAGAAGGTGGTTCTGGGGAGAGTTCTCTTGCCCTGCTTTCCTTTAGGCTATTTTCACTGCCAGGTGGCAGAAATTAGCTTGTTTCTGAAAATGAATCACAGACTCAAATTCCTTTCTGGAGGATCCTCTCTCAACAGCTTACACTAACAGTGTGAAGAGAAGAGCTTCTAAGCCACTCGTGAAGTGGCTGTAAGAGGTGGCAAAACAAATATCTGTGCACTTGTAATGGAGCTAACAGATGCTCTGAAATCAATTTGTCATTGATTAATAGAGAACCTGCGCCTCTGGAAACTCTGGATCAGTAAGCCTTGACTCCCACTGCTCCAGAGCTGCTGCAAGACTGCATCAATTACTTCTTCAGGTTACCAGGATTTTATGAATTAATATTATGTAATAATATTAATTATACTGTAATAATTGCTGAACAGTTACAAAACTAACAGCAAAATCTATACAAGGCCAATCTTGATGCTGCATGGGAAGCTAATCCTAGCAGCTCCACCCTAACCTGAGAAACTCTAGACATTTCCAACTCTATCCCTTTTCCAGGACCCCACACTGCTCCCAGTGGTTTTACCCTTACCTAAGCAGCTGCCTCAACAGCCTCACCCTCTGCCTGGCCAGGGGTCCTCTCCTGAGCCTACACATCCAGCAGATCCCAGCTTGGTCTCTGGGCTCCATTTGTTGCAGAAATAGAAATAAAAGAGTCTTTTGCAGAAACACCTCGTTTCAGTGCCTAACAACCTTTTACTGGGTGGCTTAAGCCACACAAGGGATCACAATCAAGGCAGATAATTCGGTGTGTGGAACTAATTTCAATTATCAGGGCCAAATGTCCCAATTGCCATTTTAAAAATACAACTTCTGTCTTGTTTTTATATGCAATAAATCTATGATCAAGTTGTAAATTTCCAAACACTCATATTTCTATCACTCTCTTTAAAGCAGTACTTAGACATTCGCATACCTCCAAAGTTTCTAGTGCCACCTCTAACTCAGAATTTTGGATTACATGGTTCTAGGTGTACCTGTATTTCCTCTCTGCAGAGGGGCTGTAGGAACAATGGGTTTTCTGGTTCAGTCGCTGAAGCACAAAAATACAGAGTGAAAATAAAAATGACAAAGAGTCCTGGATCAAACATTTTTTCCTGTGCAGAAAAAAAAATCCCCCCACCAAATCATTTCACTTGACATTCCATTTGCTCTGTAATGAAATGCTTTGTTCCGCATGCCTGTGTGCAAAGGAAAGGAAATACTGACTATAATAAAGGAGTAGATCAGGGAAACCTGCCTTTCAGATAGGAGTGCTGACCTCTGTGTGGGTGACAGCACTCTCTAGGAGGGAGCTGGGAAGGGTCTTGAGTACATACAGCCACCATGTTCCTCTGTGCAATGGGAAGAGTCCAGGAGGGAGGGAGTGAGAAAGATCCTGCACTGCAACCAGAACACTTCTAGTGAAGTGAGTGTCCACTAATCTGCTGGAAAAACAGTGCCAGGGGGAAAGACTGGGATCACCTTCAGAGAATCACAGCACAAGCTGAGATAAAAGGAACCCACAAAGATCACCGAGTGTCACTGTGCCCTCCGAGTGACCACTCGGTGCCTCCCTGCTAGCTCGAGCACCATGACCGCAGGGGACACTCTCCTGCACTCTGGAGTGCAGGAGGGCAGCTAAGGGTTATGAGCCCTTTTCTGGAAGAGACACAGCTGACGATGGCAAAGGAATGGGAGTAGACAGTCCAGGGGGTATAAATCCAACGTTTATTGGAGGCTCTGAGGAGCTCCTAACCTCAGGGGATACAGCTCTGGAAAGCCCCCACTGAGACTGAAGCAGCCCCTTTTATTGGGGGTGGAAACAGGGGTGGGGTTTGCTTAGCCACCAACGAGGGGATAGAGGAGAGTGGAACATGAAGTAATTGACAAACACAACAACATATCAGAGAACTTAACAGGAGGGACCCCTGGCCCTTGACCAATCACTCAACGCACCCTGTGGAAGCTTCTAGAGAGTGGGGATGGGGAACCGAGTGACAGACAAGGAGCCAGGGATGGGATTCAAGGATTGACAAGGAGCTTTCTAGGGATGCAGGTGGAGTAGGGATGGGATTGACATCTGGGAAAAGGGGAGACAACTTAGGGAAAACCATTAAAGGAGGGGGAAAACAGGAACAAAGCAAACAACACTATACAAAAAATAAATAACACAATACAACAATGGAAGAAACCAATGCCACCAAATACACTTTGCCACCTTTGTGGACAATCAGGACACTGGGTGTCCAGCTGGAGTGGCCACTGCCTCCTGAAAATCCAAATGGCACAGGATGTGTCCCAGACACAAACTGCCACCACCTGGAACTTGGGCTGCCTTGACAGTGTGGGTGGATGGATTGTAGGAAAATAGAGATAGTGCTGAAGGCAGTCTTACCCCTGAGGAGCTGCAGCTGTACTAATTACCAAAGAGTAGGAACAGCTTTGCCTTTAATAGGTCACAGCTATGTCCAATAAGGCCTTACCTTTATAGGGCACAGCTGTGTCCAATAAGGGTGGTCCAATAGGGATGGGTGTTATAAAAGAGTGGGTCAGCTAATTGGGAGGAAAATTAGAGAGTGGGGGTCAGTTGGCTGTGCTGCTGTGAAGACCTAGGGTGAGGCATTCGTGTTAGGGAAAGTATGGATGAGTATGTTTACTAGGGACAGATAGGGTTAGGTGGTTGTTATAGTGACAGGTAGAAGTCAGCCAGCCATGTGGAAGAAACAGAAAAGGAGTCGGTGTTTTGAGGAGGTGCCCATGAGAACTAACTGAGAGAAGGTATGAAAGTCTTACAGTAATACAATAAACTAATAGTGACAGACAGTTCCCATCTACCATCAATTGGTGCCAAGGACCGACACCAAAAATAGGTGGTCTGTATGTGAATGGCTCCCAGCATGACAGTCCCAAGTGCATCCTGCAAACTAATATCAGGAACCTGGCCTGGTGAATTTTGTTTCCCAGGGAAAAGGGCCAGCATTGGTGTTCAGGGGCCTGTGGCCCTGAGTGGGCAGCTGCCTGCTGAAATTCCGAACGGTGCAGGATGTAAGCCAGAGCCAACCTGCCACCACCTGGAACTTGAGCTGCCTTGAGAGTCCCATGGCCATCCTTCTGAGATAGAGTGAAAATTTAACAGGGTAGAGATCCATGTGGATTTAGGTGAAATGTGCCGCTTTGAGCTTGCTAGCATAAGTAAAATATGCTGTTTAGTCTGGTAACTGCAACACTAGTAAAACTTCCCCAGCTGAGGAGAAAGAATGTGAATTTCCAAGATGAAGAGATACGAAAGACTACTCAAACCTTGAAACAGACAGGGCAGAATGACCCAAGAGTTCTCTCTGTACTTTCTGACAAAAAAACTGAGTACAAGTGTAACTAGCTGTAAGTGTAACACAAAATCAGCAGAATGAATGTGCATGAACCTATTGTGAAATTCTATGCATGTGTAAACTAGTGAGGGAGAATAAAAAGGGATCAGGAGCCCTCAGGGGCACGCATGTCCTTTGAAGGGGAAGGATCGCCCACATGTGCCCAGTGCTGTAATAAACATACTGTCCCTACAAATCTTTATAGGAATTGTGGGGGTTTGATTTTTCGTTCGTCTTTCAACACACAGTGGTCACAGCTAATAATCAGTGGGCCTGATTGCCACAACTTTAATGATAGCTCTCAAAAAGTTGTGAAATTCAGCTCATAGACTCACAGCATTAGGAAATTACATTTTCATAAAAAATAGTTTCTAACATCCATGATGATGAAGGAAAATTTAGAAATACAATTATCTTTTATCCCAAGAAGTTCACCAAAAGGCAAAGAAAGCAGCTTGATCCCACAAATCACCTCACAGTACTCACAGCACATCACCAGCGCTCAGAATTTCTCTTGACAGCCTCCTCTCCTGATCAGTCAAACCTCTCACACAGGGAAAGTTCTCTGAATTCTCAAAGTGCACACACAAAGCTCAGAAAAATCAGGAAATCAGAATACTTTGTTATTTAACTTTCTTCTCCTGCACACACACACATTTCATGTCTGCCTGCTCCAGCAGCTGAAGATAACCTCTGGATAACATGCGACTTACACACTAACGTCCTATTATTTCTCATTATATCTCCTCGCTGTGTGTTCTTCTATTCAGAGCAATTATTCAGATTATTTTGTCTTGTTTTACCAGCCCTCCCTGTTCATGCAAACAAACCAAAGAAATCAGCAATTCCAAGAGGTGTTTTGAAACTCTTAGCCTCCTCCTCAGATTTGCCCACTATTGTCTTATGGCACTATGCAGCATGAAGGTGCACAAAATACTGGGAGCATTGTCTTTATTTTCCTTTGTTACTGATCCTTCAGTAGTGAGAAATTAGAGGGCACATCCAGCCAATTCTTGACATGCTCACAATTGTACAAATTGTTCATTTGAACCACAAAAGAGCACATTTTGAAGGTGCTTTTGTTTTATGCAATATTAAGATCACTACATAGTATTTTTTTCATAATGTGCTAAAAAAAAAACTATCTTTCTAGGACACTGAGACTTCAGTAGTAATTTTGTGATGCAGTATTTTTTTAGAAAATTAATCCTTTTTTTAAAGAAAGAAGTTTCAGAAAAACATTTCCTACAATTCCTCTTTACACAAAGCATTTAATTCCTCTCTACACACAGCTTTCAGGTCAACAAGTCAAATTGCTCTGACAACGTGTTTAAATTTCTGTTCCTTGTAAGTGGCACAAGACGAGTAAAAAGTTTTTATTACATATATATGAATTTAAAATTGCATTAACTCATTTAGAGAAAACCTATTATTTAATAACATGTCAATAACTACTAAACTTTACAAGCAGTGCATATCTTAATAAAAAAAAAGTAAAACCCATTAAAAAAGAAAAGAAAGAAAAGAAAAAGAAAGCAAGAAAAAAGTAAAGTAAAACCCAAACCCATCCCATTAAATCCCTGCAGGTTTCACAGAGCTCTGTTTGCTCCAGAGGATGGGCTCCTCCTGAAAAAATTTTAATGAAACAAACCACTGCTATGAAACACCACTGCTCAAGAGTGCAAGGGGTACAAATACCAAACTTCTTTCCCTGCAATAAATTCTGCACATCTTGGGTTATTTCCACATTCAAACTAAAAGGGAACAACTCTTTTTTCACGAGAGCCTTCATAACATTGCAAGATGGCAGCAGGCTGTGTTCTCAGCTCGCTGCTCCTCGGAGGATTTTGGAGCCCCAGTTCAGCAATGAACTTTAGAGGAATAACAGCTGCACTGAAGCAATTCTGGGCTGTGTCTGAGCCTGCAGGGCTGCAGAAGAGGAGGCAAACCTGCTGTGACACCATCCCCTGCGCAAGAGGGAGGGGAATGCTGCTTCCTACGTGTGTGAGCAACAACCTCATCTAGGCCAGCGAATCAGCCAGGCTGAGAGCAAAGCAGCAGGTGAAGGAATGCCTCGTTTGGTTCTCATCCAGCAAAGCTCTAAGATATTCTTGAAACAGCCTTTTGTTTGGGATTGCCAGGTATGACAGGAACAAACCTGTTGTCAAATAGAGGGGTCTGATCATCCCCCTCTGCAGCTGTTTCCCAGGAGCCTTATGATCTGGCATCAGAGGGGGCAAAGGAACACTTTCCTAACCACTTTTTTTCTGGCAACTTTCCTGTTCTCAGGTCAAATTCAATGCAGAAAACCCATCTGAATAAACATCATGGCAAAGGATGAACTAATACAAATGATTGCTTATTACATTTTTCCCTCTCCTCCCTTTTTGATAGGTTTGTAAAGCTAATAATCAATATCCTCATTAAATAGCTGTGCATCTGACCCAAATACAATATCAAGTGAAATATATATGCAATAAAATCTAGATGATCATATAGTTCTAAGAACTGCTGAAGATCTAGGCTGACAGAAGCTTCCAGCCCATCCATTTCTCAGACCTCTACATATTGATATACATTAGCCCTCACAAACATTATCAGACAAGAGTGAAAAGCTGTACAACAGAAAATCAGCATCTTGCTCAATATTTCCAATTAAAATCAGTGGTAAAAAAATAAAATATATAACTGTAATGTGAATATACAAACTTGGATATGTTGCTTTATAGGAAATTATAGTTATAGATTAAAAGATAAATATGTCCCCAGATGCAAAACCAGAACAATTGCTAGTATTATTTCCACAAGATCAATACCAATCATACACTGTAACCAACCAGGAATAGCAGATAACAATCAGGAAGTGCTCAATTCTGCTTTAGTAACAGCAGTGGCAAGACAATAAGTTCTAATGGCAGTTTTTTAAAAATCTAACATTTAGAGAAGCAAATAATAGGAAATAATTTGTAAGTCAAGATATAAAAACAGAGCATGGCCCTAGTTACCCTTCAAAACATATTTTTGTTTGGGTTTAACTCAGCACCAGGAGAGAAGAATCTGTGTCCTACCTGGCATTTGCTGACATGCAAAAGGTCTCCAAAACTCGAAACATCGAAAGAATCAAAAAGAAAGTTCTCCATGGCAGGTACATTCCTGCAAATGTGCCATGGACAGCTGTGGGGAAACCATGTCCTCAAAGGAGCAGTCAGAGCCCTCTGTGGTTTGGTGATCCCTGTTCAGCAGCTTTGATAGGAAGCAAATGTGGCAGGAGAGCTACAAGCTGCTGCAGTACCAGACTCCTGAGAACGGAGGGGTTTTGTGTGCCCCAGAAAAAACAGAAAGGACAATGAAGATGCAGTGGAAAGCTGAACATCTTTTGGTTGCTGTTCCAACGCAAAATTTCTACAAGTTTCTGTGCCCACGCTGAGCATAGATAAGACAAGATCTGGTCCCTGGTCATGTACAAATAAAGATGGAATGAGTGACATTAATGTGGGGTGAGTGGCAAAGATCAAGGCACCAGGACTCTTATATACATATTTGCACATGCTTGGAATGTCTTTCACTCATTACCCT
The DNA here is from genome assembly GCF_024509145.1 of Vidua macroura. NCBI lineage: Eukaryota > Metazoa > Chordata > Aves > Passeriformes > Viduidae > Vidua > Vidua macroura. The sequence continues at coordinate 6,814,498 of NC_071577.1, forward strand.
CCCTCTGTATTCTGGATTCTAATGCTCAGAAATTCTCAAAAGCATGACAACAAAAGTATTTGAAGGGTTTTTTTGAGAGGCTAAAGCAACTAAAAAGTATTCCAGTTTTTGACCACAAATCTGTGAAGGCAATATTCACTGATCATTACTGTTACTCAGAATTTTCCCTCTCTGTGATGATGTTCAGGTTTGTTTTTTGTTCTGTCAGACTACCTCCATTCAGACTGACATCTTCTGTAAGTCAAGTACAGAGTAGCCTTTTTGTCTGGAGAAAAAAAGGGGACTGCAGTTTAAATGGTGTGGTTATTTTCAAAACTAAGTGGGGTGGAGGAAGGAGTAAAACTTTTTTTAAGGATTAAAAAATAATAACAATTAGTGGGGAGATGGTTCTCTTCCCTGCAGAAAATTCTGTCATCACCATACCAAGGAATATGGATTCAACATCCTGCAAAACACCACTATTGCAGGGACATACAGCCCACTTAAATTTTTCTAAGATATATGAAGTTTTAGAAATAAAGCACAGTGATTTCAGAGCAATCTAGCTTCTAATTCCTGACCAACTCTAAAAAAAAAACCTAACTAGCTACATAAGAGACCCATGTCCAACAAATTTTTAAAATCATTTTAAGTTGCTGATACTGTAATATGAATGATGGCTGTGCTAATTAATCTCATCTCAAACATTTGATGGAGAGCTTAATTTGCTAAAGCCCAAAGACAGGAGCTCAGAATGTGTGTGTTGCCTCAGCCAGTCCTCACTGTGCTGCAATATGCAGTCACAACCATGTAAAACCTGCCATCAGGAGAATTACATTCAGACTAAAATATATTTCTGAGTTTACACCTGACTACCTTCTGGACTTTTAACTATTCCATGGCTTTCAGGCTTTTCTTTGTAGCCCAGAGATTTTTGTTTCCTTTTGTTCCCAGCCTGAAGTTTGAACATTGATCACTTGTCTCTGGGAGCTGGGATGCACAAAAAAGTCTCTAACAAGACTTTGCACGTATGAATGTACAAAACCACTCTAAAAATATTCTTATGCATAAAGAAAACTATTGAAGCATCAGCTTTCCCATACAGCTGCAGATTAAACTTCTCAACATAAAAGCCAGTTTAGCCAAGTTTTTTTGGCAGCAGAGACACAACACTTTGCTTTCAAATACTCCAAGAGGTGAGTGCTGACAGAGCCCGAGGACATGGTGCATTCCAATCATCCATTCCACACTAGGCACAAAACACCTCAGCCCTACCAAGGGCTCCAGGGCCATCATCCTGTGAGAGCCTGTCCTCATCTCCTAGGCGCACGTGGGATTAGCCACACAGGCAATGATGCAAACCACAATTCAAGTGTTTCCATACAGATGAAATATAAGCAGTGAAATCAAAAGATTTAATATGTCTGGGCAGCATTGCTACCCAGTCACTTGGCAATACGAACCATTTCTGAGGCATGAAATACCCAACTGACCTTGAAGGCAAGGAGCTGAGGATTTATGGACAGGAAGCAACCCAGAACACCTCGCCACGGCTGAATTTTATTTTGACTCTTGGAAAATATGGCAGATCCCTCACATATGATAGCTGCTACCTCCATTAAATGCTGCAACAGCAAACAAATTGTTTGGCCTGCCATGAAAACCCAGAGAGAACAGCCATGAAAATATAGATCTCCATTTAATTGTCAGCGATTTGCAATATCATCAGACTCTGAATGAGTAATTTCTCCATGTTGTAGCTGCTATAGGACACAAGATGATATAAAAATGATCTGGAAGGCTGAAGATAAGAGGGATAAGGGTTATTCAGAGGGACTGGACAACCAGCCACTGGTGGCTCCAGGCAGTAGGTTCCCAAGGGCTGTTTAGACGCCCCAGAAAAGAAACATCTCCCATCAGTGCCCCTGCAGACTGGGGAGCTGCGAGCACATGGCCAGCAGTGCTCCACCCTTGCAGAACAGGGAAGGTACATCCTGAACAGCTGGCAAACCCTAAGGAAAAGCACTGGGAACTGAACAGTACATGCAAAACCCTCTCCTGCTGCAGTGGGAAAGGGGCAACAACAGTGTGAGATTTCTACCACTATGTCATCCATGCTGCCATTTCCTTACAAGGGGGGCATGTCCACCCCAAGGAAACACTGATAACAAGATAGTTCCCTCCCTCTCTCTCCACTAGTGTCTTCCTAGGAAGTGGCAATTGACTCTACAGCCAATTCAGTACTTAATTGGCATGGGGAGATATCAGAGAGAGAAAAGAATGGCTGTACAGTGAAGCTGTTGAAAGCCCTTTGAAGATAAATCTCGAAAAGAACAAAAGTCCAGAAAACAAAACCACCTAAAGAGGACTAAAGGGAAAGGTTCCAAACAATTTCCATATTATTTCTCATTGTTAATTAAAACCATCTCAGAGCCAGAACTTTTGAACTATTTATACAGCTGCAAGAAGAGCTGTTCCAGCTGAAGATTGCACGGAGCCCCCCACAGGGGCATGCATCGGGCACTCGGGTAAGCCCAGGAAGGCAGTGCCATCTGCAGGGCTCAGAAAGCACTCACGACTTTCAGTTTTTTGAAAAGCAGTAAAACATTTGCTGCCATGGAGGAGTGGTGAAAGAGCACTCCCCCTATGCACTGCCCAACAAATAAAGCACGTCACATCTTCTGGAGGAAATTACTACTAACTCTAACCTGATACAAGCTCTTTCAGCAGCAAAAACAAGATAAGAGATGTCACTGCACAAGCAGTAAGACAGCTTTCAAAGCACTGAAGTCAGAGGAATGAGTTAATTTTGATATCAGATCATCTGGTAAGTCACATCATCAGCATTTAGGGGAGGCAGGACATAGCACTTGTCTGTTAAAAGGGGGGAAACATCTCTGGGGTTGAAGCAACAAAGATCTGGAATGGCCTCACAGGGAAGGTCAAATCAGAAACCTCCAGGACGATGGACTGCAAAACACAGGGCTTGTATTAACAAAAAGCTTTATTTGGTGACCCAAAACATCTTCTTGAGTTCCCCGTCTGTTTACATGCAATGTTTGCATCACAGAACAGATTTGGGAGGAGAAGGCATTCCCTGGAAAGGGGAGGTTCACTCACTAGGCAGTGTTAGCATTGGAAAACAACTGGCTACGTGGCTTCTACACCATGAGCATGGACCAGAAGATATTTACTCACGTGCTTTTTTCCTGCACTAACACACAGCTTTAAAATATTTGTCTTCCACCAGGCTTTTGTTCCAACCTAATTACCAAACAGTTTTTCAGCCTGCAGTGTATTTAGAGCCTAACCCCAAAAGAACAGGCCTTCTGATTCTTTCCCATCTTAATAGAAAAATACATCTGCTGCCATTAGGAAAATATATATATATATATATATTTTATATATATATATATATATAAATATATATATTTATATATATATAAAAAAATATATATATATAAAAATATATATATATATATATATATTCATTCTGTATCCTACTGTCCACTGTCCTGTTCAATTTTGCATTTCATCTTTTCAGGGAATGCCTGAGATTCAGAGATCTTGGAATAGTGAATCAGGGCAGGGAAACATTTCAGTACACAAATTCACCCAGCTGAAAGCAGTGCGGAGATTACAGATTGAGCCAGAGGGCTGGAACAGTCAGTGTTCTCCAGCAGCAAGGGCTTGAAAAAGACCTATTAATTGCAGATAAGTACATTATGCTTGGCTCCACACTGGGCTGTCTACCAGGCAGGTTACTGAGTAACTGGTAGGATAAATGAACCACACGCCTCTCATCATTCGAAGCTTTGCCCATTCATAAAAGCCAGTCCAACATTTTTTAATATACTTCTGTGCAAAACCAATTTACTGTTAACTGAAGAACAGGGGCTTAGCTGAAAACCAGCAATGAAACAGGTCTATTGCTGTGCACCAACATCCCACAGTAACACGAGCTTATTAATTCTAGCCTACCAAGCTCTTCGAATTTGCAGAAAACCATTGCCTGAAAATGCTATTATTTTCCTGAAATCAGCATCTGTTGTTTTCAGTGTGAGCTATTCACTGTCAGAAACAGCATCTGAGCATCCCTGCTCTCTGCTTCTGAGAGAATCACCGCCTCCACAATAACATTTGTTTACTCCCCGTGCCAGAGCAACTGTGGCAGTGAGAGGTCAGTACCCTCCACAACATCTTATCCCATTACCTGCGAATCATGCGAGGAGGTGCAAATTACAGCTGACCCCTCACGCGTGCTTGACTAAACACAGCCTCCTGAAAGCAAATTTTGGTGGGCTGGGAGCAGCAAGCTCGACACGCCTTGCTGCAATTGCCTCTTGCTTATCTCCACGGGCAATTAACAGCATCTCCCTTGAGTGATGGGTTCTTGATGGGCTGGGAGGATGTGCTCCTGAACACTGCACAGTAGCTGAGGTTTAATTACAGGGTCAGACTGCTGCTTCCACAGCCCTGGCACTCAGGTGGAGGGCTGGGGACACAGGAAGGGGGGGGTGACAGAAAGTTGCTTGGGCTCCTGTTGCCTGTTCCCACCATCCCACTGAAACACTCCCTGCCTATCCTGCAGTCCATCTGTCCTGCAAAGTAGGAAAGAAACACGGGCTGATGCTGATTTCAGAAAGGCTTTTAAGCCATGAAAGCACCCATGGAAAGCACTGCTGGCAATTTTTACAGTCACAATCTTTGGAAATCAGACCCAGGCAGACACACAATTGTCCCCTGAGGAGCACATGAAACACAAATGGCTGCAGCCTTCTGGTGAGAGACAATCGTCCAGGACATCCACAGGTAAAAGCTAAGCTGTTCATTACAAATTTCAGCGGTGAATTCCCAAACATTCCCATGACAGAGGTCCAAGAACAGTCAGCAAGCGTGACAAACAGACAACAGGACTGGAATTCCATTTTCACAGAGTGAGTAAAGTGGGCAACATGAAGTTAAAGTTTTCTGGAGGCTCTTTCTTATAAAATAAAATTAAAAAAAAAAAAAAAAAAAGAAAAGAAAGAAGTAGTAACATGGAATGGGAAAACAAACAAACAAAAAAACAACAAAAAAAAACAGAGCTCTGTGCTAACTGCAAATATTTACCACTAGCAAGAGACTTTTCCATGGTGATTACACTAGCAATGACCATCATATTAGCACAGTAAAAGTCAGAATTATTACTTTATTTAATTATGTTACTATTGCAGATGTAGAGGGAAAAGTTAATACTTTACTGTGCAAAAAGAGGATATAGGTTCTATGACAAAATCACACACATTTTGCTGTGTATTCAGAATATTAGAGATTGTAAAAAGAGGGCTGATGGGAGGGGAGGTAAGAAGGAGGAAGATGGAACTAAATTAGAATGAGGTTAAAAGACATTAACTATTGTTGGAAAATAATTTTGAAGCTGTAATACCTCCTCATATTAATAGTTTTCAGGGTAGCTATTTTGCCCAGCCTCAGGCAGCAGTGATGAAAGGAAAAGTGGCTATTGAAAGAAAAAAGGCAAAGGAACCCCATTTAACACTTAGTCAGAGTACAGGGAAAATGACAGGAAACATCCTTGGAGTCATGCCCAGCAACAAAGAGCTGAAAGGGAGGCAGGCATGGCCTCACATGAACATCCACCTGCTCAGCTCTGTTCTGTGAACACTGCTGGCAGTGTTCTCCACAAGCACAATACTAGTGTAGGCAGGAGCCACTTACCCCACAGTACCATTCTGAGATGCTCTGCAGAGTCAGTACCCTCTGTCCCTGGGGTTGTCAAGAGAGAAAGGAACAAAAAAACCTCCAAAATCCCCAGAATTTGCCCCTGAACCACAATATATTAAAAAATAAACAGATTGTTTTGACAGGTGTCCCATATTCCAGCAATAGATAAAAAGCTTGATTCTGTTTCCAATTGCACAAAAGTAACACTTTTGGCATTTGTGGAGTAACAAGAGTCTTAAACTCACAGACTCTAACAAAAGATTCAACCCAGAATCTTAATTCAACCCAGAGTCTTAAGCTCACAGACTCAAAGGATTCAACCCAGAATCCATAGTAGTTTTATCAAAGGAAGAGGAAAGGAGGGGAAAAAACATGACCAAGAAGAAGTCGTATTCACACTTTGAAGATGGTATGTGAAAGAAAATTCATGAGGTAAAGACAAACTGTAAACAAGAGGGAGAGAATTGACTGACAATACCCTGCATCAAAATGCTCCCTCTGCACACTACGAGAATCATTTGCCTGAAATCCCCTTAGTTTACTGTACTAGGAAGAAAATCACCACAGTGCTCAGATCTGCACGGGGGATGGACCAGGTGCCAGGATCTGAAACATCCCTCTTTTGATCACTGTGCCCTGCTAGAGAGCTGTGCCCTCTCTGGTCCCTGAGCAGGTCCCTCCATTCCTCACTGCCTCCTGGAGCTGGTGGCTGGACTTGTACCTGAAACACTTGGCAAAAAAGACAGGCAAAACCACAGCAAGGTGCAGTCATGCAAAGAACCCAAGAAACAACATTTGGTCTAAAAAGTGATTTTTTTTTTCCTCTTGAATGCAGGACTGGACATACCTGTCACAAGCACTCTTGCTGCCCATAACACCCATCCTTACCAGAGAGCCCTGCTGAGTTCATGACAGGTATTGTTACTGCAGGATCCAAGTAAGATCTCAGCTCTTGTCTTCCCCAGAAGCTCAACAATTACCTTAAGTGATTGGTTTTTACGTGCACCAAGTTCCCTGGCAGTAGATCAGGAAACCTGTGAGCAGCTCAGAGTGGTTTCTCCTGCATGAAGCCACATCATTATTACAAGAATGACTGAACCAGCTGGGTCACATGAAATGCAGCAAACTTCTGCTAATTCCTCAGAACAGACCCATGAACCCAACACAAACAGTTGCTTCTTAAAGCTGAGCTGAGCTTTGCACCTTCTCTCACTGTTGCCACTGTTGAGTGGGCAAGTGACTGCCAAGCTGCCCAACATAGCTTAAGTCAAACCCTTTTCTTCACAATTTAAGAGGACCTTCACTGATCCTCAGAGCTGAGCCCTGAAGAAGAGCACCAGGGACTGGCCACGAACTGGGTGTGACACCATTCCCACCACTCTGGTCCCAGACACCCAGCCAGTTTTTCAAGCAGCAAACAATGCACCTGTCAAAGCCATGGGCAGTCAGTTTCTCTAGGAGAATTCCATGTGACACACTGTCAAAAGCTTTACTAAAGTCTAGGTGAATAACATCCACAAACTGAGCTGCAGAAGTCAACCCTCTGTTTTTCTGGCCAACTGTCCCATTCACAGCTTTGTTGAGATTATAGATGTCACTGTATTTTTAGACTAAAACTGTCATTTCTTTGTAAAAATGAATTAAGCACCTGTTTAATTTCAGCACATGTGTAACTCTCAATAACACAATGACCCAGAAGAATCAGAAGTATCTTTGTCATCAGTTACCCTGGTTTTGCTATATCTCACATTTCAGAATCACCTAGGTCTTCATCATCTAAGGCTTGGGGTTTTTTAAAAATGAATTACATATGTAGAATGTTTATCATACCAAACTGAAAAAAGACCCAAAAAAATACTGACATGAAAAAACTAAGCAATATGACTCATGACAGACACCAGATGCAGCCTTATCACACTGCTTTAGCACTGGGGTAAACACACTGACAGCTGTAGAGACTCTGATGATCCATATTTATGTCAGCAATATCCAGACAGAATGGAACATATGCAGTTTGTGAGCTGAAATTTTCAGCCAGCTCCTCCCAGCTGCCTTTAACTGGATCCAGAATTAAGTGTTGTCAGACACGGTGCACGGGAAATTCACTCTTCTGAAGGTGTGCTAACACTAAAGAAAGATTATAAGCTTCTAAATGGCTTAAAGGTGCATTTATGGGCTCTTTCCTATCTATCAAAATGTTTGGGAAGGCCTCTCCCCCTGCATTGAAGTCACACAAACACTACCATACCTAAGCAAATTTGCTTTCAGTACTAGCTCTAATAAAGCCAATAGTGCACACTCAAATTCCCAGCAGTGCTCTCATTTACAGGATCATAAGCTTCAAGAGCCTTTTAATTTTTTAGCAGAGGGGAAGAAAAATCAAGAAAAGTTGATTTCCCTAGCGCTGCTTACCTTAGCCCTGGAATTGAACATGAAAACAGAAAAAACAGTTCAAGATCCAGGGTCAAAAGCTGACCCTCATTGCTTGCTGAAATCACCCAAGCACACCAAGGTCGACTCTTCATGCCGAGAAACAGCCATGTTTGAAGAGAAGACAATATTTTTGCCACTTTTGTCCTGAAAGAGGGTCACCAAAGAATACTTATTAATAAAGACAGAACACACAGACTTTATTCTGCAGAAACCTGTCATAAACTCAGCAGTGCTAAGGGTTAACAGTCTCGTCACCAGCATCCAGTGCAGAGAAATGTATATCCAATATTTACTTTTTTTTACCTCAACATCATAGTTTGAGGGCTCTGCACAGGACATATGCACATGCTTTGCTTTGCTGTCAGCTTTTCACTGCTGCACCTGGCAGAGGCAGGAAAAAAGGAACACGGATCCACATCACCACTTCTCCAGCAAGCTCTTGGCACAAGAGCTATTTGGGCTATTAATCAACTTGCCATCTGGCCAAGCAGCAGCTAAGAAACTATGCAGAGATAAAGGGGTGGAAGACCTTTTCAAACTCATGTGCAAATTTTTGAAGTTTGCATGCTCTTGTCTGGATAACCAGCTACTTTTCTCACTTCCTTCACTGTCCTTAGTAAACTGGGCCCTTGCACTTCAGTAGAATTCCCAAGGACATCCTTATAAATCCTCCAAGGGATGAGCCCAGGGCAGGGCCATCTCCCTACTCAGTAACTGGAAAATCTCCTTTGGCATGAACATTGTGGGAAATCTGGAAATCTGAAAGTTTTATCTTTAATAAGCATCGAAGGCCCCCACAGATGTTGGAGGCCACCAATCCTGGCACATAACAGGAACACTCTGCAGCTGTAATGCACTGACCAGGAAACTTAAACCCCAATACTGACAATGCTGGATTCTGAGGCGGTGGGAACTGACCTAACAGTTCAGAGGAAACACAAAAAATTATGCACAACCCATAGATCATTTAACCTACTTGAGATGCCAGCTTGTGATGCAGCATCACTCAGCTGCCTTTAAAAGCCACGCTGTGTAGGATCTGAAGGCATTGCCCTGCCATGCTCACAGGTGGGTTGTGCACACAGCACCCTGACACTGTCTGCACACAAAAAATTCAGAGGTTGCTTTCTCACCCTCAGCTGCACAGGCACATGTCATACTAACAGCTGGCAGACCTGCTTTCTTTCTCTTGTTCTTAGTTTATCTATTTCACCTTCAGAGCCTGCTAATGAGTAGTGCCAGTCTATCACAGAGACACTCTCCTGTGGGGCATTAAAATCAGCCAGGGGCAGCCTCTCAACAGCTTCCTGCAGGGTCTGAAACTACCACAGATGTCTGAAGACATGAGACTTTATTCCAGATTCATTCACATTAGATTTACTCTATTTAAATTAAGTTTACTGATGTTGATAAGTGTTGCTCCAGATTCACATGGTGTACAAAGTGAAGCTTTTCAAGTAGTGATTCACAATGATTGAGTCCATTTAGCTATGAAAAAATCTATTTTAAATTACTAATTTCCACGACAAATTAAAAGCTATTCATCATATCACATCCAGGCTGAAGAATCATCAAGGCATAATAGCAGAAGCCTCTTTTTAAGAGCCATGTTCCTTAGAACTGGCATGGCAAGCAACTAGGAAAGAGCCTCACCCATGAGAGGCTGCCTCCATTATGAGATGTTTGAAATGAAGGACTTTTCCCTCTAAAGGTTTGAACTCTTTATGACAGACCATAAGCAATGTCCTTCATCTTCTGCAGCTGCAGAATGCCCCCTCAGGATTGAGGTGCTGCCAGGAAATCCAGCAAGTTGGACTACAAAGGTCAGATGCTCAGCTGGGATAACGCACAGCTCAGCTAACTTTCATGGAAGTACAGGTGAAAACCTTATTGGAAGAGATGACTTTAGCATTGCAAAGAGAGGTGCCCAGGAAGAAAAACGTCAGCTGGCTAAAACCAAATTTCTTCCACTGAGATCCCTGCCACGTGCCCCAGCAGCTGATGGCAAAGCAGACAGTGGCTGGCACAGGCAGGCTGTGACCCCAGCGTGCTCTGCTTGCAGAAAGGAGTTTTGTTTGTAGACCACCTCTTGCTGAGTGGCAGTTTGTAATTTACTTCCTCCAGCTTCTGGGATGGCAGAAGAACAACAGCAGAGCAGTAAACAAACACACATGCAAGTTTATGTGATTGATATGCTTGAGAAGAGCACAAACATTCCTAAATAAGAGGACCAAAGCTGCATTTAAGCAAGCTTGACTCTGATTTCTACAGGATCCTTCAGGATCCTTGCCTGTCTGTGCTGCCACCAACAGCCACTGCCTTCAGCCCTGTCCCTTGGTCACCCTCCCCTCACTTGCACCTGGCAACAAGGAGGCAGATCCACAGGAGATGCATTTGAGCTCCCCTATTACTTTACAGCCCCAAAGGTAAATTCAAACCCATGGCACTGCTTCCACAAGACACCACCCTTCCTGATAAAGAATCTTGCTTTAAAATACCACTACAACGTAGTGGTGTTTGGCCAGGAATTCTGTGTAGCCACCTAGAAAGTACTGAGATTTTAATAGTGAGTGTCATGGGACTTTCTGAAAATCAGCCCTTTTGAACATGTCAAACTGAGCACCCAGAATTTAAAGCACTCAATATTTATCAGCCACTTTAAAATGCTGGCCCTTGATTATGAAGGAGTACAGCTGTACAAGAAGAGACAGAAGTTCCTCATGGGAATGATTTGATCTGCAGATTAAAAAGGCAAGAGCCTAGCAATATTTACTTATTTGGCTTTTAAACAAAGTTAAGGGGGGGGGTGGGGAAAGAGGCTGTGGCTAGCAGCAGCAAAGAATAAACTTCTCATTAGTGGGTTGTGCCAGATTCTTCATCTAAAAATAGTCTGTTCAGCAGCTTTTGAAAAAAAAAAACAAAACACACCTTTGTGTTTAATTGAGATGCCACACTATATGCAAAAAGCACAATCAGGAATATTATGCCTCTCTTCTGCAATAGCCATATTTCACATGCTGCTTGCTGAATCTGATCTTGGAGTAAAACTACTTGACAATATTAGAACTAGTGGGCTATGTTGAGCATAAAATTAAGGGGTTTCTGCCACCCCCTTCTTTTCTGGGTATGTCTCAATAAAAAGTAGAATTGGCACCAGTTAATATTAATTTACACAATTAAAGAAGGAATAAGGTAATAGACATAGAAGATGACAACACAAAATCTTAAAAGAGCACTTGGCAGTGATTTAGTAAATCCAGCTTTGTACCTATAAAACACAAACAAAGAAACCTCCCATTTTCTTTCCCAGAGCTACTCCAGTGGAGAGTAACACACCTTCTCCAGCTCTTAGAGGTGAAAATTGCTGCAGGAGATGGTTGTTTCTGTGTTAAAGTTATTTTTAAAGGATGACTTCATTTGTGGGAGCAGAGGTTGATGCTGTAAAATAAATAAAATGTTCTTTAACTGCACCTTTGTGAGGGCATCAATAGTTTGCATCACCAGTGTCTCATCCATTCAAGAAAAACTGCAGGTCATGTTTCAGCTGAGCTGTCTTTTGCTGACATTTCCCAGCTGAAGGCTCTAATAGGCCAAGTGGAGGGAATTTTCATATATTTGTTGCCAGAGTGAGCTTTTGTATAGAGGATTTTAGGATGTCACATAAATATTGCAGGTTCTTATTGATTTGTAGCACAGGAACAATTCATGCAGAGAGCAAAGCAAGTCCCTTTACACCAATAAAGCTTGGCATTGTTTCTTAGCTGGATTAAAGTGGAGTCACTCAAAAGAGGAAAAGCTATTTCATTCTTTACTGATAAAAACAGCTTAAGGAAATTATCTGTTTTATCGTGCATCCACACCAGCCTGAATCTCTAGCAACTCTGTCAACATGCACTCAGTATCACCCTGCACACCCCAGCTAGTGGTGTGTCTGACAGGGACACCTCTGTGGCTCTGAGGAGAGGCACTGCCTAACGCACCCTCTCAGAATTAGGACACTCTCCATGGTCATTTCTGGTACAGTGACCATTTCTTAGCAGTCCTGTGATTTAATAACTCAGTATTCTATCAGGCTAATGAACAAGGGACATTATTAATTGGTGGACTAGCAGCTTTACTAGAGGAACTTCCTGAAAGAATCCTTCTCCTGTATCCCTTGCCCATGAGGTTTCCTATAGGAAATGGCAGTATGGCCCATTACAAACATACATCAGCCTTGTCAGCATTTCTCAGCTAATCAAATTAATCTCTTCTTAGAACAACTAAAACAGCTTCACAAGAGTATTTGCATTCTCAGGAAAACCTGAGCAACTTCAGATGTCTGGAGCTTATGTGATTTTATAGGCATTCCTCAGGTGACTTGGATCATAAGGCTTTATCATGAAGAGGGGGGAAAAAATCAATTTTCTTTTGTAAATTCTAACAACAAGGGTGGCCTGGGACAAGTAACAGTTGAAAAGAGATGGGACAAGGGGAAATAAGAGAATACTTGATAAACATCCCAAATGCATTTGTGCTATTATTGAGCTTCAGGAATGTCTTCTATATCCTCTGTGCTTTTATAACACCCCTGAGGAAATCAGATTTACCCTTTTGGCAGCAACACACCAGTGCTAAAGCTATCCTGCTAAACACCACACTAGGTGAAGCACTATCCACAGGAAGGGAGATAGGGATGTACCAAAGGCAAGGACAGATAACATCCACAGCAATAAAGCATTTTGTAAACATTTGCAGATGTGCTTTGTCATGTGGAAAAGAATGACCAGAATGGGGTTTAAAATGCCAGGCTGATTTCTGGCACTGCACCAAGCTGGCACCTCTCCCAGTCCTGCTCAATCTGGATGTTTATTAGGCCGTAGATGTACTGTAATTAGCGATTATACAAGATACTATCTGCTTAAATCCCCCAGCCCCTGTTTTCTGTGTTTGCCACATTCTTGATGTTTCTTCTGCCCAAATGAGCATCCTCTTTGGTAGCCACCCAAACAGGGCTGACACCCAGCTTGTTGCTTGGTGACCTGGGATCCAGTCTCTGCACCATCCCTGATCTGCCTGTACTCAGGCCCCCTCATTCCACTGCACAGGAGATATTCACAGCACTGCAGCATCTGCCTCGGCTTGGGTGGGGAAGACCAGTTTAGCTAAAGCACAGTTAAACACTGAGATTCTTTACCAAATTAGCTGTAAAGGGGAGGAAAAAAAAAAACAACACCTTTTTTTTTTTCTCCTTACTTATACAGAGCAATATTTTACTATGGAAATTTGAAGACCCCTTGAAACAATCACTACCCATAGCTAGGGGTAGTTGGAGGCTAAAATGAATTATTCCCTAAGTGTCACACAATGTTTTTTAAAACTCTCCAGGACTGAACATGCTGAAACCAAAATATTCATGAGAACACAGAGCCTTGCATATCAGAGACTGAACCATTCCCCACCATGTAATTAATACAACTCGTCAGAGTCACCAGGCACAGGGAAGCTACCACATCATGTTGCTGACCCACTCTAGCTGCTCTTACCCAAAGCACAGCTATTGGCAGACCCAGCTCAGGATATGTCCTGGTTTTCCTTGCAGAGAAGAGATGCCAAAACTGTTCTAGCCTGATCTTGAACACATGTGAAAACTAATTCAGTAAAAAAAAAAAATTAAAAACCACCAAGAATTAAACTGCCAAACAAATGCTTACCTTACTGGAAAAGTTTTACATCGGATATATTTTAGGATGCTGGCATAATTTCAGGCTCAGAGTATCAGGACACCAGTGAAGGCACAACCACCACCAAAAAAGACTTCAAGCATCTGCTCGTTCTTGACTTCAGCCCAACCTTTTATACCCTCCTGTTCATGCAGTGCACCTGTGTGCCCTCTGCTCCCTTTGGTGGTTGCTCAGTGCACCTGGGCACTCCATGGCTCATTGCTGTCAATGCTGCTCACCTGCTTCTCACAGCTGTGCCCATGGGGGATGAGGCTGGGCTGCAGCCCCACTGCCAATCACCACACCCTGTGTGCCACAGCACAGCCCCACTGCCAATCACCACACCCTGTGTGCCACAGCACAGCCCCACTGCCAATCACCACAGCCTGTGTGCCACAGCACAGCCCCACTGCCAATCACCACACCCTGTGTGCCACAGCACAGCCCCACTGCCAATCACCACACCCTGTGTGCCACAGCACAGCCCCAATCACCACACCCTGTGTGCCACAGCACAGCCCCACTGCCAATCACCACACCCTGTGTGCATACAACATCACAGTGTGTCTTTTTTGCAATTTAGTTGGATATGTTTCAGCAATCATTAAAGCAGAGAGGCAGGCACGCACTTTCTTAAAGTCAAGCACTTTGGAAGACTCCAATATTTATTAAGAACACACCCCGTTGTAAATTCTCCTTGTTACAACTTTCTGTGTGTGCTGGTAATAGGAAGAATAAGCAATAACAGAAAATGGGCAAGGAATTTTGGGTAAGTGCCAGTCAGAGGCTTTATACCCCTGGTGTCTTTTCAGTGTTTTAATACAACTGATGTCTAATGACCTTCAGAGACAGCACTCCAAGAACATGGTCTCATTCCTCTCATATACCACATTTAAATACAAACATGCTGAAAGAATTATAATTACACTATTGCGGAACAGTGCTTTCAGAAATAACCAGATTTACTATTCCGCTCTGAGGACACATGTAGAGAAATGAGCTAACTATATACCCACCCATCTGAATGCTGACTTTGGAGTTTATACATCCTGGCTGCAAAAATCATAAATAGAACAGGAAGGTGAATCAGAGGGTACAGTTTTATGGCTATAATTTTGCTTCCTTCTTCAGATCAGATGGCTGAACTAGAAGAATTAAAGCCCATCACACATCATACCATATGCCTGCTCAAAATGTTCATTAGGGATAACACCCAATATATGGTGAACCAAATATTTAAAGGAAGATTTCTTTAGGTTACTCTTTCTTATGCATATAACCATGTTAAGGAGATGATTTGAAGAACAAATCCCAGTTAAAAGAATTCCTGATTTAAATGCTTAATGATACAGCTTAAAAATTTTATCTTCTTGAGTTGTGTTTAACTGTTTTCACTTAACTTCACAGCTCATGTTTGCTTTCACCTGAATTTCAAAAAAAACCTGTTAAAAGCAT
Organism: Vidua macroura; assembly: GCF_024509145.1. Taxonomy (NCBI): domain Eukaryota; kingdom Metazoa; phylum Chordata; class Aves; order Passeriformes; family Viduidae; genus Vidua; species Vidua macroura. Next base: position 6,829,791 of record NC_071577.1, read on the forward strand.
AAGAAAAAAATCACTAGTTTTGCTCTCTCTGTGATTCATTCAGGAGAAAGCACACAGCAAAATCAGATTCACCAGCAGGCTGAGATTGCTGGTTACTTGACAGGCGGGTTTATTACCAGACACGGCAATTTACAGACACAACCTGACATTTTGAAATGCCTGTTCTCATACTGCTATAAATTTCTCACTGCAACTTACATTACATTTAGGAAACAATTCAGAAAGGTCTAAAAACCACCTGACTCCAGCTGCTTCAATATCCCTTAAATCAAGACTATTTCATGTTAAGCAAAGCACCAATGAATCTGAAGAGTTGGTATTTTGAGAAGGAGCAGTTTCTCTCACGCCCTATAGAAAGGAGGGAGGGAAGCAGGTTGTAGACTTTCCTCCCAGCTCTCAGTTCCTTCAGGTCTCTGCACAGAAACCATTGCAGATCTCAGTCACCCTGAAAGTACCAGGGGTGAAATCTCAGCATCAGCACTTACGGTCTCGCTAACTGCAACAGAGCAAAATTCCACACCAAAGGAATGTGAGAAAGGAAAGGGGATGATAGCTAGATGTTTCTTGCTGGAAGAACCTAAGTATACCATTATTTGGGGGTAAAGAAAGGGCTGGAGATTTATGAATCTTTACCTTCTACTGCATGACTCAATCATTTATTATATGAACTATTATTTGCATAATATTCATAGTTTACTGTCATATTAATACCTCCTTCTGCATTCGTTTCCAATGTCTGGCAAGTGCCTACAGAATACTACCAGGAATTGCTGCAAGAGGTGGCAAGCTAAGACTTTTTCAATTCATAGTTTAGGATCACTGCACACATTGCCTTGTCCTCTCCTGAGGAAGAAGGTGCTCAGAAAACATCTTCAGCTGGGGCAGTGGTAAGATTCAGCTTTTCATTTGCACAGCACCCAGTGAAAAAAGGCCTTGATGCTTGGGAGAGTTTAATGAGGCACAAAGACCACAGTTACTACCCACGTGGTATATTTTATTAGGACCTTTTTGGGAGCCAGCATTGCTTACCTCACTTGGCATAAGCAAACACATTATTGAACACACAAGGAGTATCTGCTAGACCCATTATCTGCTTTGGCACACTGCTAGGCACCTCCTGGCTGTCCCTGGGACAGGGGGAGGCAGAGGAGCTCCCCAGGCTTGAGGAGAGGCTGAAGGACTCCTCTGAACCTTGGGCAGTCTTTAACCTGCAGCTCTAATTCTATTACAGGCTCCCATCAAGATCAAGGAGATCAGTTCACATCCCTTTTTCCCCTCGATAAACCCATGAGAGCATTTCCCTCCTCCCATCCACTTTCTACCTCACCTACTTTACAAGTCTGATTCCTCAGAAAAGGGGAACTCCTCTATGTGGCAGTTGTAGCACCACTGAATCCAAGCTGTGACTGGTCCCACATGTGATACTTTAAAACAAATAGCAATACAAATATTTCCTAACAATTGGCTGAACACCCCTCCCACCTTTCGCCCAGCCAGGTATCAGGAATGTGCTGCAGCTATTCCCCAGTGCTCCCTAGTCTTCCCCAGCAAGGTCAGAGAGGATGAAATACTCTAAGCAGAAAGCAACAATTTTCATTTCAAGGTAAAAGCCAAGATGCCAAAATTTGCCTTCCTGCCAAATGAAGAAGAGATACATTTGCACATTTTTTTTTTCTGTAAGAACATATATGAAGATCTGCAGTTTGTAAAGTCCCAAGGACTGCAAGTCTTAAGGCTTTTTTTTTTTTTCTTTTCTTGCTTTCTCTTGACTGAAAGAAAGGACTTTAACACAAGTTCTTTGCAGCAGAGGTCAGTGTGTAAAATGCTGCTTTCTGCCGCAGACCCAAGAGTCCTCAGCAAGAAGATCCTAGAAATAAATATGCCTCTGCAAAACCCTCCAGCTTTGATAAAATAATATTTTGACTGAATAGATATTTTACCTACAGTATTCTTTCTAACTTCATTCCAACTACAATTAAGTTAAGAAATACTGCAACTACAATTCTTTCTCCTCTTCGGTAACCATCCTAAAGGATTTAAAACAAAAAGACACAGCTTTTTTTCTTTCATAGAACACTATTAAATCTGCACTCTCACTTTACAGTACAGTTAGAAGAAATTTTATTAAACTATTTATGATTGTGGAGGGCATAATATGAAAATGATCCACGTCTCCTTTTTCTACTGATTCATAATATGAGAACAGGAGTCTGAGCAATGAAATTACCAGCATGCCAATGTCAAATAAATGAAAGATGCCACTTCACACGCACATGGGCATCTTATGGAATTTCCTAGCACAAAAAGCCTAAATGTCAGGCAGGACTGAATGGAAAAGCAATTGCACAGCACAGTTATGAATGGTAAGAGTGCTGCACTTGGAGATGCCATTCCTGCACTGACATACTCATGTATTTTCCTGGCTGTAAGGTAGAAGATGGACCTGCAGCCCCCATCCATTCCTACAGCAGAATGGCCATCATGGCATCCTTAGAAAATTGCCCAAGCCTAAGGTGACATTGTTTCATGCATGTTCCATTTTCCTCCTTATCAATTCCAAGGTGTCAAATTGGACTTGTGTGGCCAGATTCCAGAGCTCCTATCTTGAAGTGCTTATTACACTGGATATTACTGGTAGCACAACTGTACACCAAGCAGCATGCCAGTAAGTAATGAGCAATGAATGTGCAATCAAATCTGGACGAGAGGGAGTTCTGCAAGCCTTTAAACCTCAATATATTTAACAAACAGAAGCAAATTCACAATCAGAAATGCAAGATGCAATCTAAGACACCATTCCCTAGTTTCACATGAAAGGAGATGCTCTTATTCCCTAGGTACACCCCTGAATCCTCAGACAGGGAAGATGGGGCCAGGCTTGTATTTGAACAGATTTTGAAGTGGTTTCATGTCCACTGTGTTACAGTGCAGGTAACAGGCACAAGCTGGACACACAGCATGGCATATTCAATAGACAACACACCAGACAGACAGCATGAAATCAGTGCTTTATCTCTTTTTAAAATTCTTGGAGTACTTTGCTTTCCCTGAAATGCAGAAAGGAGAAATGATCTAGTTGATTTCCTCTTGTACATTTGATTACAAAGGATGTAATTTACTTCCTTCAGAAATAGCTATGAGGAGTGCTAAAGAGGAGTGCTAAAGAGCCTCAAAACTTCAGGACAGAAGCCACAGCACCATCTGGGCTGTGAATTTAGGGACAACAGCCCCCCTGGATGGCAGCTGCAGTGAAATGAAGAATCATTATGGTTTTTACACAGCTCTTTACCATTTCTTCTCTACTGCTGATTGCTCAGAAACCCATTGAAGACAAGGTGGCAAGCTGAAGTTTTCACCATGCCCTCTAAAACAGGGGAAGGACAGGGAGCTTTGTGGTCTATGCTGACAAAACTCAGGACAAAAGGTATCAGAAAACAGGTGAATCTCCAAAGAGGGAATCCCTCAATTTTGCTCCAATTTATTGGTATCTGATGGAAACTGGGAAAACAAATGCAACTAGCTCAGGTGAAAACCACATAAAGCTTTCTTCATTCCTTTAACAAATAAGATCTGTTCAGCTTCCGTACCATATTAGGTATTTTAGGAATTTGCACTCTGGAGAGAAAACATAATGAGTTCCTACAGTATCCACCCCAACAGGCTTACATTTCACAGGAAAAAAAATCCCAACAAAACAAAACATGACAAATGACAAACCTGGTATCACAACGTTCATGTGGTAATACTTTGATTTTTATGCTTTTTGCTTTCTTTTTTTTTTTTTTTTTTGTAAACATGTACTTATGCACACTAAAGATTACATGAAAGTCATTTGGCAAAGATAACACACAGTAGGATTTGGAAATGTGAAATCAAATAATGTGAAATCATCAGCTTTGTATTTAGTACTCAGCTAGAAAAAGGGACAAGATCTACCACATCCTTTCTTGTTTACCTAGTGTAATTGCTTTTGAGCTTTCTTGCAAGTGGATTTGCTGAGCAACATTGTATTCTCTTCAGTAAGGTCAGCTTTCATCCTAATGCACAAAGTTCTATGACTGCAGACAATAAGAAGGATAGACTAAGATTACTTTAAAGGCCAGTGTCTCTTCTATTTCTTTCCCTGTACAAAACAAAACCGAGTTTCTGACCATCTTCATAAAACACATGAGCAACATTTTGCTGAATAAATGCAAAACTGTGAGCCTACAGGCTCACAAAGCACTGAGCTGATGTCCTGCAATGAGGCCTCAGGAGAGTAGGGGGACAGGAGAAGAAAAAGGAAAAAATAAAACAAGGAAGGGTCAATATCTCAAGAACCAACTGACAAAGAAAAGCAGAGAAAAAGGAGATAGAAACAGATACTGAAGTCAATTCTATGTGAAATCATTCTGTCAAGAGTACCTAGTCTGGCAACAATTTTAAGGTGATCATGGTCATAGAAACCAGGAGCTTCTGACCATTTCTCCTATGCCTGGCAGAGGGACTGTCCTCCTTTTTTATCTTTGGCAAGATCCAGCTTCTGCCAACAAATTCTGCTGTGCTCAGCAGCACAAGTGATTCCTCCTCCTCCTCCAGCCAGCTGCAAGGATGCCTCCACAGATTACATCCCAGCCCTACCAGATTCTGTGACTAGCTCAGGGAAAGGTACTCTCTGTGGACATTGTTAAAGCAAGTGAGAAGGTCCCAGAGAGCAGCAGTTGAAAACATGCTAAGTGCATTTCAGGGCTCTTCTAAGCCAACTGAAAACAAATCACATGGGTATTTTATAATAAAGCCACGTCAGAAAACTACATAAAAGCTATATCTGGCTATATTTTCCCAGAGAAGTAAACTGCATTTGTTCTTCAGACTAGTGCCCCTCAGGATTTTTTCCAAGGTTTTCAAATTACACAAGTAACTACATTCTTCTAAGTCTTTGCATCCTCTTCCTGAATAGAACAGCTCTTAGAATTATCAAAGCAGATATATTAGTGTAATGGGACAGCTACACTTCATTCATAACAGTTCTCTACATACACAGAGAGAAAGAGGAAAATAACAAAAAACAAACAAACAAAAAAACAGCCCTTTAAAAGGACAGAGATAGGCTCCATCCTTTATATCAAATCCGATGTGCTTTAGCAGGTCCTTTTCTGAGCTCCTCCACCCTTATTGGCCATCACACTATTTTACAAAGCTGTCACTGCATGCGAGATACTTTGCTTCAGGGAGGAAATTATCAAGATGAAAGAATTACTTACTCCACTTCCACCAACCTTGTGAATCATTCATGTTCTTTACCTGAATCACAGCCAGCTGCAGTATCTGTCACATCCTGGACCTAAGCCACGTACAATGTCACATTTACCAGTGAGCATTCAAAATATTTTAATAATCCTCTTTCAAATACACCCATTGTGTGTTGGCACATACCACAGGAAAAAACAGTTTATTGTACTGTTCAGTATATTGCTAAAGCACCAGGATTTTAGCTGAAAGATAAATAGCTTTCTCTATAAGGCAAGGAGGTGCTTTGTTTACTATTTTTCTAAAGCCAGATCTAAGACTAAGGCACGTTTTCCCTTGGGCTTTAGTAACAGCAGGTTTTAGATTCTCAAATGAAAACTGAAGTAGGTGAAATCCAGTAGCAAGGAAGCCTGTACCTATGATCAGGCTAAGTCTTACTAAGGATACTGTACCAACAAGCACTTGTCACCTGGGCAAAATCTCATCTAAAGCTCCCCAATATTGCTAGGAATGCTCCAAGTTCACCTTGCAGACTATTTAAACTCAGTTTTCAGCAGAATCTGGATGAAGTTTTATGTCGTGTAACAGGAAAATCAGTATTGTAGTATTCTATGCACACTTCAGTGTCTCCCTTTAAAAATCAGGTGTCTATCCTCAGACCCATAATATTCTCTCTGCAAACAGACACTCCTTTGTGGCTAATTAAGATGTTTCACTGTTGCAGTAGACCTCTCGTTAGGGGTAGAAATGAGCCAAGACACAGACTCTTATTTAACAACATGAAAAGGGCCCCAGTTTGCTTTCCTTTCCAGCTTAGCCATCCTGACTCTGACTACAGCAAACTCCTGCTGTTGGCTTCTCTGACTGCTGGCTGTTCCTGCTGGAATATCACTGCAAGTATTTCCTTGCTGCCTCTGACCCCAGGCCTTTACCTGGCTCCACTGTGACTGCAGGCTCCAACAGCAGCCTCTAACTCCACCAGAGCCAGGCTGACCTCACAGCAGATCTTCTGCACCAGCAACTCTCTCCCTTGTTTTGTTCTTCTTTGTGTCTCTCTGGATCGTTCCCTCTTCCCCTAGGTCCTCTTTGTCCAGGCTCTCCCTGGCCGGCCAGCCCACCCTTTTATCACACTGATCTTTATTAGTCACAGCTGCAAACCATTAAGGGCAAGGCTGCTCTTCTTTGGTAATTAGTACAGCTGTGACTTATCAGGGGCGCGGTCACTTGTAATCCCTTCCTCTTCACCTACATTTTATAACCAAGTTGCTGTCACATTTACATGACCAGCAAGTCAATTCTGCCCTGAAGCTTTTGTATTGCTCGTGGTAGCCCAGGTCTCACCAAGGTAGAGCAAAGGCAGCACACATTGAGCTACCCAAACGTCTCCTGCAGTAATGGGATTACAGTGAGGATTGCTTTAAAGCCTTCATTTAAAGCCATTAAAAATAGTCACTTTGCTGTCAGATTATTAATCGCCTGTCATAATATTCTTAGACGTGATTATAAAAAGTATATTTCTGTGTAGTCAGAACGCCCTCCTGTCAGACAGAGCAGGGAATGAAGAGGCAGCAGCAGGAAGAGAGCCTTGGCACAGCAATACTGCCACCTCCTGATCTCCTGCCAGGCACACACTCAGCTGCATGGAAGCAGAATGTCAGAGAGGTCTTCTGACCGGCCTTTGAGTCACCTTTTGGGTACAGGCACACGCTGTTCAGCTAACACAGGATAATTCATTAAGCTGCACTAACCCACCTTTGAGCCTGAGCTCAGTCGAGACAGATCTCTTTTCTCTCAGGCACACGATTTGGGTGTTTCATCGCTGTAGCACCAGACACATCAGCAGCTGCTCCTGCCACCAACCTTAAAAACAAAGCACATTTAGTTCAGGGAGACCACAGAGAGATGCAGTGTGAAACGTTCCAGAGCCTAACATGTTTGCTTCATATAGAACTTGTTGCTAAATTTCACACAAGAACACAGTGCAAACCAGCACATTCTGAGACAGTTCTGGGGCCCAGACCTGCTGAGGACCAAGCCACCATGCCCAGCCCTGCCTGCCAAAAAGCTTTCACAGGCAGGTAAGAGTTGGGCAGCTGCAACCATGGTGACTGTGGAGAGCATAAAAGAGTTTTGTTGTGAAAACTCAAGCATCTCACTCACTGGAAATGAGTAATTTCTTTCATAGTCTTTATGACTCAGTTAATAGCATCTTTTCCTTCTGATTAATACCAATATGATCATGGTAAGGGCAAGAGTACATTTTATGCTTGGGCTGGTTAATTTTCATGATTATTTTGCAAGGCATCAGGGTCTCCTACTGAGGCATCCATGTATTCATTACACTTCAGCAGCACAGAATGAAATTGTAAATGATTACTGCAAATTTGGGCATTCTGGTTCAGTGGGAATAAGAAATTGTGTCAATGGAACAAGTGATCTGTTCCAAATTTCTGGGTATGATATATGGGAGAAAATGTAAAATAAAGTAAGGAGCATTACAGACAACAGTTATCTTAAAATGGTATGTCCTTGAAATAGAGAATAATACAAAAATATTCTCTCACTTTAGGTTAGATTTCCACTCTATCAAATAAAGACTGTGTTAAACTTCCAAAAGTAGATTTAAATCAACAGCACGGGTTCAGCTTCTGGAAGTCCACATATATTTGATGTGCCTTGTCCTAACCCATTTGCACTGGAAGCTGCTCTTAAAAATTGCCCCTAACACCTCACCATGGGCCATAAATTTACCAAGAGTCTGATTCCCAAATATTCCCAAATATCCCAAATATGCAGATCTGGCTCTTAGGAAAAATGGCTGGGTTAAAATGGTTTTTCTGGGGGAGGATACTTCCCCTCCACTTGCAAGCAGGCTGATTCAAACAGAGCTTGGAAGAAAAATAAAGTTGGCTGATAGCAAAACATCCAACATCCACTTTGCTGCTTCAGGTGGGAAACCACTCAAAAGTGAGAGTCTCACCTCCTCCAATGGAGACACATCCTGGCTGGGAAAGAGCTGCTGGAAGGGCTGAGGGCTGGGCAGGAGGGGAACACACCTGAGACCACCTGGGCAAAACAGCCAGTGGCAAAGACTGCACCTGCTGCTCCTCACACCCCTGCACATGCACCCAGAAATCCTGCCTCTGTTCAAAGAAATCCAAGAAAAAGCCATCCCCAAGGTACATAACTAGGGAACATCAGTGACCCCTGTGTGCCATGGGATGCCTCTGACAAGGATGGAATCACTCCCCAGCTGGCTGTTCCCTAAAGGAGTCCTGGCTGTCCCCTAAAGGAGCCCATTCCATGTTTCTGGAGCAGTTGGTGAGCACAGCTGGCAAAGCTGCTCCCTCACTCAAACAGAGGAAACATGGAAGCTTGAATTATGTGCATTTATTATGCTTGTCTCTGGTGTTTTTCTGCACTCACATTTTACTTCAGGAAGCACACTATTTTTTGTTACCCTAGACTACAATTAGCTACAAAAAAAAAAAAAAAAAAAGGACAGTTTTTAATCTCATCTTTTTTGTCATGTCTTAACCTCCTTAATACACATGTAATTCTTGTCTCCCTCCTGCACTGTGATTGTCTGGCACTGCAGCAGCCACAGAGAATCCCCAGCCTTTTCCCTGTCCTGCAAAAAGCATCTGGAGCTCTGACACACTGGGGCTGCCCTGTGAGTCTAGCCAGCACACCCTGAGATGGGGGTCCTCCAAGAAAGGACAGATTTCAGTGCCATCACAGAGTGGTGCTGATCCTCTCTACCTCAGAGAAAAGACAAGCACATGCTGATGAGCAGAAGCAGTGCTGTTACACCAGGTTCCTGTTATTAGTCAATCTAGCAATCAAATAGCTCATGGAGCTCTGCTTGCCTTCTTCCTGAACAAACCAGAGTTCGAGTCTCTTCTGCACATCTGTGATTTGAGGGATCACATCATCATCTTGCAGGTTGATGCTGATGGAGGTCAAACCACTTCTTTCATGGAAAAAGAATGTTAAGATCTGTAACCTTAGAGGGCTTGGTTTCTTAAAAAAAAACTTTGGGCTGGTGGGATGTGGCATAATGACTTCCAGGGACACTGGTCTTGAAATCAAATTCAATTTAAAACTAGTTTGCATGTGTGGTATTCTTTTTTTCTAATACCAACGTAGTTAACACTGGGAGAAATGATCCAGGCAAGCAATAGGTTAATTTGAGAAAAAAGAAGCATTTTTATGGATTTCTGTAGGTGAGGCTCCACACAGCAATTCAGTAACTGCAGCTGCAGATAGAGACAGTAAATGGTGTTTACCACTGGCTGCAGGAGCCATGCCCTCATATCACAGAAGCCCTCAAAGGTTTGGGTTGGAGGGAACCATTAAAGGTCATCTAGTCCAACCCCCCTGCCATGGGCAGGGACAAATGCACATGTACCCAAAAACACTTTCAGAGTGGAAATGAATTAGAACTGGGTGAATTAGTCTCTGTGAATAATTTAGCAGCTACATCTTACATTAATTGTTGAATAATTTATTCACAAATACATTTTCTCAATTATATGACCTCTGCTGCAAAGTAATGAATGTTATTTGACAAATAATTTACTGTAGAATATTTATATGAACACATTAATTCTGAATAAATTTTGCTATTACCTCATTACTTCCAAATTCACTGTTTGAGTGATCTCAGCATAGACAGCAGCCATCTTTTGTAAGTAACTTCTATTGCCTGGTTCTGCTTCATCCTAATTCTAATGTCTTGGTACATATTCCAAAATATTTAATCTTGTTCTGGACACATTCCTTCTGGATAAAGCCTGGAGAGCTCCTGGAATAAATACAGTGCTGTGCAGGTAGATAGACCAGGGGGGAGCAGCAAATCTGGGAATTATTCAGACGGAGGTTTTGGGAGGTTTTTGAAATGTATCTGCAAGTATTCAAAGTCTCACTGATATTTGAAAGGACTAAACACATAATTCCAAGGCTCTTAAGAAAACCACAGCCTTTGCTGAAATATGTTTTATCTCCATAGTACAATGATTTAAACTACTCCTTATTGAAGCACCAGGGCAGCAAACCGGGCACAGCTGGAGTCACAGTCCAAAACATGGAAAACACCCAGGCTGCTTTACAGACATCATGTACCTTGGGCTTTTAGGAGAAGCAGGTGGGAAACTGGCCTGAAACATATGCAATCAACACAGCCTCAGGAACCTTTCTGAAAACAACATTTGCTCTCTCTTCTTGGACATGAGCAACATCCCAACACACTGCCAAGGGGTTGTGCTGGATTTAACCCTACCTTCAGGCCAGGCACAGCAATAGAGAAGCTGCAAGGTACTGCTCTGCACCTGCAAATGCAATGGAGGAGTATTAAAACACCTGGACAATACTTGAAAGGGTGTTTGGTTCATTGATTTATGGCAAACATATAAAACTTAATTTCTTCTAACCATGTGGTCATGGCTTTCAGTCCAGTATTCTCCTAGCCAAGAGCTCCAGAAGAACACAAGACATGCAGAGACTCTGGCTGGAGGGCTCCAAAAGAGCATTTTGCTTCGATTTGTAGAAAAAAGCAATGCAGCAGCAAAGCCAGGGACAAGTTCTGCAGGATTTCATCACCCTTTACTTGCCATTTTTAATGAAAAGCTGACATCTTAGAAAAAAATTACTGCTGAATTTGCTTAACCAAATTGATAGTTAAAAGCAAGAATCCTCTGCTATTTTCAATCACATTGAGAGCTGATTTTTTTTCTAGAAGAGGATAGCATATCTGACATAAATATTTAACAAAAAAAAATCCCTGTAAACACGAAGACTGATAATTTTGAGATTCTTCTATTTTTAACCACACGAACTACTTGTTGGGCTGTCACTGGGGGACTTGTGATTTCCTATGTTCATAAATCAATCAACCATCTGGGACAAAGAATATAAGCAAAGGGATTCACTTTCTTCTTTCTTCACTGTCTTCTGAGTACCTTTTCAGCAGCATTACATGTGGATATTATGGGGCTCATGTGTGTTTGAAGCAACCTACTTGATGGCCTGCTGTTCTCTGCTGGGGAAGGAAACACAGGGTAATCCTGTGCCACCACTGCAGCTTGGAACACCTCAGGTAATGAGTATAAAGAAGAGAAACAGCACTGTGTACATTGGGGATGATTTCATCTCCTTCATCCAGAGAGTAAATGTTGACCGAGACAAGACCTTTATCCTGCAGGGATCATATGTATTCTCTGCCTTTCTTGTAGGTTTTGCATGCTGTGTCCTGAACAGAGAAAACCAATCTTTTCTTCCCTGGATTTTGAGCTTCTCTTGCCCTGAGTTTGAATAGAAACAACAGCCAAGACTGCTCAGGAACTGAAGAGATTCTCCTGCCTTATTTCAATTTATTCTTTTATTTGTTTGTTTTCCAAATATAACTGCTTAAAATTATTTTTCACTTTCCTGTGGCAACCTTTTGATGAATCTGGAGAAGGTTTGCTCACACAGTCTAGAGCCACAGAGGAAAAAGTGACCCATAAAAGCTGTGGACTGTCACTGCAGTTCAGGCTAAATGATTTCTCATTCCTGTGAATCCCCTCCTATTCTAATAATAGTACATACAATTTGTTCAAATACATATGGAAAAGAAAAGATTATCTGTCCCACATACACTCAGAGACGGACTTGGCTGCAAGAGATGATTACCAGATTGCAGCAAGCTCTGAACACAGACACCAGGCTGAAATCTTGGGGAGTCACCTCCAGTACCATCCCTTGTCCATATAACAGGGTGTGTAATTAGATGTCCATATAACAGGGTGTGTAATTAGATGACAGACCTTGATCTTCACACAACACGAGTCTGGTGTATTTTTGATTCATTTTCTGTCCCATGCATTGTGTTTCTAGTATTTGTTACTTTGTTTTAATACCTTGTGTCTGTAATTCCCTTCTAAACAATTTATCGTGTAACTGACCTGCAGCTGGAGGAAACTGGGGAGAGACTGGGAGATTTGCCACTTTCATTTTACACCTGCTTGGTTACACCTACAGGGTGCTCCTTCTTCATGCTCATTCTCTTCATGTCTCTTTCAATTATAGGCAATCTTCTTCAAAATATCATCTCTAAGTAGCTTCCCAAGGAGAGACTAGCTTCTTTTTCCTCCTTGTATTTGTCTCTCCAAAAGATACCATTAATAGTGTCCCTTGGCATACTTTAGGATTACCTTAGGATGATCTTCCCCACTATTTTCATCTATTTTCTCTAACTCTTACTCCCTGTATTTGGCTTCCGTGTCATTCCCCAGAAAATATTTTTTTTCTAAATTATAATAAAGCTGTCTCTGTTAGAAAATTTGCACCAGTGCAAAGACCACAAAAGAAGTGGTACTTTAAATATACATAGATCTTGAGACACTCCACTAAAAGAGGACACAATTCACTGACAATTCATTTCTTACAGCTGTTTAGTTCCATTTGCTCCCAGTCATGGCTACAAATGATGGTGATCTCAGTTCTGGATCTTTTAAAAGAACTCGTCACCATTCCCCACAGTGGAACATGACATCTGCTTTTTCACCAAATTCTGGGCTAGGAGTATCATTTAGTATACAGTCAGAATAACTCAGCCCTCATTTTTACTGTCTAGCTCTTTTTCAGCTTTGGTTTTTGAAGACCCTGATGACAAATCTCTTGAGCAGCTTCCTGGGAAGGTCAGGATGCCCTTGGTCCCAGCTGGATTGACGTGGAAGGCTTCAAAACACTCAGCACCTATTTTTCCTTCCCATATTTGTCTACATCTTTCCTTGTTCTCCCATAATTCTATCACCTGAGATGGTTTTGACATGCTCAATCTGATTTAGTTTCCTTGTATTTCCCCAGGGACTTGAATTGCTCTTCACACCCCATTTAGTTTTCCTTTAGAGAGAACACCATTTGGTGTAAATGTAGTCTCCCCAGCCTCAGGAAGAGGAGTATGGAGCAATTTCAAGGCTGCTCAACTTCTTGGCCCTTACTTTGCTCCCTTCCATCCATGCAGGATCCCCCACTAGATCGAGAGAGTTTTGATGGAGCAGCTATTTGATTTCTCTCATTTCATCCATTCTTTGCATTGTCTGCTGGAAAACATGGCCCAGACACAGCTTTTGTCCCTCATGCTCAGCAGGGAGATGTCATGCATCCTCAACCACACAATCTCACACTGCAAAAAGAAAAATGAGAAAAAAAAAAAAAAATTAAAAAAGAAAGGATAAAAAGTCTTCAGGCAAGTAAAGAGTATAGAGTCCTTAAAAAAACACAGGCTCTGTTTCTTAATCACCACCTGCTGCCTGCAAGAGCAGTGTTTTCTTTGCTACTTTTAGGAATCACTTGTTTTATTTCCCTTTTTTTCCAGCTCAGCTGACAGGATGGCAGTGTTTCCTCATTACCTTCAGGGAGACAGGCAGGCACCACTCAAAGCAGTGAGAGCCAATCCTCTGCCCTTGTCCAAAGGCACTTAGATGAGCAATGCAGGCCCTCAAATTCCCTCTGGATTTTCAGATACAGCAGCTCACCTTGCTCTGTGGTGTGGCCTTTTCCTTTCAACTCTGCCTGATCTGCTGTGCATTTGCTGCTATGATACAACAAACACCTGGAGGCCCACACAATACATGGCATTAAAGAGCCTTATCTACAAATGCTCACACTTTCCCAGATGAAATTTCCTGATCCAAGATGGAAAATTGGGTGGAGCCTTATAATAAATATCAAGCCAGTGACTCTGGAGAGCTCCCAGTCAAGGCCAGTCCCTCACTGCTCTTCTGGGCTGCTTTGCAACACCATAAACTGCCAGAGTGAAGGAGCTGAATGGGAGCATCTTGAAGAAGTACATGTTTGTCTGCCAGGCAGGCTTTAGAAATGTAAACCCATGTAGGAGGATCTATGCTTCAGGCTGGCTTCTCTAAAGTGAACAACTTCTAATTAATTTTTTTTAAATACTGCTACAGGCTCCTCTTAAATTAAGGCAAAGTGTCTTCTACTTTCCTTTACAGAAAGGCATTTTAAATTATATTTAATCTGATTAGGTAGGGAAAAATAAACCAGCTGTACTTCTAGGAGCTTTAAATATGTCCTTTTAAGCAGCATTTGAAAGAACACTCTTTATATCAACTCACTTTAACATGAGGTAAAGCACATTTAAACAGTCAGTTTGAAATACCACACAATTATAATATTATTGCAGACCCCTTGTTAGGAGGACACCTTACATAGGGAAAAATATTTGGGAAAAAACTGCTGTCACCAAATTGTAATTTACTGACTCTGAAGGTGTTAAAAGATTAGACCAATAGAAATTTAAGATTATCCATCAAAGAAATGAGCCTTGAAATCTGTACCACAATGTATTTAGTTAGAATTTCATTTCTGAGAGAAATTATATTTTTAAAAAAATCACATAAATATTTTCAAATAAGGAAAGAAATACTGGGGAATCAGGAAGGGATTATGTCTTCTGGCCATTTCCTCCATCCAGAGGACTTGATTTTGCAAAGCAGATGAATCACCATTGCTCACCACATGAGCAATGAAAAGTCAATTCATCATTTTAAGTCAATGGTCTCAGCTGACTCAACTGAGCCTTGGAAAACGTCCCCAGTGCAGGATGTGATGGTGAAGGCTGCCCTGGATACAGTGTTTGGGCAGAGCAAGGAAACTCTTTCTCCATTTTATTATATCACATCTTTGTTTGATAGCAGAAGGTGTGAACATGAAGACTGTTATTTATAAAAGAGGTGAAATTGTAACCCAGCTTTGTAGTTTGCTCCAAGTACACAAAAGCAAACCCAGCACTTAACTCGTGACTGGTATGATCTCCTCAAAGAGCACAAGGAGATGTTAAAAAGAAGGTTCAAACTGACAAACAGCTACAAGTAAACACAAGTGTTTAGCAGAATCCCACTCTGTGACCAAGGTGTGTGTGTGTCATAGCAGGGCTGAAACTAAAAAAAGAGAGATTGTCATTTGTGTTTGGTATTATGCTTAAGTGAACAATAGAGCTGGAATAATTTGTTATAGGATTTACAGAGATCCAAGAAAATATGAAACACTTACAAGTATGCTGTGCTGAGGAGAATTCTTCATTTTTGAAAATGGCTGGACAGTGGCATTCAGGAGTTTTTGCCAGCTCTACTATTTTTTTCTTCCTGGCCTCTTGTCGCCTGATATTGAGAAAACCAAGGCAAGGTTTACTTTGTTGCTGCTTTCATGTTGTTCCTTCCTTATTAACTTCTGAGCCTCAAGACCTAAGGCACTTTTTTGGGGTAATGGGTGTCAGCTGGGGAACTCTGAAGATAGTTGTTGCTGCTAAATGCAGAAAATCTGGACCCTTTTCTACATTCTCATCCCACCCAAGCTCTTAAGAGAGAATTTACCCCATGGCTCTAAATGGCAGGCACAGCACAGCTGAGAAGTCAGTACTGTGGAGATCAGATCACCTCAGCAAGGAGGATCCCTGTCATTCACAAGAATTCTGTATTGCTATATACTTTACCCAGTGCAAAATGACCCATCAAACTTCATCATCTGTAATCCAAAACCAGGTAGGAAATGAAGGTTACAAGCAGTAATACCAGAAGTGTCCCTTCCTGGAAAAGTATGGCACTTCTTTCACTCTAACCAGTATTGGTACACAAAAATCTACCTGACCCTGCTCATTTGGGCAGATCTGATCAGAGACCCACGAACCAACTCCTACCTCTTAGGGAAGGATATTGATTCTTGTTACAGAAGCATTTCTACCTTCTAAACCCATACAAATCTAGAACAGTTTAATCCTCCTCACTAATGATTACCAGAGTTTTAACCAGTTCCATTCTGAAATTCAAAATAGACATAACACTCGGGCACCTGTAATTATCTTTACGGAAGTGAAGATTTCCATTAGGTTAGGGCACTTTACATAGATAAGGCAGAAAAATTACAGGATTCAGGGACCAAAACCTGAAAATGCACAGGCTCTAATACAAAACAGGATTCACATTTCTTGTGGTGAAGACAATTAACAGCAGGAACACAGGAAGGTGACAGATTCACCTCCTCTGTAAGTGAAGATTGGATGACTTTCCCAATGGTTTCCTGTAGCTTACACATGAGACAGTAGAAACACAGTACTTATTAAATTACATTTTCTACTTTGTGTTATACATGATGTCCTAACAATGGCAATAAGTCATTCTGCCTTTACTATTAACAAAATTTGCAGTTGTTACCTGTCCACATTTGGATACTTTATCATTGAATAAACTTTTAAAAAGGAAATGATATTGTTAAACCCTAGAGCTCAGCTGAAAACCCTAGTACATGGCATGCAGCTACTATTAAGTTGTAAAATTGGTATGTAAATATCATCCTATCTATCATTCACAATTCAAAAACCAGCCAGGAGAACAGGAGCCAAAATAACAAAAGGTATGAGCTGTAATTGTATCACTAGGCATCCTTTATGCCTCTAATAAAGTACTGGAGCTTAGTTGCTGCTGAGAGGAAGAAAAGCTGATAGTACCCTGGTTGATGTTGCAGTACAAAGGAAGCAGAGAATCCTCATCTGCAGATAAAAGAGACATAAGCACTAATGAAGACATGCTTAAAAAAAAAAAAAGAACTCCATCCCAGTCTAGTAGCCTGAAGGCATCTTAAGTGAAACATCTGAGAATGAAAACCAATCTGTTTAATTAATGATGAACACTAATCATTAACACCAATTACATAACAAAAACTATCTCAAGACAGGGATTAATGCACTAGGAAACTAGATACAGTAGACAATACAATAATTAAAGAGCTGAACATACTTGGTTCTCTGACAAGTTCTAGTACATTTACACTTGTGTAAATACAGGATTGTATCCCCCAGCTGTGACCCAAGCTTTTCTCATAACTGGTTTGGTTTAACTGGTCTCCGAGTCAGCATTTTGTGAGTAGAACAAGCCAGAGCATAAACAGCAGCTGTTCACAGTCTCTTCTTAAGCAGCAGTGATGTGGCATCAAATGAAGACAGGAAGTGACAAGTTCAGAATACATGAAGGAAGTTACCTACTTCAAATACTGCAAAAGGTTGCAGATGGTACAAAATACAGCGATTCCAAAAGTGAAGAAATATCAGCATTGTGGGTGCAAAAGGAAATAAAACTCTACTGCTGGAAATTGGAACTGCAAATGTCAGAACATAGTATGAAATCTGAGGAAATAGGGAATGATTTGCTTGTTCATCCAGTCTTTCCCATTCCTATTGCCTGAGGCTGGCTGTGGCTGGACATGAGACAGTCCTTTCAAGGCTGTCCTTTTACTTGGAGACTCTGAAATTGCACGTGTCTTTTATTCTTTTTCCTCTATTAGGAAACTATAGTGACTTCTACTGTGAATGCTAAAGGGGCTTACTATAGGGTTTTCAAACTGAGTAGCATGGTTACTTGGTGGACACATATAATTGCAGGTCAAATGGCAAAAACAAGGCTGGTTGTTTTGTCTGTGGTGTGCTTCCATTTTAATTAAACCTTGAGCCCTTTGCCTTCTGCTGCTGCAAAGCTGAGAGATCCCCTTAGCAAGAGGAAAAGGCAACCCCTGCCTCAACAGCTGCAGCCAGGTCTGCTCTCCTCATAGGGCTGGAACTGCTGCCTGCCCACAGGTAAAATAAGCACAGCTCAGCCCTCCACCAGACAGGTTATGCAATTCTGATTGCTGAGTCCTGCCAGCTGCACTTCCCTAGGTGCTCTTAAAGGAGCATATCTGTCTCTGGTACAGCAATCTTCACTTCCAAATACCTGCAGGGATCCCTTGCTGTGCCCTTTGCTCCCAGCACCTTCATCCCCCGGTGCTGGTCTTCTTCCTTTAAATCTAACAGAAAAGGCTGTGGTGCCCAAAAGCAAACAACCCAAATGGATCATTTTCTTGTCTGACTCAGATCTTTGCACTGTGCAAAGCTCACACCTCCTGCTGGTAGACCCCAGGCATAAAATCTCAGCAGTGTCTCCAAGAGATATAATAGTTGTTGTTATCCAGAAACTGCTGAGCTGCTGTGTCTGATACACTGCCCATAAAGCAGTCACTTCCACCCAGCCTAACACACCATCCTGGATCAGCTGCTTACTCCCTTTGCAGCTCTGAAAGATGCTCACTCAGTTTATGTCATTTGGCCAGAATTGGTTGTCTCAGGGCACTGTGCAAAGCTGAAGCCCTTTCTCTCCCTTCCTCTCTGGTTAATTTCCTCTACCTTCCCCCTAAAAGAATCAGAGCAGAATTTTTCTCAGTCCATCCACTCCCTTCTGTTCCTGCTCCCCGTTAGCAGGAAAAAAGCTTTCCTTTGTCAGATTTGTTGGTCTGTGACTGACAAGCAATTACAATAAGTAATTTCATTTCAGTGGAAGATAATAAAACGTGATACCATAACTACCCACAGAGCCCCCAAAGTATTCATGTTCACTTTAATAACCTGGTGAGATGCTGTTAATCTTGACAGAGGCTGCCCAGCAGGTGCTGGGGAGCTGAATCTTCATATTCTTTCCCTTTCTGATGATCCTTCTACAGGGAAAGCTTCAAGCTGTTAAGATGCAATGGCCCTGCTCTATTTTTTAATTACATTTAGTTTATTAGAGATACAATCAGATGCATAACTAATCCTGGAGCCTGCCCTACCTTATTGAGAGGGAAAGGGACATCTGACTCATTTGGGCTCTCACAATCTCGGACATGTGGAGCTGTTCCCCTCTGGGAGACAGAGGCATTGAAAGGAAATTCATAGCAGAGGGGGAATTCTGTTGTTTTCAAAAGCACATGATTTTTACTGATATTTCCCTGCCATGCACAGGGACCTCTTTGACACAAGTTGCCTTTTTTATCAGATGTTCCTCCTAAAGCCAAGACGTGCCAAGGAAATCTGGGTGCCTGTTTTCCATTTAAAATTCAGGCTGCCTTTTTCCTCTGGACCAGAGAGTAAATGAGCTGTGTAAGGGTGAGGGGATAGATGCACCTGGTGCCAAAAAATATAGGCCTCCCCCCTTTAGAAAAACTGCCTTTACCAGCACTGCAGAAACATTAGCTTCCCCTGAAATGACACTCTTGGGTGCACAAGAGGAGGAGTAGGGAGAAAGCAGAATTTGCACCAGAAGCACATCAGTGTTTCAATAGTGAAATGGGGATGCTTTGAAAGCATCTTTGAAAGCCTGGGTATTTCTCAGCACGTGCATCACCTTGGTGTACACCTGACCCATCTGACCCATGCTCCTGCGCAAGCAGAATCCCATCCTGCTATGAGAGCAAAGACAAAACCAACCCCTCAACATCCTGCCAGCACTCCAGAGGGGATCACCAAACACAGAGGACATGCTGAGTCCAGAGAGGAACTCAAGGCTGGAGCATAGCAACCTGAACTGTGCCCATCGCAGAGAGGAGCCTGATGCCTGATCTGCACAGAGCGGGAAACAGGGAGAGAGGGAGCAGGGTCCAGTCAGACAGGCTTCCACAGCATCAATGGCCCTTTTCGTGACAAACCTATTTTCAAAATTTCTTTAGCCATAAACACACAATAGTGGAGGTGAGAAAGCAGAGACCTTTCTTGGAGAGGGCTAGTCCAGGGGCTGAAATGTGAGGATGCTCCTTTTAAATTCAAGGGAGAAAGCCAAAAGAGCTGCTCCCAGCCAAGGCAAATGAGGCTACTGCTGCTAAAACTTCCATGACCACTTGGGAAGCCAGAGTCTAGCTGCAAGATAAACTGGAAGGCCAGCATGTTCCTCATCAAAACCACAAGCTGCTCTTCGATAGCATCTTGTTCATGTTAAATCCACAACTGTGATTAAATTGTTTTCTAAGTTCTTGAGAAGTAACTGAAATTATCCAAGGAAATTACAACAATAATTGATATGGCTGTCTCCCTCTTGCAAAGGAAATGTGCAGACTGCCATCCCCCAGCAGGTGGCTTCCTGATATGACCTCTTCCTGATATGACATATCAGAAAGGAGGGTCTACACGGCTCAGATCTCACTCTGTTGCAAACTGAGAGATGGGAAAGTGTCGTGGTTTGACACTGGCCAAACACCAGGTACCCACAAAAGTCACTCACTCACCCTCCCTGCCACAACAGGGGCTGGGGTGGATCTCTGCATCCCCCTGGATCCCCAGGGGCTGTTCATGGATCTCTGCATCCCCCTGGATCCCCAGGGGCTGGGGTGGATCTCTGCATCCCCCTGGATCCCCAGGGGCTGTTCATGGATCTCTGCATCCCCCTGGATCCCCAGGGGCTGTTCATGGATCTCTGCATCCCCCTGGATCCCCAGGGGCTGGGGTGGATTTCTGCATCCCCCTGGATCCCCAGGGGCTGTTCATGGATCTCTGCATCCCCCTGGATCCCCAGGGGCTGTTCATGGATCTCTGCATCCCCCTGGATCCCCAGGGGCTGGGGTGGATCTCTGCATCCCCCTGGATCCCCAGGGGCTGTTCATGGATCTCTGCATCCCCCTGGATCCCCAGGGGCTGTTCATGGATCTCTGCATCCCCCTGGATCCCCAGGGGCTGCAGGGGCTCAGCTGCCTCACCACGGTCTCACCAGGGCCTGCAGAGGAATCTCAGCTCTGGCCCCTGGGGCACCTCCTGCCCCTCCTTCTCCCTGACCTTGGTGTCTCCAGGCTGTTTCCCTCACATGTTCTCACCTCCTCCTCTTCTCTGGCTAGAAGGAAAACTGTGCCCCACTTTGTTTTGATTTTCTTCTTAAATATGTTATCACAGAGGCTTTCCCATCTCTCCAATTGGCCCAGCCTTGGCCAGCAGCAGGTCCATCTTTGGAGCCATCAGGGATTGGCTCTGTCAGACATGGTGGAAGCTTCCAGCAGCTTCTCACAGAAAACACCTCTGTGGACCCCCACTACCTAAAACCAGACTGTGCAAAACCAACATAGAAAGGCATAAGCATCATTTCAGTCTTCTATTCTTCAACCAATATATGTCCAAATCCTTTGGAATTTCAAAGGAACTCATTATTTGTGGTGAACACTGCTCTGAAACACACTGCATACTTGTCTTAGAGAGTTAATTCCCCTGCACTTCTGTCATTTCTTTACAGAAAATGAAGCTTTAGAAGAGAAGAGTAATAGATCTGTTCAAGATAGCTGAGCTGTGTTTTTCTCCAAACATTTCTCAAAGCAAAACTACAAAATGCTCCTGGTATTGTCTAGAAATCTACTTATGTTACATCAATAAATATACTTCCCCTTATTCCAGAGGGTCTTCTTGATTTTGCATAGCAAAAATGGAAAAAATTAACTTCTGTATTTCCTTCATATTGAAAACCTGGGAAATAAATAACCTTGGGCTTTCTGTCTTTCAAGAAGAGAGGTGATGCAAGAACAAGCTAAGTGCAGCTGACTTACCTCAGTCCAAACCAAAGAGACAGCCTCTTGCATAAAATAAAAAGGTCAAGAGTATAAAGATGTGATCTCGATGGGGAAGAGAGCCAAGAAAACAGTTCAGTATTTAAATAGCTGATTAAATAAAATATAATTAGGGCTAAGTTGGCCCCTTTCCCAGAGTTCATAAACGCACGCAAGGAATCTCCTCTGGGGGCATGCAGCCTGACACGTGCCTTGGTTAAATCAGGCCATTTAAACAGCTGACCTTTCTTAGTGTCAGCTTCTGTTTGTTCACCCCCCTCAGCCCTCTCTGGAGCTACCCTTTCGTACTGCTTGCCTCATGCCTCCCCCACCTTTAGATGTGTCAGGAGACAATTTAAATAAACCAGAGCTACAACAGAATGAGAAGTTCCAGAAAGCATACGTTGTAATTTATTTCCCAGGTTTGTGGAGCAGCAGCCTGACTCGTATGGCCTCAGAAGGTTTGGTGACCCCAGCTCCCTAGAGTTTGGAAATCCCAAACTGTAGAAGACAAAGCTGTTTTGAGGGAAGCATTGCACAGAGCTAACCCAGGTCGGTATTTGACCTGTTCTCATCAAGCTCCCAGGTACACCAAAGCCTCATTTTGCATAACTCCAGTCAACTGATGTGCTCTCTGCTTGAGTGCCACCAGTACCCCACTGCTCTGCTAAGCCTGAGGAAGATTTTTAGCAGCAAATTAAATCACTTGAGCACAGCCCACCCCAACCTGTTTCACAACTTCTAGACAGGTGGGTTTTATTGCATTAGTCCATTCCTCAGGCAGAGAGTTGGCTTCCCGTGTTGATACTGACCATATGGACATATGGTCCATATGGTATGGAGCACAGGGAGTCCCACATTTAGAAAGAAAAATTCACACCAGTAAAGAACCTGCAGATGCCCAGAGAAAAAATAGGTGAAGAGTGGGATGGAGAGGTTGTAACTGCATTTCTCTCTGCTTAAAAAGACTAAAGTCTGATTGAAAAAAACTTGAAGTCAATGAGAGTCTTTGCAGTGCCTACAAGAAACTTTGAATCCCAATTTGATTTGGGAAGAAGGGGGAGAATTGCAGCGATCACTTTTTTCTCTGAAGTGAAACAATGATTCGGGCTCTAGAGCTAGAGATACTGAAAGGACAAATTGTGCTGCACTGCTCAAGGAGATACACACATTTACCCTGCACAATGTGTTGTGCAGGAGGCATCTCCCTTCCAGGTTGTTTGGATATTTTTGATTAATTCTGATTCCTGTCAAAGTTCATTTGAAGGAGAATAATATAAATTCAGAACATAACCTCCCATCTACATATGTGGAAAATGTGTCCATCCAGTGAGTCCAAATTCTAGTCAAACATCACCTCCCAATTATTTACAATGTTACAAATATTGATTAAATATATACATTCATACTGATTTTAGTCTTAATTGATGCTCCACATAATTTGCACACATGGCTGTTTTCACACTCATCAGAGGAATACAGTATCAAACACTTTGAGAGGAGCACAGAGTGAGCAGAGTCCTAAACAGACAAATTCTAACAGTGTCGAATGACGGTAATGGAGAGGATTTTGTATGTTTTGTATCAGAGATCCTGAGAAATGTCTCAGGAGTCTTTATTATCCCCATTACAGCAGTAAAGATGAATCTGTGAGATGGAAGGCCATGAACAAAATGAACATAAATATTGTGGAGCTACCTATGGTCAAATAACTCACAGGAGCCTTACCAGACTTGCTGGGTTTACCGTGTGTTTCTCCATCCATCCTGTATAACATTTCTTTAAATTGTATCTACTGAATGTCAGCACCAGGCTGCCCACATGAAAACTGACCCTCCTGGCCGGTAGTTTTGCACCCACTTAGTCTTCCTTTCAGACCATTATGGCCCCAAGCTGGAAAGATCAGAAGAAATTGCTTGGAGATTTCAGCCCATTAGTTTAAAGGTAAGGACTAAGATGAATGGAAACTCCCTTTCAGTGGCTAACTGGGGGTGCCTCAGGACCTGTGAGCAAGCAATGTCATTTGCCAGCATTATTTACAACCCGTCCTTCTGCAATAAAAAGATGGAGTTCATCCTTCAATGCCAAGAGCACGGAGAACAGCAGGACTGCCTCTCACCTCACAAAGCTCTCTCCTACTGCCTGCCCTGAACACAGTCCTGGGGATGGTCTTCTCACAAGTCTCACTCACAGCACCCAAGGCTATGACATGAAGACTTTTGTGATTCAGAAGGAAACTGCTCAGAAAAAAGTCCTGGTGTCTGAGCAGCTCAACACACCCTGCTGTGATATAAATCCTCTTGCTCACCACCACCCCAGATCAGAGACTCTGGACATAAGAACCTGGCAGAAAAGGAATTAAATAGTCTATAAAAGCGAATTGATCAACTATTTAGACAGCCTAAACTCTTGTAAAGGATGAAAACGTACCTATTTTCACTGACATCAGGGTGCTGGTACTGACTGTATCATGTCTGCAACACTCCAAGTCTGCTAGGGCCCAAAGAAATGATTTTGCTGTCCCAGTGACTGGCACAATCACAAAGTTTGGCAAAATCATGCTGAAGTCTCTGATTTTTTCCATCCTGCTGAGTTAGAGAGCTTACGGGTTAAGAGGAAATCCTCCAGTTGTCTAAGCACAAAAAAGGCCCAGACCACAGCGATGTAAAAGAAGAAGATACAACCACCCATCTTGCTCCAGGCTTTAGCTGCCAGCCAGCCTGTTGGCTAATGTATGAAGATACTCTTTTGAATGTCCAGCTGTGCCAGACATGAAAAAATTACCACATGGATATTTTTGTGCTAATTCCCTTACTTATTTAGATTCTTTCTGCTTACCCTTCCTTCCACTTGGTTATTCTGAAGTGTTTTTCAAATGTGTCACAATGAGCAAGATTTTCTCTGTGACTGACCTCTCCTATGCTCCCAACATTTTTTTTTGTTTTCCTATCTTCTTTGCCTTGTTATGCCTTGCAAGGGAAGGGTTTCTCTGGAACTGTTGTCTAGATCTAATAACCTAGAGGCTCAAATGTTCTTATGAACACTTAGCTCCTCCGGGGTTGCAGGAGATTCTGATTTCACTAGGGAAGAGGAGCTATCCTGAACATGAACAGACCAAAACAGTTCATTCAGGACCATCCCAGTTTCCATGGCTCCCTACTCCAGTATATTTCCTTTGTCCTGGTACCCTGTGGCACTGGAAGGAGGGAAGCTGGTATCAGAAGCATGAAAGATGAGGTAGGTATTCTCCATCTGCAGTACAAGCCACACCTTTGCCAAGCTCTTGCTCCCACTGCAGGGCAGTGACACCTCTGACACTTGGCCCTTTCTGAGAGGAGGGCAGGTTGCAAACCCACTGAAAACACCTGAGAGCAGTGTGACCCAGTTTTCAATGTCTGACAAAGAAAGAAATCAGGACACACTGCTTTCACCTTCCCTACTTGTGATGGAGGTAACCCTGTCTCTGTCTCTCTCCCCACCAAGAAAACACCACATTTCCAAACCCAGGCAATGACAGACTGCAAAATGTAGATTCAGCACATTTTCAAATATATCTTGACTTACACATCAGCATAATGGTACTCCTCCTCTCTCGAAAATATTCCGATTGCCCAGATCAATCTATTCACAAAGGTGAAGAGAACTTCCTCTTAGCCCTTTAACAAAATTATCTCGGTCATCACAAGATCAGCAGCAGGCATCAGTTCATTCCTTGCAAATTTGCAGAGTTTGCTCTTTTTTTTTTTTTTTTTTTTTGCATGTGTAGTTTGCTTTAAACCTTACTTATATAAGGCTTATTTATCACAGCCACACGGTCTAATTCATGTATATGTATTTAGTATAAAAGCATTTGAATTAATGTTCCCAGCTTGTTTACTTTGAAGGACTGAATGCCCCCTCAGGAAGACATATTGATCTTAAAGGAGGCCATTCTCTGATGAACACTGGTTCCTGCAATATTTATGGCATCTGAAGCCTTTTCTCTCCTCTTGATCTTTTGAAAAGAGATCCCAAAGGAGAGCGACAAAGCTTGGAGAGTGGAGGAGGGAGAAGAAGTACAAGAGGGGTCCCTTTGCTCTGAGTACAACATCAAAATGTAAACAGGAAGGTGATCAAGGACTGTGGTCGTTTCTAAATTAAGCATTTAAAATGTATATTAATAAATATGAGAGGAAAAAACCTATTGAGCCAACTTTGTAGAGAATGTTAACATGGAGGAAAAAATAAAGATCTGCAGCTTTGCTCAGTTTTGAAGCTCAGTTCTGCTTATTTAGGGCATATCAGCTGTGGTTTTGAGGCCAGCCAGAAGAACAGATGTCAGTGGAAACAGGAGAAAGCAACTCCTGTACAGTCTAGCACTTGCCATCTTTTTAATTACTCCACACAGCCATATTTCTTATTAAAATAAAATACTAAATGCTTTTCTGGCTTCTTCAGAACTGAGTTTGCACTTCATATGAGCTGAGAGATAGAGGAATGCCCACTTGATATCCACGTGATGTTCTCCCTCCTCCTATATCCTGAAGGGGAATCACAGTTCCTGGCTTGGATTCTGTTTTCATGGCATAGTAAGGAACAGAAAAGGCAAAGCACAAGCTGGAAGAACTAAAGGCCAGATCCGGCACTCTAAAGGCTGAGTCTAAACATGTCACTGAGCCACTGTTTTATACATACACATTTATTGTCTGAAACATTCTGCTTCCTCACCATAAACAGAGGGAATGCCTTCTCCTTTTTATCCCGAAATTATAATTCACCAGGAGCAGGTGTCTCTGCCTATGTGGACAAAGAGCAAAGACCAAGGCAGAGAGCAAGCAGTTTTGCTGCTGTGGTGGTCCCCACTGCCTGGGGAAACTGCCTCCACACTTAACTTGCTTTATTCTGTCTGGATGCTGTCTGGTCTAGGGCTGACCCACCTCGTCCATACCTGTCATCAAGGAATACAGCTACGGAGTGCACGTGCAGAGGGCAGGCTCTGCTGCTCCACCACCAGCCTTGCCTGTCCTATTCCCACATGGGACGTGGGACTGCAGGTAATGCGTAGGAAAACATCAGTTTCTCTCATTTTGGGAGCAAGTGCTGTGATACTTCACAAAGCAGGTAACAAGCAGATTCATTTGCACAGCTCTGCTGAATGGATGAGGTATGTGAAGCTTCCACCTCTGAGCTGTGCCTGCTCCTCACCCTTCCCTTAACTGAGAATTTATTTTTCACAAAAGTCCATGCGAACATCAGAAACCAAGGCTGACCCATGGATAGGAAAAGATGAGGCCAGGGGCCTCACTGTAAAATGTGCCATTTTCAGTCAGAGGCATGTGTTGCACCTGGCTAAAAAAGGAATTTGATGGGAGATTTGACTAAACCAAATTATTCATAGGTGTAATATTATGGAAATGGCAAATATTCCAGGAAAGGAAAGGAATTAAAAGCATTAGCTTTGAAACAGGTCTGGGAACTGTGACTCTTCTAAGTGACCTGCATCTGATTCCTCCTTGTAGGAACAGGAGATGCAGATGGGATATACAAAGGGGACAATAAGGGGATAACAATGTTTTGAAGATCCAGTGTAGAATAAAGAGATTGATGATGGCACATAGGCTCTTCTTTGCCCTTTTCCCAACCAATACCCAGGAGATGTACCTGCCTGCTCCAAAGATTCTCACAATGGATTTACCCAGTGGAATAGATTGCCCCAAGATTTTTTGGAGGCCAATAGCAAAAACATTTTAGGAAGCTGTGACAAAACCTGTTGACACTTCTGTGGGTGATTGCAGCCTGTGTGCACTCACAACAATATATACCTTCAGCTACAAACCCTCAGGTGAGCCTTACTAAAGAAATTCCTCTAATTAGGCACCCAGAGATGTCATTTGTCACATGTCCTGTGCTGACCTGCAGCCCTGCATTTCCAGGGCTGCACCACCAGCCCCCACAGAGGGGGCTGTAAAATGTGTACCCAAGTCCTCTCTACATGAAAGGTTCCTCTCAGCTGGGCAAAACAACACAGATCTCTGTGGCTGAAAGATCAAGGGGTATGGCAAAAAACAGAATCTGCAGGAGCAAAGACTGATGCCTGTCAAAGTCACCACAGACACTCTCCCTGCTTTTGGCAGAGCTGGGATTTCTGCATTCATTTTGTTTCAATGTCAACATGAGGGGAAGTGTAGAAATGTGCTGTCAATAATTTTACTGGAGGAATTAAAATAGCCAATTTCAGGTTAGCTTTTTGTTTAGTTACTTGTGTCATCCTGTCACCAAAGGCCCTCTCTTGGCTGCATAAGTCACTTCCTTGGCTTAGTCACGTGCAACATAGATGTGGCAGCACTTCTCTCATCAAATTGTTTGTTTTAAGGGGAGACCAGAAAACTGAACCATGGAAGAGGCTCAAGAGGAGAGATGGGAAAAGGAATGTTTACCAAATAGTTCAGCATTGGAGAGATAAACGGACATTTGAGCTCATTTCACTACATAATGTTATTAGTTATATGAAATTAGACTGTCAAATACAGCTCTATAAAATGCACGGGGAAAGCAAGAGGGCAAAAAGGAGAATGAACACACAGGGGACAAATCACTGTCACTCACAAAGGAGTGCCTGGCAGACTAAGAATTAAGTTCACTCCTCAGGGCAAGCCATCCCCAGCTGTTATATAAATACATTTTAATGCCCCTGTCAAGAGTACAGCAAGAAAAACCTAACGTTCCCCAACACAGTGTGTCAGGTGTTCTCTGTCACTCACAGAGCTTCAAAGAGCCACATTTATATTGCAGTTTTGTCACTTCTCCCTGTAGCAGTGCTCAGGCAGCTTCTCTGGGTTGGATGGAACAGTGCAGAACAGCCAGGCACAGGGCAGCAGCAGGAACTGCTCAGTGGGGTTGGTGCCACGCTCCCCTTGCATTGCTCATGCAAACGGGGAATCTCTTGGATTCCTTCAGCCCCCTCTGGGTTGTATTGCAAAACCGGCATTTGCCAGGCTGCTTGGCTATTCCGCACGGGACTGGCGGGGCAGGAGGGGGCAGGGGAGAGCTGACAGCCAGCCAGCCTGCAGCAGACCTCACTCAGCCTCCACCAGGAGCTCTTGCTTCCCAGCAGAGCCATTCCCAAGGGAAGAGGTGAAGTTCAGCCTCAAGTCCTGAGAAGAAATGATGAAGAAGAAAACGATGGTCCCAATCCCCAGAGTATGCAGTTATATCCTCTTCACATTAGTCCAGGTCCTTCTGCCTTCCCTAAGCTGTAGCTTGGTTACAAACAGTTTTGGGGTGTCTGTGAGCTAGAATGGAGCCAATATCTGCTCAAGCTACTACTTTATTTTCCATTTTGAAGAGTCCTGCAGCATTCTTCAGAAATAAATGCCAGGAGGGGACTTTTCCCCTTGGCATCACACATCTGACAGTGCTACAGCTGTCAGTCCTAAACACGTTCTCCAGCAAAATCAGAATCATTACTCCAAAATTGGCTCTATTTGAGATGAGCAGCTCTCAGACACAGTTCCATCAGCTCAAGAGGAGTACAATCACATCCCACCTTGTAAATGCACTTTTGGATTTCTGCTTCCTTTCCCTCTGAAATATGAGTTTGGCCCCAGCTAGTGTGTGATTCTGAGCATGATGTTTAGCACACAGGAGACCAAGCAGAAGGATATAATATGATACAGCCACAAATAAGCAACTCAAATGGCAGACTATAAAAGAGGATCTAATTTCAAATGCAAGCATTTTCATGGGGGCTAATGCAAGGCAACCCACAGCCACTGCAATCCAAGGACCCAGGTTTACAGGGAGAGACAGATTTTGCGCTTACCCTTTGGGCACACATCAGTAATTGGTTCTCTTCTTGGCGTCAGGCCACTGGAGGACGTGGCACACCCATCCCTATACCAGTACAAGAGTTTGCAAAGCTTTGCTTTAGCCAAAACACTGAACGAAAACAAAACCACAAAACCACCAAGCCTGTGAAAGTCACTGAAACCCTTCTCATGGCACCAACTGGAGAGTGTAGCCCCAACAATT
Source organism: Vidua macroura (assembly GCF_024509145.1). Lineage (NCBI taxonomy): Eukaryota > Metazoa > Chordata > Aves > Passeriformes > Viduidae > Vidua > Vidua macroura. The sequence goes on from NC_071577.1 coordinate 6,859,392, forward strand.
ACTCAGGTAACGACAAGCAGGAGATAGCAAATATCACTTTTACTGCCAGCATCAGCACAAGACACAGACTCAGAGCCACAGCCCATTCCTTGGCAGGCAGGTGTTGCCAAGGTCCCACTAATTCACTGCTGAAAGTGATAATAGTGTGTCTGCTGCTCTTGTGTTGTGACTTCTGTTTGCTGATGTGAATATCTGACCTGGTACAAACTGGCATCATCTGCTGCAAAGATGGACAACAATACCAGCTACTGACCCAATCCACAGGGTTGCCAGGGCTGAGGGACAGAGGCATCCTTTTGAATCAGAAAGGTTTTTCTTCTATGATTTGTTTCATTCTCATTTTGTTTCTAAATGGCTCCTGGTTTCCGGCAGTGGCTTCAGCAATAGCTCATGTACAGTTACATGCCAAGCTCCCACAAAACACGTTGGGAAGAGCTATTTCCCTGGGCTCGGCAGCCCCCGAAGGGAAGCATCTGCTGCTGGGTGCTGTGCTCATCCCCCAGTGATGCATGGGCCTGTCTGGGCACGGGCTGCGCTTCAGCGCGCACCCCCTGCGAGGGGCACCTTTCATCAGCATCCCTGCAGCAGCAGTTCTTTAAAAGACACTGTGGGATCTCATATTTCTGGAAGCACATGCATGCGATTTACAACCCTCTAGCCAGCAGCACCACAACACAGATTACTTAATCCATCATTCCCAGGAGGGGAAGGCAGTTGCTAAGGCAGAGGGAGGTTTCAGTTGGGTGAGACTTGGTCGTAAGTCTGCTTCAGACAACACACAAAGCTTTGGCCAGAAGCAAAACTGCATCCCCCAAACCTGAGGCCTGTCCCTTCCTTACCATACATAGCTAAAGACTTCCATCAGAAATACAACACCAGTGATTCCACTTACAACACACAGAGGTACCAAGTGAGTTGGCCTTATCTTCCTGAACTTAGGGACCGAAGTCCCATGTTACAAAAGAGAAGATTTCCTGTTCTCAGCTGTGTGCCATTTTACTGTCATAGAAACAGAATCGTTTAGGTTGCAAAAAAACTTCTAGGGCCGTCAAGTCCAGCTGTTCCCCCAGCATTGCCAAGTCCACCACTGAACCATTTCCTGCATGTGCCACGTCATCACAGCTTTAAACCCCTCCAGAGGTGGTTACACCAACGCTGTGCCAGGGTTTGATAATCCTTTCAGTGAATAAATTTTTCCTAATATCTAGTCTAAAATAGCCACCACTGATGAAGGCATAACAGCCTAAGTGATTTCAAATTGCACCTCCATTTGCTATGAATATTAACCAGCAGCACAATGAGAGGAAGAAAAGTGTTTTCTAGAGATATATTTTTACTTGAGAGACCTGGCCACAAGGCTGTTGAAATGCAGGATGGAGGGAAGAAAGAGAGAGAGATCATGATTAGCCTGACTCTGTCCATATCTTTAAGCATATCAGTGAAGAGCTTAATGGAATCATAATGAACATGTTCTTGGGTACATGTGCTTTTCCTGCAGGCTTTGCAGCTCTTGTATAAGACAGACAGCTCCCTCTCCTGGGATATAGCTCAGTCCCTGGAACATTAGCAGAGACCTTGAAAGGGCTCATCTTTTTATTCTATTTTTTCTGCTATCCCCTGTGAAAGTATTTGGTGATTCTGTGGGAACAGGGGGAAGGAGAATATATTTTACTTTTTAGATGGCAGCCTTTTGGAAATGTCTAACACAACAGTGCCAACAACCAGCTTGCAGGCTTGGGGTTTAGAAAGACCATCGTTCATTGGTTCATTCCAGCGGACTCTAATTTTTGGCCCTAGATTTCCCACTCCTAAGGGCACTGTTAGGCAGCCCAATCACTATCCTTTCCCTGAAGGAAGTCAGCACTATGCTGAGATGGTACTTCTGCTCCCTGGGAAGTTCCCCTTTTAGTCTCTGCTCAGACTGGGGCTCCAAGTGGGGGTTTCTCATATAAAATCAGAAAAAAGAAAAAAGCAGGGGGATGCCAAACTGGAAGCTTCTGGGACTTTATCACTTATGCTGCAACACTCCAAGTCACTTGGCTCCTGAATCTGGGAATTGACACAAGGATCACAATAAAAACACAGGGTTTGGTTAAGAATTGTTGGCTGAAATCACCATGTCAATCCAAATATGTAGGTCATATAAATGTGAAAGTCAAAATAACTTAAGAAAATACATTACAAGAGTTAAAAGCAAAAAAATATGACAAACTATGGAAATGGTCTAAGAATACTTGCTGCAAGTACTTGTAATGAAATAATGACAAGATAAAACTGCAGCTCTTTTTATTAGACAATATTATTGAGTCCTTACGAGGACAGTGTCTAGCAGCTTTAGTTAGGGCAGGACCCAGTCCAGGAGATGCACATTACACAGGGTACATAAATTCCCACTCCAGGCTGTATCTTTGGAGGTATGGCCTGAAGGGCTTTGCCAAGGAGAATCTGTTGATCAGTGCCTCTAAGGACCTGCTGGGCAGAGCTGTGAACACTGTGCCACTGAGGTGTGACAGTTTACCCCAGAGCCTAAGCCTCTGCAACCACTCACAGGAGCTGCCTTTCAGTATTAAGAGGGCTGCAGCTTGTCAGCCCACGCTGGAGCTAATGGATGAGCAAAGGCACAATGCTGGAGGACATTAAAAGGCAAATCATAAAAAAATAAAATCACTCTATAGCTTTACAATAAAAATGGGCATATAAAGGAGGTTCAGAAGAGATTGCTACTTTGTTCTAAACCAAGTCTGAAATTAGGTAGAATTTATCAGGCAGTTTTTGGGCCAGAGATACAATAAATGCTGATGTTGTTGTTATATCAGGTCTCTCATCTATTGTTCAGAATAGAAAACATAAGCTTATCTACACTGTATCTTTTCCCTTGTTTTTTGTTTCCACTGCTTTTCTCTTTGCTTTCAACAATTAAATGATGCTATAGATATGTCCTCTTTATACAGGTACCCCACAAGTGGAGTGGTGGTGCTTTGGCAAGAAAAAGCTATTGCACTATATGCTGCAGAGGGCTTATCAGCTCAGGCCAACAAAGGGCAGTGACATGCTTGGGTGACAGAAATTGTCCTTAAACAGTCTTAACTATCTGGGGAAGGCGAGCAGAAGGTAAGAGGAAAGTATGCCAGTGTGCAAGAAAACAAATTTATTGCTTTCTCCAGGAAGCAACTTACCATATCTCTAACAGCTAATGAACAGCTTGCTGTTTTCTTCCACTGGAGTTATATTTTTAGTGGGATAAGAATTTATGTCTACCCGCTTATTAAGCAATATTTTAAAAAAAGTGAACTCCTCTTTCTCATTTCAGAGACAAGGAGGGTAGAATACAGAAGCTCCAGAGTGAGGTTTTCCAGAAGTTCTCACTACTGTCACCTCTCTGGTCTTGGTAGCAAAGTCACAGCTGATCCCTGATCTGTGCATGGCTGCTTCTGGAACATGTCAGGGCCTATTATCTGTCTGTGCAGGATGAGGAAAGGAAAGAGTAGATCCAACCACACAGCAAGGTGAAGTGTTATCGAGGAGCAACATTAATTTGGCCAAGACCATGCCAGCTAATGTGGATTCCCTAATGACTCCTAATATTCACACAGAAGAGTAACCCTTTGATTTCAAGGGCCTGTTCAAGATGATTCTTGGCAGTTAAGCATATGGAAACTCACTCCAGGTAGAAGCATCCCATTGCCAGTGTCACCAAAACTACGGGAAAAACAAAAATCCTCCAGCAATAATCTTAGTGTTAGAGAATCAAGGCATTACTTATTCTGCCCAGGATGCTGTTTTGGCCAGGATGTGCAGCAGAAATAATTTCATCCACACGTAGCCCAGGTGTGCAGAGAAAACCATTCCACGACACATGGATTTTACTAGATTTTTCAGATGCTTACACAGTGCAACCCACAGAAATTCATTGTTTCAGTGTTCATTGGTCCTAAGTTACGCAGTTCTTAGTATTTGGTTTCCTATTGGATTCAGATTTCTTCACCTCTGATGCTAATTAGGTCCTCATTCTTACCTCTCTTTTCCCAGACCAGGTGTCTCCCACCATGCCATGGGTGATGTTTAGAGCTCATGGTCATTATCTTTTGCCTGAGAGACAAATGGGACAATCGGGAAACAGAAGATGTGGCTGTGTGCTGCAACATTCCATTGAAATTCCCCCTGGCTGGGGCGAGAAGAAGATGAGGGGGCTCCCCCGGAGGCTCGGCTGGGTTTTGCTCGCTCCCGTCTCCGGGCTCGGGGCTGAAGGAGCCGTTTTCCTGCTTCCCGCCGCTCGGAGCTCGGGAGCGGCGCGTGAGGCGCCGGAACGCCGGGGCCGGCTCTCGCGGGCCCTCAGCCCGTGAGGCGCTGCCGCGGCCGCTCCTGAGCACTGCGCTCGGAGATCCCGGTCTGCTGCGCTTTCCCCGCGCTGCAGCTCTGCCGATTCCTTTTTTGTTTCCTGCTCGTTTGGGGGGCCTGGAGCCGTCGTGCGGGGCGTCCCCGTACCGGCCACCTCAGCGCGGGGGCCCGGCCATCGCCACCGGCTGCCGCCCGTGAGCGCCCGCCTCAGCCGGGCCGCCATCACCGCGGCGCCTCAGCGCCCACGCACAGCGCCCCCTGCAGGCGCGGGGGAATCAGCACAGCGCCCCCTGCAGGCGCGGGGAGGCAGCACAGCGCCCCCTGCAGGCGCGGGGAATCAGCACAGCGCCCCCTGCAGGCGCGGGGAGGCAGCACAGCGCCCCCTGCAGGCGCGGGGGAGTCAGCACAGCGCCCCCTGCAGGCGTGGGGGAGTCAGCACAGCGCCCCCTGCAGGCGCGGGGGAGTCACCGCACCTGCCCTGCCCGGCTGGGAGCCAGCAGCGCCCCTGGTGGCCATAATGGGAACTGCAGCGAAGGGAAAGTGCCTGAAGAGCGGGAAGAGCCGGTTTGGGGTTTCTGTTCTTGCTTGTTGTTGCTTTTTTTGTTTGTCTTGTTATACATATGCATTCTAGCAACAATCTGTTATTCCTTTCCCCACATGTTTGCATTAAACCCCGTAATTTCAAAGTGATAATAATTTGAAGGGAAGGGGGTCACATTTTCCATTTCAAGGGAAGTTCCTGCCTTCCTTGGCAGACACCTGTCTTTCAAACCAAGACAGTACTGTTTAACAAACAACATAAAAAGATTATTGTACAAGGTCAGTATCTCCAGGCTAGAAGGAAAGAAAGAGGTTAATTGGCTAGAAATTAATGAACAAAATAAAAAACAAACAACAATACAACCATAGAATAGACTTTGAAGTGGGTAAAGCCAAGTGCAGTCCTGGGTTGGAAAATGTGGATTTAGAACAAACATTTCAACCAATGTGTTTAAATTAATATGCATTAAACAAGTGTTTAAATGAATAGTGAAAATCTTTTACCCCTATCTTAAATAAATTGCAAGACTTTCAAAACAAGGAGATGTGAATATTAGTAATATAGACAAACATTTCTCTAACAAGAAACCCCTGTGGGTGTAGTCAACCTGGGCAGTCTGTTATGTGGTAGCCTTAAATATGAACAGAGCAGCTCCTTTACTCTCTTGACTTGCACAATCCATCAGTGTCTGCGCAACCCTGCCTCCCTGTGGGCTTCTACCACAGCTCATTTCCCATGGCACCAGTTATTGCTTCAAACACACCACCAGGAATGAAAAACAGATAAAGAAATTGGATTTGCCAGTGCTTCTTATGCCAGGTAAAAGAATAGGAAAGAGGAAGGGAAGGGAAAACCTTCCTCCATTGTCAGGGTGTTTGCTGGAGGAGAGAGGAGCCAATATGTCTCTTTTTGTTTCCTTGGGAAGGCGGGAGTTAAGGGAAAGAGCTAGTGCTGGAGCCAAGACACTGTGTGGAAGGGGATCCCTGCTGATGTCAGGCTGGAATCACTGCTGCTCTGCCTTGCCAATGCCCCCAACATTTCCTGCCTGCAGAGACAGAACCAAACCACATGAGATGGAGTCTAATTAAATTACTCTGTGGTTTCTGAAATACAAGCACATCCTAAGACTTTAGCAGCATATCTTGATGCCTCAATCATAGAATGAGAGAATGGTTTGGGCTGGAAGGGAAAATAAAGCTCATCTTGTCTCAGCCCCTGCCATGGGCAGGGATACCTCCCACTGGACCAAGTTGCTCAGAGCCTTGTTCAACCTGGCCTTAAACTTCCAGGAATGAGGCATCCATGGCTTCTCCAGGTAACCTGTGCCAGTGCCTAACCAGCCTCACAGGGAAGAACTTTTTCCTCATATCTTAATCTACCAGGAAACTACCCAAATGTAAAGAGAGTTAAGAGTTCAGAAAAGAGTCCCCAGCAGACACATCTCAACTGATCAACTAATGGAAGGTGTCGGAATAGATTAATTCCCTTCCAGTCCAAACTATTCTATCACTTATGCCATGGGCTCTAAGATGCCTTTCATCTGAACCACAAGCAAAAAGAACAGGAAAAAAACTTGAGCAGTATATAAGAGCAAAAAAGCCATCTGGAACATCAAGTCTGTCCCACCTTGTTTCAGGGAATTCCAGATATGATATGGAGCTATCTTAGAGGATTAGTCCAACTCACCTTACCCATGGGCACACCCATGGGTGATACCTAGAAAAGACTCCATCCCTTCCCAGCTCAGCCTTTCTAATAGGAGCTGGAAGTCTTTTCCCTGTACATTGTTCTTCAGTCCCTATACATGATTCAGTACAGTGAAGACAGATATCAATTCTCCAAAACCTACAGTCCTAAAGATGTAGCAAATCAGGTACCAAAGAGCAGTTAACACCTTAAAATCACAACTGATTCTAAAAGCACTGGCTACTATTTTTGGAAGGCAATTCCCTTCTTTGAAGTACCTTGTTTAAAAAAATACCAGTTTTTCCTCCTTTCTGCCAATACTTGTGACAGTAGGATCTCAAGGTCTCAATTACTCTGCTGTGCTGAACCCTGTGGAGATACTGTGTTGCAGTCACCCTGAAATGAGGCACTTAATCAGATGACTGAAAAGAGTAATCAGGCACTAGGTGAAACACAAATCTCTGGATATTTGGGATTACTGACTCTAAATGACAAGTTGAATTATATTTCTATTGCATTTATTCACAAATCCATACATGCCTTTTATCCTTCAAAAATACATAAGCAGTGTGCTTTGGAGGATGACATTCCCTGTCACAGCTGAGACTACAGGTCACTGTGGCTGAAGCTGGAGATACCAACACTCCAAGAGTGGAGTGGTGAACATGGACAACTTACTCAGCAGGTCCCTTTCCTTCCCTGAATTCCTCCTTTCCAAGTCAGTTCAAGTGGTGGTGGTATGTTCACAGACACTACTGAGCAGCAGCAACATCCCCATATTTTCCGTGCTGGTGTTTTCCATGCTGATATTTTCCCTGGTGAGAGCAATTGCGGTTGCAGCTACAGGGAAACTGCCAGTCTCTCCACAGTCCCAAAGTGCCCTATGTTCACAGAGGCAGAGAGCACTTAGTGCCCATCAGTAAAAGAGCTCTTTACACTGGTGGAAGCAGATGAGAACAAACCTAACAAGAGGGCAACAGGACCTGCAAGACAAGGACCCAGAAGCTTTCACAGTCAGGCAGTGAAAAAGAAAGGGGAAATCTAATGGAAAACCTCAAACTGACCTGCATGGTGGAAGACGTTTCTCCTATCTCTTTAGCATCAAATATATGGCCATAAAGGAGTTCATGTAAGAAACTATGTGGTCTCTAGAAGTCTTGACAAGAGCAGCAAGTAGAGGAGTCTCCATCTTGGGCTGAGGGGAAGCTAAGTGTGAGAGATAAAGATCTGTCTTTGCTCTATCTTGCCTGTTCACAGGTAGAACGTGTATCACAGCTCCTGCACCTGACAGGTCTGCTCCCTCCACAGTTTTCCTTTTACAGAAACAAGAACCACCACCAGGCAGATAAGCACTTCATTATAGTACATAAATAAGAACCAAAAGCAACCAGAACAGTTTTCCCATTAAATGTATATTGTCCCCATGAGCCTAAAATGAAGGCCTGGGTCTGAATGTATTGTTGACGGGAATCCATTTGCAGAGGCATCAATTATTATGACTGCAATAAATCATTTACAAAGTGCTATAAATCCCAAACAGAGTTGAACAAACACAAGGCTTCATCATTACCCATTTCTCTTACAGCCAGAGCTGGGGCTCAGAAGAGGTGCCTATCTTAAACAGGATTGATTGGAGGTATTGTACTCAGGGACCTCTACTCTGAAAAAGGGCTAAACTTTGTAAAATAAAGGGTAAATCAAGGTTAAACCTCATTCAGGCAGTTACAGGGCTGCAGTGTTAACCTGCGGCAACACAGGAATTTGGAATTCAGAGCTGACTTGAGAATGCCTGAAGGGGAGGTGCAGATACACCTCCTTTGCCATGGGGATATGTGTGTACAGAAGAGGCTCTCACACCTCTGGAGATGATCAGAAAACACTCCATAGCATCTTCTGCCTGGCTCCAGAGAGTCACTGTGCTAACCAATGGCTATGTTCAAATCACCTGCATAGGGACAGCTCTGGCCAGTGGGAGTTTCTCCACCAATATTAGGACTCAGAATTTCTCACTGCATCTTTTTAGAACCAAAGTTTGGGACAGATCCTGCGAGCAATGCTGTGTGAAGGTTTCACAAGCACTCATGCAGTAATGAGCATTAAGGAGTGAGAGTCTGCCCTGCATCCCTAAGCCACGAGTGACAGTCTGCAGGCAGCCCACACGAGGGCAGATCCTGCTCCAGCTGCTCCAGTGCTCCTCTGTCTCATCCAGCTGCTGGGACCCATTGCTGGGTGTGAGCAGGCTTTGCAGACTGTGGGAGCTTCTACAGCTCAGCCATTATTTTGCAAATCCCTTCCTTACAAATAAAAATATAAAGCAAGAGGTAGATGGCAGTAAGACAAGAGAGCAGCAAAATCAGCTCACTCGCGCTTAAGTCAGTTGCTCTTTGGGATATATTTTCTCTGCCAGACTCTTATTTTGAGTCCTGTGGTTCACTTTCTCTTCTGGGCCTAAAAAGCTGCTACTGGTTTCTCTGAGTCTGAGCACTGCCAACTCCTTTGTCTGAGCCAACCACATTTGGAGCTAATTTCTGCCAGTTTTATACACTGCAAGATCCACAGAGGCATTTAAAAATTTGCAGTAAGCCACAAAGGCCTCGTTGATCATTTGGCCAAACCCAGAGCTCTCTGCCCCTTACCCACATCAGACCAGAGTGACTCCAGCAAGATGAAAGGTGATGTGACTCTGAGGTGGATCCAGCCCCCTGTCAGTGAGATTGCAGCCTGACCTGCAGGTTTGAGAGGCCATCTGGCCCAAGCATGAGCTCTGGACTCAATTTCTCTTCACAGGGGTATCACTGGCAGTATAACAGAGCAGAATCAGGCCTTTTGGAAGCAATGAAAGCTGAGATCCAAAGTCACAGGACTTGGCATTGGTGCTTAATCGCTGAGCCAGCAGTGATTTTCTCATACAGACATACCTTGAAATCATCCCCAGAATGCTGGCAGGGATCTGGAGAGACATGCTGATATTTTCTGCAGTATGCTGTATATCATAATTCTGTGCAATTTAAAGAATTGCTGTATCAGCCAAATCTCCACAGAATATTAAAAATAGAAAAGAATTTATAAATATTTTACATTCAAATTCTCTGCTAAGAGTTTGCAAACATCCTGATGTAGCATAATGCAGTTGATGGGTGATTCATCTTCCTCAGTTTTGGGGTCCATTTATCAAGTTGTGTCATTGCCCAAGTGTTGTGGGCAGTAATGGTTTTCTTTGGGGTCCACGTATGGCACGTAGCCCAACAGATTCCTGGCCCACAACCCACCTCTGATGCTTAGTCATTTGGCTTATTACAGATAATGGATGCTGGGAAAAAAAAACATGAGAAAGAGCAATGCAAGGGTGGTGATGATGAACAAAGGCTACTGAAGACATCAAGAAATTATTCCCTTTCTCACTTTCATTGCCTCACGGGAAACTTCTGCCATGAATTACTTCCAGCCAGGCTGTCAATCCATGTTGCACACATGGTCCCCTGGCTAAACTGTGAGCCTTGGGCCATGCAACCAGTCTGAGCCAAGGAGCTCCACCTTGTCACTGTGCTTCCAGCCAAGACGAGGAAACTCTGCTCTCCTAGCACGGACAATGAGGGGGGCTGCAAGGGGGCTGGAGTTTTCCCAACAAAGGACAACAAATGATGCTGTTTTTACCAGAAAAGACACAAGGATAATCAATTTTCTGTCTGATTCACATGAAGGCGTGTGAAAGATGTTTTGCTTCTCCATTTTCTTTCTGTTCTGCTGGATCTGAAAGCATGTCTTTGCATTTTGCCAGCTGGTTTCCTTTCTGGGCTATGTTTAAGTTATTTGTGAAGGAAAAAAAAAAAATACACAATTTGCCTTGCTTCCCTAACCCAAAATAAATTCTACACACATCAGACCTACTCCTCACTGGCCACACCTGGCACAGGATGAGACAGTGGAGAGGGTTGACACTGGCCTCCTGGCTTGGAGCTACACAGCTCATTTGGCATCTGTGGTCTTGTAACCCTTTCCCTGAGATCTCTACATGTCACAGAGCTCAGGGAAGCCTGAAGGAAAGCAGTAACAAGGACATTCTTGCCCCTTTCCCTGCCAGGCTCAGCTTAAAAGGTCAGGCAAACACAGCTGACCAAATTACTCACACAAAGAGCTCGAGAAAGAGCAAGTCTTTACTCAGCACACATTAGCTTTGGGATCAATACCTGCAGAAGGCAACTGCCAGCTGCACTATGTTCAGCACCACTCCTAACTCCAGTTACACTGGGGTCAGGGCTAGATTTTGGGAACCCAGCACTTCCAAATACCACCAAATTTAGCAGGATTTTGGCAATTCTTACAATACAAGCTGCTGCCATGTTTGCCTACACAATTGGCTACTGCCTGCCAGCTGGTGGCATGGCTCTTGGCTGCTCCTTGTGACAACCTCTCACTTGTCCTCCAGCACTCCCCTGCCCTGGATCCCCAGGCTGCCTGAACTTGGAGCAGCTTAAATGGACCCCAATCATCTTACAAGAGAAAAGTGCACACCTATGGCAAGAGGGGGCCCATGGCATTACTTGCAGACAACACTCCATCAGACAAGAGCTGAGGTATATTTCCTGTTTGCAATCCTACCCAAACACAAACCTTCTCATTTTCCACAAACCTTTTGAAAGCGTGTCCCTTCAAGCTTGTGAAAATGTCTGAAAGTACAGAAAACTCCTATCCAACTCAATCAGTGGGAACCCCTACAACAGAAAGAAGTAAACCAAAGCTCTTGCCCACAGGTTGGGAATTTTCCAATTCAGGCTTTTGTGACTCCCACCCATCTGCACTAATACAATAGCTGGGCCACGCTTGGCTCTGTGGCGAGCTCAAATGCACTTGGCAGAAACAGGGAAAGAGATATGATTGTGTTTCTCCAGGGAAAGTTGGTCATTAGGAGGGTATTATCCAGATAGTGGTTATATAAACTGTGGCTGAATGGGCTTTATTTACAATAAGAAAAATTGCCAGAAAGTGATCAGAACATATGCAGTCTGATGAAAAGGCTGCACTTGAGCAACATGAAAAGCCAATAATCTGAGAGGAAGTAGCTGTTTGATAGCTAGGAATTTTAAGCAGGGATACTGCCTGGGGGGAGGGGTATTTCAAATCTAACCAAAACATCAGCTTTGAAATTTCTCAGCAGTCCCAAACCTTGCGTGAAATTCGGAGTACAAACAGGGAGAAGGCTGCAGCCCATGGGCCAGGTTCAGACCTGATTTAGACTTTCTACAAACACACAGTGTTTACAGGAATGCACCCCCTGCCCTTTGGCATGTGACCATTTCACACAGGCAAATCTTATCCTCACACATTTGCTACCAAGGAGGTCATACACACCTGAAGGAAGAAATCTGCATTTATGATGCAGTGGATTTTTTTTTCATGAGCATGTTCCAAGTGTCCTTGAGTATGTATGAACTTGTGGTGACCATGTGATTCCCATTCCTTCTCTCTTTCCCCACACAGGTTTTTAGACTCCACCACAGAGAATCAGAGCTTTCTAGCTTATTCACTGTATGAATAAGCCTTGTTTCCTTTTCCTTTCTCCTGCATGCTTTATCTGCTGTAGAGATGAGAACTGCCTGCAGGCTTCACTGTGTGGGCCATCCATGGATTTGTACAGCTTCACTGAGAGATGACCCCTACTGCTTTCCCAATCCTGCCAGCATTTGGGGGTTTTTGCTAAGCATTGGCCCAAATTTTCATGAGACCTTCCATTGCAGCCCTCATCTCTTCATTGGTAATGGACAAGTCAAAGCCCACTATTTCCCACAAGATCTTAGGTTTCTTTTTTTCTTAATGGCATTATGTTACATTGTTTTGTACCTCACACTTCACTACTCAGTCACTTCCTCTCCTGAAGATGTTCACAGGCTTCATCCCTCACCCTGAAGAACTCTGTACCACCAGAATAGAGACAGGCCTTGGTATCTACCCAAAACAGACATTTCAGGTAAGCAAGCTGTGGAAGTTTCTTTTTCTCCACAAGATGTGTGACTTCTAGACAGCAGAAATTAAGCAGGATGAATGCCCTAATCCCTGAGTTCACAAAAGTCTAAGGCATAAGAAAGCTTCTGTAACGTCAAGCCCCTCTATAGAACCAGTTAGAAAAGTGGGTCTGCAATCACTGGCAGAGCAGAGTTAGTTTTAGAATTATACTGGAGAAGAATTTAAAAAGCACAAGTTTCAGTCCTTTATCACCACAGACTTTCCCTTCTCATCCCTCATTGTTATGATTGCAAACACCCACAAGAGGCAGTACAGCATCTTCTGCAAACACAGCTATTTACTGAGACCAGCTCAGTGACTGTGGAGCTTCCACTTCTGCTTGCAGGATAGGTATACACCTTCTGGGGTTTAGTTTCAATCTTTTCCTGTTCTTAAATTCAAGCCCCAAATTTAAGGTCTGAGAAATTTCTTCCTCTTAGATCACAGGCCTTTCCCACATCACAATGGTCACCTGCAATGTTACACAGAGCATATGGAGGGAGATGGTTGTGTTTGTTCAAGCCTTGTTCCTTCAGCATGATGAATCCTACATCTTCCAGTGCAGGTGCTGACACATATGGCCACTATATTCATCATGCTCTTCAAACACACAAGACCAACTTGCTCCTAACTTTCACCTTTAGAGTACTTACACATTGACAAAACTTATGCTAGTTTCCCTGATAATTTTTCTTCTCTGTTCAGCTGGACAAATGAACACTCCACTCCCTGAAGAGAGAAGCACATGGATTGTTCATTAGGAAATGAGTGCTTTATTTTATGCATTGTTCCATAAAAAAAAAAAAAAAAATCTTCCAGCTGCCCCACAATTACATTAGGTCATAGTTACTCAGTATTTAGATAGGTGATCTTTAAGGAAAATACGGACTTTGAATAAAGTGTCTCCTTTCCTTTCAGGGTTAATGGTGAGCTACATCCAGTTCTGGAGCTGGCTGGAGATTGGTTTTGGAAAGGTGACAGTGACATGGTCCAGCTCTTCTGCCTATTTGTATTGTTTGACAATCTGATGCCAAAGCACTTAGCACAAAGGAAATTATCTTTATAAAGCTGTTTGAAATTGTCTTTTATTTACCAGCTTTCAAAATGGTCTCTTTGTTTTTTTTTTTAACAAACACTCTCACAGCACTCAGAGATTTGAGGGCTTTTCTGCTGTATTTGAAAAACCAACACCATTTTGAAGGCCCTTCTTGAAGCTAAATGAAATCAGCAGTTTCTTTTCAAAATAGAAGAATAGTCATGTGCAATTTCTAAGATGTTGCCAAAACTAGTCCAAAAAAAAAACCCCAATCTCAGAACATATCTATCAGCCATTTGGATGCTGAAGCATTCTGGTAAAAATCTGCTTAGCATAATTACACCCTGTACAAAGCTCCCCACCAGCTCAACCTCAAGAAATTGGGTGCTGTTTGTCCTGTCTTAGCAAAGAGATGTCTGGTGGCATGGCCACAACTTTAACTGGAAGCCTACTTCACTGGTGCTACTTGGTTCTTAGCAAAATACTCAGAACACCTTCTGTGCCATTCATGAGTGCATCACATTCCCAGGACAGCTGGCAGCCATTGCTTGCTTCCTAAAATATTAGGATATATGTGTTCTTGCTTCTTTTCCCAGCTGCAAACAGTGAAAAGGGAATCAGCCCATGGAGAGATGGGGACAAGCTACAAATCTCTTTGATCCTTTCATATCTGGGGAAATAATCCTCTGGGATCTCCATAACCCCCAAGAAAGTAATGGAAGGTCTCCCAAGAGGATTGAGGCCTCAAGTTGCAAACTCCATCCCCATCATGGATATTCACAGGTGTATTCTTACAGTACCCTAAGAAGCAGGGCATATTTCCTTTGTTTCAGGGAGGGACTGAGATAACAGGCAAGGTTTGAATTTGATCAAGACCTGAAATAACCACTAGTACAAAATATGACTCATAAAAACACATAGCCACGAAACATTGCCAGATCTGCACCTTTATGTATTCAATTTCCTAAAAAATCTGATCCTATGTGGCTGCTGCTTTGAATGCTACCTGCTTTCCACAGCTCCTTTTCCTGTTTAGGTGACAGGACCAGCAGACCACCATAGCTAAGGCACCAGGGTCACACAGATGCCCTAGGGCACACCAGCTGCCCACAGCAGACTCACAGTTGTTTCCAAGGCTGGGGCTTTCCTCCAGAACAACTATATTGGAGATTAGGCATAAAAAGTAAAGAAACAAGCAGGACCTTGGCAATGCAGGGTAGATTTGTAAGATTGCCAGTAGAAGGGGAGGGTGAGGGCAGAAGGGAAGCACAATGAAAAAATAGTCAGTAAAACCTTTCTTCTTGCAAGCAGAGCACGTTTTTGGTTGTGTGACTGAACAGCAATAAACAGAGAGCCAGAGACAATAACCACAAGGACATTTTCACAGAGCCTCTTCTCAGGTTCAACTCAATTTCCCACCAGCTTGTCATTACTTTGATTATGGGACCATTACTGTTGGTGTATCATAGCCTGGGGTGTGATGCTGCCAACACACAAGTGCATCACAACCCCTGGCCAGGCAGCATCCTGGGAAGTGCACTGCTCCTACTGGAAGCCTGCTAGAAAACAGCTCCAGCCTGGAAGAGGCCACTTTGGGAGCAGGAAATTGCATCAGAACTTCACACAAAGAAAACCATGATGGAGCTCAATGGTGGTGGAATGGGACTCAAAACCTCAGGATTAAGTCTTGACTTTGCAAAGGGCTCGTTCTGTGAGACAGGTTGGGGAGACTGTCCAGGCCTTTTTGTCCATTCTCTGGGGTGTGCCCACCTCAGACACCAAGGGGAACAAGGGGCAGAAGACGGGGTTCCATCAGCTTGCTGGTCTGTTTTCACACCCCAGCGGCCTGGGATGTTCCAAGGAGATCCATGGAAACATCCACAAGTCACACTATCAATCTACTTTGAACAAGCCACAAAGGACTTGGCTAGGCCAGCACTGTAACCATCCAGAGTACCTGCTGCCAAGCCAGCTTCTCACTGTCTGACTATAAATCTGGGTCTGACATATGCATATGCCATGTCTTCCAGCTTTCTGGCCTTCTAGCCTTTATTTTTTAATTCCAGAACAATCACAGTTAAGGAATACTATCTCATCAAAATGCCTATCAGCACACTAGCTTGTAAACACTCATAATAAGAATAGCTAATAAAATACAGTTTATTAGCCAACCTTGTACAGTATTTTTACAGCTTTTCCCACTCATCATTGAGGAAAAATAAATCCTTTGCAGCTGTTCTCAAGCTGGCATTGCTACCAGCCTCCCTTGGTCTCACTTGTAACGAGCTGAGTAATTAAAGTCCTTATAGGAGCACCAGGGTTTTTTATTGCCCATGACAATCCAGTCCTCTGCTCTCTGACTGACTCAGAGAGGAACTGCCACAAATATTGTTTCCGAAACAGATCAGCAACAAAACTTGCTTCTGTTGTGTTAAATGATGGAAAAATTCAGCAGCTCAGCTGTTCGAGAGTCCTTGTTTCCTGTGCCAGAATGCCAAGGAAAAATCCAGTGACCCCTCAGAAGTCAAGCAGATCAAAAAATCCCTGGTCAGGATTGTGGAAGAGATGCCCATAAATCGCTGGTGTTAAAATGGTAACAAGCAAATATCTGGAAGTATGGTAGGAGGAAGCCTTCACTACAGGAAGTTCTTAGGAATCAGTCTGGAGAGACGGTGGATAAGTGATGATTTGTTTAGGGTTTAAGCAAACCATAAACATTTTGCTTATATTTATGCCATGATCTTGGTCGTTCTCAGCCACCAACTGAGCAAATGAACCACTAGGTAGAAACATTGTAAAAAGCTTAAACCATTGATTCAAAAGTAAATGTTTTCCTTAGTGGAAAACCATGCATAGGCTTCTCTAGAACAAGATGCTTTTTTGTAGCAAAGTCAGTTTTTTCAACGGTACTTGGTGAAGTCAATTATCATGATATAAGGAGTTACATTCCATGAGGTAAACATAAAACCAAATGCTTGGCTGTAAACATAAACCTCCTAAGTTTTCCTCCTCCTTCTGTCCTTTTATCTCTTTTTATTGCTACATTCAAAAGTATAAATTGGGAATTTATTGAAAAATGAATGGCAACATTTACCAAAGTGACACTATTCACTACTCATTTTACTGTGAAGAGTGGTTTTAGGAGCTTTTTCTTTATGTTTTTTAACACAAGTATAAACAAAAATAATCCTGAAAAGATGACCAAAATTATTTTCCCTCTTTTTTAAAAAAGAAGCACTTAAATAAAGTCACAGAAAGGAATAAGGTTTCTTTGCTGAAATACTTTTCCTTACCAAGTTCTCAGTGTGGCAATCCAGCACTGCAGCCTGGAGGAGGTAGTACAGGTAAAGGGCCACCTGGGAACCAGCCAGCAAAAATCCTCAGCAGCTTCAGTCTGGGATCCTTATCTAGAGTAACAAAAATCCCTTTGACTCCAGGTACTAATTTAGACCAATGACCTGGCTAGGGCAGCCAGATCATAAAAGGGATTATCCCTCCTTAGCACCCAAGCTTAGGGTATATTTATTACAGTAAATGTATGATTACAGCAAATCACTCCTTCAGACACTGTCACAGCATCTGTCACAGTTGAGATGGCCACAATACACAGAGTAAAAAAATTACACTCTGTTCTTCACTTGATAAGTTATTCCCCATTACATCCCTATTAGCTCACCTGTACCCAGGTGTCCAACTCAGTCTGGTCTGGACCACGCAGCGTCTCCCCACCGCTCTCAACGCTACACTGGGCTCCATCTCTGATCCTACAACCCAATCCCAAATCATGTCAGGGTCACAGAATGCATCACACTTGAGACAGCCATGATACACAGACTACCACCATATACTATCAGGAGGCTGCAAGCATCTGCCCTTCTTGTCCTTCAGCCCAGCCTTTTATACCCTCCTGTTCATGCAGTACACCTGTGTGCCCTCTGCTCCCTTTGGTGGTTGCTCAGTGCACCTGGGCACTCCATGGCTCATTGCTGTCAATGCTGCTCACCTGCTTCTCACAGCTGTGCCCATGGGGGATGAGGCTGGGCTGCAGCCCCACTGCCAATCACCACACCCTGTGTGCCACAGCACAGCCCCACTGCCAATCACCACAGCCTGTGTGCCACAGCACAGCCCCACTGCCAATCAGCACAGCCTGTGTGCCACAGCACAGCCCCAATCACCACACCCTGTGTGCCACAGCACAGCCCCAATCACCACACCCTGTGTGCCTAAAAGACACTGCCAACAGTCCTTAGCCCAGGGAAGGTGAATCACTACTAGTGGCACAATTTACATCCCTAACAAAAAGAAATAATCCTTCCTTAGGGTATAAAGCAGTCCCTGTGCTTGGGGAGCATGTGAGAAAAGTGCTGGGCAGCCGTTTTGGTTAGATGGGCCAGGCTGGTTGCCCAGCTTCCCCTGAGGGTTGCCCTGCAGAGGGGGGTAACACATCCTTGAGGAGGAGCTCCAGGCTGTCACTCCCTCCAGCCCAGATCACAGTGGTATGTAGTGCTGCTTATTACAGAATGCTGTAACTATGGTTTCTAACATAGTGAAGCTTTTGAGATTCACCACAAAGCAAAACCTTGGTCTTCCCAAGGCTCTTGCTTCCCCAAGCACCTGTTACAGACTGAACTGAGCAACTGAGGGCATTCCTTGTGCTATTAGCACATTTTAACGAAACCCATTACATTAATAATTTCACATATATTAAGTAATTCAGCAGGACCTGAAACTGTTCACATAAGTAATCTGTGACTACAATCCTTATATTCTAATTCTTCCATTTCTACAGGGCAAATCACTCCTACCTTCTGCTATGTCTTGGAACTGACTGTGATGGAACTGAATAGACAGTGATAACTTTCTGTGGGACAGGTAATTCAATTAAATCCATTCAGTTCCAGAAGTCATCCCAATTCAGAAGGAGGAAGTCTTTGTCAGCTGAACTTTCACAGTGCATAACAAAGGGCCTAATACTCTATATAATTTATATAGTGACAAGTATGTGAAAATTGTATAGGATTTTTTCTCTAAGAGCAGCATCCTGCATTGAGAGAAAACATCTCATTATAAATACATCCTCTGATGCACTCTAACAATCTAAAAATACCTAAAGAGTCAAGTCACACTGTATTTAGTACCATAGTTTTCTATTTTATGCAGTACTTATGCAATCCCATTCACCAGATGCTTTAGGCAGTGCCCTTGAAGGACTCAGGCATCCTCTAAGTCATCCTCTCAGTAGTGGACAGCCACACATGAGTGGAAATGCAGGATTTGGATTAGGTTCTCTGCATAAGTGGATTTTATGCTGCTGCCCATTGCTCTGGGTTAATATCAGAGATGAAAAGCCAAACACTGTGCATGGCATGGAAAGGCTGCAGGATTTGTTTCAGAGAATGACCCACAAAAAAACCATGAGGCAAGGAGCCCTACTCTTCAGCTGAGCCCCAGGGGCACTGCTGCTGAGCACAGTCCTCAGCCTGCAGCTCTTGGAAACTTCAGAAAGACCCTTGGAGAAAACAGTTGTTAAAGGGAGGTATGATACTGCAGGTCTAGACATCAGGAGCTTTGCTTGGGGAGATGCCACTGGCAAGGGATGGCTGTAGACAGAGAATGAGGTGTGGCTGGTCTCCAGGAAGGTGTACTTTGGCTCTTTAAGAAGTCTGTAGGAATTCTAAGCACCAAGCCAGCACTTCCAAATCAAGCTTAATATAAGTCACAGCTAAAATAACTGGATGGTCAAACTCAAGCCAAGCAAATGGGTGAGAAAAGGGTCTTCAACCAGCATAACAGCAGCTAAAGACAACCACCATTATTGATGGGGTAAATCTGTAATATGTCCTCCCCTCTACACAGGATGAGTTCTCAGATTGGCACCAGAAAACCATTTTTTAAAAAATTATATACAGTACTGCCCATTAATACATGGGTTTGAAAATCTAACCAGTGTGAGGCTTTCTCTAGCCTCACATTTCTGTTTCAACACTGGGAGAAGCCCTTCTGTTGAGTTAATCCCGATCTGCTGAAGATGATACATTAAATCAACACCTGTCAGTTTTCAGTAATTTCTCAAAGGGAACAGCCTTTGTCATGGATTTTCTCTGGTGAGGAATGTAACAGAAAGGAATTGTGGTAAACGAAGGAATTCTGCTAAAAAGCCACTCCCAATTTAAAAAAGATAATGAGCACCAGAGCTATTGTGAAAGCAATTAATTCTAATCACTTACCAGACAATAGAATTTAATTATGGGTTCTTTGAAAACTAAAAACCCAACAATTATTCTTAATAGGCTTTTCTTGATGGCAGATAGGGAGCAGAATTTGTTGAGGCTGGTCTTCCCGCAGTTAATTTTTTAAAAAATCAGCTTTCAGTTAAGGATGCCTAGGCTTACATTAATATATAAACCAGAGCTATTGTGCTAAGTTGAGATCCCACAAGACAGAAAAACAATCTTCAAGGAACTCCTCAATATGCTTTTATATAATTGGCATTATCCTCTCTGCTGAGGTCTCAGATCTTTGTTATCTGTTCAGGGGTGCTTTCAGCTCAGAACAGCTGAATGTCTCCAGCTTCAGTTCAGGTACATTCTTGGTAGTAAGAACAGAAATTGCAAGTGTTTGTTTTGCCATGCAACCATTTATGTGCTGTTTAGGTGAGGAGCTTAGGTGAGGAGTACCAGTGGTGTAGCCCGACCCCAGCACAAGCTGGGGTGACTCCTGCTCTGTGTCAGTGTGGCTGTGGCCCACATCCACTTTCTTCCTGCACCAGGTGCTGCTGCAATTTCAAACAGAAAACTACCTACTCTCCTCCTGTCTAGCAGCCTGTCTCACCCAGCCTGAACTACATGAGGAGAGCATGAAGGTGGAGAAGGACCATCCCTGGTATTTCTCATTTTGATGTCCTGCTCATCTGTTTCACTCCCAACCAGCTACAGAGCACAACTGCTCTTGCACCTGAAATAGCTTCCAACCCCTTCAAAATCTAACAAGATGTGATTCAATCCTGTCTACAAGGAGTTACCCAAAAGCCTTTACTAGAAACATAAGCTAAAAAATTTAGAATTTCCCTAATGACCTTAATGTCAATCCATCTTTCCCTGTAGACACCCTGTGCCCTTTGAGGCTCGTGCCCAAGTGTCCTCAGGGTCTGCTTTTTCTCCGTTTCAGATAGTGAATGGCATTACTATCCTGTGTGTTACTGATGTCTAGGATAACACAGGCATACACCTCAGCACCATGGCAGGACTTCTTTGCTTACCCTGCTAAGCTCACAGCCATGTTTTGTTTCCTGTATAAAAGCTGCACAGGGACGCTCCTCACGCACCACGGCTCCTGAGGCACCAGGTGCTTGGGGATACAAATGAGCTAAGCTGCAAACCAGATAAATACTGGCATCCTTATAGCTCTAGGAAGAGCACTAAAAAAATCTCAATGCCTGTTTCAGGATATACTAAGAAGTCAGCCCTGCTGGCAGTAGGAATGCACTATTTATGTCCTTTCAGCTGGCCACATCAATGAATTCAAAATTTGACTAAAGGCTCAGGTTTGACCCTCAGCAAAGGTCACATTTTGACCACTTCACCTCCACCATTTTGTCTCCCATGAATTCTGACAGGCAGCAAACACTTCAACCCATGCCCCGTGATGCTTAATCAAAACATAACCCACTTTCCTAAGAGTTGTTCCCAGTGCTTCTGTCAGAAGGGGATGAATTGTAATGCCTCTCAAAGAAAGTGAATAGCAGAGGGACACTTTAAGCTAGAATGAGGTCTCATTAGTAGAAGAGATCTTGAAGGAGAAGAGCTTGGCAGCATTTAGTAATGCTCAGGAAGTCAGAAAAAAGAACAAGATTATCTAGAGCTAGAAGAGCAAATATTTTTCCTGAAAAGGCACCTGATTCTCCATATGAATATCTTGGGTGATCATTTACTCCAGAGGCTAAAAGTAGTGTAAAATCAGCACAGCAACATTATGCTGGCTTTGCACTAGTGCAAGCAACTCCATAGAGACTACCAAAATCCCATATCCATAAGAAACTTCATGGTATACAAGTAAAAAAACTAGCCTTTAATAACAGGAAACGTTCCCTGGAAGGATGAATTCTGACAGAACTACAAACCCTTGGCACTCCTTGCAGCTCCTTGCAAAACAGCTGCACTTGCCACCCTTGGATATTGTTTTAGACAATCCAGAGCATTCATCCAAGATTACCGTAATCCCAAAGCACTAGCATTACTCCCTAGCAATTATTCATTGTTTCCCAAAAGTTCATTATCATAAAGCTTGAACATGATTTGCAACAAATGCTTTTGTCTTTCAGTTTCATCGTTACAAACTTCCCTAAATGAAAAGGGTTTATCTCAAGTGGTACTATCAGCCTGCAGAATTCAATATATTTTAATTATGAGGATGAGTGAGAGTTGAGCCTTCCTAGATAATGACAAAATGTTCTCCATTTAATTAGGCCACATCAAAAGGTTCATATTTAAATTCTCTTCAATGTAAAGGTGAAATACATGTTACAGCATAACTAGATTATTTCTTATAAATTACATTATGCGCTGGTAGACACTGAGATGCAGAAGGAAGAAAAACAGAGGGTTTGGGAACTGTTTGGCAGCTGACTGTTGTAGCAGAGCAGATTTCCATGTCCTGCAGATGGCTAATGCAGTAGTGTTCATATGCTTCACATGGCATGGCAGCACCTCCTGTCCAGGCAGAGATGGCAGCAGCACCATGTGATGGAAGCTTCCCAGGGCTCAGGCTGTTCTGACTATGGCTTGGTATTAGAAACACAGTGAACAGAAGGAGCCAGAGGTCCTCTTTCATCTACCACCTCATGTGGGCTGTGGCATGAGCCAGTGTTTGTTGGCACCACACTGGGACACAGGCAGCAGGTGTGCATCAAGGCTCGGCACAGCACACACTGCAGTTGTGGGTCTTACTACTGTGATAACTTCCAATCCTTCCCTACTTTTATGGATCCCTTTCTTACAAAGATACAGAGGTGCTGAGCTCCCAGACAGACTCCTAGATGCCTCTGATGCAAGCACAAATAGACTTTTAAACCTTGAGAATGCAAAATATATGTGGGGGAAGGAAAAGAAGATGCCTTAAAGGCTGGTGGCAACATCCAGTCCTGGAAATCCAGCAACCTCCAAGTCAAGCAAGATTCATTTCTCTGCTCTCTGCCAAGAGATCATGGAGTCATTTCTACTTCGTTGCTTCCTAGGACTGTCACAAACCTGACTTTGACTGTTTTAAATGGCCTCAGAGCAAAGAGGTTTCCTAAAGTTTTTCAGTTTTTTTCTTTTATTTATATAAAGAATACACTTACATCTTGCTGTGCTTTAAGAGCTCTATCAGGAAAGCAGAAAGTGGTAGTGCTAAATTATCTAATCTTTTACATTCTTTTCTGTTTGCTTTCACCAAGCCAAACTATCCCAGCCTTGCTACTAACCTGTGCAGGGGCTGCCTGAGCAATCCCCAAGTGATTTAAAGGGTGCTAACTTCAGAAGAGTAAGGCCAGGAAGGTGATCAACTGGAGAAAGAGCCTGACTTCAATATTCAACAGTGTCTCCTGGGAAATCAAGCCTCCAGAGCTTCCCATCATTCAGCACACTTGGAAAGCTACCCTCCATAGTGTGCTCAGCAGACTGACTACTGAGAAAAAAAAAAAAAAACACTGTTCCTAAAAATTAGTTCCCTTTATATTTCATCACGGCTCTTGTCACCATTTCTTGTGCTTATCTCAAAAGTTGCGTTTTGTACTGTCTCTTATACCTTCATGAATCTCTTTTATCAGCTCTCTTTTAAGACAGTAAAAAAGAGTAAAATTATTTGAGTGCTCGTAGATTAGGATATTTCTTAACTCTGAACAGCTTCCTCTTTCATCTGTCATTGTCAACCTCCCCAAGATTAATAAGAAAAAGCCATTTGTAAGAGAGAATCCGTTGAGAGCAGAGATGAGCTTGGTACAAAGGATACTAATTGTAACTTTTTTTTAGCTCTCCATTGATCCCAACAGCTGTAGATACTTAAAAATCTTTTCCTATAGTGTCTGCACAAAAAAAAAAAAAAAAAAAAAGAAAGGCATAGCAAGAAAAAAAAACAGCCAAGCATCACTGTCAGCCTGAAGTAAGCTGGAAGATGATTTCTTGACTCCTTCTGACCATGACAGAAGTTGGAGTTTCATCTTGCATCAGTTAGAGCAACAGGGAGGGAGGGGAGGAGATACCAAAAGGAGATGGAGCAAAGGCAGCCAAGGGGATGGTGTGTGCATAGAGGGGGGGAAAGGGCCCAGTGTTTAGCACCAGCAGCAAAACATTAACATTACTGCATAATTACAGAGTACTCAGAGCGTATTCAGCTCTGGTGTGTTTTTCTACAGGATTCCACTCCAACTGTATGGACACCAAAGAAGTTGTGGATCAAGTACCTGCAGCTGCTGCAGCAACAGGAATGCATGTACAAGTATACATACACACACCCACACTGTCAGCTAACTGGCACAGGAACACTGGTTAACAAAGTTGAATTAATAGCAAAGTTTTCCTATTTTTCCAGAGCTGGCAGCCCCTTTATAAAAGTTCCCATCTCTCCAATATTTGTTAGCCCATTGCTCTATCCTCTGTCTCATCACTTGTATTTCACAGGTCTGTCTCAGGGGATCAGGGCTCCTCCCTTCTCTTGAACACACACAGCTGGAGTCGTTGTCCTACTGCTCTTTTCCCAGCACCTCCTCACCTCTGAGGCATTTCAGCAGCTCTGCACTAAGTGATGTGGTCACTGTCACATACAAGAATGATGGTTTCCTAACAGACCAGTGTTCATCAATGCTTTAAAAAGAAGACTTAAAAAAAGAAGGGCAGAATCCTGGCCATGCAGAATTTAAGAATGAGTAGCTGTCCCAATCCAGGCATTTATTTCATTTTCAACTCATTAGGTGAGTGACAAAATAAAAGAAGAACAACAAGAGAATACAGATGTTTTAAGACATTGCTTTTTTCTCTACTAGAGGTGAAATCAGGGTGGGTGGATGTGAGATGACACCAGCTGTTAATGGGATTTTTGCCACTGAAAAAATGTGTGCAGGTTGCCTTTAGAGTGCTGCTTCATTAACCACCATTAGTCACCCATTTCACAACTGAATGGGTGAACAATTGATGCCTTTGGGCTCTCCTGGAGTTTTAGCTGGTTTGGGGGGTTTTGTTGTTGTGAGTTTTTCTAATAACATCTCTACTCTAAAAGTGCAAAGCTCTCCCTGTGCACAGCAGGGTTGTGTTCATCTCAAAATATAGTACTGAAGAAATATCATGAAAAGAGCACTTGGGATGGCAACTAGAAATAAAGCCTGGCTCAAAAATTGGTCTTGGCAGTTGACACCTAGGGTTCAGAGTGTCCCTTAGTAACTAAAGGTGTCACAGACTCTGCTCATACCTTTGCTCATATCAGTAACAGCTCTCAGCAGATTTAATATCCTTCCTGATATGTTTCAGCATTAATTAAAAAAAGAAAAAACAAACAGGAAACCTCCTCATCCTGATTCTCTCTCCACACTCAAAGCTTTTTGGGACTCAAGGGAACTTGGAAGCACCCACAAGAAGCAGCCCAGGTTTGCTCATCTCATCCACACTACTCTAAGTGCACTATTTGCAGTGGTGATAGCTTCAAAAAGCACTGCTAGGTGGTAGTCAGCTCCACCACCAGATATCCAGCACCAGAGGCAGCAGTATTTCTTGGCAGGGCCTGCAGGTATTGAGGGATATATAAGAGGTAGGTACCTAAGGCTAGCAGTGCCTTGGATTTGGAATCCCAGGCAGGCAGAGTGTGGCTGGAAGAAAACATTCCACTTCAGCTTACTCTAGCAAATATCAGAGAAGCTGTCCAGCTTTGAATACTCCCAGCTCCTGGGTGTGCTGTGTACACACTGCAGCACAGGCAGAGCATGACAGACACGTGTTCCTTAGCTGGTCCAGGTTTACAGAAGGCACTGCATGTGCTGCAGGACGCAGTGCTGCTGGCCACAGAGCTGCTGAGGTCTTCTGCCATGCAGACAGCCAAGGATAACACATCCCACATGCTACAGTGGGGATCTACTCCACAGAGAGCAGCTGAAGGTGCTGCCAGAGCTGAAAAAGGAGCAGAGAAGGTGGAATGGAAATGAAAAGGTCATTTAAGTAGGAGGAGGTAAAGCACGGCAACACTTTCACTTCATTTTCAAAGGATTTGATTTTAATGCCCACAATCACGGCACAAAGCGTTGGGCAGCAACATGTGGGAAGTCTTTGGGGAGTTCTCCCCTTCTGAAGGCAGAAACAAGGCTGAGAAAGAGTCTTTATGATACAGGGAGAGCCACCTGAATTCACAATATTGAATGAGAATGTGAAAAATAGTAATGATAACAGCCTGAAGGACTGAGCAGAACTTGGAAGCAATTCTAGGACACACACATGCAGCCTTTTTCTCCCATCAAATCTGAAGGCTGAAAAAGACCAAACAAAAGCAAAATACATGGAAAGATGGTTTAGGTGGATGATCTGAAATCCACTCTCTTTTGAGGCACCAGAAGCAGAAAGATTGCAGGCTGGAGAGAGTTCTATGCAGTGTTTCCATTGTCAGTCTGTCTGTAGTGGAAGAGACTCCTGGAGTCCAATTTTCCAGAGTATTTGAGAGCTTCAGCAAAAAGCTTTGTCACCTGTCAATACAAAGAGGAGGACTGAGCATTGCAAAGGCTGCATGACAGAGCCGGCTCCACACTTCTGCTCTGCCACCCTGAAACCTTCTGGTGCAGGTCCAGTCCTTGAGTTCATCCAAATCAATACCAATTTCAAGGTGGCTGGGCACAGGAGCTGACTCCAGCCCTCTAGAGCCTGAGTGTCCAGCTGCAGAGACGTAGATGTGCCCAGGCTTCCTTTGCAAGACAGCTCTGTCCCATGAGAGCTGTTGTTTCTGCTACAGCCCAAATGTAAAGAGAACCAGGGTTGTTTTCCTCTCTCAAACTCAGAGATTAAAACTCTACAATCCAAACAGTTCAGTGAAAGGCATCAAGCAGGTGTGGTAATAAATTTTGGATGGGGACCCTTGTTGTGGTTGTCAGAAGGTGTTTTGCTAGTAGGCAAAGGATGCATCTGCAATTCCCCATTCCTGCTAATCATGTCTGGCCATTATCCTGTGAACCTTTAGCTTGTCATTCTCCCTGCCCTCCACTCACTCCAATCACAGCAGAAGATTTTGAACAGCTGGACACCAGTTCAAGTCACTGGGTTCCATGTCAGTGCCCACCAAAATCAGTGGGAGTTTGGCTGCTGTGCTTAATGAGAACCAGATGAGGCTCTTTTGTGACAGCCAAAGCCACTTGCAAAGGAAGGCAAGGTACTGCTGGCAGCAGGAGTCCCACTTTGCATTACCTAATATCTGTTTCCCATCAGTGTGTGAAGGGCTTTATCAGGAACTACAAACCAATAATGACTGGCAACTGGGACTGCAACAGGACAGGCAGCAATTCCACTTGGATGGCACTTCTGAACTGGACTGCCCCAAGGATCATTCAAGAAAGCACAGCTACATCCTGCTGTAAGGTTTAAGGACCATACCAGGATAATATTCCACTAAAAAGTGTTTCCCATGCCTAATTTAAAGATGTTACATGCAACCCTGTGTGAGGTGTTTGCTCTGAAGTGAAAATGATGCAGCAACAATTTCAGCTGCACAGTGCAGGACTCAGGACTTCAGAATTTATATTTTTTTGTTTGGTTTGATTTGGCTTGGTTTTGTTTTACTCAGAGCAATGTCATTTTATATAGTAGCAAAAAGAAGGTATATTTAAACCACTGTGTTGTCATGATTTTCAGATACATTATCTGTAAGAGATAATGAGGGTCCAAACAGAGTGGAATCTATGGTCACAAGGGCTTGGAAGCTCTGAAGGCTCTTATGTTTAAGAGGAGAAAGAACAACATGGGAAGTACCTTGAAGTTAGTGAGCAGAGCAATGCCACTGTCAATAGCCATCCTCCGGATCACATAATTATCATGGACAAACCTGGTGTTGCTGTTGGGCAGGTTAATCACCAGATCTATTTTCCCATCCCTCAGCAGCCTGAAGAGACAATGCACAAGACAGAATGACAGCGTGTCCTTCCTAATAAAAACCTCAAATGAATAGCACAGGCAAGCAGCTAAACAACACTGAAAAATGTCATTTGAGCTTAGTCTTTGCTCAAGAAACGAGGGCTGAGGGGTTAAAGCACTAAGCTTTATTCAGGATTTTGGATTTATTTCAGTTCTAGTCAGCAGTGCAAAGCAATATTCAGCCTTGATACAGCTCAGCACAACTGAGATGTTTATTTAGCCTTTTAATGACAGCCAGTCATACCTCAGTTAAAGGCACGACTGACTGTCATTTAAAGGTTAACTACTCAGATTTCATATATACTTGTATGAAAATATAACATGGAGCAATACATCTAAGCCATACTAAATAGGACTGTTCAATGAGATTTTCATTAAGCTGAAACCTCCCTGCTGTAGCAACTCCAGACAGAATCAGATAAACCAAAACTTTTGGATTGAATTCAAAGTCTCATTAAATCCCTACCATTGATTTCAACAGGACCAGCAATT
Organism: Vidua macroura; assembly: GCF_024509145.1. Taxonomy (NCBI): domain Eukaryota; kingdom Metazoa; phylum Chordata; class Aves; order Passeriformes; family Viduidae; genus Vidua; species Vidua macroura. The sequence continues at coordinate 6,887,620 of NC_071577.1, forward strand.
TGCCCCTTGCATTTGCTGTCCTGGATTTTAAACACACATTTAACAAGGTGGGCTGGTCTCTTACCTCCTGACTGAAGGGAGGCTCGGACTCTGGCTCTCCTGTGATGGCCATGCCACAGGATTTGCTGGGATGCCATTAGCATTGAGCCAGGCTGAGGTTGCTTCTGTGGCATAAAGCTGTCCCAGGAAGAAAAGGGATATTTACTATGTACTTCACAATACCAAAACTCTTCACTGAACTCATGTGGGCCTGACCCAACACACAGCCTTGTTGTCAGAGATGATTTTGGAGAGCATTTTTCATAAAAAGGTTGTCTCTCCATATAGAGAGACACACAGAGAACAGAAGAACCTTCCCAACTTTCTATTATCTGTGATTTCCCAATGGATGATAGTCAGTGAATGGTAGTAGCACTTCCAGAAGCATTGAAGTGGCTTAGGAAAATCTAAATCCACGTGGCTTTCAGTAGGGCTTAAGTTCAATCACTTGTAATTTTTCTGCTATGTTTATTTCCTTTTTAATGCCTAGTGCTAAATTTTGAAAAGTAGAACTCTCACCAATCTTCTGTGGCTGTGCTGCTTTTCCATAGAGATATGGATGCAAAATAATACAGAGGAGTTACAAGAGTGATGTAAACATCACAAAGTTCATGCAGCTTGTGAGTATCACTGAAAATGTAGCACTATACAGATATACTCCACAAAAAAGGCCTTCCCTTCCTTGTCTCCTGCCATACATGGCATCCCATTGGCATTCTTATTCCTTGGAGAAGCTGGGGGAGTGTATCATGCCATCTCAGCTGCAGGCTGATAGCAGAGCCAGGGTTGTTACTGCCCTCACAGCAGACCCATATGCTCAATTAAACAAACATAAAAACTTTTAATTGGGTGGTACCTGCTGACTTTACAGATCACTCAGCTAAAAACCCCATTGTACATTGAAAACACCCTTTTTTCTCTATCTCCAAAGAAACTCCAACAGTTCTGTAGCAGGCTGAGGACATTTGAGATCTTGAAAGCTCTCCAGCTTTAACTAAGTTGGACCACCTACCTTGAAGCCTTGCTCATGCAGTAGTTCTGCTACACTGAGGAATCTGGGGCGGAAGGACTTCTGAAAAAGGAAATTTTTTAGATATAGCACCGAAGGCAGGATTTGGAACAGTACATTTTTGGGCAACATGAAGCTCACCCACACTGTGCTAAGAGGCAAATACACCTTTCTGTGCTGAGTGTGTGCATGGAGAGAAATGTCTGCATGTGCATGTACAACACCATTCCCAAGAAAATTGTCTGGATCCTGAAGCCCAAGTGACTCTGAACTAAGACATATTGTGTTACATCAGAGTAAGTGTTCCCATACTAAGTCAGACTGCAGCCATTAAAGATTTACTACTCTATATTAAATATCTGGGCAATTGCCTTCTCAAATACACCAACTAGAGTCTCCTCAGTTCTTAATTAAATATATTTTCAATCATTGCTCAAACACTTGTCTTCTCTTCTGGCAGATAACATATATGGATGGCTTTGGGTTGCCTGTGAGTGCTCTGTTTGCACATTCACACAAATAAGAGCTTGTGCATGTGTGAGTTCATTTCTAAGTCCTGTGGGTATATGGAAATAGAGTCAGGAGCCTGGGATGCCATATTCCCATGAGGACCTGAATGCCTGACTTACAGCACCTTTGAAAGATTGTCTTACAATGCATATCCAGACTCAACATCGTTTAGAAGGGTACAACCACCTCCTGTAGACATCTGCACTTGAACAAGCTGTTTTAGAGTAACAGGTGAGAGAAAGTATCAGCTTAAGTATCTTTGGGATGTTGAACAGCAATGCAAATATCAGATGCAACACATGCCCCTCTCACTCCCAAGGCAAGCCAAACCTTGCTTTTAACCTTAGCCTGGTCTGGTCTTACACACATTTGCAAGTAAGATTATTACAAGCTCTCTTGTTCCTGCTGGAGCTACTGATAGCTTAACCTTTATGGATGAGAGAGCAATATCCTGAAGGGTCAACAATTTCCTAAGAAGAAAAGGACTAAACAGGGCTTTTTTCCTGAGCACTCATTCTGAAAGCCAACTCATTCTGTACTTTAGCTGGAAAATATAAATATACAGTGTGACAGGGTTGGCAGCTTCCCAGTCAGAGAGAATGGTTCTGCCTTCTGGTCAGGGGTGCTGGCTTTCACAATAGCATTATAAACTTCTATCAAACATGTACTGAACACTTGTGACACATAAAACAGCCTCTCTATGAAAAGAAATTACAGCTGTCAGCTTGCATTGGAGCGCCCTCAGATTTACAAGCTGGCTGAAATAACCTGTGTAAGAAACCATTCGTTACTAAAGGTGAAAAGTACAAGCAGATTTACTTAGTCAAAGGTATTTATTGTAGGAGAATTGCATTTTTTTTTCCTTTATCTGAAAAGTTCCATTTCTTATAACCCCTCATGTTTCCAGCAAGCCTTGCAGTTTGTAAAGTACTACATCTTTAGCTCATTCAATACAGCTACATCGGTTCTCACTGAGATCCAGCTCAAAATGAAGCCAACCCATTCCTGTGATAATCTTGAATTCTCTATCCAAATCCACAGTGGAGGATGCAAAAATTCTGGTATGTAAGGAACCAAGCCAGAAGGTTACCTTAAAACAACAGACTTGAAGTGCCAGGATTTAAAAATAAAATACTCTATATTAATGCTTTCTGCATCTTGTGGTCACTAGCATAAATGTAAGACAAATGCACTCCATCCCAGAGATATCATTGAATAGGCCCATCAGGAAAGAAAAAACCCTAACTTTTCAACTCCTTTTGCATAAAATATAAATTATTTAATGGCCGACTCAGGGTTTCAGCATCACAGATTTCTCCAGACTGTGGGAAGAGGTAGGTTATCAGCTCACATAAACTGGCAGAGTTTCATTTGTCTAACATGGAAGTCACACTCCATCTACCCTGGCAGAGCATCAGACCTCTCAGATCCTGGGGACCCCTGCCCTGTGCAGTGTCACTGAGTGCTCTCAGCTGAAGGACAACCAGCAGGCTCACAGTCCCCACCAGCTGCCCAGCCTGCCTTGTGCTGTCCCCTGGATGTCAAGGAGCACTCCCCTGCCTGACCTTGGGAGCTGCCTGAACTTGGCTTTCCACAGCTCAGCATGGCACCAGGAGGATTACCTTTGGAACTGCACACCAGTCTGGCAGCTCCCTACAAGGTGGGTTCATTGCCTGGGCATCCTGGGCTCAGTTTGGACTGCAGATCACAGCAGTACAATTTGACTCTTGATTTGCAAAACACCCCAGAAACATTTGCAAGGAAACCAAGATCTCCCTCTCTACTCCTGTTAACTACATCCATTTGACTTTTACCTTCAAGAAGGCACTGTCCTCTAACCTCAACATGATTAATAGCAAAGGTATAAATGTGCAGCATACCAAATCACTGAAATATGAGCCTAGCTGCTTTGGAGAGAAGCAGAATTCAAGACCATTTTGCTTCTTATTTCTCTCTCTGCAATAGATAAAAATCCAGTCTAAAAATCAGAGCAAGGTGCTAGTCATGAAGCAATGAAGCCTTCAAAACTGGAGCATGCTTTGAGCTCACCATCTACTGCAGGTGAATCACAGCATCTTCCTCAGAGACAACCAGGGGAGCTCGTGTGTGTGCTCTGTGCACCAGAACAGGTTGCAGAAATCATCCTGTCATTTGAAAACACTTAGGGATGGTTGAGAGAGGCTATGTGCCATCTGTCCTTCTGAGACTCTGTTTCCCTGTGAGGATACCCCAATAATTTTGCCTGTACGAGGTAGGTGGGTCATGTTTGTGATTGAAACAAGAACAGTGCTGGTGTTCACAGCCTGCCTGATGCCTCATTCCTTGTGCCTCTTATTTCTGCAGTGAGGAGCTCCCCTTTTTTTCCAGCCAAATACTCAAACACCACTTAGAGTCTACATGCCAGGTGAAGGTCAACATTTCAACCTTCCCTTCCCACAGGGCTTTATTTCCCCTCTGTTTCAAAGCAGACCATTGAAAAGTACATAGGTGACAATCTCCAGACTGGGGAGGGGGCAATACCTGGTTCTCAGAATCAACTTTATGCCTTTTGATTTGGAGTTTAATTATAGAAGAAATATGCTGAGATGCAGAGAGATCTTCAAGCAATTGATCTGTTGTTTTTAAGTTTCTTTTGCAAGAAAATAAACTGTAAACCACTCATTAAAAAGACAGAATCTTATTACTTTTAAAAGGTTTGTGGAATTGAGCTTTGGGCTTTGTTTTATCTTTTCTTTTTCCCTTCTTTTTTTTTCTTAACACTTTTGTAGAAAGAACATTTGGCTCAGTTTAACAGCTACTGACACTGAACTTACATAAATGCTTTCTATAGCTAAAATGACTTTCTTTTCTGCCCATTCCACTTTAGCTGGTATCTGGAAAATACACTTAAATTTTAAACACTGGTCTCTCTCCTTTTTTCTCCTCCTGGCTTTGCTTTTCTCCTTTTTTAAATGCTGTTTTAAAATATGCAGTATATAGAGTAGACATACAGTACCAACTGCCCAGAGTTTCATACTGAACTTTTACATTTTATCTATGTAGCAAGCAATTTTTCTGCTAATTAGAGGTAACTTTGAGCAACTGCCTCCATCCCCAGATATGTGTATATATGTTGACATTTAAGGACTCAGCAGTAATCCTTGTTAGCAGAAGTCATGTTCCTCTCTGGCCGCTTTTCACACATTTTCTTCACATCCTCTGCTGGCACAAATAGCCAAAGACATTTTTCACACCCCAGTTGTCTGACAGGAAAATTCATCTATTCTATGATTTTGTTTTATCAGCTTTATACAATCATGTAGAGCATCAGCTTATTGCAAGCACAATGTGAAAATGGCAGGAAGCAATCAGATGGTTTTCTGGGGCCCAAGAACGTTCCAGTTGTATTGGAAGTGCATGAATTTTTGAGGAACATACATACATCCCAAAGTTTACAAGTGTCTCTGATTTCAGCTCCTTATGCAGTCAGTAACTCTTCTTTGATAAAGAACCAAGACTTTTTTTCCTTTTCTGCCTAGCTCCCTGTTCATCCTGAAACACACAACCTCCTTGCTGATCCAGGCCTGTGAAAAGGGCAGGGCTGTTCCTATGGAAAACCCATCTGGAATGTCCTCACATAAAGGCTCTTTGCAGAACCCATTGCACTGGAGAGCACTCCCATAATGACATCATTCAAACTTTCTGTCACACTGAGCAACTGAACCCTAAAATCCAGGGGACCTGTCTCTTGGATGCATACTCTGCAATCTCTTTGAGGAGGTAGCTCTGGCAAAGTGTGGAAACCAGAAGCATCACTACTAAAATGTAGCATTGGCTCTTTTCCGAGTTACTTCTGGCTCACAGGAGCTGTAAGGTAGGGAACAAGGCTGGTTGTGCACAGTCATCAAACAGGCAAAGGATTGATGGCAGAAAAGTGGGGGGCAGGGTGAAGACTTGTTGGAAATGATACAACTCCTAAATTTTTTAAGGAACTTCAGTCAGGGGTTTGTCTGCCTTTGACAAGGCGGGTAGGGAATTGGGGTTTCTCTTCAAAAAACTTCACCAGGGGTTTGAGTTTCACTGTGTGAGATCTGATGGGCTTCAATCAACAAAAAGAAGATTCCCAAGTTCTGAGAGTTTAACACCTACAGACTGGAAGTAGCCAGAAGATACAGAGGAGATAAATGGACATTAATAGACATTACACCCTGGTGTGGTTGGAGATACCTGGTCTGGGAAAAGATTGATAAGAGAACCAAGAATGAGAACTAGATGAACATCAAAGGTGAAGGAATCAATAACAAATAGAAGACTGGATAATAAAAATTGTGTAATGTAGAACCAATGAACAAGAATTTCTTGGGGGTTTTTATGTATAAATATGTGAAAAGTCTGGTAAAGAACTCTGTGTAATGGAATGATTTCCAACTGCACAACCTGGGCAAGTGTGGATGGAATTATTTCTATAGCACATCCTAGCCAGAATAAAAACATGGCCAGAATAAAGTACTGCCTGACTCTCATTAAAAGATGTCGTTGGAGAATTTCTTCTATTGCCACAGATTCAGTGGCAGACTGATGTCCTTTAACCCCTTGCCCCACTGCACTTGAGTACATTCCCATTGTGACTCCAGTGAGGAGAGGAATGTGACAGTGCCATACCTGAGGAGGTGTCACAGCCCAACAGTTTACACCAATAACCAGCCCACAACACCCCAACAACATCAGCTTTTCTGCACTGTCAATGATGCTACAGCTCTGCTGGAAGGAAACTTGTGCCTTCATGGGGAAAGCCTAGCAGATCCAGCTTTGCAGCATGGGAACTGCCTCCCTGTTTGGGAGGTTTGGAGGAGAATGGGTTTGAAAAGGGCAAGAGCAATGCACAGATGAAGGGAGCTCATATGATTGGAAAGTCACATGGCCAGGGCTCCCATTGGGAGGGAGCACAGAGGGAGCTCTGGACTCTGGTTGGGATGTTTCTCTGAACTGACCATCTACAGGTTTGTTCCCCCAGAAGCATCTCTTCGAGCTCTCTGATCCCAAGTCTCTGCTTGCAGCCATCCCCAAGGGCTTCCCACAGCAAACTTCTGGTTTTTCTACCTCCTCAGAGGGATTGTCTCTCAGATGCAGACTCTGCAGGTGCCCTGACTCCATGCTAGACTAAAGCTTGTATTTTAGGGTTTCAGTTCTTGCTGTCATCACTGAAAGTTGCGCTGTGTGACAGAAAAAAACTTCTGTAGTTGCCAGTAGAAGCTATCAGGAGGCAGGGAGAAAACCCAGCTGACCAGCCCTGTTGAATCCAGTAAAGATCTCCCCATGGTGTTTGCTTCTCACTGTTACATTGCACTTCAGGATGAAATGCAGAGAAACACATTTAAGCCATAAAGCCACATGAACAAAAACAAGGCTAAAGCCACTGAGTTCCTCTGTGTTGGTCCTTTCTAAGCTTTGACTTTTAGGACTCACCTGGATTCCAATCAAAATTCCTTCCTTAGGAAATGTAAACCCTGTGGCAAGCAAAGCCTTCTGGAAGGCAGAGTACACGTCCTCCCCGAAGCATGCAACCTGCAGAAAGGCACAAAGAATGCATGAGGGGAAAAACCAAAACCAACCCAAAAACATTGCTTTAAAAAGAAACAGGAATGACATTTGCAAAGAGGATCTTTTGTTTCTGTGTTAAAAGACTGCTTTGCATGGAGCCTGCAGGCACAGGGAACAGAACAAATCAGAAAATCATTGCAGACAAATCTCACAATTTTAATGAAGCAATAATGGAGGAATAAGCAACACTTTTGTTTCAAACAGCACACCAAGGAGTAACAATTGATTCTACTAAGTTATTGGGATGCTGTACACAGCCTCTGCTCCAATGTTTGGGATTGCACTGCAAATTATTTAACATTATAGAAGGCTTAGACCCAGTGAGAGGCACGTTCCTCTGTGTGCCTGCAAACCAGGGTAAGGCAGTGTTTGTGCTCTCGTGTATTCCTGGCATTTCTTGTGAAGGAAAACCACAAGATATAAAGATGCTTTTCCATTAAAAGTCCACAGATTACCAAAATTCAAGTAAAATTTTAGTACTTAAGAACAAAGCAATCGGGCCAATTCATAATAACTTATTTTAAATAAATTGTAATTCTAAAGAAATTTAGAATTTCTTTAAATTCTAATTTAAGAATTAGAATTTGGGAAGTTGAGGAAGAAACCAGCAAGAATCTTTTAGCAACTCTCCAGCATTCAGAACTGGATGTGGAGCTCGGGTGCTTACAGACTATTGTATGATAATTTTCTGAAAGAGCTCAACTGCATTCCTAAGCAAAATTTGGAATTCTGGTGACAAAAAGAGGAATGCATGAGCTTTTGTGAAAGTTTAAAAAGATAAAAACCAACCAAGCAAACTTCACTTTTTCTGGTCAGCTCCACACTTGTTGAAAAACAATCAGAAGCAGAAACTGTCACTGATTTTTCTCTGTGAAATAACAAATCTACCAACATATAGAGATGGGATAAAGGAGCTGATTGAGAATTGCTCTCCCATTTTCCTCTTATGGTCCTTCCCATCTCAGAGTGAGCCCTCACATTCATGGTCTCACCATGCTGAACAGAAAGCAGTATTTCATTAAAAATAAATTATGATTTGCCAGATGTACTGAAGTAAAAAAAAAAAAGAACAACTAAACAAACAAAAACCCCACAAGGGAAGGGATAAAAAAAGTCACGACAACATGATATATTCTATGTGTTTCTACATATTCTATATTCCTGGACTTTTTAGGGTGACAGACAGGCCCTCCCCTGTAGGCTCTCCAGCCTGCCAGGAGAGGTTTATCATTATGGCATGGTCCACAGCCACAATACTCAAAGGGACCCCAGCACTGTCTTCTCCTATTGTGGGAACCATGGCTTCCAGCAAAATAAATCTCTGCCAGACAGATGTGACAAATTCCAGCCCAGATAAAGTCATGTGTGTGAAAAATGTCTGTGAGGAATAACTGAGCTTTTTACCCAAAGCCAGTTATTATCCTTACTTCACTGTAAGAAAGACTTTCATAACTGTCACACTTTATGGCATTTGTGAATATGGATCTTTCCAACTCATAAAAGTTAATAATCCCTCCTTTATGACCATGGTAATCTCTAACTCTGTATAAAGCCCAGAAAAATAATTCTTGTCCCTAGTTACATTTTTATTCTTTTTTTGGTGAGGAGATTGTCTCTGTATTTTATTTTGTTCTGAAAATCAGGAAGTCACAGAAGTCACTTGACTTTTTTCTGCCCATTAACTATACTGAAAGGAAATCTTCTATAGTACTGATTTCCACCATATTATGAAGAGCAAAATAAAGTCATTCTGGAGAGCTGTAGGAGACCCAAGGCTGTTCTTACTTTCTATCTGGGTACATTTCCATACTAAAATGGTAAGTGTTTCCTAATGAAAACAGCTCCTTTGGACACACCCAAGCTCACATCCAACAGAGCAGCCCAGGATCTGCCACCTGCCTAGCAATGGCACAGCAGGCTTAAGTCTGATCAAATTGCCTCAGTGTTTAATCACTTTCTAAGAGGGCATTCTGGCCCAGAAGAAGTTTTTTCTACTGCAACTCATTCAAGAAGTAACAGAGCACAATTTAAAGACCACTTGGGTGTATCCATGGACGCCCTTTATAGCTCAGCAATAACTCATGAAGAAACCTTTTGTTCTACGTGAGTCAGGTGATATGGATGGAAACCTGTGCCTGTGAGGGTGCTGAGCCTGGGCAGGAAGATGCCCAGCCCTGTGCTCTCACAGCATGCCATAACCACACCAGGAGACATTCCAGCAGCACCTCACAGCCTGGCTACACAGCCTGCCCACAATCCCTGCAGCCACCACATTTTATTGTCTCTTTCTTTCATTTTGCACCTCAGGACATGCCTTGATGGTTGTCAGGTAACAAGAAAACACCACACATTTTTGCTGCCTTTAAGCAACTGGCACATCCCAAGACCAACCACTCATGCCCAGAGCTCTCCACGTCACTGCTGCAGCAAGTGTCCATGGGGCTTGGGAGCTGTCACCACCTGTTTTTCAGAAGCACATGAGTCATAAAACAGCCACCCAGAACCCAACAACTCTCAAATAAACTCATTTCAGGCTATCACACCAACCAGGTCCTACTCAGGGAGCTGCCATGCAGGTAAACAGGGACATCTAGTGGCTGGAGAAACTGGGTTTGCCAGACATTGTGGGTTTTACAGCTAAGAAAGATGTTTTCAATTTTCTGAAGAAGCAACAGATGCCATCATGATTCAGGCAGTAATAAGATGACTTCCAAAGATTCATGACATTTAAAGTCAACTTGCTTTTATCTTTTATCTAAGAGATACCTCCCCAGTAGAGGCCATTTCACACCGGAGAACAGGGTCAGCATCTCTCAGCCTGGACCAGGAAAACATTGGGGCCTGGTGAAAGAAAGAGGCAGGAGGGAGAAAGAATAAAAATTGGATCATTAAAAAAAATATAAAAATTCCAGCTATGCTTGGAAGTGACACAGAAAGAGATGCAAATTTATCCAAAAAATGCAGTGGTCAAGGCTGATAAACAAAGAACTATTTGGCAAAGTAGTTCCCTCATCACTTTTATGATGGACTGGAACAAATACCCATCTATTCCACCAATAAATCAATCATCTAATTCTTGCATCCTGCTCACATTCCTTTGGTAGATTTTCAATCAGTGGTAGCCCACTGTCAGTATGATTTTAAGGACACATTTTTAAACAAAAAGACTGTGAAGTACTTCATTCATGGAACAAGGAGAGATACCATTGAATCAAGTTGGTTTTTCAGAGAATTATGTTATCCATTAAATGTTTCATTTGCAGAAATTAAACTATTCCACAAGAATGCATTTTTGGTACAAACAAGATGAAACTTCACAAATTATTTCATCTTTTCCCCCACCCCCATCCAGAAATACACATTTGTAATTTTTTTTCTCTTTATATGCTAATGTTAAGTCCCCGATCGCTGTTTATTATTATAATTGTTATTATTATTATCATCTGAGGACTTAGTTCACAGTTCTCTTGTCTCATTTGATCTTAAAATAAGAAACATGGAGGGGAGGGAGGAAAATAAAGTCTCTGTTACAAAGAACCAATGACCACATGTAACAAACATTGAACCAATTTCTTACTACCAAGTAATTTTCTGGGAGGCTTCTCCACGTCTTCAATTACTAATGGCATTTGCATAAAGGCAGCAAGATTTCTGCTTAGAAACAAATCTATTTTAAAATCTGAAGCCATAATTCTGTCCCTGGAGGTCTCCAAGGGTAGCACTGAAGATAATACAGCTGCTACTTCATGACGCCTAACACTGACCAGTTAAAACGAGACAGGAGAAATTCAAAAGGTTTCTCAAAAAAATGTCATGTGTCTTTGTGACTTTTAGATCAGTTCTGTGTCCACTTTAAGTAAAGAGAAAATTTTTACAGTGGCCAACTCAAGCAGAAATATGGCAGTCAAGATGGAAAGATGGATTATTTTAATACATTTAATACATGGATTATTGTAGTACATTGTCTTGAAAGGTAACAAGCAGCAAAGCCTTCCACCACCTCCCTAATTTTCATCTGCCATGAACATGAAAATGCATCATCAGGAGCAGACTCTGGTACTGCAACTAAACTTAGTCATTCTCTACCTAGGATTTAATCTTGGTCAGGCCCTGATACTTGCACCAGTCTGGATGGAGACATGGCAAGACAGTATTTCAGTCATTAAAGCTTAAACAGTGGTCAGCTATGTTGACAAAGAAGAAAAGAGTTTGGTATCTTCTCTTAAGAACTGCTGAAGAAAAAAGATCTTGTGTCCATGCAAATACTACTAGCAATAAATTGTAAGAGGATAGAAAATATGATGCATGAATAACAACAAACAGGCTAAACTGGGATGTTTTTCAAAGTTTAGCATTTCCAAAGGTGTTAGCAGGTTTTTATATTTGACAAATCCACGCAGAACGCAAGCAGTATAGAAAGCTTTGTAGGGAAGTTTCCAAGAATAAAGCTGGGTTTTCTGCTCTGTAGTGAGACAGGAGAGACAAAACTCTTTGCAGTTCAGCTAACAACAGTGCAGAAGCCCCAGGTCTAAATAGTAGAAATGGACAAAAATAAATTAGGCTCACAAAAAAAAAAAAAAAAAAAAAAAAAAAAAAAAACCAAAAAAAAAAAAAAACACAAACAACCCTCAAGTTTGCACTTTGGATAATGCCTATCTGTGGCATCAAAATAAAATGTAAAGATATATCTATACTGGCTGGCTTGGCTTGGGACATAAATTTGGCTTGCATTTTAATAGTTCTGAACATTTTATTAGTAGAAAGATGTTAGGTGTTTTCTGCTTCCTCAGTTTTCACTTGATATGGAAGTTATTAAAGCTTGAAAGTTTCTGTATAAACAATTCTCATTATCCTTTGGATTTTCTGCACCACTGTTCTAGATTTTTTTATGATTACCTTTTTTTTCTTCCACTAACCATTGAAAAATATCTACCATAGATTTTATTATGTTGGGTTCTGTACAAGCTTAGTAATTATGGAAAGTAAAATCTTGGCCTTACTGAAATCAAAGGATGCAAGGCTTTCACCCCTATTTTAACCAGTGGTGTATATAAAGGGGATTATATGGATTTGACAGCCCATGTCCCAGGTCCTGCAGATAAAATGTGGGGGGCACCCACAACAAAAAGTTGTGCATGTCCACACATGTGTTACATAGTATTATGAAATAGCCTGAACTTCAGTGTTCAACTCTGCAGGTGTAAATTTATTATGTAGCTCATAAACAGGACTCAGAGTAGGTTAGATGCTAAAAATAAAGGAAGACTTGGTTTCACTGGATAATTATCCTCTGTTTTTTCTCTAAAATTTCCAAACAGATTATCTTGACAGAAATTACAAAAGGTCAATTTGACCTTTGGCCAATGAGTAAATTGTTCTCTCTGGGCATTAAAGTACTAATTGTATATTAATGTGTTACATGCTGGCTCTGTGGTGGGGCTTCTGTGGCTCTTTTAGAAACCATACCTTAATCCCAACGTATGTGGATGGAAAACTGGGATGTTCCATTGTGGGGAGGGATGACTCATTAACTTGTTTCCCAATCATCACTTTAGTGGCCACATCAATGAAATCCACACCCAGAGTCTTGGATACAAAGGGGAAGGAGCGTGAGGCCCTCAAGTTGCACTCTATCACCTGGTGGGATTAAAAAAAAGAGAAATATCAGGGTCAGGCACTGTGCAGGGAAAAAATACATTGATTCATATTTTTTGAAATCATCCCTGAGTCCTCTTGGCAGACATATTCTTCAGACTGTCAAATAAGAAACACAGAAATTGGGATCATTATTAAAACAGGGAAGAGGGGTGGGGAATGGCCAGAGATACAAGCAGCTGAGATCCATCTCTGTTGTCTGAATATCAGAATATTAGAGGGGAGCCAGACTGCACTCAGAAAATATGCTCTACTATATCCTAAGTTAATGTGCAAGAGGAAACATATGCACAGGCAGTAGGAACAACCTCTAGAGGTCCAACCTGTTCTTCTCCCATGGGGGTGGCACTTCCTGAATGACAGGACTGTCCTTACTGACTTCCCTCACCCACATGTGGCAGCCATTCAGCCAGGCAAGGAGGTACCAAAGAAGTTCTGCACCTTGGAGATCAAGGGCAGAAGAGGAATTGCTGTAAGTGCCGTAAGAATGGAGTGAAGGGGGTAAGAATAGTGAAGGTACAACTGAAAAGCAGGGGCTGTACAGACAAAGACAGGCAAGGAAGGAAAAACTGTTCCCTCCCTCTAGGGAGATTCTGAATAACCATGTGTGAAACAGAGAAAAGGTGAAGAACAGTAAGCACATTTAACTCAACTCATAGCCCAAACAGGAATTTTTACCATTAATGCATCTCTTCTGTTTCCTGTCAGCTTTTCTTCCTATTGACTGTATCCTCAGTCATACTCTGTTCACACTCCTCTGACCTCCCTCCATTAGCAACAGAAAGCCAACTGTTACCCAGAAAGGGTCACACATCTGCTCTACCTCTGTTGCTAATAGCTACTAGGACTATGCAGATACCAATAGCTTATAGTAAAGGTTTAAACACTTACATTGTCTTGCTTTCTTTTCAATCCCTTTGAAGGCTTAATTCAACATCAAAATAGTTAAAGATGAGAGAAGACATTGGAGATCTAAAAGCCATGATATCCAGTACATGGCATGAAGTGCAGGTCCCAGTGCTGCCCATCCTATTCCAAACTGATAATTTTGGGAAGGACAGCAGCCCACAATGAAACAAAGCTGACAGACAAGCAAGCAGGCTCTCTTCACCCTCAGTGTGACCAAGGGTGGCACGAGCAAGCCCACACCCTCTGCCAAGGCAGGTTATGTGCCCTGGCTGCCACTGCCACCATGCCCCCAGCAGAGATGCAGGACCCACACACCCCAGCACAGCATGGGCCCTGCCACACTCACAGCAGCTCTTACCAGCACATTGCTGCCTTGCACCAAGAACTGGATATTGAATGGACCAGAGATGGCAAAAGCCTTTGCAATCTTTTTTGTAGCAGCTTTTACCTGTTAAAAAACCAAATTTAGAAAGTGTTAATGTGTGTATATAGAATAAATAATTAAGTTCCACAAAATACAGAGTATCATGGCAATAAATCACTACACTTGTGGATTTCCTTAAACATCATCTCTCTCTGCCTTGTTTTTTTTTCCTCTATATCCACATTTTGGCAATAGCAGTATTTCAGAAGCAAACATGTTTCATTTCCCTAGTAACCAGGAGCCTGAAGTGCCATTTGAGGGCAGAAGTAAAAATCAGGATTTTTTTGTGTGTGAGAAAACAGAGAAAAAGAAAAGTGAGAAAGAGAGAAGGAGAAAAACAAAGAATCAAAGCTTCGCCCTGTAGTAATTCCTACACTGCTCACTGGAGTTTTTATACTTTTCTTGGTGACATAATGAATAATGGTTTGTTATTTGAGAATAACTAATCAGTTTTGTAAGTGTCCTGAAAGTCTTTCACCAACATGTCTGTCCCATCACAGATCAGTGGGAGGTGTCTGAGTAGGTACATTCTGGAACAAACTGGGAGGAAAGCATTATTTCCCAGGTGTGTCAACACAAGGCTTTGAATAGCTTTGCTCCAGGACATGGCTATTTTCAGAAACAAGACTTTGAACATTCTTGGAAACAGAGCTGGAGCACAGATCAGTGCATTATAGCTTTTGCTGGCTTCCAAGCAAACCCCTATCAGGATGACATAAAGGGGCATGGCACATTTCATTTAAAAAAATGCATCTTAAGAACTAACTCTGTATCACAAGGTTTATTCTTGAAAAGGGGAAAAAGTCAAGATTAGGTGAGATTCATTCATCCTGATATTATTTTTGGAAAAGCAGACAGCTAGAAAGTCATACATCTGACATAATCATTTAAGTATTGTGGGAGAAAAGGAAGTGGAAAGAGAACCATGGCTTATGTATGAATTAGACAATCTACTGCTACGGAAGCTGGTTCTAAACCAAGGAAACAAAAAAAAAATCCTATGGGTCTAAAAGTGTGCACTTCTACTGCTTAAATTACTGGGATACAGTTCAGATAATCAAGCCAATCATCCTTCACTTGCACACCACAAAAATGATTGGTGATTTGATTTCTCCACTGGTGGTAGAGGGAAAGCAGAGTCAAACTCTCATTTCCTTTTCTCTTTTCAGTGCTAGAGCAACACCTACCTTCTCCAAAGCTTCCTGGCTGATGGTCTGCGTGGGGAACACGAGGGTGGCATCTCCTGAGTGAACGCCTGCGTCCTCCACGTGCTCGGAAACAGCGTGGGAAATGACCTGCACACAGCAGTGAGAGAGCACTCGGTCATTTCACCCTCCCAGAAACTGCTCCTTCCTCCCCAGCACAGCCCAGCCTCCTGAGCACAACTGTAGCTGAAAAAGGATACAGATGGGGAGGGACAAAAAGTGAATTTCCCAAAATTCTGGGGAGAATATTTCTGAAGCAGACACTGGGCGTGTGAACAAGGAGACCACGTCAGTGTTTTTGCTATTATGGTTAAGCAAATCATAAATATGATAAAACCTACCACAGCCTGGAGATCCTAAGGCTTCCTTCCTCTCTCTAACACATGTGGGCTTCAGAAGGTAAAAGCTAAGGAGGTTTTAAAGCAGCTTTCTAAGTTCTGGTTGCCAGAACACAAAAAAGTCATCATTCCCCAACAGGAACAAGCATGAACTAACATCACTGGTATATAATTTTATGCCCACTCTTTTGTGTTTTTTTTTTTAAGCAAAGAGAGGAAATCCAGACCTAAAGATTTAAATTGAATTAACTGCATCAAGGCATACAACCTCAATACCAAAAAAGTGATTGTGTCTGCTGGTTAAAAATTAAAATTGAAAAAAAATATTTCTGTTAATTGTGAACTTTGTGATTTTTTTTGCCTTTGCTGAGTAATGAAAGGCAAGACAAAACTGCAAAAAAAAAAAAAAAAAAGGAATAACTGTGGTAATCCCATAACCCATGATAAAATTCTGAAGAAAGTAATTTCTGAAGGCAGTGATTTGCAAATCTGGTAAAAACTATATTCAGAAGGTTTCATTTACATGGATAAGCAATGCTGAAAAAAACAACTGGTTAGATATATATAAAGAGAGCTGGAGCTTTTCAGCCACAATAGTTTAGAGCCTAAGATGAATTCTTCTTGTTCCTTTACTCTCCTCAGCATGAATACATGGCTCTATAGTAAATCATTCAAATTACACATTTTTGTAGAACTCAGATCCTGAAGAAAGAAGTTGAATGTTAATGAAAAGTAAAGTACTTACTCTTCCTGCCTTGGCTACAGCATCCATTTCCACCTCACGGGCATCTTCAATAAATTTAGTGAGTACCACAGGGTAATCCTGCCATCAAGACAAGAAAAAATTAGAAAGATTTTGTAAGAGAGTATTTGTAGACCACCTAGGACCCTTTGGAAGCAAAAGACCAGAAGACCACTCTATTAACATCCTCATTTCCACAGATAAGTGAACTTTGCAAAGATATAATGGGGGAAATTTGGCACGATTTCCCTAAAACCACTGATGCAAAAAAGTTTGAGCTCTCCATGACAACACCAGGACAGGGAAATTTGGGGCAAAACCATAGAGGTCATGGCACAAAGAAGATGGCAAGAAATGCATGGATCCAATGACCTCTAATCCCATCTCCTAAAGACAGCCCTTAACTCCAAGGTCTTCAGTTCTTCCTTGGCCTGAGCCTCCCAGCCATCTTCACAAAGGAACTGATCCTTGGCATTCTCAACGACTTGGTAGAGTGGCTTGTTGCTATTTTACAGTCATGTATTTTATGCAACTGAACCATTCCTTTCTAATTTCTCTGCCTGGTTTCCTAAGTCTCCCAGGGAGAGGTTGCCACTAATTATTGCTGGCCAGAACAGCCTGTCCTTGACTCTCACTACCTTCCCTTGGTGTACATTGTTTTCCTTCCTCTTCTTCTTGCCTGTCTCTGGGATGCTAGCACACACCTCCACTCTCCTCTAATACATTCTCCTTCCAGACACTTGCTCCAAAAAACTCTAATCTGCATTCTTCCTGGCCAGCTTTGTGTCTCAACATTTTACCTGTCCCTTCCACTATTAACTGCCTATTATTTATTAGAGAATAAAATGAAATAAATGACAGTTTGTGCATGTTTTAAAGGCTTCTCTTGAAAAAATACCAAGCAACTCTAAAAGTTACAAGACACAATTCCTTCCATTTATCAGTGCAAGGGTAAATTCACAGGCAAGGACAATGCTGAAGCCTACACTGTTTCATAAATTTAGTGGCTTGTGTCCTGTTACTTTCTGTCTTGCTGCAGTTTTTCACCTGAAGATTTTATATGTGCACACAGCCTTGTTTACTTCAATCTGTCTCAATCTGCACTAGAAGTTTTGAACATTATTGACAACATAAATGCCATAATGACACAACATTGAAACAGCAAAGTCATTAAAACAACAGAACAAGAACTAGTCAGGGCCTTTCCCTGGAGAAGTTCTGCTGGATGAAGCAGAACTAGGTAAGGCTTTGGAACCAGAAACACTGAGCCTATGTCCCACAAAGGATGCTCACAACTAATACTGGGAGCTTCTGTGGAATCACTCACAGGCCACAAAGCCTTGACAAGACTGAAAAATCCTCCCTAATGTAGAAGCAGAACACTATACTTTTGTTCTGGTTTTCTTTTTGCTAGCTTGGCTTCAACTATACCATAGCTTTTGTCAATAATACAACACTACTGGATGAAGGAAGATGCTCTTCCCTTGGCAGTCTGACTACCCTAGGAAAAAAATAGCATATAAATCTGGGGTAAGTCTCTTCAGGATCAGAACCAGAGCATCCGAAACCTCATGGTGTGCAAGTGGTCATTTTTGCAGTGAGCAGCAGTGCCTTGTGTGTGTAGCAGAACTGGATGTCATAAGGATAACCCATGGGAACACCATCTCTTTCCCCTAGGAATATGTCATGGATTGGCTAGACTCTACAAATACAGCTCCCAGAAAAGCCTCCTGCACCAGGGATGAGAGTCTCACAAACAAATACCATTGCCCTATTCAAGTCAGTCAAGCTGTGACAAGTTAAGCTGACCAGGGGTCTTTTCTGGGCTAGAGCCTCCTATAGAGCATCCACTGCCATCACAAAGCCACCCAGCAGCATGACAAAGTGATCTGTCCCACTGAATGGGGCTTAAGGCTGCTGCCTGCTCTGCTTCTGTGAGTGTAAACATAAAGCAGAGTGCTTCAGATGAAGTACAGAGGGAAGTCTGGCATTTTGGGAGGCCAGCATGCTAAGAACCTGCACACTACCACAGGTTGACCCTATAGTCTTCTGAGAATAGTTAAAGAATTCCTTCTGATGGAATTCTGAAGGAATTCTCTAACAGTTGCACTACCCCTCTAAAACTTGTTAAAAGATGATAATAAGTGCTCTCCTTGCCTCCACACTAACCTATCCTTCAGGATATTATTACTCTGAAAGGTATCTCCCTTTCATTCTACCATTTCTTGCTGAAAAGTTAAACTTACACTATTTGCCTCATACACTTAAAAAGCTCATGATTTTCTCCAAATTTTAACCACCTAAGAATCCTGAGAAAGCAGTAGTATGTCTGACTTCCCCAGCCAGTTGTGTTTTCAGAGAGTTCCTCTTTGATTCATTTATTTTTAACTCCAAGATTCCTGGAACAGCAGTGTTTATGGTGCCAAAGTCCTGTTCTGAACAGTGACCAGTAAAAATAAAATAAAACAACAAAAAACACCTTCAGAAGAGATGCCAAGATGAAGTATTTAGTTGTTCAAAGAAGCCAGGCAAAACAACTGAGAAAGTGAAAGATGCCCCCATTTCTATGCTGGTTGGCATAACCTGCCACTGGCAAGCCTGGAAGGGTCCCAGCTCAGAGGACTACATCCATTTACATAATTCACTGGTCAGAAATGTACATGCAGTAAAACAGCTCTTCCTACTCCATGCAGGCGTCCTGGTGGGGTCAGTAAGGATATTTGATATTATTTGTTAGAGAACAAACTGAGGAGTCAAACTGTCTCCTCCCCAGGCAAGGAAGGGAAAAAGTGAGGAAGACAGAATAAGGAAACAAAGAGAGAAGCCACAGTAGAGATGAAACAAATAAGGGGAACACAAAAGGAAGTGGCAGCAAAAAGAGGTACCTGAGAGACTCTGGTGGCTTCTGCTAAGAACTTCTTCATTTCCTCTTCAGTGAATACTACATTCATTGCAGACCCGCTGTGAGAATAGGAAAGAAGAGAACCCAGATCAGCCTCCCTTGTGAATTCTAGGGAGACATCAGTGTTAGGCACCAGGGCACAGGGTTCACAAGGTTACCAACTACCTCTGCATGACAGACTAGCCAAGGAAGCTGCTGACTCCAGGCACTTGCTCTGCTCTTGACTCAGAGAGGCAGAGGTGGTACCCAATTACCCTCCATTATCCTTCCCAGAGAAGGCAGGAGACCTCCAGAACCACAGTGGAGAAACAAAGAAAAAATTGTGTTTTCATAGCCTTAGCACTGCTGCCAAATGCCCTTCCTGAGCCAAGCCCCCTAAGCTAGGGGAGATGGCTCCTCAGCCACCCAGCCCTAGTAAGGCCCAGCCTTTCCCCAGGAGCTCAGGACAAACACTCTTGGCTGCCTTTAGCCCAATTGCTCCTCAGGGACAGATGAAGTGAGGCTTGCATGGGTCACTGGCAATGGTTGTGACAGTGTAAACCCAGATGCAAATAGTCTGTTCTTTGCTGGCCATTTCACTGTGCTCCTTAAAGAGGTAGACACAGGAGAGCAGATATCTGAAAGCTGCTTTAATTGTAACTGCCAGTAATATCAGAGAAGGGGATCTGGGAGAACATGGGTCCAGAGTATGTGATTCAAGTCCTTTTTAAAGACAAGAATCTTATTAAAAAAAAAAAAAAAAAAAAAGTTACATTTCCCATTTCTACCACTGATGCCCAGCTTCTCCTTTGCTTTGTTGGGCAAGTCCACAGAGGCTGTGGGGAAAAGTGGAAGAAGGATCTATCCCACAAATCAGTCACTTTATCCTAAGATAAACAGACCCAGGTACCTAGGTGATTATATTGACCTCTTGGGCTGATGTAAATCAATAGAGTTCAAGAAATCCATGAACTTGTGTCAGTAGTACCACTGAGGATGTGAGCTGTACACAGTACCTAACTGGTGGGGAAAGGCATTTCGTTTTCCAAGGAAACTGACCAATATTAAAGGTCATATCTGCTCAGAGAATGAAGAAATCTAGCTGTGGACTGCTGCTGTTCTGCAGACAGAGGCCAGGTAGAAGACTCTGCTAGGGCTTTTCACACTCTCATTCCTCACATCCTCCACTTTCATCTTTCTCCCTGGAGTCCCCCTACCCTGCACTAACACACATTAGCAAATACTTAACACAGGAGGGGCCTATAATAGTTTTAATACAGATGGAAGAAATAGGCTAAAAGAAGTGTTCCTTAACAATCAGGAGAATTACATCAGGAGCAGTTGTTACCTTATACTTAACTATACTCAACTCTACTCCTGACAGGAGTTTTCTAACTGTGCTTGAAATCCTATTGCAAGTCTTCCATACCAGATAGAAAAGTCACATTCAGGAGTTGCTTCTAAAGGTTATTTCCTTCAGGGATGAAGAAACCTTTCTCCTTTTCTTCTTTTAAAATAAAAATTGTGCTTGTCCTCCAGCCTCAAAATCTGATATTGAGTTTCTTCATTTTGGTATGTGTGTCTTTCAGATGAAAAGGATCCTGTCTCCAATTTATTTTCACTTGTAAACTGTGCCCAGCAAACTGCCTCTCTGTGCTGAATCATCCAGCTATGAAGAAACTTCTCACAGAGAAGAGAAATCATTCAGAACTTGTGAGTTTGCTGTGTGCATGTGCTGGTGTAACCTCCTCAAAAAGTCTGTCTGGCTGTTGGAAATGAGGGACTCTGTACAATGTCTGTTTAATGAGAAGCAGCTGCCACAGTGTAGGGACATAAAACATGCCTGTAAGCAGAGAAGCTTGGCAAATAAGAAGCTGAATTCAAAAGATGCACTGTCATTTTCTGAAAACAGATGCCCATCTCAATAAACAGCCTCAGCAGGTTCCCTTCTCTTTTTCCTGGTGGCAAACAATCTTCTGACTTAATTGTAGAGGTAACAATCTCAGGAACCTGAAAGAATATCCCAGATGGTTTGTGATTTTGGCCTTGAGATATGCAAAAGGTAATACAGCTGAACAGAGATTCTTATGATTATGTTCTACCTTTGACCTGTGTCTGATGGACTTCAGGGACCCATTGGCTTTGTTAATTGGTTGGAGCAGTTGTCTCATGGGCAGCTTAATGCCACGTACACCTAGCACAGAGCTTGCCACACATCCCCTGAAGTTGTTCTCCCTTGTCTCAGAGAGCTTTTTGGAGGTCATACCCCACGTTGCTGAGCTCTGACAGCTGAGCCTTACCTCAGAACGTAGGAGGGCCTCAGCAAGCATGGATAACTCACAGACCTTGCAAATTCAACTGCATCTCTCTAAAGAAAGGGAGGAAAAACATGCTGTGAACAAGAAAATATTTTAAAGTCATTCCACAATTGCAATTCTAACTGCATTTGCACTTTACTAGCAGTTAAGATGAGAGGAAAGAAGTTGGAGACTGCAGGCTGCACTGAGTGTAACACACAACTTCCTGATTTCAGAGCTGTCACCTTCAGACCTCCCCTGTCCATAGAGCTTCACTGGGAAAAAAAGAGCAATGCCAACACATCTCTATTCCTTTGCAATCTCCACCTGCTAGAACAGCTCTCAAGCCCAGCAGGATACCTAGACTAGCCTACCAGTGGTGCTAACTTCTGCTGGGTATTTAGCACAGTTGCTGAGGTGATTTAAAGACACTTCCCTTCCAGTTTCCACCCACTGCCAGTGCTGCTGCAGCATCACTTTAGAGGGATCAAAAAGTTCTTCAACATGGGCAGTAAAAAACTATCAAATGCCTTCAGAATCTCGAAATGTGTCAGTGACTCAGTCCTTCCTGAGCTGATGCACATCCCAACCCCCAGCTGCTTCAGCATTTCCCATTTTACCAGTGTGCTGACTGCCTTCCAGGGAGCCTGGGCCACGTGCAGCTCATCCAGGACAGCTGAGAACATGGAACGATCTTCTGCCTGGTCAATCTTTAAAGGATCTGTGCCAAGAATCTTCACTCCACTCTGGTGCAGTGGTACTGCCAGGTTGTTGGGAATCTGCCCACCTACAGAAATAATGCAGCCACTGCATCCCTGTTGGAAGGCAGAAAGGAGCACGGTCATGTCCAAGTTATCTTAATAGGAAGAGCTGTCACAACAAAAATCCAATATTTAGATTATGTCCCTTGTCAGATTACTGTGAATAAAGACAGATCATAGAGCCACAAAGATGATCAGAGAGCTGAAGCACCTCTCCTACAAAGACAGGCTGAGAGGCATGGGGTTGCTCAGTATGGAGAAGAGAAGCTCCAGTAAGACCTTACTGCAGTGTTCCAGAGCCTAAAAAGAGGAGAGCAACTTCTTACATGAGCAGAGAGCGATAGGAAAAGGATAAATGGTTTTAAACTGAAAGAGGAGAGACTTAGGTTAGATGTTAGGAAGAAATTCTTTACTCTGAAGGTGGTGAGGTCCTGGCACAGGTTGCCCAGAGAAGCTGTGGCTGTCCCATCCCTGGAAGTGTCCAAGACCAGGTTGGATAGGGCTTGGAGCAACCTGGGAAAGTAGAAGGTGTCCCTGTCCATGGCAGGGGGGTGGAACTAAATGATTTTTAAGGTCTCTTCCAACTCAAGCCATTCTATGATTTCATCATAATTGTGCTGATCCAGAGGCACCCAGGCTGCTGTGATTTGCAGCAGAAATATGCTCCTCAATATCACTCAAAACCCAGCAATAACTGGAGGTCAAATTCCCTACGGAACCAGAGAAGTTTGCAGCTTTCACATCAACCCATGAATCCCTAAGTCCTGCTTGAACCACCAGCTGTTATTTTGTCAGGTTTGGGTGCTTCTGCTTTCCCAGTAAGGACAAAGCACTGAGCTGACACACATTGCCTTGCTTTCCAGGGGAAGGGGACTGCACTAGGAACATGCATTGCACACCAACAAACCCCAACACTCTGCCCCATGGGGTCTGGTTCCCTTCCCATGTGGACACGGGGACTCTCACCACAACTGAGCCTACCCCCCTGCTTGCTGTGGCCTTTGGACTCAGCAGAACAAACAAAAAAGAGGCTGAGGTCTTCTTTCTTTTTCAGTCTAGCTCGTGGAGAAAACAGCCTCTCCCATGCTCACGGTCAGAGATTTTCAGAGGAGCAGACGTTCGTGCAAAATCTTTTTTAATCCAGAGATGCAAGGCAGTAACCTCCAGCAGTGAGGTAATGGGAAACAACTGGAATTTATGTTGTTTTTTTTTTTTTTCCTGCCAGCACTGGTACTCAATAAACCACCTTTCCTAGCCCCAGAAGCCAGTCTTTAAAGAGAGTAACAAAGCTAAGCAGAGTATAAGTCAACAGAGCCCAACACTTCATACAGTCTGCAAAGCTATGGATACACTTAGCCCTTTGTTTTAATCAATGCTCCTTATCCCTGACTAGCTTCCCATTTCTGGCAGTGCCCTGGATGGTAGCAAGTATTTCAGCAAACTGTCATAGGTGCTCATTTCCACACAGGTTATTTGTTAGCACTCCAGTTCCAGAGGTAGATGGGGCAGAACAGGTGGCCCAGCATCCTCCAGCCACAGCAGAGCATTTCAGATCCATCACTGGGCAGCATCTCATTTTAAGTGAGAAAACAATAAACAGTAAATAACAAGAGACAGGTGATCTTGCTTGCTAACACACACCTTTCATATGGGCTTTTTTTCTTTTTTACATAGAATCCCTAATGCTTTCAAGTATAATCTAGTCAGGTGTGAAAATTTTCAATAGAAGCAAAGGCCTTAGAGTACCTACAACAAAGAGCACTTTACTTTCAAATTAAAGATGGTGAAACTATGCCCAAAGGACAATCTGGCCCACAGAACAGCTCCAGTGAAGGGCTCTTTTGAGTCAAATGTGTTTTACAGTTTTACCCACTTCTAACAAATGAGAAACATAAAGCAAGTGATCCATGGTTTGGCTCTAAAGGATAGAGGGACAATGTTCTTTTAATTAACAAGTGTTTTTCCTGAAGAAGGTCAGCCTCACTGGCCTTTCTGGAAGAGGAATTCCTTCATCAGGGACTGAAAGGGATTTGGAGTGGCAAAACTGTAAACTGAAAGCAGAATGGACTATAAGTGACTGGGCAAAAATAGATGATAAATGCTAGTATAGTCTCCACTCAGCTTTGATGTGGGAATTTCCTACCATAATAAAGATCCAACAGTCTGGTATTTAAGCAACACTTACTATCCCAAGGTTATTTGCTCAGCAGGCTAATATACAGCATAAGATGATTGTTTTCTTCCTTGCCTTTTTTTTTTCCTTTTTCCTATGCAGTCACTTATGGGATGCCATGATGCTGCTGGCCAACAGCAACCATCTGAAAGAGCTTAGGACAGGCAGTGAAAAAGAACCAGAGTGTGAATAAGCAAACCCTCCTTGCAGCTTGGAAGGAGGGTAACAAGTCAAAGTAGCTTTGCTTCCAAGGTCAACCAACATCTTAATCTATCCTTGACATATGTGAAATGTGAAGTATCCCAGCTAACAGCTTCTCCTCGGCTGCTGCTCATTTCTGCCTTTAAAACAATTCTAGTTACTGCACATCTAAAATCCAAATACTGCTTACATCAAAGCTGGGATAGAATTAGGGACTTCAGCCTTAAGGAGACAGAGGAGATTCCTTTTTCAAGCAGATAGCAAAGAATCATACACTCATTTTTACTCAAGAAGAGCCATAAATTGAATCTAGCTGCTGCTTACTTCTTTACTTTAAAATTCTGCAGTTGTTTCCCAAAGCATGTTCCCACCCAAAGAGCAACCACTGTCCTGACAAGGAATACGACTGCTCCTCTGAGAAATGTGGGCAGGCAGAAAGGGACCCCACTGCATATCACTTTGTCATCAGCCATATTTTAATTATAAAGAAAATTAATAACTTCCTTGCCATTAGATATCGTTAAAATACATGCAATACATAATCTAGTGAAGGAAGTCTAGAGAGAATTATTTTCCCCTTTATAACAAAAATCGCTCTTTTTATTACTACCTTGCTGTTATGTCATTAGTAATAGAGCTGGGGTTTCTTTTTCCCTGAGTTTGAAAACAAATTAGACCATTAAAATTGTACCTAGGAGCCTCCTTTACTTTTATGAATTGTTTCAGAATAATCTCCAAAACAGAAAAAAGAATCAGTAGAGGCCCTCAAGCAGATAGATATTAAAATAAAAAGGAACATCTTCTCTGGAAACAAAAAGCCAATAAATCTGAGGGAAGGAATTTTATTTATTTTTTAAAATTATTGTCCTCACAGACTACCACCTAACTCTGCACATTCACAGTAAATTAAACTTTCCTCCAATGAACAGCTCTGTTGTGCAGAGCTCAGACTCTGGTGAGTCACTGCAGCTGTGAATGTCAGCTGGAGGTTAAAGAGGACACAAGGAAGAGAAAGAGGGGGGGACAGCTGAGTGCATCCCTGGGAGAGGGCTGTGTGAAGCTGCAAGCATTTCTTGGTGGGCAGCTTGCAGCTGTCTCAGTGCTGTTGGTAAAGTGGCTCCTTGATGCAGCCAAATTTATCTAATCAGAAAAGCAGGGACAAATCAGTGCACCTATTCACTTGGGCTTAACAGCTGCCCAAGCTCTGCTGCTAATCCTAACAATGTTTAGGGAGCTGAACTATCATCTCTACTAAGGGCTTAGGGTTGCGTCCACTGTTTGCTGATGTTTTTACATACAGTTTGCCAATGATCCATGACTTTTCAATTATTTCCAACAGTTCATTGTCCATTGAAACACCAGAGGAGGCAAATGACCGGGAGAGGTTAAAAGAACAGTCTGAAATCATGACACTGTTCATGCTCTGTATATGAAGATGGGAGAGACGGCTATCGACAGGATTGGTGAAGGATCTCAGAATCAGACTAATTTTTAATTTGATCTTTTCCTTAGAGGCTGAATTCCAGCTGCATTTGCCTAAGGAAGTATTCTGTTAACAGGACATTAGCATTTGGCTCACACATTTTTCTAAAGAAATGACATACAATAATAATGTATCTAAGATGACACTTAGCTGGAGGTCTGGGCTCTGCCCAAGTTCTTTTGCATTACTCTGTGCAGGCCTGTCTACTCCTCAGTTTCCCTACTTGCAAATGGGGCATAATAATACCATTACCTTATGTCATTGCTGAAGAAAAATGGTTTTACTATTTGTATTTACTATCCACCTTGGGAATTATTAGATGGCACAACACCGATTTTGGATGTTTAGGCTCAGACTCTGATGGCTTTCACACCTCCAGCACAAACATCAAGCTGGTTGTTTTCACACCCATGCCAGCGTAGCAGAATCCTCTGCAAACTCTGGGTACGACAGGATGCTGCTATTAGACCTGAAGATCTGCACTGCCTCCCATCAAACTGGCCAAGCCTTGCTCTGACAAGCAGGATAATGCAAGTTTCAGTATGTATTCAGTATTCTTTTCACATATTTTTCTTACCCAACTTGCTAATTACTAGCACTCCATGTGGAAATGAGCTCCCTCATCACCTATCTCTACCTTCTCTTTGATCCTGCAGTAATTAGAAGTTGTATTTCATCAGTGTTATTTGTCTGACAAACTGTCACACCAGCTTCCTCCACGCCCCTGCTCAGAAGTTCAGTTCTATTAAGTAAACAAGAGTTCAGTGCTTTTAGAGCTGAGCCTCATGGATAATCCTAAAGCATCCAAAAATCAGCCTTTAAGAGTCCAGAGAGCCACCAGAGTCTTTTGGCCTCTTGAAAATCTATGTTTTCCAGTAGTAGTCTCTGCTTTTATAAAAATTTAAAGAAGAGGTGAAACAACCTGTACAAACAGGAAAGCATGAACATGCAATCTAAAAATGATTGTAGACAGTATTTTGCAAATGGCTGAAGAACAGAGCCTAGAGTCTGGGACTTAATTCCTGATGTGCTTTGGCCTGGTTCCAAATTTGGGAATGAGCAAAACATGGCCAGATTATAAATCCATTTTAGAAATTTGTACCCATACACAAAGGAGATGAGCTCAAACCCTCATATACCAGGAAAAGGACTCAAGAAAAATCACAAGTTTAACATGATCTGTGCTCTGCAAAGTTGCTTCAGCAAGTTACATGGCCAACTCATGCTGAATTTCAGGGTAGATGAAGTTCCTGAAAGCACCTTTAAAAGTCTCAGCAACAAATACGAGATGAGTGCGTTATCTGCTAGAAATCAACATTTTCAATATTGGGGCCAACTGTTCACATTAGAAACCCTCTCATCATCAAATATGTCTGGGACTCTCTTCCATCTCTTCGACCAGCACTTCTAAACACTTGAAAATTGCTAATAGATCAGTGCAATGTCCAGATCAGAAGCTGGAACATTTTATGGTTTGATGGCAATTCCAATGCCCCTCCCTGGTCTGCCTGCCTGTAATGCTGGATCACATCCACTTGCCAACTGTACTGCAAAGCCAAGCCTACAAGTTCTTGAGCACACGTTGGTGTGATGCACAGAACTCCTTCAACTGCCCCAGGTGGAGGACTTGTGCTTCAAATCAAGGGTGTGCTTAACTGCTAAAGCCCAGCAGTGCAAGGGCAGAACAGTTTGTGCGATAAATGTCTGTGCAGCAAATTAAGCCTGCTTGTAAATATTGCACAATATGGCATCTTGCAAAATAATTTCATATTTATTTGGCATTCTTTATTGAGCAGCCTGCTAGGAAGATCAGCGATGTGTAACATGCAACATCGGGATGCAAAGCAAACAGCTTTTGCTCTCTCCCCTCACCCCCAGCTGCTTCGCAAGCTAGCGACAGGAATTTTGAAAAGTTTGGGTTGCTTTGTGGCTTTTTATAGTGCTTCTGCTTTTCTTTACCTCATATTGGTAGATGTCCAGGATCCTTTCCAGTGACAGCTCCTCAAAGTACAGTCTGTCACACTCATCAAAATCCGTGCTCACTGTCTCTGGGTTGCAATTCACGACCACGGTCTTGTTGCCAAGCTGACGCAGCGTGCGGATACTGGAGACAGCACACCAATCAAACTCCACACTGCTGCCTGCCAGGAGACAGAAAAGTGGGCAAGGAAAGGAAGGATGCAGAGAAGAAAACATAAATAGATATTCTCAGCACTCTAGCTTAAAGAAGGAAAAAAAAAAAAAAAAAAAAAAGCCAGTATTGCCTCCTGTCAGCTCAGAGCCAGAAATGTAATTGTCCTCCCACAGAAATTAATCATCCACAAAGCGTGAAGCTCCAAGCACAACAGGTAAGTTGGCTCAGCTGCTCAGGAGTGACAGAGCTCTCTAACATGTCTGTCATCCTGTGCTCATAAACACTTCAGTGTGCTCTTGCTTTCCATCCAATCACTGCTGCCTCCCAACCAATGCACTCCATGATAAACTAACCAGTGGGATAAACCGAGTTCCTGTTATTACACAACAGTGCTGCTTACTCCAGGAAACACAAAGCATTTGCATAGATGTGGTGATAGAGGACTGAGGTGGTTTTTGCTTTCCAGAAGAGCTAAACCAACAAGAAAAAAATTACATCTCAGTGGGTTTGACATTCCTGTACACTGACTCCAGGTAAGGCAGATCAGAAGAACAACACTTCTACAGCCACTCTGTGATCCTTGGATCTTGCTTTAAAGGCTACAGTGACTATGGCAACACTGTGGGATGAGCACATCCTACTGTCCAAACCCTGAGTAAGCACTGTGGCCATCTTGAAAGGAAAGAGGCACAGAGGAGGCTTGGGTGAGCACCAGGACTTGGTGCTTGGCCTTGGGCAAGCTGCTGCAACTCTCAGGATTTGGGCAGTGCTGCAGGCTCCAGGGAACGCTTGAATCAAGATTTGTGCAAACAGCTACTACCCCATATATTTCTATGCCTAAACTTCCAAAACAAGTACCACAAACAGAGAATGATGCATAAAGAACATCA
Organism: Vidua macroura; assembly: GCF_024509145.1. Taxonomy (NCBI): domain Eukaryota; kingdom Metazoa; phylum Chordata; class Aves; order Passeriformes; family Viduidae; genus Vidua; species Vidua macroura. The sequence goes on from NC_071577.1 coordinate 6,916,851, forward strand.
TTAAATGGTTATGCTTACAGTCTACAAGAAAACCTTGGCCTCATCATGCTGCATGATTGTTAACTACTGATATTACTTTTGTATTTAATTGTGTGACAAGATAAGTTAAATTCAGTCTGTGCTTAATTGCTGCCTCCACCACCTAGTCACAAACTGATGGCTGGCACAGGTCACTCCCTGACAGGCACATAAATTGTTTCCCCACTTCTGTCAAACAAGAACCTCAAAACATGCCTAAGTTTTAGTTAAAACCCCACAGAAAAGAGAGGAAAATCAAATCTGAACCTGGATGTTTCCCAGAAAGGACACCAGATGCTCATTCAGTTTTTGTATTCCATTTCCATTACGCAGGTATTTTTAAATGCATAAGAAACCTCAACTTTGGAACACAATGGTCATCTGGAGCCCTCATCTGACTGCTTCAGATACAACCTGGGAAAACAGCTGAACAGCTCTTAAGTGTATTCCAGGCACAACCAGTAATGATCATATCCAAACATGGGAAGAAGGGAGACAGAAAATAAATAGTATTACTAGTAATGACTGTTGTAACCAAACACTGCTCCTCAGGAGACAATTGCTACATCAATACATGCATGTTTTTGAACTCACTTTCACGTTTCAGTCACGTTGAATCTATGTGCACACCTTAAAACTTACAGAGCACTCTGCTGGTCCATGCCAGTGGTGGAAATCTATTTATACTGCTTTGAAGGCTGACACACAAACCAACCCCCTTCCAGGACAGGAGATCCCGTCCTGGAAGCAGGTGAAGTGCAAGGATTGCTGAGGCTTCACGTTTGTAGGAGAGATGTGCCAAACTAATCACTGAAGTTCAAGATTGTGCAACTGCATTGACTCACATCATCTTTCTATTTGGCATATTAGTTTACAAGAAACTTCAAAAAACCCACTTTGGTTTGAATAATTTTCTTTCTAAACACAGAATACAGCATGACTTTTGAAATGGCCTCACTTCCCTCAAATATTTTTATTTCTTTGCAGAAGTGTGAACATATTATTCATGTGCAATATATTTTCAACTACTTCAAAATAAAACTCATAAGGGTTGTTCTGTTTCTTTTTAACTTAAAACTTAGCTTTCACAAAGGAAATAAGCAAAATAATGTCACATGTTTAACTTCCATTCAAATCATTTAGCCTCTTCTCTGGAAGAGAACACTGAGTTGATCCCACTGAATTCTGATTACAATACTGAAAGCATAGAGGAAAAGTACACTGCTTACTTGCCTCCAAAGGATAAAAAAAGTGAGGAAAAAAATGGCTATTTCATCTAGGAAAAAAATATTTTACAGCTACAAGCAATGGTTTCCTCTAGCAGCCTTTATTTAGTTACAGCCTCTTCCAAAGATGGTCTTGATGGATCTAATCAAAGCTGCAGAGCAGATGAGACCAAGAACAGACCTGCATGTCTATTCTAAGCAATGAGGAGTTTTAGATGAACACTGCAAAATGTATTCACATACATTCAATCAACTTGTGAAATACCACTGCCATCCTTTTTTTGTAGCCATGCCACACAGCCTGTTGAACAGCAGAATCATCCACAAAAAAATAAGCCTAATCATGGAGTGTTGCTCCTGATTTCAGTCATCTCAACATTCACGCTGGAAAGGGAGTTCAAAAAGACACGTCCTACAAACAGCAACAGGAGTGCAGCATGTGACCTCTTCAATGCAAGCAAAGCAAATGGATGAAGTCTTCAATTCCAGCCTTCAATTCCAGATTTCATAACCCATCACCAGTTCTGGGTGATGCAGAGCAAAAATATTTCTGAATAACAAGCAATTTTTTCCTTGTCAGTAATTGCAAGCTATTTGGAGAGATCCACGGAAAGAAAAAGTGAAAGTCATCATATACAGAATTCAGCAGTCTGTCTATCCAATACTCACAGCCACAAGGAAACTGTTAATCTGTATAATGATCTGAGTGGGTTGAAAGAAAAAACAACATACAGAGAATTGCTTACACAAAAGCAGCTGAAGAGATCAAAATATTTTCAGAGTCACCTACACTTACAGCTGTAAAATGCATAGTGACAATATCATCATGAGCTGGCAGTAAACATGATAGGCAGTAAACAAGATAGGTATGGGAGCAACAAATTTCTATACAAAGCATGAGGTTCTCAAGACCTCAACATGTGAAAAAAAGTAAGATTAAAAAAATTCTGTAAAATTTTGTGGAAATCACAACTAAGTACCAAGCAAAAAGTAATAAAATTCTCCTGCTTTTTTGCAGGGCATGAAATGAAATCTCTGAGTATAAAATGCAAATCTTCTGTTAGGAATTGATGTCCTGTGCACTGTGCTCTGGAGGGGTTTTTCACCATATGAGAAGAGGAACAAAGGAACCACAAGAATATCTGAAGAAGGCTTGAGGGGACAAGGAGAACAGAGGAGTTGTAAGAAAGATTTACCTATGTGGTATGGTCCACAGCCCAACACCATCACTCCACAGTCATCAAATTTTACATCGTGTTCCTGGGAAGGGAGACAAAAAAGTCATTATGATCTGTACTCCACAGCACCTAACTCTGTGCTTTTCAGAATAAACAGTTTCTGGTCTTCAGCCCAAATCCAACAATCTGATCCCTCAGGGCACCAGTCTGATCTTGCTCACTGCAGTGTAAATCAAGTGCAGCTCTCCTGGAATTAGTAGTGCTGCACCCAGACCAGAAGAGAAACAGCACCTCTAATATGGGCTATTCAAGCAGCCTAAGGACCTGTGAAGTTTCATATAAAAATAATGTTAGGATGAGATAAGGGAAATATGACTTCTGCATTCCCAGCACCTACCTGTGCATGTACAGGTGATATGTGACAGGCTCTTAACAAGACAGGGGCATTAACACTAAATGCACTGGATCAGAATTGAAGCGAGAGAAAGTTCCAGGCCTGCTCTAAGGGGATTTTATGTAAAACCATCCAAAAGAATTGCTATGGAGACCGAGGCATCTGCAAGATTTCCAGAAATAACATGGCACAGGGAAAAGAGATCAAACCAGAGAGCAATGAGACTGTTGTTTCTGAGGGTGCCTACCTGCCCATTGTACGTGACGTAGAGGTAATTAGTCACTGCTGGGTATTCTGCTGCCAGGGTGTCAATCTGTACAAGAAAAAAAAAAGGGAGATTGTGACTTGGCCAGTGCAAGATCTTTCCTACATGCAGATTTTGGTTTTTTTTTTTTTCTTTTGCCTCTTTCCCTTTCTACTGCTGTTTCACTCCTATTATTTTCCCATCTTATCTTTCCTCAAAAGGAGGTGACCTGAACTGTCCTGTGCTCTTATCATAGCATATACCTGGCCTTGCCCAGACCCAACAGTTCAGTCAACACAAGACTCCACCATCTCTTTCTAAGCTGCAGTTTTAGCTCTGCACCTCTTGGGTGAAACACCTACACAGCCCAGGAACTTTCCCCTTCTTGCCAAGGCCCTCATTCTCTAGTTTGTTCTGTGGATTACACAGATTCCTCCAGGTCTTCTGTCCTTTACAACTAGGATGTCTGGAATCTTCAGACTTTACTCTTGACCCCATCTGACTCCCACGCTGAATGCAAACACACACTTAGAAATCATGTGGAGTGGCAGCACGGTTACTATGCGTTTATGTTACAATATAACTGGTGCTCTGATAATTAAATGGTACACAAAGCAAGAGCAATTTTAAGCCACCCTTTATATGCAGCTTTCAACAATTTCTTGTGTAATTAGTCACCAGACAGCCCAGAAGAATAATTTGCTCACGAGGCTGTTCACAAACTATTTGTGTCAACTACTCATGGCATGCTATACTTGGTAACCAGTCCATCTGGGTCACCAGCAACTGCTGAAGTATCCTGAATGAACATCTGAAACATTTCTGCAGAGAATACTGAACAGGGAACAATATGCAAGCAGTCTTGACATGAATTTTTATGTGCTATACCATTTAAAAGTCTGTCCAAACTTCAAGCACTTCCAGGAATCCCCACTGCCTGTCCAAACCCTTGTGAATCATGGAGAATGTGACCTTACATCATTAGCACCATGTGTCTGCTGCTCATTACTGTTGCTAATACTGTGACTTGTACTTCATGGCTCAAGAAGAAGCATATGCTTTGAAGGCACACAGGCAGGCACAAGTAGAGTGACCTTATTAAGTGAACCTTGGCACAAAAATCAATCCAGCACTGCAGTACCATATGCAGCTGAAAGAACACAGTGCAAGACCAGGCATGTTTCTGTGGCCAGGTGAGCCACAGAAGAAAAACAGCAGCTGGAGAACAGAAAAAGACTTGGCACCTCAAACTGGGCCTGAGGATACAAATGAACTCTTTCAGAAACATTCAGTAGTTTGGGTTTGGTTTCTTTTTTTACCATCTTTAAGGACAGAAAACCAGGTGGTGGCAGTTTAATACCAACATACCTTAAGAGCACCTAGTGACACTGCCATGAATACCAGATGAGCTCATTAGGCTCATACTATCACAATGAATAGCAAATGAACCCATAACAATAGCACACTTCAAATAAAGTATTAGCCTGTAAAAATTTACTACCAAGAGAGAAGAGAGATGCTCTCCATGGTCCTGCAATGGTGGGCCAGCATTTTCAGCCTTTTCCTGAAGCCACGTATGTTTCCCTCTCAGCCATGAAGAATTTGAACAAGAATATTCTGAGTGTCTCTTTGGGAACTTCATGACTTACATTGATGCCTGCAGTGCAGAAGGAGCAGCTACACAGGGGAACTGTTCTCCTCACATCAACATAACATCACATGAGGATGTTAACAGAGCCAGGGCTTTCTAAAGACACAGAGGTCTCCTGCCACTCTTGGAAGCCCCCACCAGGCCCAGTGACGTTTCTCACATACCTGTTTCACCCAGGGCACTATATTCTTCCTCAGTCTCAGCTCACGGCACTGGACTTCAGTCAGCCTCAGGCATTTCCCAATCTGCTTGTCAGAGAACCCCATCTGTTTGGCTCTCCTCAGTGTCTCCTCTGGAATTGTTTTGCTGGGATTAAATAAGAAAAATACCTCTGCATGAAGCTTTACAGGAATCACAAGAAGATACATGAGAGCTTTTGTCTCTACACTGCATAGAGTGGCTATAGGATCATGCATGCCAAGGCAAGAAAAGGAAGAAGACTCAACATAAAACATCTTTATTGCCTTGGTGCCCCACACAAACACCTCTGTGGTAAAGTCTGCAGGCAGACTGCATGCAGTAGGAAGTAAAACATTTACCTTCCCTGCATTTTTGAGGCAGGAATCAGTGATACATGATGAGATCCAACAGGCTAGTACAAGTGACTGTACCCACGTGTTAGTTTAACACTGCCTGGCTTTTAGTGGGGGCAGAGGAAGCCACAGAGGTTGCTTCTGAGAGAGAAGTTCCTCAAAATTTCCCCTATGTCCAGCAGAGCTAATCCAGAAGGCTGTGATGATTGCCACATTGGCTGGCCCAATTAGAAAAGTTAGCAATGCCTCTGCAATGACATAATTAAGAATGAAAAACCGTGCACAACTCCTCTTTCTTCCTCCCCTCCAAGGGGTGGCGAGGGGGCCGCCAGAGCCCTTCCTGGCACAGCTGCTGGGGCCATGCCACCAGGACTGAGGCCAGGAGGGGCCAGGGCCAGGAGTGGCCACGTGGCCACCGCCATCCCAGTGCCAGGAGCGGCCGCGCGGCCAGGGCAGCCCACGCGGTGCCAGCAGGGACCACGTCACCAGCAGTGGTGAGCAGCTCCTCGATGCAGAGCCCTGATGGGATCAACCCTTCCGTGCTGCAGAACTCCATAAAAACCTTCCAATTGATGAAATTTGGGAACAAACAAACCTGCAGACACCAATTGTCTCCTGAGTCAGAGAAAAGGAAAAGATGAGGATACCTGAGGAGAACAACAAGGTGACAAAAAGGTCTGTGCAAAGGAGGGAGGGGAGAGGAGGAGGTGCTCTGGGTCTTGGAGCTGAGATTCTTCTGAAAGCTGTGATCTTTGTGTCATTTATAGCTCACTTACCAGATGTAACAAACTATTTTAAAGATTTATTGTCCTCACATACCAGTCCTACTGTCCACAAATTCTAAAAGATAAAAAAGAGTGATGATCTGCTTGTGAAACAGCTACAAGACAAACATGAACCCATTTTTGAAGGCTCCCTTCTCCCTGGTGGTGAGGCCAAACACCTAACAGCCATTTCTTACTGTAGGCTTTCCTTAGTCCTGTATCTTGAAGGTGTTGAAGCACCAGGAAAGGGATTTGCCATGTAATGACTACTCCAAAACCACTTTTCTGAGGGGAGAAGTTGTCATTGTATGCAAAAGATAAAGAGTGTCTAGGAAAGACTGAGGACTGTAATGTAACAAACTGGTTTTCCCTGTAATTCATAAAGTGCATGGACAGATGTAGAAGTTCACCCGAAGCCTGTGAGAAAAAGATGCTCACACTAGAGCATGTGGATGCTGAAATGCAGCAATCTAGTGAGAAACTTGAACAGAAAGAGAAGACTCTTACTTCCAAACTAGAACAGCTCATCCTTAAAAGACCCATTAACTAAAGACCCATGAAAAAAAAACAGTTGTGGGAAGACTGCTTGGCCTGTGGGAGGGACTCACGCTGTAGAGGGTTGGGTGGGACTCATAAAAATTAAAACCATGTTGAAGAAGTTCACAGAGAACTGTCTCCTGTGGGGAAAACTCCATGACATAACACAAGAGACTCCTCTCCTTAATCAAAGTGAATAATAATTTTTTTTTAAAGTGACAAACTGACTAAAAACTCCATGTTTTGTCTCCTTGCACTGTCAGTGAGAAAGAAAGAAGGACTGGGGGTTGGAGGTGGGGAGAAAGGTGTTCTAAATGTTTATTTTGGTTGTCATTATCCTCCTTTAATTCTTTTAATAAATTTTTCTTTATACCTTTTATGTTTTTAGCCTGTTTTGCCCTTAGAGTGTTTTCTCCTAATCCTTATCTCACCACATGAGCCTCTTAGCTTTTCTTTCCCCCTCCTCTGCTCAACTCTAGCAGAGGAGAATAAGTGAATGGCTTTTCATGGGTGCCTGGCTTCCAGCCAGTGTCAAATCCCAACACCACAACAACTTTATGGTCATTTACCATTTCAGCCTCCACAGAAGACCTACAGTGATTCCTTTTTTGGATTCGGTATCCCTACAACTCCATGCCTAAACCTTAACTTAATATTTCCCTTACATTCACCCTCTCAGTCTAAATTTTAAACCTAGGCCTCACCAGACTGGGCTGGACCAATCATTATGTATGTGCTTCCACCTGCTGCCTCTCATTGCAGCTGCCCACTCCACTCAAAGACATGAAATTCTTGAAACTCTGGGATGAGCTATCCAGAGACATAACTGTGCCCTGACCCTGTGACCACCGTGCTGAGCTGGGAGAAATGTCTACAATTTGTCCCAGCCAAGTTTTTTTTCTGTTGTTGAAGATGTTCTGCCTACCTTCTGAAATGGCCAGTCTTTGGAAAAAGCATCTCACTTCAGAGATGGGTAGCAGAAATGACTTTTAGAGGCCCACACACAAGGTAGGTTTTTTCTTGTAACACTCTCTGTATAGCCTTTTCTATATCTTAGTGTTGCTTCTTGAATTAGGAAAATGGAGAGGGGGCATTGACCAGGTAAAGCAGGGGTACCTTTTTGATTTCATATTTACAACCAGGGTCTCTCAATACTTCCATACATTCTTGTTCTCCTGGTTTTGCTTTTCAGAAGTCCTAGTTTTTGCTGTTTATTTCAAACACGTTGCTCCTCCCTTGCCATTTCTGAAGACCAGCCCAATTTACTCTTCATTTTTTTATCTTCTCCATTCCCTCTTCATTTACTCTACTCTTTTCTCTTCTACTTCTCATCCCACTTTGCTTTGACTCCACCCTTATAGTTTCTGCCTCCCTCTCTTTCTAAGCTATCTTTTCTAAGCTTAGCTTTTGCAAAAACATAAAAAAGCCTGTATTTTTATCACTACTACTTCTTTACATCTTCGTTGTCAAAAGCATTCTTGCCTGTCCAATAAATCAATATTTTATGAACAAGCAAGTTCTGAATAAGGAAAAAGGAATGATTAACAAACAAGCAATTTTCCTAAATCAGAGTTTTTGAATTATGTCCTTTACTCGACAGTATTTTTAAATTAAATACTATTATTTTATTTACGTGGGAGAATACTGGTAAGACCATTTTATTGCAACATGTCAGGAAGCTGAAGCATGAGAAAGAGTCATCGGACTGGATTTTCCACTCTGGCTTAGGCACGGAGCAGCTCTGCTGCCCTCAGTAAAGTCAGGCTAGTGTGAAACAGATGAGAGTCACAGAAGTCTCAAACCAGCTGTTCTGAGAGCAGCACTGGGAACCAGAAACTCTTGGGTTCAGATCCCTGGATAGATAGGATTTCTCCACTTTCCCAATGCCACCTCCCCTCCTTGCCCTGGAGTATGCAAAGAGAGCACTCCACCTCCCTGCAACCAGACCAGGAGAAAGGGAAAGCTGGTGAAAATTTGCAGGAAAGAAGCACTCACAGTAATTCCTCTCCTCTACAATGTCCCAGCTTGGCCCCACAAAGAGCTTGCTCTGCCCTCAGGGGACTCCAGGCAAGAGCACCATCTCCACCCGGGATCTTCTCTACAACCACCACATCACCCTCCTTACTCCAGCAAAGCCTCCTCTTCCTTAGTGTCAGAAGGGAAATTGTGGCTGCCACATCCCTGGAAGTGTTCAAGGCCAGGATAGACTTGGCTCAGAGTAACCTGGGCAGGTGGGAAGTGTCCCTGCCCATGGGACGAGCTTTAAGATCTCTTTCAACCCAAACCATTCTATGATTCAGTGAAAAAAATCCTGCCTAATCCTGCAGGCTGAGCTTCCCAGGTTTTGGATTTCCCAAAGTAAGACCCACTTTGTGGCACCGCACGGTATTCAAACTCATGGTTTCCATGCTCCAATACCTCCACCAGAAACTCTTCTGCTTCTCCTCAGCCCATTCCACTTTCTGATCTCAGCTCAGAGGCAGGACTTCCTGCACAAATCATGAACACCAGAACTAAAGGCAGAGATGTGTGCTTTACAGAAGCAAACACAGCAAACCCCACCAATTCTCTGTCAAAACTGATGCTAGTAGTCACTGGCTATTAAGGACTCAGCCTCCTCAGAATGAGTGAGTAGACCTGATGACCCCAAGAAAATGAGCCTCTTTCAGAGCCGTTTACTCCCTTGCCCTCCCTCCCTTCTGCCTCAGGAACACACATAGCTGACTGTCATTTGATTACTGTCAGAGACAGCAAATTGCCTTCATTTGCAGCTTGTTTTCATTCCATTTCTTGTATCTCATTATAACAATATCATTTACTGTCACCCTCCCTCCCAGCTGGGAGGGTAGAACAAAAGCAGTGATTATTTTGCACCATGATTCATTTGCCTCGGGCTAGCAGCTTAAATTAGGTTAGGCCACTTACTAATCCATGCAAAAAGGTAACCAGCTTTTTACAGGAAAACCAGCATGCAAAAGAAAAATGTCAAGTTCCTAGAGGGGAAATGGAACCATGCACTTTTCCCATGCACTTTTTCCTCTGCTACTCCTAAACTAAATCATGATAGAAGAAACCAGCAGAATTGGTCCATCTTGCTTAATGGGAACTGAATCAGAGAATTGCAAATCCTCAGCACTGGTATGGAAATCAGGCTGCCTCTCTACATGTACTGGACACACATTTTCATAACTGAATAATTTCCATTTACTAATCATGGTAATTTTTAGCATTTATGTCTCAACTTTCCTGGAAATAATATACAGAAACATGCAAACAGTATGGTAGGGTGATGCTTATCTTACAGATAGCAAAACAGACATGCAGAGGGGTTAAGGGCTGACAATTTTTAAGGGCCAATTCCCACTGCCTTTGCTCAGAGACAGCTCTTTAGACAAGGTAGAGACACTAAAGCCAGCAAGAGGAGAATCAGGCTGATCTCTTTGAATATTTGACAGCAAATAACCCTTCAAGCTCACCAGAAACCCAGCACTAAAAGACAAGACAAAAATTCTCAGTCCTGGATACACCAAATCACATGACCCAGTCTTACATCACTGCCTCCCACTTTCCCCTGGAGCATCACTCCCTTTTCCTACACAGAGTAAAAAGTCTTCCAAAGATTAAACCCCCTCGCTAGCTTAGAATCAATCCTGAAACGAGGGAAGACTAAGTGACCACGATTTCAGACTTCTATGACGCTCCTCTTCCTAACGTTTGCTTTTGCAAAGTGAAAGTCAGGAGTTTTAGAGCTTCAGATCCAGACAATTATTCTTTTGCACACTGCCATGACTATTAAATGGTTGTTCAGCTCCTCAAAAAACTGTAGTCCTCTGCTCATTTTGCAGTTCATAAACAAAACAAGCTTTCCCCCAACCCTGCTTGTGACTGTTTCAGCTTCCAGTGTTGATTTGTAGTTGCTTTTAATTTAAAATCCCACCCTGTCATCTTTGGAACTCTATCCACTCACTTCTTTGATAATGAATGATAAGAGAAAATGGAATAAATTCTGCTTAATGAGGAAATTTTCACCTGGCACAGAGAACCTGGAGAAATCTATTAACTGACTGGAGGAACACTGACAGCATTGAAATTATCAGGAGACCCTGCTCACTTCAGCAGAGCCCTCTCTTCCACTTGACCAGCTTTCACCTGACCCACCAATAAAGATGCTAGCAGAAGTAACAAACACTCTTTTTGTCTCCCAAATCAGCCTCTGATTCTTTTTAGGTATGATGTCAAGTTTATGCTCATCCACATATGACTTAGGCACATGTAAATGGGTCTTGATCAAAAGGATCAGGAATATTTTGTGAGCTGAGAGCATTTGGGACACAGATACTGTGTGCTGTGTCCCAGTTAGCATGAGCCCTGTAAACTCACAGGCTCCTCCCTACCTCGTCTCAGAAGCTACAGATGGGGCTTGGATATGCACAGAGGAGCTGCAAATGTGAGCACATTCTGGCTCAGCCCATGGGTCTTGAACTCAGCTCCTCCTAAGTTTGAAGTGATTTAAGCCTGGACTGAACTTTAAGCCCAGTTTTGCTATGGCAAGCAAAGTGGACCAAAAGTAAGAAGTGTTGGAAGCAAAATGCATTATGCCTAGTTCTGAGAGAGCTCTTCCTTTCTCAGTAGTCATAGGCCTGCAGGGTTTCAAAAACCTGTTGAATTTCAGGCTGAATTATGTACAAAAGCATATTCTTTCTCATTTCCTCACTGTCCTGCTCTGCTTCAAGGTTCCTAGTGGTTTCCTTGATTACTTCTGATGTTTTACAAGATTTTCAACATGCTACAATTAAAATAATGAGATCACAGTATAAATTCTCTCCCTGCTCCTCTTCTCAAGGAGACAGATTGTTACCAGCTTTCCCCTCCTACAAAACTCATGAGATGACTGACAAAAAGCTGTCAAAGGAGCGTTTAAGGAAGCAGGAGCTGTAAACCAACAAATCTCACTTACAGAACAATTGTCACTCCAGCTCCCTGCACCTTTTAACATTCTGGTCCCTGGGCTAATAAATCTCATTGTGGACATCCTGATTTAAGTAACATGAACCTCACACTGTGCCCTAAGACCTGAATGACTCACCCACAAGATTAAGTGAGCGAAAGCAGCAGCTCACACTAAACACAGCCGAGAAATGGGTTGTAGATGTTTCCTGAAAGCCTATTTTCTATCCCTGGTAAAAGAGAGCTCTGAGGTCTCTGCTGGGATGCCATGGTACACACTGCCCTGCTCCTAGCATTGTACATACTGGTTACAGAGGCTCCCCAATGATTTTTTAAGGCAATGCCTCTATAGCCTCTGCACCAAGGAAAACATACATATTGCATTTTCACAAATGTTCAGATGCTTTAGAAGAAAATACAGCTGTAAAATTATTACCAGTGGCTCTACAAGACAAATAGAAAGTATCTTATGTTAGATCCACACAAAGCACAAACACCAGTGCTGAATAGCTACTTGTACTTTATTCTCCTCATGCACTGCATTCTGAACTTGTTCCCAAGCCTTTCCCGCCCTACAGTTCACAAAGAAGATAAAAGTAACCTTTCCAGTTAGCTAGAGAGGAGCACTACAAATATGTCAGTGACAACTCCTCAAAGTGCATAAATCAGCACAGCCTCATTTCCTATCACTGGACCTGGTCTGCCTGATGTCCACACAAGTCCTGTGTGCCACACTCTGACCTGTGCCAAAAGCACACAGGTCAGCAGAAACTGCTGCTGAGAAAAGTGGGGGTGCAGCAGGCCCTGTCAAAGAGCACAGGTTATTGATGGCTTGAGTTTCCCTCCCTGCAGTGCTTCCCAGCTCACCTGCTGGTGCCAGGTTTTCATTCCAGCACCTGTATTTCTCTGCCTGCTCCACCACAGTCATGCTTCCAACAAGTAGCTTTCAAAGCACACCTTGCAGGTACCCAGGGACATGGGCTCCCAAAAGGCCTTTGCAATAAACCTCTCCCATGGCTAACTGAGCAGAGCACCCAGCTACAAATGCTGGGCTCAAGTAGGTTTTGTCTTTCCCCTTTATTAACCCATGTCTTTTTGGGTTAGTGATAGTCAGGACTGCACTTACTCCTGTCAAGCCAGGCCAGGAGGTGTTTTCTCACAGCACCCCCAGAGCAAGGACATATTTTCCTTCAAAGCAAAGCTCCAAATCATAAAATTATCAAAATATGATTAGTGCCATCATTTCCCCCTGTTAGCAGGCTGGCTAGTTCAGTATCTGTGAAAAAGGTGATTTGCTGTTTCCATTAAGGTTAATTTGAAGAGTTGAGATTTCAGGCGAGAGTTCAAGCCACTGCACTGCCAGACTGTCTTTGGGACTTTGGGCAAGCTCACCATCTCTGTGCTTTGCTCTTCACAATGGTGGTTTTTTATGCTCCTCTTTCCTCAATTGAATTCTACTTTACAGCTTTTAATCAATATGGAAATGTTCCTATTTGGGCAATATATTCACATTCTGTCAGCTGCAAGATGGCTTTCCTGGGTTTAACTTGGATTTTCTCCAGCAGTGAACCTGACCCCACTACCTCTACTTTCCCCTCATCCCTATGAGCTCTCAAGTAATAGCAAACACAATCAATTGCAGGTTCCATTGCTACAGAGATACCTAAGTGACTTTGGAACACAAGTCCTATTGATTTGCAACAAGGCTTTTGTCCCGGTGTCACTTGGGCCTAAGTGATGATTTCACCATAGCTGCCTACCTCTTTACCACTATTTAATCATGTCTGTTGCACATTCTCCTTACATACAGCCACTGTTTTCAGGGATCCCAAAATCGGGAACAAATAATAATCATGACTACATGCAAACAAATCTTCACTACAAACAAAGAATAGATGTAAATTCCAAAAGTGTCATAGTCAAGTATGCCTTAGATGTTATTTCTAAGCCTGGGTTTCAGCTGTCCTCCTGGAGATGCTGGGTATCACTGGACCCTGCTTCAAATCTGACTTGCTTAGGACTGGGTCCATAACCCTGGCCTAGAAGTGACATCTCACTCCTTGCTGCCTCAGACAGCTGAGCATGGTCTGTCCAAACTTCCACCTCCTTCATGAGCTGTCAGTGTGATGAAAAGCCAGTGGGGTCTCTCCAGGCCCTTCTTCCCATTTTCACTCACAGGACTGGCAAGGCCAAAGCTAGGGAAATAATTCTCAGATAATAGCACATCCTACTGCACTGCCACTGCTTCATACACCATCACCTATAATGGATGGACAGCACGGGATAGTGCTTGCTCTTTCCATGTGAGTGTGTACAAGTGGTTTTATTTGTTTATGTGCATGGTGGGAAAGGTTGAAGTTAAAATTACACTCCAGATATAAAGGTAATTGGTCAGAGAACAACAAAAACCCCCTCAAATGTAAGTTTCCAAAATAAAAAATATGTAAGGTCACAGGAGAAACAGCAGAGGCACATGTTTGACATGTCTGTGATATTACTTATTATTCTCACAAGTATGCTCAAAATGGCTTTCTTTTCCCAACTGAACTCAGGCCATTTGCTTTCCTGCAGCTACATCACACATCTGAAACAACTATTTCTCCATCCTAGAGGACCCAGAGGCAGAAATGGAACCACTGCTGCAGCATGACAAAGCTATACAGTCCCAGCCAGCACCAGATCCAATCTTCTTTAGAAGAAGTTCAACAGGACAAAGGTAAATGGGGCAGAGGGTGCTCTTCCCAGTCCCTACAAATGGCTGTCTTTGCCTCTACACCCCAGAGAATGCACAAACATTTATAGGTCAGAAGGTTTTCCCTCAGCACTGCATTATCCCACAGAGCCTTTCACACGTGTAAGCAGATCCATTGCATGGATCAGTGAGATTTTCTGCTCACCTCTGAATCCCTGCACGTGGCAAGGATGCAAGGCAGCATGTGGTGTGTGAGAGCTGCTTCCTGAACTGCTCTCAAAGGCCTCCACCTGCCTCTGATCCCCCTTCCCCATCTGTCTGTCACACCCACTTGTTCAAGCTCTTAATTTCCTCTTGGCAGAGACCATCTCCTTGTTACCAGTCTCTACAACAGCTCTGCAGGGGCCAAATCAAGACTTTTGTTACTCCAACTGCATCCAAAACCTCACTGCAAAGAACCCCCAAACCAACACAGAGACAGAAAGGAAGGGGTGGATCCATCCAAACAGCCTGTAACCAGCAGCAATGCCCAGGAACAGGGCAACTACTTCTGGTAACTGTACTCTAAGAGAAAGATTTAAAGCAGTGATGGCATCACCCCTCATTCTTTTCAATTGGAAATTATCCTGTAGCACAGGTAGAACTCATGCCAGGCATGCTGGGGACTGGAAACAGCTGGCTGCAGGAAGAGCACACGTGTGCCAAGTCTCATCTGCATCACTCAATTAGCTTTCCCTTGGCTGTTTCCTGATGTGGCTCACTGGACCAGCCTCTTAGTTCAAGTCCCAAGTGTTTTTCCCTGGCTCTTTGCCTCTGTGCCTTCAATGTAATGCAGCTGGATAGTCCATCCCCTCCCTCCAGTGCTGGCTGGGAGGTAAGACAGGTTTCTTGCAAAAGTGTGAGCAATTATAGTGGAGTGAAAATCTGCACTGGTAAACATAATTTATATGTTCAGCCTGGAAAAGAGAAGGCTTCAGGGTGACCTAACTGTGGCCTTCCAATACCTGAAGGGAGCCAACAAGAAAGATGGAGAGAGACTGTTTTAAAGAGCACGGAGTGACAGTGATGCAAAATTGATTTTTGCCTGTTTTAGTTTTATATATTTTTCTATATTCTTCACACATTTATTTGTAGCTCTGTAGCCTATCACAGTATTTGTAGCTATCATTTTACCTACTCTATTAGACAGAAAGAAAATTCCCCAGCAGCTCCAAGCTGGGTTCAAGGTTAGATTCTCTGCAAAGCCATGGTTGAAACTATCTCTGAGATACATTTTCATAAACAAAGTTTAGTTCCTATCTAAAAGAGTGGGAATTCAAAGACAGTTGAACCAGGGAGGAATAACCTGACTATTGATGTCTCTAACTGGGGATTCTTGTGAGATAAGCTAATGTGCAAAACCTATAAAAATGTATACACATTATGCTCTGTATGCATCTTTGGTGTTTTCCATCTGGTGAATTGTGCACCTAAGAATCCTTACAAAGGTGACCCCTTTTATCACCTGTGTCTGGCTCATGATTTTAGGACCAGCAAAAAGGCATCAACAGGATGAGGGGGAACAGGTTCACACTGACAGAAGATTTAGATTAGCTCTTATATAAAAGTTCTTCCCTGTGAGGGTGGGGAGGCCCTGGCACAGGTTGCCCAGAGAAGCTGTTGCTGCCCCTGGATCCCTGGAAGCATCCAAGACCAGGCTGCACAGGGCTTGGAGCAGCCTGGTGTAGTGGAAGGTGTCCCTGCCCACGGCAGGGGGCTAGAACTAGATGATCTTTAAGGACCCTTCCAACCTAAACCATTCTGTGATTCTATGATCCCACCTACAATCTGATTTGAATTGCAAGAATCCACTTCCAAGGGACACAACATTGCTTGTGTCTGATAAAAATGCAAGGCTGGATACTGTGCAAGGGCTCTCTGTAGCAGGCTGCTTCTACAGCCTGCTGCCTGGGCACCACAAGGATAAAAAGTGTGTAGGGTGGTACCACCTACTGCTCACTGGTCGTATAATCACCTGCCACCCATTGCAGAGCAAGGGAAAGGAACCTCGGGAGGGTTCAGGAAGATTAGCTTCTGTGGATGATGCTGGATTTAAACCAGCTGAGGATGCAGCCAGCCTCTGGGACCTTATTCCAGAGCATGCCACTCCAACAGAGACAAGCTCAAACTGATTCTGCATATGTTGGCTTTTTTCCTCAGGAGCTGCACATACATGTTTAAGAGACCAGATACAAATGCCATGTGACATAGATGTTAGAGGACAAAAAACTTTTGCAGCCAAACAACAGATTTCTGCAAATAATCAAGTTACTCCTTTTATACCACATCTCTCTCCACATTCATTTTTGTTTGGCTCCAGATCCCGGTTGTTCCGGGTGCAAGGGAGAGCAAGAGCTGCTCAATTAAGAGCGCACAGCTGGTCAAAAAGCAGAGATGACGCAGGTGAAGCCAGGGGCGGCTCAGAGCTCGCTGCCTCCGCTGCGCTCCCAGTGCCATCGTGTGGTGACACGTGTGAGCACAACGGCTACCAGAGGCACAAAAGCCAGCATCACTCGGCCAATAACTCAGCAAGGAGGCTCTCCCAGCCTCGTAAAACACGAAGGGAAAGCTCAAGTCAGCAAGAGTCTGAACTGAAATATAGCTCACTCCTTTAATTTAGTGCTATCTTTTCTGTTGGCTTTTATATGGTCATTTTTCTTGAAGGAAGAAGATTTATATCTAAATAGGTCTGGAAGCATAGATGTTTGAAAGCGTGGTACAAAAGCAATACTCACACATGCTGCATGAGCACAGCAAAGCAGAAAAGCTTAAAAATCAATAGTCCAGGCTGGAAATAAAATGCAGTGTATGTGACCCTCAAGTGCAGTAAGTCAGGACAAGTCCAGTACTGAGTTTGAAAGGTAACTCTGTCCTACGTACGTGAGTTACTCATCACAGGCCATCCACATTCCCAGTCTTAGCCTCAGAGATACTGAGGATTTTCCAAAATAAACCATAACTTCCATAATCCAAGGAGCTATTTTACCAAAAGGAGTGTGCTCAAAAATTTCTGCTGACTGAGACAGTGAACTGGGTTTTAAGACAGCACTGTTTATTCCAAGGACTTGAATAAACTTCTCAGCATTGACTTCATCTGTGCTTACCAGAGGTTTCAGAGCAGGATTCCCAGAAGAATTGTTGTGTCCTAGGACAAGGCTTTTTTACCTGTTCACTTCCTTTAGGATCTTGTCCATGTTTGTGATGCTGCGCATCCTGTACAGGAACCACTTGTCCATGGCTGTGAGCTGATGAATGACATCCACAGGGACTTCATCATCCAAGGCCTGCCAAAAACAGGACAGCACCAAACAAGCCCCTTAAACACATTGCACAAATACAGATCTAGTCTGCAAACAGCTAGCAGCAAGTATATATCATAAAGAAAAAAAGTTACGTAGATCAAGCCGTAGTAATCAAATGTTCATCTACCTCCTGACCCTGTCTCCTGCGACAACAGAAACTGTGCCCCATGAGGAGCACAGGGAGGCCCCAGCCACTTCTCCCTGTGCTCTGGTTCCAAAAGCTGGCTTCTGTTTCAGTGAAAGAGGTAATTTGCTTTTCACAGAGCCAGCAGCCAGACAAGCTGATGGCAACTAGGCTGGGTGGCCACTGAGAACATGCTCAGCTAACTACAGGGAGCCACATTCAGGCTGCAGTGACCAGTCCATCTACACCTCTTACCACTCAAGTTGCCTAAATCTCAGGCCCACTGCCAACCTCCTAGCTGCAAAAGTAAAACAGGAAGCTCCAGATTCTCAGATGTGATGGAATGTTTTGCTTTGGAGCATAAACCTTGATTACCCTACAGGACTGAATCAAAGCATGTGGCCTTGCATTACCTCTGGAGCAAGGCAAAGTCAGGTCCTGGGTGATGCTTGCAGCTACAGCACAGCTCTAGCTTCTCTCACTCTACCTCAAGATAATGTCAAGACCATTCAAATTTCCCTTCTTTCTTGCTGGGGTTATCGATGGGTTTTTTTTTACATCAATTATTTACGGCTATGTGGTATAAAGGAACCCCACAGATGTATTATTCATAAGACAATGGGTTACAAAACATCATAATATTAAAAAACCCCAGCACCTCAGAGAGCCCTCAATATGATGTATTTTATATCAATGCAATTTCTTGAGTCTCACCAGTGGTGTACAGTTACAACTCTCCTGACAAAGCAACTATAATCAACCACAATGATAATGCCAGCACGGTATCTTTGCTGAGCTAAAGTAATCAGACTCATTAATTTCTTACCATGTGTAATTGTTTTCTTGCAGGGCAGCATCCCTGGAACAAAGCCAGAGCAATGCCATTGAAGAAAATTCCAGAATTAATCCAGGAATGAGCTTGGTCCACTGCACCCCAGCGTTTTTCCCCCTGAGCTACAAAACTTGGGCACAATGTTGGTATCATCACCATGGGCTTCAGCAATGGGGAGACCTTCTGCCAGCTCAGAGAAATGGGTCACTTCAGGGAGGGACCAACCACATGGACAAGGGATGGGTGGTAGCTCTCTGCAAAATACTGTCACCACCTTCTGCCTTTCCTAAAGAATTCCCAGTCAGCTTGCCTCTATCTCCCTCTTGCAATTATCCTCTTGTTCTGAGAGGTAACAACTGCTCCCTGCAATTCCCTGTGTGCTCACAAGCAGTGGTGAAAACCTCTAACACATTTTGCTCCTTTAAGAGTGCCCAGTCTTCAGCTCATTCCTGGTATCCAACAGCCACTGCTCTTCCCAATGCCTACAGTGACAAGCCTGGGGTCCTCAGCAGTCCCTGAGCACTGGCAATGACAAAGCTGGGCTTCTCAGACATTTCTGGGTACACTACTGGTCTGAGGCAACTGCTAAGGAGTCCTTCCCATCCTGATTCTATAGTGCTTGGAGGGTGAGGTCACATTGCCACATTAGTGGGATGTGAGCAGGTCTTTTTTCCTGTCCATCTGTTACAGAACACATGCAGACTCGCACATCTTCAGGATCTCCAGCTCTCAGTCAATGGTCCCTGAGCCACACAGGCAGCATGACCACATGCTCTTAAGCTGGTTAGGAACTTTATTTAAAAAGTCTCAAGGATCTCCAAAGAAAACTGAAAAAAAAAAATTTATCCCTTCCACTCATTCATCAGAGGAGGGACAGAGAAAATCAACCATCTTCATTCCTGTTGCATAAATCTGGAGACTGGGAGAGAAAAATGAGTTTGCAGACATTTCTGGCTCCCTATCACCACACTCCAGGGGCAAATCAGGTTTCCAGGCAACGGTGTAGAATTTGTTCAGGGAGGCCCTGAACTCCAATGGCTTTCCTCTCTTCAAACCTACATGAAGTACAGCCAAAACACACCATGGAAGCAGGGGAAGAGAGACACAGCAGGACAGTGTGACTTTAGAGCCCTGCTCAACTTCAAGAGCATCCCATCCAGCAGGGACTGGGGTTTACAGGACTGCCTTCACACCAAGAGCCATGGGGCAAGCCTGGCCTCCAGGCCAAGCAATGAAGGGCAGCTCAGCTGCCTATGCTTTCTCTAGGGACAGCACCCTTGTTGCTTCAGTTCCATTCTTGCTTCTCTCCAAAGAAAGCATTTAGCTGCCTATGGGCAGCAGCACAAGTGCAAACTGCACAATCTGCAGTGTGGACAGCTAGGAGACCAGGGCCCTGCTGTGAATCAGAGCGTGCACCAACTCCACAGCCTGAGCCTTCTGAGGCCACTTGCACACAACCTTAAGAGGAGCAGAAAACACCTGACACAAGCTGAGCATCCCTGCTCATCAGGCTGTTCCATCCTTGCAGCACTCCCACTCTGGCCAAGGAACAAGTCTCATCTATGTCAGCCTCTCTCCTGTGCCTTCTTTTACATGACAACAGGGAGCCCCATTACAACAGCAATAGCTCTGAATGGCAGCTGAGCTCCCTTTCCTTGCACCTGAACAGTTGCTGTTGTCATCATCCAACAGGCAAAGAAGAAAGTAAAAAAAGTAAAAAGTCTCGGAGGGCTGACTAGTGGGGAGGAGAGGAGAAAACATAAAATATAACAAAGGTCCATCCTGTTTCAAATGGAGCTGATGGCTAATGGGAACTTAACGTGGGCTTTTAAAGGTCAACAAGCTGGGAAGGGATTTCCATGCAGACAGCCCCAGGTGCCAGAAGCACCTCTTACTTGTACTGCTTGCCTCACTTATTAATGGGGATGGATCCATGCACTGTGTTGGGCAGAGGCAAATCTTTATAAGGAGGGACTAAGTTTTTTCTTGCTTTTTCAACAGATCCCAGTGAAAATACCAGTGTTCAGTGGGACCTAAACTCACCTTCATCTCTCCAGATATCCTGTGTTAACATGGGTCTAACTTTAATCTTTCATAAAATCTCTCTGCACCACTCAGAGATTTAGGAAGTAAGATTTTTCTCTCAGTCACAAGAAAAAGGCTGTAATAAAGACAAAACACAGCTGCTGGAGGATGAAGACATGCACTTCCCAGCTTGAAAAGCAAGAGGGAACAGCTGGACAAGACACATATTTATAAAACACTTGGTGATTTTTCTTCAGGCCATTTATAAGAGGAACAGCTACGTGAAACCTTTTGACTAACACAGCACAGGCTCAGCTCCTCACTCATGTGGAGGTGTAATGAGATGTACTTACACATGAGCACAAAAGGCTTAAAGACTCCACCACACAAAGTCAGGGGCACAAAAAAAGAGTAATTGGGCATTCCCTGCCAGGAAGGTTTGCAATCTTAAAAAAAAAAAAAAAAAAAAAAAAAAAAAAAAAAAAGAAAAAAATCAAGCCATCCAGGTAAGTAGGAGCTGTAAAAGACAGCTGTGCCCCCCTTTTCATAGAGAGTATAGACAGATGATCATGTTACCTGCAGCAAAACCAAAGTATGAAATTGCACTTACCTTCTGAAGTAACTAACTCCACATTTACCACATGATATACACAGGCAAACACTGAGAAGATGAAGGAAGAAATAAACTCTCACCCAAGTCCCCTTCCAATAACACTCCCTGTTACACAGGCACCTTCAAGGCTGAAGTAATTTGACCAGTGTGACAGGAGAGGGGTCAAAAGACTGCTAAGGAAGGTAAGTTGATTTTGAAGAACAGGGGATTTCTTGTCTGTGAAATTTAACATAGAGTTGTGTAGTTCTTTTAGTTTTAAGCCCATACCAATACAACCATTGCAAGTAGACAATGCAGCTTGCCATTCTTTATCATCCTTTTTTTCAGCTCTCAAAAGGATCTTCATTTATACCTTTGTAATCTGCAAACCTGACCTATTTTGACTGACACACTAGTATAAATCAGGGCTGAACACTAGCCAATGTTTAGCAGACAAATTTTATCTCATAGGAGAGGAAAGTAATCCAGGTGTCCACCAGTACCCAGCTATGAACTAAAGCACACCAGAATGCACCTGATGCTGAATGCAGTGAGCACAGGCTAAGATTGTACCATCAAAAGGCAAACACATTGCCTGAACATGGAAGATGCAGAAAGCATAAGCAAGAATCCTACTCAAAGCACTCCCAGTGAGCTTGACAGAGAGAAGCAAGGGAATGAAGAATACTCAGCCTTTGTCACCTCAGCTGACCCAATCCTGTAGCACCAATTCAAGGGATGTAGGTCAAGGTCTTTCTATCTTTTGTTACCTTGGCTATTGCATATATCCGAGTGCTGGATGGCTCAGAGAGCTCCTTCTGGAGATCCACAATGGCTGGCCAGGCTTTATTCATAGGCAGCTGTGAAACAAAGCCATCCACTGAGGGGTGGCACATCCTCAGGGCCTTTTGGAAGCTCTCCTCAAACGTGCGTCCGATAGCCATGACCTGTAAGGGAGAGCACATCCACATGAGCGACAGTGAGCCAAGCCTGGCTGTGCCCTGACTGACGGGGTGGGGACAATTCCAGCCACAAGGACAAGCACACACAGAGATGGAAGCCTTTGGACTCCTCCCTAAGATAGTCCTGCTGAGTGAGCCTTGGTAGCCCCAGTTCTAGATCTGACTCTGCTCATGGTATCAAATGGGGAGTTCCAGACAAGCAACTGGTTGGCTTTTTGCTTTTGGTGGACTGTACTTTTGGTTTCCATCTCCCTGTCTGTAACACACAGGAGGATGCTGCTCTCCTCTGTAAACTGCTTTAAGGGAGGCACTCTGGTAGAGGGAAACATTATGCAGCAGCATGGGTATAGTAATATAAAAGAATAGTTCTGTTTAACAGCCTGTTAGAGATAGAAATTCACAGTGTGAATTTTAAGGTTCAGGGGAAACCTGCTCCTGCTTCCTTTAAATTACATCTAACTCTCCCCTGTGAGGGTTCTCTTAAATGATTACTCCTCCTTGGCATACCAGCACTGGGGTTTCCTTCCTTCAGTCTTGACACCATATCTAATAAGAAAACAAGCCTTCCTGTCTAGAAATCTGTGAGGTAACAAAGCTCTTTCTCAAACTTTTACATTTTTATTTCCCAGTGCAGTGAAACCTTAACAGCATAAAAATCTTCTCAAACACAACGCTGAAAAATGTCAAAAGGAAAAATAACATCGCTTTCTCTTTTCTCACAGCTCCAGGCCCACTGCCCAGCACAACAGAGCTCAGAAAAAGCCAGGCCAGACTGTTCAATTAATAAAAATGCAGTAGGTGCTGCGATCTGGCTTCAAGTTCAGGCCTGGGGAGATGACTGTTCCATGCTAATAGAGACACAGTGGCAAGAAACTCTTTGCTTCAAAGACTCCATTTCCTTCCCACAGGTCCTGCAGATTAACCTTCTTGCTCAGTTCCCCCACCAGCTGCAAGCTCCATCCTTTGGGCTTCTCCATCCCTGCTTCAGCTCACCTGCCCTGTTAGAGCACTGACTCTCCCTTTATCTCTGTCCTGCCTGGAAAAGGACACAGGTTCAGGCGCTTCTGTGACAAATGGACAGACTGGAAAGACTCAACATCTCCTTCTGTACATATGTGTGGCCAGGAAGTTCCACAGCTGATGGTGCAAATGCATTTAGGAACTCCAGTTCTACAGAACAGTCCCAAAACCCCTAAGCAGAGAGGGTTAATATCAGGAAGCATCATCTCATTGAAAACAAAAACCCACCTCATTACCATTAAAAGCCAAAACTGCCAATGAAGATCAAATTCTAATTAATCTTTCCAGTTCTGATGAAGGCTTCTTGTTCAACAGCAACAATGATATTAGGAGCATCTTGCATATCAAAATAACTTAATAAAATAACTATTTGAAAAGACAACTGAAAAAATACACAAATAATTATTTTGCTTTGGTAGCTGATATGTAATTAATTAAGTAGATAATTTAATTATTTTGTCTCATTTCCCCCTTTTAAAACATAGTCTGAAAATACTGTTACTGTCCAGACATCTTAAAATCTGATGTAAGAGACTTTATCTCTAAAAGAAGTCAAAACTTGAGAGCAAGATGACAATTGGTGTTTGGATTTCAAGGCTGAGATCTGGCATATGGTTTTAACACAGAGGACAAATAACCTGGGAAGAACTGAAAGCTCATGGGCACCACTGAACATCTTAACACACTACTACTTCTGTAATTGTACTGTATTTAACCACCACTACAGAACCTCAAACTAAAAAATAACTCTGAGAGCCCTGGAGTGAGTGCTAGGAATGAAGTCAACCCCAGGTGATCCATAGTGATCTCCTCCTTTAGGAGTCAAACCATACAGTGATAGCCAACATTACACAGAGTCCTAACTAATTTCCATTAATTATAGTACTGGATAAAAAATCATTTGAGCTTAATATATATCCTCCAATTCATTAGGTCCTTGAAGATAGACACTCTGGTTTCCAAGTAGGAGAAATTGCTTTCCCAAGGGGTGGAATGGAAGGTGAGAGTCTTGCACTTGCCTCTCCCACACTCTTCATGGAGCTCCCAATCCGGTTGGAAGTGTGCTGAAAACGGTCCAGATCCCAGCGGGGTATCTTGGTCACAATGTAATCCAGGCTGGGCTCAAAGCAAGCAGAGGTTTTGCCTGTCACCACATTCTTGATTTCTGGCAAGGGAATCCCCAAGGCAATTTTGGCAGCAATGAATGCTAATGGATACCTGTCAGAGAGGAGAAGTAGAGAACAGTAGAGTGGAAAGAGTTTTGTGTTTGCAAATCCCAGAAGTGGATCCAGATGTGAGGTGATCATCCCTCCTCAACACAAGGGAAGGCTCCTGTGCTCAAGCACAGCAGGACCCACCCAGCCTCCTACCTCAACACATTGCAGAGCTACCTCCCTAGATCTGGGACTTGCTTTTTTATCCACCATGCCACCCCTTCCAGTAGCTGTCACGTCCACTGTGAGCCCACTCTAATAGATATGTTTCGCTGCAAGTCTGTCATTGAAAAAGAAAACAATCAAACACCCACTGTCCAACAACATGGCTTATCTCCAGCCTGCTATGGGTCTTAAATAACCATAAGAGTTGTTGAGAACTGCAAATTAGAGATTAATTTGTGCCTCTCAACAGCATCCACAAAGTACAATTAAGAAGCCAATTTTTAAACAGCCTGCTTTGACCATCCTTATCTTGATTAGTTTATGATTAGCCAACAAAACAAAGGCAGCTAGCAATGCCATTTGCATCAATCTGACAGACAGCTCATTAATAACTCTGCCCTCTGGGTCCCAGAGATGATTTGCAGCCAACATATGGATACAGTGGATGTGCTTTGCAAGGATTAGGCTCCCACACACGTGCCTCCTGGGAGCTTTTCCATTTGTAATAACAGCATCAGCAGGCTGGAATGACCTGGAGGGCTCACTAACCCCACCCTCCATCTCCCAGCAGGACCAACCCTCCAAGGGTCAAACCTAACAGATGATGACAAGAGCTGTTCTTAGAAGCTTCCCATGCAGAAATCTGTACGTTACTGACCTGACTGCTCCAGAATTCTCTCTACAGCCAACTTCAGTCTTCCTTGATGAAAATGTGGGCTACAACTCAATGTTTTAACTACATGGAAGGCAGATGCTACAACTCTTTCTCCTTGTAGCTGTCATCTACTTATTTAAATAATATATTGATCCAAATCCCTTCTTCTCTCTTTCTGTTCTGCTCTCCTCAATTTTTTGTTTATTCATTTCTTCTGTAACATTTTGTTTTTTTAAAATAATCTTACCCTGTTGCCTTGGAGGCCAAAGCTGAACTTCTCGAGAGCCTGGCATTAACTTCAATGATGTAGTACTCCAGGGAAGTTGGATGCAGGGCAAACTGGATATTACACTCTCCCACAATGCCCAAATGTCGGACAACTTTGATGGCACGATCCCTCAGCATCTGAAACTCCTCATTATTGAGTGTCTGGCTTGGAGCCACCACAACAGAATCTCCTGTTCGTCACAAGGTAGCAGAGAAGGAAAAAGAGAAGCAGCTCAGCAGCTGTAAATTGTGGCCACACAAGTCACTGTCTTTGCTAACCCACTACTAGTAATGACATTACCAGAGATTACAACTTGTGCATGCACAGCTGGTGAAAAGCACAGATAGTCAGAAGCCCAGAGCTGGAGACAGGCTCGGGAATCTTATGGAAAACACAATCACAGGTGTAGGTTTAGTCTGTTTCACACCCTATCTGGCTGTATTCAGGACCTGAAGAGTATTTTTCTAGCCCACTTTATCAATCACAAAGGTCTGTCAATAACATCAAGAAGAACAGCGCTGCATAAAAAAAGTCACTGAGCCAGCCTTTGCCCAAGCCTACCTGTGTGGACTCCCATAGCATCAATGTTTTCCATGTTGCAGACAGCAATACAGTTATCAGCAGCATCTCTCACAACTTCATACTCTATCTCCTTCCAGCCAACAACTGACTTTTCCACCAGGATTTGGTTAGTCATTGCAAATGCCTGGGAATAGGTTAGGGAAAATAAACACCAAAAAACCCACAACACTCCCCCCAAAAACCTGCACCAAACCCCTTATTTGACCATATTGCACATTTAAGACTTATCTCCAGACATCCCACACCAAATGAAAGATGAAAATAAGTTCATAACATTGATAACAAGTACTTTCTTATTTCTTGCTTTCTTTCTTAGAAGTTGCTTTACTGTGATTTGAAAGGCACATTTGAAAATATGTATGTGATATAATGGGGAAAAAAAGGATTGGGCATGTGTGTTTGCAACAGTATATAAATAACAAAGAGGAATATAAAAACATCTAAGGCTTCAGTCATGCAACAGACACGCTTTTATGTGGGCAGCCCCAAGGACTTCAAGAGGAGAGCACTGCAAAAAGCAAAATGACTGAGTGATGGGAGCGTAGGTGCCAGCAAACACTACGTAATTAATAGCATTAATAATGCTGCTCATCACTGGCATACTAACCAGAGGCAAGGGTCATGATTTATTCTTAAACTAATCTTGAAAGTATTCCTCAGCACACGAGGCAAAAATGAAAAATACAGTTTGCTGGTAAATGAGCATCATCTAAGGGAATACATGGCTTTAATATTAGCAGATAGAAAACATTAATCAATACTTGCTTAAAACCCTAGAAAGTGATGGGCACATTATCAATCCATCCTTTAGCAAAGCTTCTCGTTATAATGCTGCCCATGAATTGGCTCTTCAGTCTGCTCCCATCTGTCATTAACTCAAGCTGTTACTTAAATGCTGCCCTTAGCTCAGTTGCCAAAATCACATATAAAAAAAAGAAAAAAGGTTAGAGGAATGGCACTTCACACTGGCTTAAGCAGGCACTGACTTGGTGGGGATGTAGCAGGAACACCTAACCACTCCTGCAAACCAGTCCTGGATGCTCCTGTAGCCTTCTCTCACTCTATGAGCAGACTTGGGAGACACAACCTCAAGGCCAGGTTACCTGAACCAGCTGAGCTATCAAACACCCAGTGTTCAGTCATCTGAATTGCAAACAGTTCAGTCTGGTGCTGAAAATCCAGTTCACTGAATTACTACAAATCACAACTGCTGGGCTGGAAATGAGCATCCAAATTCAAGTTAATTCAACAAGACCCAAATTGGTTTTCACTGTAAATTTTCAAATATCAATACTGAACTGGGAGGTGCTGTAAACTCTGTGGGGCAGGAGGCCTTGCAGAGAGATCCAGATCAATTTTAGCATTAAGCCATGATTAATGGGATGACATTTAACAAGTAGAAATGCCAGACTTCAAACTTAGGATGAAGTACCACCTGGCAGAAGTAGTAACTGGGAACAGCCCTGCAGACAGGAATCTGAGAGTGCTGATAGGCAGCAGGCTTACTTAAAAAAAAATAAAATCATCACAATGTGCTGATCAAAATTAGGTTCGCCTGCTGAAAAAAACAGGGTTTCCCTACTGAAAAAGGTTTTGATATAAACCCGGCAGACAGCTGCACTCCCAGGGTTTATGGGTGAATTTCTGCTCCCTCTAAGCATAGCCCAGTGAGCCTGAGTAAGTGACATGTTTCCAACCTCACCATGGATATGTAAGATGGAATTCCTGCCCCCCTGCCTTCCCCACGTGTGCCAGTCCTGTCCCCTGAGCCTGCCACAGCTGACACTACCCAAGCAGAGTTTGTTCAGCACTGAGCACACCAGACCCAAAGTCTGTTTGCATGACAGCAGAGGTGGGGAACACAAAGAAATCATTTGCACATACAGCTCTTAGTGACATCTGCAGTATTTCTTTCTAGAGATAAGTGAAAGATTAAGAGGCTCAGCAAACCAGGGAAAGACAAACCTAAGAATTCAAGAGACCCATAGGGATAGAGTTTTATTTCCTGAAATTCTGCATTTTTGACAAGGAAAAAAGCGTTTGATTTGTTTTCCTCAATTATCTGTTTACTTTTCACAACAAATGTTTAAACAATCCCAGATTTTCTAAAGAAAAAGATCTGTCTTCATAGGCAGAGACAGCTGGTAGTTGTCAAATTATGAAGTGTCATCCTGCTAAATGAGCTTTTGACCTAGGAGAATTACCATCTTTAGACAAAAACACAGAAGAGGCCCAAGCCTCCCAGCCTTCTGTCTCTAAGACCACACTATCACTCAGCATTTCAAACGTTTCCACTTCCTTGACAATGTTCATAATAATTTACTCTTGAAAGTAGGTGAATCTAGACCAAGGTATTTCCTTTCAGACCAAAACTGCTAAAAAACTTGCTCAAATTATGTCTTGTCATGAATTTAAAAGACCTGTCATTGAGCCATTTTCATTATCTGTCAGCAGGAATGATGAAAAAAGGGCAGTTCCTAATCAGGGCAACATTTTACAGATAAGATAAAATGTAAGGTATGTACAATTCCAGTGTATGTCTATGACATTAGAAATTAGTATTTAAGAAAATCAGATGTTTAGATATTCTCCAAGTTTGCAGTTCCAGACACACCTTTGTACCAAGGTCCACCAAACTTTCCTTATCAGGACATATGCCAGACCCCAGACCACCAAGGGCATAGGCAGAACGGATCATGACAGGGTAGCAAATCTTTTCAGCTGCCTTCAGAGCATCTTCAACCTTAAAGGAGAGGGGAATACACTTCAGAAATAGATAGCAATTCAGATAAATAAAGTCTTCAACTCTGGTTACAAGGTTAACTGGAAATCCCATTAGTAAGATACTAAACTGTCTGAAGATAAAATAATAGAAGTTCACTTTTTAACATTCCATTTTTCTGCTAAATAGCAGAAATCTGGAACATGCAACTCAAGGAGGTGACTTCTGTCCTTAGCTGTATGTGGATTTCCTTGACCTGCCATGGACAATGTCCTTATATGATCTATCTTCAGAGACTTCAGCATGAAATATCCCCTCCTAAAGACATCCCAGTTTAAGACCAGTTTGATTTCCTCCAAACTTGAACAGACCTTTCCACCAAAATTTTCTGTTTTCATACTCCCATCCTCAAGGAAGATTTCAATCATGCTGATTTTGGGGATCACCAATTCTAACTCTAAATGGCTTGTATACAATTTAGGAAAAGTACACCTGACATGTCACATACTTTTGTGCTGCAGCACAGGAGTCACCCCAATATGACTTATTTTTCTTGTCAATTGGCAAATTGGGTTAGGTTTTTGCAGTGCTTAACTGCATTTTCACTCATTTTAAATAATGGTGACCCAGCATTTATCACCAAGGAGTGCTGTACACACTACAGCATCCACAGCACTCAACTTTCACTCTACAAAATGAGAAATATCTTCACTAAGTCAAATGGGCAACAGTAATAGCAATCACATCTTCAAATTTATCTGATTTACCGATTCCACTGCAAGGCTAGGAGCAATCTTTTCATTTAGCTCAGTTAGTTTATCAGAAAAAAGCTTTCTATCCTCTGTAGCCATGATGGATTCAACTGAGGTACCAAGGACCTTCACACCATACTGCTGTAGTACTCCTTGCTTGAAGAGTTCCACTCCTGCAGAGGAAACAGACACAGTTCTGAGGATTGATAGTAAATGAGGAATCACAGAATTAAAGAAGGACAGAATGGTTTGGGTAGGAAAAAACCATAAAGCTCATCTCCTTCCAACCCCCTGCCATGGGCAAGGACACCTTCCACTACACCAGGCTGCTCCAAGCCCCATCCAGACTGGATTTGGACACTTCCAGTGATCTAGGGGCAGCCACAGCTTCTCTGGGCACCCTGTGCCAGGACCTCACCACCCTCACAGAGAAGAACTTAGAAAATTTAGAACAAAGAAAGTATTCAAAAGATATCTGATTAGCTGACAACTTGTCTGGCCTCATCCACAACTAATTTTATTATTTTTGTCAAAACTCAAAACCATAACGTGAAATTTTCCATCCTCAAATCCATGAAACCAGGAATAATACTACAGTTACCACCTGGCCATCATCTGCATCACAGAGCAAAGCAGCACAGATGAATATTGGTGCAAGAAGTTATATGAAGGTAACTTCTCCTTTTGATCTCTGCCTCAAGGTGGTCAAAATATCCCAAATCCAACTATGATAACTAAGATTTAAGATAAAAAGCAGGACATATTAATTACTTTCAAGCGCCAAACCCAGCAATTAGATGTTAAATTCACAGATTAGGAATGACTCACTCCCCCATGGCTGGTGTCTCTGTCCCTCAGTAACGTGGCTAATGTGTGAGGCATGTGGGGCTTGGATGCCTGCAGAAATAAATCTGCAGAACATGTGGTAGAATCATAGAATCATCCAAGCTGGAAAAGACCTCCAAGATCCACAAGTCCAGTGTTAACCTAGCAGCACTATGTACACCATTAAATCATGTCCCCAGGTGACACAACCACAGACATTTTGAGCACTTCCAGACTGTTTCAATGCCTGACCATCCTTTCAGTGAAGAAATTTCTCCTAATATCCAATCTAAACCTCCCCTGGTACAACTGGAGGTTATTTCCTCTGGTCCTGCCCCTTATTACTTGACTTGTTATCTGGCAAAAACCATGATTTGGCCTGCATGGAGTGCCAAGGCACCTGTCTCACACTCACCACAGTTGAGAGCAGTCTGGCCACCCATGCCCAGGATTAATCCATCAGGACGCTCTGCCTTGATGACCTCGATGACAAACTGAGGAGTGATGGGGAGGAAGTAGACAGCATCAGCCTGCTTCAAGCCAGTCTCATTGGTCTGCACTGAAGCAATATTGGGATTCATGAGGACAATTTTCACATTTTCTTCCTGAAAAATTAAAATCTGTGTTAAAAATAGGCACATGTGGGAAAAAAGTTAACAGCAGCAGCAGCAAGAAGAGATGGGATTCATCAAGCAGTTTAAAAACAACAGAATTTTAAAAATTATGTACTGTCCTAAAAGAGACTTCTGGTCTGAAGGCTGAGCCAATGCTAATTCTTTACTTTCATGCCAGTGAATCTTGAGGGAATGGAAATTCCCACGACTCAGAAATTTGATTGAAATGGTTTAACACATTTAGGAGTTACATAGGAGAGACAGGTAAAAACTGCAGCATACTCATGTCTGTCTGCCTTTGGAAGTCAGATTAAAGGTGACAAAGCAAAAAAATTAATCAAAAGCTAATCTTTTCTTGCCAAGCAGTAGGTCTTTGAAGTTCTCAGATTTTTGTACAAACTAGTAATAGTAACAAAACCACTTTCTTTTTCTTTGACTTTCCATAGAAATACTTTATTGTCCTGGTATTATCAGTTTAAAAATCTCATCCCATAACTTTTTTTATTTGATACTGCGCATATTAAAAGACAAACTCACTTTCTATGCAAAATAAAGGTCAGCCAAAATTTTACACTGCTCTTTCTCTGTCACAGATGAGAAACTGAGATAGAGTGATAATAGATAATAAAGTTTATCTGTGTTCTGCTATAACAGTCTCGCTGCTCTTTAGCTACAGACAGAAATGCAGTAGTTTGCTCATTAATAGAAAATTCTGAGTCAGAGCTGGGCAGGTCAATCCTCCTCACTCTTGAAGTATCAGCACATAATGAGGAAACCAACCAAGTTTTGCTAAAAATGATAAGTGTGACCAAGCTTAAAAATAACCCCACATCAACCACACGCAGTAGACATGCAGATACAGAAAATTGTTCTACTGCTTTGTTGCAAAGGTGGACTGAAAAGTGCAAAGGCCGTGGCCTTATTTTGACAGGAGCTCATTCTAATCACCATCAACTTCATGTAAGCCTGAAAAACTACAAAATAACAAAATGCTAGTTATAGATGCAAGTTACATTTCCAAATGTAATTTTGAATATATATATATATATATACATGGAAGTTATTAAAAGGCTAAAAAAATTACAATTCCCATTGAAAAGAGGAACAGTAACAATATTTTTAAAATATTATAAAGAAACAGACTGGAGAAAATGCTATGGAAGTGTTGCTAGGATCAGTACAGAAAGTGCTATTTTCCCTCAGTTCACAATAAGCATGAAAATGCCATAGGATTTTACTGTGTTTGTTTAAAATTTGTAATTATCTGTCTCACTGCTTTGGGGGAACAAAAAAATAACTCACCTGGAGCAGTGGGAATCTCACTCAGAGCTCAGGGGTTGGATAACATTTCCTCTCATTTCTTTGATAACTTAAAGATACTGTCTTAAAGACTGGCTGTAAATTTCTGCTGGCCTTTTTTCCCTGTCAGAAGTTGGATTTTTTTTTTTTTCACTGAAGCACGCTTTCCTTGGAAATGTGTGGAACAGGGGAGGGAAAGAACATATAAAATCCGTATGGAAAATATTTTGGATTTAGATAAATGATCCTTAACTGGGTAGTTTTCATGGTGATGGTGAGGGAAAAGATCAAAACATTCTTCTCTAATAAATGTATTCAGAAATTCATGGCTACGATTCTGTTGAAACAAATGGGGGAGGGAAAAGTTTATTACTTTTCAACAAGCTGGACTATCTTCACATCTCATCTCCTTCTTCCCTGCTTATCTGAGACAAGGTATTTTAAAGATCAACTAGCAGTGATGATGAGGATAATTAATGAGAGAATTAATGCTCTCTGTGCTGAGAGACAAATTTCATTGATATCACATCATTCTGGCCCAATTGCTTGAGATGTTGGATTTTAATCCACATGCTGTTTCCTCCTGCAACCCTATCCTTTAACTTCTGCCTTTTTTAGTTTTTTATAAACATACAGAACTCTGTGACATGGCCACCCACTCTGCTGGAGACATTTGTTACAACTTAATTAAAGCAATGCATTAGTAATACTCCAGGAGGGCTCCCTTTCTCTTTTTGTGCAATATCCACCTGAATTCAGCTGAGTTGGGATAATCCCCACAGAAAGTTTTCCAGAAGATTTTCCAGGTGACCACAAGCCAGTCTGTTGTTCACAGATGCTCCTAGGCCTTGCTCTTCAGGGGATGTTCTTGCCTTTGATGAGTATTTCTTCAGACACAAATTTACTGACTGTGGAAGTCCCATCTCCACAAGACTTTTTAGTCTTTAAAAGAAGCACCAATTTAACTGTCCAGGATTAAATATTAGTATCACCTTCTTATAATTAATCAGCATCCAAGAGCCAAGTAAGAGCAGGACCACACAGCAGAATGAATCAGAACATCAGCACTGAGAATGAACCAGTGCTGATTCATAACAAAAAAAAAAAAAAAAAAAAAAAAAAAAAAAAAAAAAAAAAAAATCAAACAAAATGAGTAAGTCTAAGGGAAAAAAAATTTCTCCTGTCTCCTGTTAACTGTCCATTCTCTCCCAGCAGTTTTCCCTGGCAGGGCTGACCAGCCACTCCTCTCACATGCAGCCCTGAATGCCTCTGCCAGAGGCAAGGTCAGGAAGGGCAAGCTCTGCCTCTGGATCAGCCTACAGATCACAGCAGCTCTTGGGTAGCCATGTGAAGGGGAAGGACTCTGTGGGAGGTCAAACTGAGGAGATTTATCACTAAAAAAAAAAAAAAAACAACACTTTCTTCCACAATCCCAAGCAGAGTTTAAAGGCCAAAGAGGAAAAAAAAAAAAAAAAAAGATTAAAAAAAGGAGATACCTCTTTTCCAAATGAGTCATTATTGACATTCCCCAACTCTGGGATCCTCCACTCCTGGCCTGTACTTGTCTCCTGATGATGTGGTCAGTTTGAACTAGGAGCCAGCAACAGCAATACAGTATACAAATAACACACAAGCAATACAAGATGTGTTGCAACATGGGGACGAACCAGAGCAGCCCAGATTATATTTAACATTACTAAAACTGATTTTTCCATTCCTTCACTCTAGGGTTAGCACAGGAATAGAATGTTTGTGGTATCAGGACAGCCTCAGAACCACTCAGAACCATCACCTCATCTGAAGGCAGCTGCTACTTCTGCTCTGACTCTGTCAAGCTTCTGCAAGCTCCCTCTTCCTTCTTCACATGAGGTCAGACATGAACTTGGGGCTTGGGTAACTCTTACATTACCAGTAATAACCCCACTGCAGGACATTCTACCCTTCTACACCCTCTCTAGCGTGAACTTTTGCCCTAGTAACCTTACTAGGACCCGTTCTGGAAACAAAACTTGACATATATGACCTTTAAAACTCCTCCCATTTAAAAGAAATACCATGTAGAAAACCTGCCTTGATGAGGGGTTCTTTTGTACACCAGTAGCCAACTGTTCAGCTGTTTTTGGTTGTCTACCTTGCAGTGTGTTGACAGACCACAAAAGTTCCAAGTTTTCAGCTCAGGTACATCTGACCGTATTCCTCCTTCTCCATTTCCATTCAGTTTAACAAGCCTGGAGCAACCAGGCACACATCACAAATAAACTGCTTGAAGACTGTGATGGAAACCCCAAGAACATCTCTCTTTGGAAGATAATTCTGAGTTGTTAACTCACATCAACCAGCAAGTTCACCAACAAAAATTGCTTATTTTCCCTATGGTCATGTATCCATTTATCCACCAGCTTCCTTGCCCCAGCTGGAGGATCAGTTTGGCTGTGAGAAGGGAAAGATAAGGTTAGTATTTTCACAGTATCTCCTCACCTTCAAGGCTTTCACAGCCTGCGATCCAGAGTAATCAAATTCCCCTGCCTGACCAATTGACAGACCCCCGGATCCTAGAATGAGAACTTTGGAGACCTGCAAGTGTCAAATGGCATGAAAACAATCAGTCCCAGTGTGGTGGATGTTGAAATGAACAGAGACTGTGCAGCACTGAACAGTCTTAAATTACAAAACATGAGTTTTCAAAAGAGAATTTTTTTTTTTCAAAATCACCCCAGTTTTAATTCTTAACAGTATTTCTACTGAATTCTCCCATATATCTGCATTTAGACAAATGTGTGACTCATAGAGCATACAATAAACATGTTAATTGTATCATGTGCTTATAGACAACAATGCCTCACTTTGGCTACCCACAAAATCCTGCTGCCTCTAAGACAACAAAACTCTATGAAATTCAGCTCACATTAGGAATTTCAGACTTATTTGCTAAGCAACCAAGCACCAACATTATACTGCAGGCATGAAATCTCATGGCCAGATTATCCCAGGGCACCTCATTATACTGCTATGAGAGTACCTTTCTCAGGAGAACTGCAAAGAAAATACATGAAACATCAGAACTTAAAACTCTTTCAAAGAAAAGAGAGTTAATAACACAAGAGAGGCCAGATGACTGTGAGATAAGCAGCTGTCAAGACTTTTAGAAGAGAAGCCTCCTTTGACTTCCATGTGTTATTTCATTCCGTGGGTTCAATAGGAATTAACTTCACTGACAGGCATGAAAATATCTGTACACTGACCTCCACTCTAGAAGCTGTCATTCCAGCCTTGGGAAGGACCGAGGGAATGGTGGTGCCTTTCCCTCTCTTAACCAGGGAAATAAATGAATCAAATAGGAACTAGGAAAAACAAACACATGTATTTACTGCCAAAGCTGAACTAAATACATACCAAGCAAAGAAGGAAAACCCAGGCCATTTGTGAATTCATGCAATCAGCTCTGCTCTGCTGCCTTCAGCAGGCAGATTTACACCATCTCAGAAGAGGAAATCATTATTTGAAATTTATTTAACAACTTTGACATATCTGACAAAGCTGCATTGAAGAAAGTGAGGTCATAATCAGGAAGAAAACACACATCAATCATGTCCACGTGCCCTGTTTCTCTGTGGCTGCCAGTGCAACAAGTGAACGTGCACCAAAAGCTAAAACACAGAGGAGCATACACTGAACTAGCTCAGGGAACCATCAGGAATGGTGCCTACTACAGAGCAGGGTTCTGACCAGGGACAGCTAAACATCAGTTGTGTGAAATCAGCATGCCCTTCCAGAGGAGGTGCCAGGCCAGCTGTCAGAAAAGTGCTCTCCAAGCAGGCAGGCAGCAGGACCCTCACTGGGATCAGGCAGCTACAGGCAGTGGGACAGGCTTCCCACTCACCCCACACCTGCCAGGTCTCTGCCACACAGCCCCTGAGGCTGCCTGACTGCTGGGAATTACCTGTGGAAGGAGTATGGATGGCTGCTGCAAGCCTATCAGGATAGGCTCTATGTTATCAAACCATCCCAGCACTGGGAGTGCACAGACTTGGAGAAGACACGCAGCTGAGTTTTTTGAGTTCTCTGATATACACTAGTCAATCAGATTGCTATGAAAATTCCTGATATCAAGAGATCTACTTGCAGATTTAATCAACATCATCAAATTAAGATTAACATAAGCATTTCTAGGTATTCTTCCATCTTTGTCTCTCAGGAAATGCTAAATAGTTTATTTATGTTCAGACATGCTTCCTCTGCCTTCCACATCCCCTGATGCTGCTTAGTCATATTCTGTGACTATGCAACCAGTTGTTACAAAATTTGTGTGAAGTCACAGATGGGGGATTAAAATTTCATTTCACTTAGGAGAACCAGAGTGTGGAAGTATGAATCCATTTACATAACTCTACAGTAATTATAAAATTTGAAAGTGGAACAGAAGTATATTAGAAAGTTAATGATTTTATTACAAAGCATCTGGCTAGTATTTTTTGCTGTTAAGAAAAAATCCTGTTCCTTTTGCAGTCTCTTTTGCAAGAGATTCCAGCCTGATCCTGCAAAGGCTTAAGCACTTTAGTAACTTCCAACACAGATAATCCCACCAGGACTGAATACATACACATATGAATGGAATCACTGATCCAAAGCACTAAGAAGTCAATAGACCTCTTGCTGCTGATTGCAATTAGCTCCAGATCAAGCTAAGCAGACACAAGCCTA
This sequence comes from Vidua macroura, assembly GCF_024509145.1. NCBI lineage: Eukaryota > Metazoa > Chordata > Aves > Passeriformes > Viduidae > Vidua > Vidua macroura. The sequence goes on from NC_071577.1 coordinate 6,953,728, forward strand.
TGCATGACTGGGCCCTTTGCTAGGAACCTGACACTTCCAGACCCAAGGTTTAAGACCATCACCAACTGGTACACCAGCTGATAAACATCTGCACTCACAAAGCCACCAGAAAGCGAGCCCAGATCAGCCCTCATACATTACCTCTGTGTCCCTGGGCCCAGGATTTGCATCTGGATAGAACTGCGCTGTGAAAATCGATCTGGTCTCATGCATAATTCCCTGCAGGAATAAAAGTGACTCTCTTAGACACCTCCTGACAAGCAAGTGAACAGAAAGCCACACCTTATCCCTGTAAGCACTGAAGGCCAAAGGACAGAAGTGGTTCTAGGGGCTGTCAAATTGACACCCATTTCATTCCCAGTCTCTTACTCTGCTGTTAACCCTGCAGGACCTGTGCAACCCTCAGGTGTCCATGGACTGGGGGGTGCAGTGGAGACAGAGCTTCCACTGCAACACCAAACACTGATAAGCTGTAAGCATCTGACAGAGCAGGTACACAGGGCTCCCTGCAGACACAGGGCAGAAAAGAAAAACATACCTGGCAAGAAAAGATCACCTGGGACAAGGCTGTTATGGAATGAATGGTTTAACCATCCCAAGCTGATTTGCTCTGTCATAGAAAAAATGGATTTTGGTCACATTTTTGATTTCCATAATCCACTTTAAATGCTGACACAGGGCCTCGATCTCTGCCCTGGGTTGGGCAGAGTGATGAAGGGCACCACTGTTGCGGACAAACAACAGTTATGAGTCAGTGTTTGTAGTTTCAGTTGGAGACAGGAAAAAATTATTTCTCATTTGAGTGGCCTGATAGCACCAAGAAGCATGATCCACTGGGAGACCACCCTGTAGGTGCCATTGCTCATGATCCCCATTTCCAGACAGGAGTAAAGAAATTCCTCAAGAGGAAATTCAGGGAAAAGCAGGCCTGACACAACCTGCTTCCCTTAGGAATGGCCAAAGGAGCCCAAACAGTCTCATGTAGAGCCACAGTGCCATCCAGAGCTTCAGGGTGGGATGCCAGGATAGGACAGGGATGAGAGATGAGCTACTGTTCATGTTAGGAGTTTCTGCTCTCAGAATAAAGAAATCCATCAGTCTGTCATATTTTCCTTGAATGTTCATGTTCCTTGTAGTTACATACAAATGTTCGTAAAAACTTTTTTAAATGTAAAAATGTAAAAAACTATATTTAAAAATTTAAAAAATGTTCACTCCATGCCTTGTCAGTATTTGGAAACCTGTGCTGGCCCTGTCCAGCTGTGATAGGTCAGGTCAGCCACAAGAAATGTTTGGTTTTTTTTTCAAGCTGAGGAATGCAACAGACTGTACACAACAGCCCTGACCCTATTTTTGCATGCTAAACCAACACAGTCCTTGTCCCTCTTCATCTATGAAGGTTTAGGAGACTGTTGCTGCTTTGGGGCTCAAGGAAATGTTTTTTTAGCTCATGTGAAAGAACATCATTCTACTAGATGCAGAAGACTCATGTCCAACCTTATCACCTTTGTCTCCAAATTCCAGCTAAAGCAAACATAGAAAGGCCTGGGAATGAATGGGTTTAGTTTGTCAACAGTGAAAATAAACTCATTTCAAAAATTGAACAGCTGTAAATTCTTGTGTATCAATGTTTTGTTTGGTAAAATTTGTCTACGTTAGATACCTTTCTGTGTTTAGATATCCTTCTGTAAGGATAAAGAAAACAGCAAATGACAAAGCAAACTTATTCTAAAATCATCAGCTCAGAACAGCACTGTTCCATCTGCCAGACTTGATATTGGGCATTCATACAAAACAAGAGAAGGAGGCATATTTCCATGAGGGAAACTGCTTTTGAAAATACCTTATTCTCATTGATTTCCTGATAATTAACAAGATTTTACTGACTTACACAACACTGGGCATCATGGAAAAGATTTATGTGGGCAGTTACAAGCCTGAGATCTCAAACACGGATGCCACTTGACATTGGACTTCATCTTGGATCATGTAAGCTATTCTCTAGGGGCAGCCCCTCTTCCTCATGCCTTTAGTCGTTGGAATTATATTTACAATAACAGGCCAAATTAGATAGCAATGATATCCCTTTTCTGTGCTGGGCAACACAGGAACAACACAACAAACTGGTGACACGGGCTTGCACTGCTGTGGCACAAACCCTAAGAGAATGGTAGCCAAGTGAGCAACACCAGCAGTAGGGAAATCATGGATATTAATAAGGCTTCTGTTCAGGGAAATGATAAAGTCACTGTTGCAATCCAGTGCAGTGGGGCTGGTACAGTGGGGTACAGTGGCTATAAAGCAGGCTTTTAAGTAAAATAGATGGTCAAATCAACAAATTTAGTCTTGATAATGTGGGAGCAGGCTTACAGGAAGTGAAATAAAGCTCACAGGAGGTGAAATAGAGGCTTCTCTGTGCAGAGCTCACCTCATTCGTTTGGTCGTTGGCATTCACAAAGAGAGGCTTCCAGCCAGGAGGGAGGGCGGAGCCATCGATGGCATAGCCGTGGTTCTGAGCAGTGATGACAGCCTGTCCATTCACTGCATTCAGGACAGGCTGGTTCTGGCCTCTGGAAGAAAGAGGGATCAGAGGACAGAAGTGCCAAATGTGTTCAAGTGCCACAATTAGGAGGAGCTGATAACTGTGGGGCTATACAGAACAGTTCGATAGTAGCAGTAAAATACTGGCAGCCAATCTCAAAATGATAAATCCTAGGAGAAACTTTGCTGTTCTTCAGCTTGATAGGGATAAATTATATCAAATACTTTCAAAAAAACACTCCAAAAAGTAGAGGCATGACATGGCAGTTTACATGAAAGGCAAGGAGAATGGCTGGGATGAAGGAGCAGTGTTACTGAGATGCCAGCTGCTCCTAAGGCAGTTCAGCAGCAGAGCACTGCTGTTCCATAGCCCTTTCCAATGCTGAGCTGCTCTGCCTGGGAAGAAGAGCTGCCCCACCTGTTGGCCATCTGCATCTTGTAGGAAGTAGCTCCAGCTGCTATTCCAGTGATTAGATGTCCCATGCTAATTCCAAACAGGGGCTCTGGGCGATTGCTCTCCAGGACCTAAAATGAAACGGTTTTCAACAGATATTGGGCTGTCTCTGTCCAGCAATTCCAGCATAAACCATGCTAGTTCCCTCACAGGCTTGGGAAAAAGCTCAGTGCCAGAGTGCCAACAGCCTATGAAGGGAAGTTTCCTCCTTCCCTCTGGTTCAGAGAGAAGCCTCAGAGCACAGCTTGGTGTCAGACTACTGGCAGGGAATAAGCAATGACACTGCATTACAGCCATTTAGTGTGTGACATTATCCCAAGTGGGAGCTCTGAAATCAGTGCTGTTCTTTCCTAAGGTCACAGAGGACCTGAAAGAGCACAGGGTACTTTTCAAGGCTTTGGTATGGTAATTGTGGTCACCATGTTTGCCATGTATTGCTCCCCAAGGTCTATAAAGCCTTGTAGTAACTATTGGGATGGAGCCAAATCCCACCAGACTAACATATTCCAGGCAGCTGAAATGTCTGAACATTTGTCCCATAACAAGTTAGTATAACCAACAGCTACTTCAAGCACTTGAAAAAAAAAAAAAAAAAAAAAGGCAAATTAAAAAGTATAATCAGCCTATAGTCATATACACTGTACCTTTCTGACATTCTGAATCACTTCCTGGGCCTTCATGGGATCCCCTGGACCTCCAGAAATTATGAGCCCATCATAATCCATGCCAGTGAAATCATGGTCCCATGGAACCAAATGCACTTCTGCACCTCGCTTAAAAAAAAAAAAAAAAAAAAAAAAAAAAGGAGCAAGAAATGGAGGGGGGAAACGAATTTTTGTAAGGAGGTTCTTCCTGTGCTCTCATGTCCCAGAGCCTGAGTTTGTATTTCAGTCATCAGTTATCTCCTTTGCCCATGATCAGCTTCTCTCCACTGTCTGACCATATTACTTTCACAAAACTGGCAGACTTGGTCCCTTGGAGCCACCACGGTGTTTATCGAGTTACTCTGAAATTCACTGATGAGATCAAAACTTACTAATGGAAAGCAAAATAAGTGTGTACATACACACATAACATACATTCACTTTTACACAGTGCATTCATCCTAACTGCTAAATTAGGGCTTCACAGCCTTGTTCTGTGACATGCCAGAAGTAGTCCTACACATCAAAACTGAGACAAACATCCACACTAAAAAATTGAATCAGGGAAATCCCGTGCATCTAGAGAATATGAGGACATTGCCTTCCATCCTCCTGTGTGGCTAAAGAAGCAAGAACTGCCACATCACTGTGCTAAAAACAGGAAAAGCTTTTCACAGAATTCTAGAATCAGAGAATAACTTGGGATGCATGAGCCTCATGAGGTCATCAGGTCCAATCCCTGCACAAAGCAGGGCTAATTTCCACATTAAGGCAGGTTGCTGAGGGCCTGGGGAAGCTGTGTTTTTAGTATCTTCAATTATGAACATTCCACAAGTACTTTGGGCCTGTTTCAACCATTCACCACCATCATTGCATTTATCCCCCTCCCATTTATTTATTTTTAATAATGTTGGCTTCACCTTCCTTCATTGTTCTTTAGAAAAATTTTGCCTTATTTTTTAAAAACTCATCTTTTGGGGGTCTTCCCTTGGCTGAGAGACTGCTGTACAGGTCCTCTTCCTCAACCCCTAAATACACTGTACCAAGTGCAAAAAACATCTTCCAGTGCATAAAAATCATCCTAAAAATTATGCCTCATTTCAGGAGGGCAACTAACTTTAAAATGCATGTGTCCAGGTGGAAGGAAGGCTCATGAGTACAGGTGAGGCTCTTGCCAAAGCAAAACAAGTGACAAGGGACATCAAGCACTGACCTACCTTTACTAGCAGACGGATAATGTTGTGCTTCAACCCACAGTCAACAGCTACAACTTTAATTGGATTCCCTCTGCCATAAATCTTGACTTCCTATAAAAAGACAGATCATGTTGTAAATGACAGCTCACACCCTGTCCCCAAAACACAAAGATGGGCAGCAGAATAACTTTTCACCAATGTGCAGCAACTGGTACTTAACAATCAATGTATGTGGAAATCTAAAGGAATACTGGAGATTTAGTGCTTCCTTCAGACATTAGTGCTTCCTTCATCTTTCTGTGCAAGTAGAAGTTATAATGCTGTTTATATAGTGTTGATTATAGTGATACCTTAGGTTTTAAGCTTTTCTGTTCTGTTTTGGTGTGCAGCTTTTAGCTTTATGTTAAGTGTTACTAGGATCTTTTCAGAGGGTGGTGAGGACAAAACAATCCTATTCTAGCTGGAGACTCAAGGACAATCTCTTCAAACTTCAAACTTCAGTCCCAAAGCATAAACAACATGAAAAGAGGAGAGTGGGCAAGCAAGCAAGAAGGATGCAACTTCATCATTTGAAGCTATTAATTGGACAGTTAACTCCTATATGCAAATGGACTAAAACTTATAAAAATGTGAGACCTTGTGACCAAGCCCTCTTCTGCTTCCATCTTGGAGCCATCTGGGCAGAGTGTGCCAGGGTGTGGCCTTTGAAGGCACTTCAACAAATATCCACCTTACTCCTCTTAACTATGTCTAGCCTCTGTTCCAGCTCCTTAAGGCATCAACAGCAGTAATGCAATTCCTAAGCAATCACTAATTTCCATAGCTCATGACAAGCTTTTTTCCTGTGTGTCACCTCATTAGCAGTGAAGCAAAAAGCCAGTTCTCACAGATCATTGCAGCCTAAGAGAAACAGGAGATACTTTCAGCTGAAGTGCAGTCATGCTGCTGATGCCAGTGGAACAAAGCTACAGATCCATCACATGAAACACCACACCAGCCCTCCATTCCCAGTCAGAGCAAAGGACAGCACAGCTGGGGACAGCCCGTGAGTGACCTTCTGTGCGTAATGGCACCATGCCAGGTCTGTCACCGAGCATGGCCTATGTTCATATGGACCTGGCAGTTTTATCTCACAACTCCTCCTCTTCCACCTGCTGTTCCTTAACCCATTCCACAAAATAGTCACCAAATCTGGACCATCATGCTTTGTACACCCAGTTATCTACTGGTCACAGCCAGAATGGGAGAAAGTAAAGTCAAATCCCTGTATGTTATATGGCCTTGGTACTGTGCCATTGCAGACTCACTGTCAGACAGCTCTAGCACTGATGTAAAGTTATTTATGGACAGCTTCTTTCTGAAGCTTGCTGAATTATTTTACTTGCTACATGACTGGAGGTAGCAGTTATTGATGTTATTCATCAATAAGCACATAAGGCTGCCTTCTTCCTCCTAAAAACAAACTCTGTGCTTACCTTCAGTTACACCCAGCTTCTGAAAGCTGATATTGACAAATGTATTTTGCCCAAAGTGGCTTTTCTCTTATGTGCCATGGAAAAAACAAGTCTTTTTTTTTCTCTTTTACACCAAGTAATTAGCTTTTAATCAGCTTCTCTGGCATCTGTATTTCACATCTGGACCTCCTTATGAAAAGAGACTAAAATCTATGTCCAATATGGCTAGTGCAGGGTGACAAACTGAATTTTTCAAAAGGAGAAATATGGCCAGCCAGAAGGAAAGACATCCCCTCAGCAGATAATTCAAGATGAAGTTTGTTAGCAGAATATTGCAACTCCTCCCCGTATGTTATCCTCAGTTCTTATTTGAATTTTTATCTTTGCAGAGATTGAAATGCAGAGGTTTCTAGGGATGCCATAGGATTCAGCTTTTATATTTTTCAGATCCTGTACTGCTTTAGTGTATAACTCTAAAACTCCATAGCCTGTCAGCTACTGTTCTCCTGTTTTATTCAGGCAAAACAATTCCTCTCTAGGCCTGTAACTCAAGAACACCTTACTTCCTCAGGCCCTGAAAAGTATAAATAAAAGTGAGTTGTGGGGGAGCAAACTGGGGGTAAATGACTTCATTACCTGAAGCTGTAATTGGAGGATTAACCCCTGATATGTAAATGGATCAAACTTATATCTGTATGAAAATCTCACGACCACAAGGCTTCAAGCTGCCACACATGAATCCCCAATGGTCCCTACTCCAGTCCTGAGGATGTGACTCAGCCTGAGCCAGCAGTGTTAACACATAATGGAGATTTTTGTATGGGAACACACCTTGCAGTTCACATTACATAATCAGATGGCAAAGTATCCTACAATCCTTTTTCAGAATGAGTAGAACCATACTGAACCTGGGTCTTGTTAGATCATTTCAGGCTTCTGATAAGAAGCCGTGCCTGACAACATCAATGGTATCTTCACAGTTACTGATACACAAGTGGATTCAGGTTCCAACAGTCCATAGTGGAATTGTATCACTCCACAGGGATTTTATGGGTCCTCTACATGCTGTCCTTCAAGCTCCTGGGCAGTGGGTTTCAAAAATCCCAAGAACATTAAGGTGTTCAGTTCTCACAGAAACTAGTTCCTGTCTTGTGTCAGACACCACCTAAGAAAAACTCACTGTCCTTTTTGAAAGGGGTTTTTGAAGATCCCTCAATTTCTCACAATATCCATACCTTAAAAAAATAACAACATATTATGAAGCAAAGACCTCCTTCAAAGGCTCTCTTTAGCTGTTCTCATAACCAGAAGAAGTTGTGGGGCAACACTACTTCAAGGTACTTTAATTAACCTTACTTTCAAAACTCTTCCCACTCAAATTAATTAGCTATGATTTGTTACAACACTTCCTTCAGCAGCAAGCCTGATTTTAGATGTTGCTGTCTCCACAACCCACTTGTCACACTCTGTCCTGCAGAGACCTGACCTGTCCCCTGCATCTGGCTAAGAGTGTGTCTAGACAGAAACTAGATTGGGAGCTGGATCAGAGAACTGTTAAAATACATTCTTTCTAAAGCCAGAGGATTTTTCTCACCTGCTCACAGCACAGCCCATAAAAAACTGTCCCAGTCTGAAAGGATTATGTGAGAGGGCTGCAAACCAGTGGTTAGGGGGAGTAAAGGCTCCTGCTGGTACTAGTGCTGAGAACAAAAACACTGTGTGGACCTGCATGTGTGGAGAGATGTGACCTTTTAGCTTAGACTGGTTACCTATCTCATCTGCTCTGCGACCCTGACAATCACACACACCAAAAAAAATCTCCACCAAGAGTGCTTGCAGAATACTGGCAGTTTTCCACACTCCTTGCCCTGGATAGGCAGTGTTAGCAAGCACAGTCTATATCACTAGCATTTAATCAAGGTGGCAGGGGGTGGGTAGGATATAATCAGAAAATCAATCACTTCTAGTGTACAATAGATAAGCAGACTCTGGATCATACTGTATGCTGATTTACGTGAAAATCACCATTTGGCAACAGATGGATTATCATGTCCAGTAATTACCAACATTAAACAGCTAACCCATTTACAGCTTTATATGTGATGTTGTTTTTTAAGCCTATCAAATGAAGTTATAAACATAACAAGACCACCAAAGCACTCTTAATCTTATTGTATCTCCCTTTAAGAAGCTCTTTTCAGCATCTTTACAGTAATTCTGTCTTAGTAATTGCAGAGTTTAGCATCAGCAATCTTACCTGTTTCTGAGATACATGAAATGGCTCCACCTGCACCTTGCAATCCTAGATCACAACACCAGTAAGCAATTGCCATCCTTCTGTATAGCAGCAAGGCCCTGACTCAAAACAGTGGAGGTGTTGGCATGAGCTGGGGAGATCCCCCACAGTGAGATTTGCAAGGCAGCCTTTGGATTGCAATGGCATCCCAGGAGGCCAGTTACTACTGTAAATCCAAGCCTGGATGGAGAGTGTTTCAAACTCCCCCTTGCTCACTGACCATTCTGTTCAGGACTGTTTTTCTCCCACACCATGAATGCACTAGCTTGTGTGCAGAACAGTACACAAGCAACTCTTTGCAGAGCTCTTCCAGAGCCTCTCTGATCTTGAAGGAACTGCAAACACCATAACAAGCATGGAATTTGCAAAAGGGACTCATACACTCGGTTCTCACTTCTTAATGGGATTGAGCATCCAGGGCACTCCTTATCCCCCAGTTAAACCCCCAAAGGGGCCACAATTTAAGACATTAGGACTTGCATTGGTACAAGAATCATTACTATTTTTAGTATGGGCCTGGTTTCCTACATCCCTGTCATAGCACATGTCACAGTTGAGACAGCCACGATGCACAGAGCATCACCATACAATTTCAGAAAGCTTCAGCCCATACAGAGTAACACCAGGACACTTCATAAGGCTGCAAGCATCTGCCCTTCTTGTCCTTCAGCCCAGCCTTTTCTACCCCTCCTGTTCATGCAGTGCACCTGTGTGCCCTCTGCTCCCTTTGGTGGTTGCTCAGTGCACCTGGGCACTCCATGGCTCATTGCTGTCAGTGCTGCTCACCTGCTTCTCACAGCTGTGCCCATGGGGGATGAGGCTGGGCTGCAGCCCCACTGCCAATCACCACACACTGTGGGTCTACACATCCCCATGATTTCTAGTGTTCTTCTCTACTTGTAGTTGAACACAGTTTGCATGCCCAGCTAACAAAGTAAAAACTTCACTTCAGTCTGTTCAGATCTATGGGCACAGCAGCTAATTCCAGTAATATTAGATGCAGGGGATTCCTAATGTGGTCCAGTTTGGACATCTAAAAATCTCTTCTGGAATCACCCCAACAAAATTAGGCCTGAACACAAATTATCAAATTGTATTATGATGTTTCCTAAAAATTTTTTAAGGAAAGCAACCATTCTTTTTATTAATTCTTTTTATGTTTGAAAAAATCTGCCATATACCAGGTCTAACTGTATATTATCTTCTCTGTCTTTATAACACGCAATCCTCTGATCAGAGTGTGGTTCAGACCACATTCTGAACAGACATTCAACACAAACCATTTTTTATCTCCAACACTGCACCTAAGGAGCCAAAGGGATATTGAGAAAACAGTCCATCAAAGGTCTAGAAAAGTGCATGGTTTAAGAAACGTCTCCAAATTGTTTGTTTAGAAAAACTGGTTGATCCCCAGAGCAAATGAGGAGCTGTTACTACCTGGAGTGTACAGCCGCAATACTGGGAGAACTTCTCACCTTTGTTGAAACTTCTGCAATTAAGTTTTGCTTATTTGGGTCTACAAACTCCACAGGTTGACCTTCAAACTCAATCTTCCCAAGTACCGTGCCCTGTGGAAACGCACCAGAAATAAAAACAAAGCATGAGCAAAGGAGAAGCTGTGAACACTGGGACGAGGTGTTGACAGGCCCAGCAACCAGAACAGCTGTTTAAATATGGGGTTTTGGCAGTTCATAACCAATTTAGCATTTTCAGAAGTTTATGAGCCTTCCTCAGTATAGAAAATCTGTCTAAAACCCTTCCTTCAGGGGAGAGACATTAGCAGCAGTAATATTTGTTAATAGGCAGTCTGGCAAGCTGTGTTGTGACATGAAATAGAGTTGTCTTCCAAGAAGATCAGAATTCAGATCCCCACATAACTGTCATGTAGATCTGGGGGTAATCCACAAAGCACTTTGAAAATTTTTTGGCTTTGGTAACCCACTGTGAGGTTTTCAGCTGCCTCCTGTGGATAGCTACAAGGCAGCAGAACTGGTGTAAGGTACAGCTATGTAGGAGGCAGGTCAGCCCAGCTGTTTTCTGAATTAGCTGTTAAAAGTCACCTCTAGCAAGCCCTGCTCTATGTTGCTATTACCCCCTGGCAGAAGCTAGGACACTTGTTCTGCCAGCAGCATATCCTCCTTCTCATTGAAGTTCTCAGTGGAAAAAAAAATCCCTGCTTTGGCTTTGCCCCACTCCTGAAGTAAGTGGCATTAATCTAGGGTTAACCTCTTCTAGCATGGGAACAGGGTGTGCATTACAGAACTTTTCAAGGATGGAAGGGGAAAGTAAAACAGAGGAATCAATGTTTTGTGGTAAATTTATCATATCCCACTTTCATGATCAAACATGTTAAACTCAGCTTGCTCTCTGGATATTACACCAGTATTCACACTGGGATTGCTCCTTGGATTTAGTGATCCTCCTTTGAGATACTTCCCTGGCTTGCCATACCTGAAGTATCCTTGCCATTTCTCTAGGGCAAGCAACAGCCAATATCTTGCACTGCCATGCACACTAATAAGGGCAAGTTTTAAGGACAGAGTTTTGCCCCTAACAGTGGCTGACATCCTATGTCTTCTTGAGTAGCACCTTACACCAAAAGCTGCTCCAAGCTGCTTTACATGAAGCAGAAGAAAATAATCATCATCAACAAGTCCTGTTCTTGGAAATGAGGGTCCTGAGTAGTGCTTGAGAGCCACGGGTCCGAGTGCCACCATGCAGCGAGTTCCATAAATGCTGATGACAAAGCTCCTTGTTCTCAGCCAAATGGTGCCCTGCATTTACTTTCAGTCCAGTTTAACAAGTCATTGCTTATTTCTGCATTTATCATAAGGAGGCCCTGTTCTCACCCCCCGTTTTTATAGAGACAGGGAGTGAAATAGTAAGTAGTTCTTTTCAACCTGAGAGAACTGGGTGAAGAGGTGACATTATGCACTTTAAGAGCCATACAGCAATACCACTCACAGTCATGGTATAATGGGATGCACCACCATACACTGCTAAGTTATAAGACAACACTGAAAGTATTAACTTTGGATAAAAGGAACAGTGATCTATTATGTCTTAAGAAAGCAGAAACTATATTGCCATTTCCTATTGTATTAAATTGTACTTGAATGCTGTCTGTAAGAGCAGGACAATGCCAAATCTTCCTACAATAATTAATTTCTACAAATATTCCTCAATTCAAGTTAGGCCATACCTGTTTTGTTCTGTGGAATGAAAGGGGGCATAGGGTTGAGCTGCAGACTGAAAACTGATCACCTAAAGAAAAGAGCAGCTTCAAATAATCCATTAGAAAATAAGAGCTCCAAGGCAAATTTACATTCAGACTGGCTTTGATCACTATTTCAGCCAGTGTGAAGTGTACCTTCACATTAACCTTCACTCCATAACATAATCCTACCCATGACCTTCAATTGTTAGCTCTTGGAAAACAGAGAAAAGTAATGACTATTGAAAATAATAGCAGGCTTCAGCCAAAGAAAACCAGGTTAGGAATACATCTGGGATGACTGTAGGCATTCCTCTGTCTCAGAGGACCAGGACAATTTCCACTGACCAAAGGTGCCACTGCCTGTGAACAAATACCCACAATATCTCACAGATTTGTTGCTCTCTTTGACTATTTCTGAGTTAAGATGTGTTTGATACTACCACCTGTTGTTCTGACACTACCCTAGGCCTTCCATTTACATCACCTTGTGCTGGCTCACTTGTGCAGGACAGGAAACCCAGAGCAGAGCCAGGGAGAAGGGGCTCCTTGGGACCAGAGCATTGCCCAGCAGCACAGAAGCCTTTGCAAGAGCACATGGATCTGAGCAGCATCTGAAGTCAAGGCAGCCCAGCAGTACAGTGGTACTCCAGGTTTGGAAAGGACCCAGCATTAGCAAGGTTAATGCAACTGGATCAAGGGAAGCAGATCATACCTTGTCACGAATTAATTTGGACAACATTCTGGTATCAATCCCATACAGAGCAGGCACCTGAAGAAAACCCAAGGTTAAGTTAGAGAACAAGCAGCTAAAAAAATTGAAAGAAGGCAGCAGCCAGATCACTTTTTGAGAACATGTCACAGAATCATAGAACAGTTTGGTTTGGCAGACACCTTAAAGCTCATCTCGTTCCAACCCCCTTCCACTAGACCAGGCTGCTCACAGCCCCATCCAGCTTGGCCTTGTGTTAGGAGCTCAGGCTCTCAGCAGCAGTCTCACCAAGGCTGCCTCACTGCAGCTCTTCACTGCTCCTCCTTATTCCCACTCATAAAGAGCTGAGATGTTCAAATCTAGCTTCTGCTCTAAAAAGCACAAAATAAAGAGCTCATCTTTCCATCCAGGTCAATTCTCACCATGCTGTTACATCTAGACTGCTCACCTGTTCCTCTTGCAACCACTCTCCCAGGCTCCTAGTAGCCTGCCAGTGGCTGTACTCATTGCTGTAATCCAGCACCAGTAAACCTGAAACCTGAGAAAGAGAGGAGAAACTTCATTTTGCACTGTAGGATCACCTTTGTACTTATCCCCTACCTTCAATTTGCACTATTCATGCACCATAAACCATATCATGGACAGACTTCAGGCTAGCTCATGACTACCTGGGCATTTTGACCAGGAAATCCATAAAAGAATGTGGCTTGGTAACCAAAGCTGCAAATCACACTGAGCTGACAAAACACTTCTCGTCAAAAGAAAGAAATGGAAATTTAAGACAAGACAAAATGTTTTATTTTGACTCTTTTTTTTAAATAAAAAAAACTTTTCACATTTAAGTAACCTTTCATTTCAAAAGTCAGCTCCATTTTTCAATGGAGTTAGTGTATAAAACAGTTGTTTTACCTCAGTATAGATACTTCCAGAAGGCACATGCCTTAGTACAGAAATCAAGATGGAGTATTTTTTGCCACCATTCCTCCACAGGACAATATCCAGAAGGAGAAAAAGAAAGGTTGAATATCACTGATTCCTTCTATGAGGGGGCCAGTAAACTCTTACACACTCAGGGCACATTAGCTGCTGGGCACAACACTTTGATCAACACTGCTTCTCCCACTATTACCTTGATCCCATCAGACTCTAGAAATCTCCTGAGGCCCATTTCATCCAAAGCAGTCGTGTCAGGCACTCCACCATTCCCAACTATGGGGTTAGCCAGGGTAAGAATCTGTCCTTTGTAGCTGGGATCTGTCAAAGCTTCAGTGTATCTAGGTGAGGAAACAGTAGAAGAAAAATACATTGGTCTGGAGTCAAAAGGAAAACAAAAGAACCAGTGAAAACAAGGCAGGCCTGAATTCCCATATGACAAAAAGACAGAAATGTGAAGATATTCTCAGAATAAAAGCAAACACATCTGTGAATATGCCCTGACTTAGCCATTTGTGTATAAACATTTCACACGGAGAACAAGGAAAGACTTTGGCATCCCATTTAAGAAAAGCACAGAAGCGCTCAACAAACTCAGAGTCCTTTGATTTAATATGAGAAACAAGTACAGGAGGGCAGGGAGATCTCAGCCCTGCACAGAGTATCACTGGACCCTCTGATAACAGCTTGGCCTGGCCTCTCCCTGGGCACACCCCTGGGCAGTGCTTTGCCCTTGCTGTGCCCTGCCCTCCACGTGCTGAAAGAGCTTTCCTCTCTCAGTGGCAGCAGAAGGCTCCAACTGAAAAGCCAGCAGACAGAGCTGTTTGCCCAGGCTTTGTCCCTGCCACACTCTGGACCTTGTCCTGGGATGCTCAGGGCTGTACCTGCTCTTTTTGTGGGGGAGGACATAGACAAGTCCTTGGGTTTCCTCATCACTGCTCTGAGTGCTTCTCTGCCACCTGCTCTGTCAACAAACCCTGCCATAGTTCCACTTCTGTAGTTTCTCCCAGCAGAGGCCTGGCATCTCTTCTAGGCAATCTGCATGTTCCCACCCACAGAACACCATTCATTTCACCTGACAAGACTCCCAAGTGCTTGGAAGCTGGTTTGTGTATCCCTGAAGAAGGCAAGTTGAAGACAATGCTTTGGGATTCAGCATTCCACCCCTGGTCACAAGGCCCCAGAGCACATCCTATCATTAGCCCAGGCAGAAGCCTGGCAGTTTGTCAAGCACCTGCCTGAATGCCCTTCTCAGCAAGGACAGATCTAAAAGCACACTGGAACATTCTTCTGCAGCAGAGGACCAAATCTAGGATTCCACAAAGCATTACCTCTGGACCTAGTAGGTCCAGTCCCACTTTCAACCACATATAAGGGGACAGGGTAAATTTGGTCTATATGCTCCTATTCTTCAGCTCCAAATTAACAGGCAGTCCCTCACTTTCTCCCTTATTCTGTAGTATATTGCTGTAAATATCCCTTGACCAATTATTGTCTTTCAACCCAAAACCAGCTGTAATTTAGCAACAGATGAAGTTATCCCCACAAATATTGAGCCAAATGCATAAAGACACTTCAGGATGAATCTGCCCTATACAAAATATAAAAAATTATCGTCATTATTGTTTAAACAATATATAATTGGCAACTCCAGCCATCTACCAGATATCAGCAAGTCGCAAGAGACATTTTTATGGAACCCCAGACTTACTGCCAGAAGATTAATTGTCAAACATTGGGAAACTCTTCACAGAAGCAGGACTGGCTGTCAGCAGATACAGACAATGAGCACACCAGCCAGCTCTGAGAAATGACAGGTCGAATAAACAATGGCCAGGAAATATTTTCAGGTAAGCCTGTCCTGATGTTCAAATCTACATTTGCAGCTGCAGAAAACCAACCACAAAAAGTGCAGTGTGATCCCAAAGCTGCAGTAGTTACCAGGCACATGGCACGTGCATGCTGAGCATCGTTCTCTCCTGAGCTATTTATGCTTCCAAAAGACTACTTGTTAGTGACAAAGCTAATGTCATTAACCTTTGCATGTCATTTGTGATCAGCAAACAAGGACAGAGAGCCATTGGGTCTGGGTGGGGTGTGCAGGCAGAGCTCAGACAATGCCCAGGAACAATGCCATGTGGAGCACAGAGGAGCAGATGGAAACACCAGCTCCAAACGTGCTGCAAGGTCTAATCCTTGCTGTGCCTGCCCAAAGGTCTGCCTGATTTCAGTAAACTCCTGTCAACCCATTCTCTCGCTAGACTATCATGGGAAACACACATTTATTAGAGATAAACACCTTTATGGAGCCATTTCAAACATGGGACATTTTATGGGTTGTAACTCTTCTTTCTTGATTGGAAATCTCATCTTTTTGTTCCTATGCCAAACATATGGCTGCAACAGTAGGCTTTTTTTTTTTTTTTCCAGCAAACGCTTCTGAGAAGTTCATCCTCACGCTTTTCTATCAAAAACACAACATTTCACCCACAAAAGAGTGTTCTTGGCCTTCTATTCTAGAGTAATACATCAACATTTCAGCAAGCTTCAGCTGCCTCAAGCCTGACAGCTGTATGCACATAAAGTGCTTTGCCTCCCATTTCTATACCGTGAATCAGAATGTGAGAGTCCAGATGAGGACACACAGTGCAGAACAGCCTATTAATCACCCCAGGACAGAGCCCATGCTGACCCCACACAGCACCCAGAAACACCCACTTCACAGAAAGCAGGTCTGAGGCTTATCAGCACCCCTGCACTCACCTCTTGCTCCCTGTCGTGACAAACTGCTGCATGCCCCAGCAGCACCTCCTTTACCCTGGCACAGCCTCTTCCTGTGCCAGGGAGAAGGGACAGCTGGGTTCCTCTGGATACACAGATCTTGATCTCTGAGCAGGAGGTACAGCTACAGGGTTCCTTTCAATGGACAGCAATCCCTGGACTGGTAAGGGAATCTGCCACCTTTATGTTCTGCAACAATGCTGCAAACTTTTGTCTTCCATTTCTCTGAATCAATCAAGGTCATGTTCTGTATAGGGTGCTCTGAAGATACTACCTTACATTTTGAATGTTTTCTCCATGCCCATATGCTCCCCAGCACAGAAGAGAGCTGTGTCACAGCATCCTCTCCAAATGATTAGACAATGAACAAACACAACTTCTACTGCCACAGTAACATGTGGAGAGGAAATTAATCCTTCAGGTCCTCCTTGACTTTTGTGATGTGCCAAGATTTATGGCCCATAATCTGTCAATGAGAAGAGAACTCTGGTACCCTCCATCATTCTGATCTATATTAAACAGTGGCTTGTTGGCAGGTATATTAACACAGCCAGTAATTAGTGCTGTCAAAATGCTTAAATAATTGTCTCCTAACACAAAACTCTGCAAACTGATTCCCCTCTGCAGTAATTTACCATTCTCACCAATGGTATCATTTTAAAACTCAACCTGTGAGTACTGAGATCTCCAAAGGAGAGCATAAATTGGGGGAACACAAAGCAGATGAGCAAAGACAGCTATGAATGACTGCAGAAGAAACTCAGATATCAACAACTTCAGAGATGTCTTATATCATCAAGGACATGTCCCTGTCCTTACCAAAAGCCCCATTACTCTGCTCAAGGAGTCCAACAAAAGCACTGGCAGCATTTGGCTGCCAACCTAAGTGAGCCATAGGTTTCTACCACTCAAGAAGACAGAAAATCATACTAGGTTAGGCATTAATCTGATCCTGCCCTTTAGCTGGAAAGGTGCAGAATGCAAAAGCATGCTTACCTGTGGTATGAGCCAACAAATTACATAAAAGATGGGTCATAAAGGTGACCAACCTGGGGTTTAAAATTTTTGCACTCAGAAGCCAAGTTCCAAGAAGGCTGCAGATGCTTCAAACCTCTATAGTTGGTCTGGGCACTGGAGGGAGAACAGACAGCTTCTCTGCTCTGACTCAGCAATTCAGTAGGAAGTGATCAGAACCCTCTGTACCTCATTATCATCATTATATCAGCCTTTAAAGGTGCTCATCACCACAAATGCTTTGGCACAAGAGGTCTGCCTGAGACATCTTTATTAATTCTCTTCCTCTCTGTATCTCTGGACCAAAATGTAGCCTTATATAGAAAACTGCTTGCTTGGATCAGGAACCTACGAGCTTGGAAAAAGCAGCTTTCACACTTCAACAAGCTTCCAGAGAAGTATTGATGCTTATATGTCATTTGCTGTTGCCTTACCCAGAGAGCCCTGTGTTGAACACAACTTCCCCTGCTGTGGAGGATGGATGGCCAAAAGAATAGCCCTTCATCTTCATCCCATCTTCTAGCACCAAGTTCGCTGTCTGCACCTAGAGAAAGGCACATGAAAGACTCAAACACAGGAGGAGAGGCTTGATGATTATACAGGTAACACCTAGGATATCTGCCTTTCATGCTTAGCACTGTAAGCATTCCTGCCCTTCTCCCACTCCCAGCTGCCAAGACATTACCTCTTTTACTAGTCTGATGCCTTTTTTCTTTCTAACACTTAGGAAACATTGTTATCCTAATGAGCTGGCAAACCTCACTGCGAGCAGAGCATGTGCTGCTACTGCTGTGGGATCACCCTTCCTATGCCTTAGCTCATTTTTTCCACATATGACATCTTGCAATTTACCAACATCGTAACCCTGTAGGGAAAGGATCACTTGCCTCCTCAATGTTTACTCAAGGCCTGCTGCTGGCTTTGCTGGCTCTCATCCAGCTCTGACCTTTGATAGGTGCTTAACTGCTGGTGCAACCATACAGCAATGCCACTAAAAACAGGTGTGTGCTTAGTTGAACTGGTGTCAGACAGCAAAATTCAAAATAACAGCCTATTCTGCTGTAGGACACTAGACCAGAGGAACTCATGGATCAGATGAACGCTCATGGTCTCAGTTACCTCAGGGATAGGCATAAATTGTCCCAGAAGAAGCAGCTATGAAACAAGCAGCCTAGAGGAAATCATACCTCTTCCAGAAAGGGTTCAGCAGAACTGAGTCCCACACTAACTGAGAGATCCCTTCCAGGCTTCTTCACTATTTTACAGCCAAGGCAAGTGGGACAGAATGAGTTTTACAGAAGTCCTTACGAGAATCATTGTCACAACTGGGTCTTTGTACATATCAGACTAAATGTACCACCCTTTTTGGTCCCACTTGGAAACTGAACCTTTCTTACCCTGTCCAGGCACTGGATGGGAAACCACCAGAGAACTCCATCTTATAATAAATAAATAATTACTACCTGCACAGCAGAAATGACAGAATGAGTTGGGAGGTTCCCTCAGACAGCAAGATCACTGGTGACATGCAGAGGAAGAGAAAGAGTAAGCAAAGCTGCAAATAAATTTGCCAATGAATTCCTGGCTTAAAAGAATTTGGACGATGAACTTTCAGGACCCTGATAAACCTCCACTTCTGGAAGGCAAGCACAGCTGTCTCCTAGGCACAGCCAGAGTAACCACCAGTGCAAAAATCCCAGTGGTCTGTGCCACAGGAAATGTGCCAAGCGCGTCCACAGGGAGCAGCTCTCACCATGATTTAGCTTCATATTGGTTTCTTTTACAGAACTATTCCTCTTACTGGGATTTTTAAAAGAAAAATCAAGATCAATTTGCTGCAGAAAGGAGCTGGAGAGCTACTTTCCATTAGCTGTAAATCAGATGAACAATCACAGTAAGGAGAAATTTCATTCTCAGTATTGAACATTTTGTAACCATCATGACAAACATTCATTTAGAGCCCCTCTGCAGTTACAAATACCACACAGATCAATTATTAATGTACTGCAAAATACACTAAAAATCAAACTGCACTGCCAAGTAATTGAATTCTGTGCATCTGGGATGCTTTTAGCCTTGTCATTTTTTCCTCATTAATGTCAAACACCCAGTCATTCTCCAAAGATTTAGCCATAACTTTTGGAACCTTCCCACACCATTGGACAGTTTAGTCAGCAACACCAAAATCTCCTCCCTCCCCGGTTATAAACAGAATTTTAGTGGCTAAATCCCCTAGGTTGAGACAAAATTAAAATGACAGGTTGGTGGGCTCCCTAATCTCCCTGTGCCTCTCAGTGCAGAGAACTGCCAGACACTGAAAGCACAGCACAGAGGGGGTGTGGGTGCCTCCAGCTGGGCTTTGGACAGGACCTCTGCTCTTTGGGAAGCCTGGTGAAAGCCCAACCTACTCTGCCCACATGGAACACTGACTGCTGGATATAGTTTCTCCCAACCTTGGTGTTAAATGCTGGATCCCTTCCCCAGCAGGCCACAGTTTGGCATCCACACAAACACCAACCCCACTTCAAGTATGTCCCACCACTGGGGCACACCTTGGGGCAATTGCCTGAATTGTGGTCCTGCCACCAACCCTGGCAGAATCCTTCAGAAAACAAAGTCCACAATGGTGGAATGACCAAAAAATTTAAGATTCATCCAAGTGCTCAAGGCCAAACCCCAGAGCAATCACTGTGAGCTTTAGAGCCTCACCCTCACTATAGTACTTGGCAGGGATCTGCATGGCCTTCCTCCCACCACTGTCCACCTCCCTTCTAAAGCAGACAGCACAGAAATAATTTCTGTTGAACAGAAGCCCTTATTATACTAGTAGAGCCCCTACACAATGTTCAAGTAATGCAGAAAAATGTCCCTGAGCAACCATAACCTGCCTGCAAGTTCAGCTATCGCAGGGGATAGATGTTCAAATGTTTCCCTCCCTTCCTTGATTTATTATTCTTAATTAAGTGGTTGGTTCATTGAGCATTTGCAAAGCAATTATTCTTGCTTACATTTCCAGTGGAGGTGTTACCATATCCCTAAGCTGCCAGCCTACCTTGTTTTTTGAGTTTTGTTTTTAAGGTGAAAAGTGATTTACAGGCTACAGAGAAAGCCTGTTGGCTCAATCAGGGATCAGTTGGGAGAAATGCTTACTTTCAAAAAAAGAACAAGCAAGAAATACACAAACCCCCAAAGTTTCCATGAGGTCCTTTTGTCTTCACCCTTCTCAAAAGCATCCCCACATAGCCTCAGATAAATTTCTGTTGTAATCTCATCTAAATTGTTTCTGCCACACACCCCCAATGTAAGATATGCCATTTGCAATCTGATTTCTTCTTCCTACACATTAGTAGCTTCACCTTTAGCAGAGGGCCTTGTGCTCTAGAGAGGCTGCAGTACTCTTCAAGAGCTTTGAGGATGAAGACAGCTAACAGAAAGGGTCATGCTGATGTCACATTGATAGATTTTGTGTATTTTGTCAAAGCAGCTTGAAGAGTCAACTAGTTCAGGTCGCACTTCATACATCAAGTAAAGAAAGCACTTAAGAAGTTAAAAGAAAAACAAACCTAAACCCATTAAGAAAGCGGAAGAAATTAGTTTCAGTTAGTTCCCTGCTGTAGCAGCCCTTCCCATCTAAAAAGTGGATGATAAATACCTGCAAAATCTCAAAAGATCTACAGTACAACTTCTCTGCCACATTTCTTGGCTCACCTGTGGCTGGTTACAGAACAGCTGACATATCAGAAGCACAAAAGAGTCCAAAAGCTTCAAGATACCTTCTACAATAAAAAGCTGGTGCCAAGACTGAGCTACATTTGTCTCTTCCAAGACCAAATAGCCAGCAACAAAGGAGTAGTTTTCTCTTTGATAGAAAAATCAAACTGATTCTTACTCTTCTTGTGAGTACTATGCCATCACAGGCTGGTAATCTATCTGGGCATATCTAACAGTCAAGACT
Source organism: Vidua macroura (assembly GCF_024509145.1). Lineage (NCBI taxonomy): Eukaryota > Metazoa > Chordata > Aves > Passeriformes > Viduidae > Vidua > Vidua macroura. The sequence continues at coordinate 6,974,922 of NC_071577.1, forward strand.
TGCTTTGGCAACCCTGTGTATATATATCTGTATTGATCTGATTTTGCTCTAGCACATTTGTTTCTGGCTAACATTGAGAGAAGACAGGGCAAGAAAAAAGAATGAGTCAAGGTGAGTGTCTTGGGATACACCAAAGAAGCTTCACATTTCGGATATTTTTTTGGGGAGAAGCACTGGATTAATTCCTTTATCATCCAAGACAAAGCCAAAGAAAAGCAACACAGGTACCATGGTAGCAAAGTCACAGTTCCTACAACTTGAACTCTTGTCAAGGCTGTTCACAACAATGCTGCAAATATTTTGTCCATCACAAAACTCAGAAGAGTGAACCAAGCCAGATGAGATACCTAGCACAAATCATTGAGGACCCATGGAAATGAGCCCCCCTTTCCCCCCCCCACAGCAGCAGTTCAATAAGTTCCCCCCATCTGTATGGGAATGGGCCCCATTTTACCTCCCCTTCATCTCCAAAATGAGGAGTGGAGTATCTTGTGACTCATCTTTAGCTTCCTCACCCACCTCTCTACTCTCCTTGCAGTCACTGTCCCATTTCTTTCCACCTGCCTCAAATATATTTGTGTAAGATTGATTTAGTGCAATATAACACAATTGAAGAGTCCTTTTGCAGTAATCTGAAGTAATTTCTAAAGCCAGCACTCTACAAAATTTTCCTCATCTTCCTCTCATTTCTGACTACATTTTTAGCTCATTCCTGCTGGTTTTTATAGCTCTGCCAAACCTCTCCTCAGTGAGCCAGCTGTACTGTTACAAGCCACCTATTTATTGCTCGTACTATCTTTACATGCCCATTTAACTACATTGGCCTCAGAAGAGCATTAAACAATAAGAGCTTCAACCAGCAGCCTCTCTGCCTATTCCTGAATTTTAAACAAGCTTGATTAACCTGAAACCAGTGATGCTAAACACCCCTACTGAGAGTCCTGAGGGGTCTTTAGTCTGCTCTCTGCCCCTCTTTCACTCATGGATGCCCATCTCCTCTTTAGAATGGAAGAATGGGATGGAATAGGGAAATATGGACCTGTGAGACCCCACATCTAACACTACTCACCTACAATGGTGTTTGCCCACAGAGGGTGAGTTTAAACTGGACAGAACACAGACTTGGAAGAAGCATTATTAGGCATTTTTCTAGAACTACCACCTCTCCCTCATGCTGTCTAATACTTATACACAGGTTAGAAGTTTTCATTGTATTTTGTTATGTTTCCTAAAATAGCCCAGTGAGAAAAAGCAATTAAAGGCAACTAAATGCTCATTTAAGCCTGCAATAATGGAAGAATGAGACCATTCCCTAATACTGTCATTAGTCCACACACAGCATCATGGATCATAGACTATCCTGAGTTGGACAGGAGCCACAAGGCTCATCAAGTTCATCCAACTCCTGTCCCTGCACAGGGAAACCCCAAGAATCCATGTGCATGAGAGTATTGTTCAAATGTCTCTTTAGCATGCTTACATTGCATTTCACTCTTTCCTCAAATTTCTCAAAAATACCCATTCACTCTAAGGCTGGTTGGAATACCAAACCCAGCCATGGGTCACTGCTTGGTCACTTGCCTCACAAGTCGACTTAACTTCCACACTCTGATGCAAAGAAACTGGGAACTCACGTGCTGAAAGAAGGTGTATAAACAGGAATACGTCTTGCTTTATCCTGAATTCTTCTGCAGAGGAATTTTTGTTTTAAAAGTATCATAGAATCATAGAATGGTTTGGGTTGGAAGGGACCTTAAAGATCACCATGTTCCAATCCCTTGCCATAAGCAGAGACACCTTCCACTGGAAGGTTGCTCAGAGCCCTGTCTAATCTGGCCTTGATCACCTCCAGGGATGTGGCAGCCACAGCTTCTCTGTGCAGCCTATTTCCAGTGCCTCACCACCTTTGCAATAAAGAATTTATTGCTAATTGCTAATCTAAACATTCTCTGTCAGTTTGAATCCATTCCCCCTTTGTCCTGCCAAGTAACTGGTCTGTTGCAAGGACCTCTGAGAACTCCCAAAAACTGAGTGGCTGTGGGACAGGTAAGAGGAACCCTAGTCCTCAGTGGGCAGAAGTGATACTGATCAGCCCTCTAGACCACCCTGCCAGGTAAGGCAGCAGCTGCAGTCCAAGTCTCTCTATGCTCTTCCCTACCACTCTCTGAAACACCACTCCCCCAGTTACTAATTCTATTGCACTGTTCATTCAACACAACACCTGTGCAAAAGTGCCTTTTCAATGCAAAGTGCATGCTGACAGAACTCACACAGCACTGCAGTGCTACAGAACTCCCACAGAAGGTCCCATTTCACCCATTTACTCCAGCTCCTGTAGCAAAGAGCACTAGAAAGCTGGGGAAATCAACTGAGCAGTCCAGCTCCTGTAAATCAAGAGCTGATACACTGATGCATTCACAAGAGCTGTCTACCTCTCCAATTAACCTCAGAGCCATTGTAGTTTCTAATACATTGAAAATGGATTCTGTATGGATTCAGTGGGATTAATTATATGCCTCAAGTGATGCATGATTTTAAATATTCATTCAATTCATTCTCATATGGACTGAAACATCTGTTTTGTTAGCTATCAGTCCTGTAGAAGGGTGAGGTGTTTCTAAAGAAAATATCATATAATAATTAACTGAAACCCTGAACTTACACCTTTTGGTGTAATTTATCCTATAACTTCCATTCCAGACTAGACAAAAAGTATGTTTGCTTAGCTAATAAGACCATTTAGCCAAGCAACCCCCTTGCTTAGGGTTCAGACAAATTTCCTCTGGTTCATGTCTCTAGGTAAGCCCTGTTATCTCCAGCACGTTATCTCTGCATGCCAAACACACCTATTAAACAGTAGTTCACTGTTACCTTGATGCTCAACAGTCTGGTACCTGTCCTTGAGAAACTCCAGTGATCAGCAGACACATTGCAAAACTCCAATCTGCCTTTCAAAGTCTTCACCACTTTGCAAGCTGTCAAAATTCTTGTCATCTTGAAAGCTGCTGATGGGTAACTAAAGTTTAAAGAACAGAAGAGAAAACAAAAATCTGCTTGTATGTATTTCTTCAAGATTTCGTGCTGACAATATACTCCTGTAGATCACAGGGGAAGAGCACAGAGGCACAGCAGGAGCACTGAACTGACTGTACAGCACTGCCCTCCACCTCCCATTTATTCTGCCATTAAAAGTCCCAGGTGCAGCCCCACCTCCTCCCACCCCTCCTCAGAGGGGTGCTTGCTTAGGCACCCTTGCAACACTTCTCCTCAGGCTGGTCTCTGAGCACTGTCACAGGGGTTTTAACACCATCTGGAAGACAGCAAAGCCTGAAAGAGAATCACCCCAAGAATACAAGAGCATGCAGTGGCAGGACAAGGGGGAGTGGGTTCAAACTGAAAGAGATCAGGTTTGAATTAAATATCAGGAAAGAATTCTTCCCTATGTGGGTGGTGAGGCCCTGGCACAGGTTACCCAGAGAAGCTGTGGTTGCTCCATCCCTGTGAGTTCAAGGCCACATTGGACAGGGCTTGGAGGAACCTGGGACAGTGGAAGGTGTTCCTGCCTGTGGTAGGGGGTGGCACTGGATGATCTTCAACATCCCCTACCAACTCAAACCATTCCATGATTCTGAACAGCACAGGGGCCAGGCTGTGCACAGTGAGATTTTGAGAGCTCTCAACATGGGGGTCTCTGCATGCTGGCTGTGGGACAGCCTGTGGCTGCTGCAAGCATACTTGTACTAAAGGGTGTGAAGCAGGAAGACAAAATTCCATGGAAAGATGCAATCTTTATTCCGTGTTTGGAGAGCATACTCTAGCATAGATTCCTAAGCACTGTCTGTCCACAAATTAATGAAAAATAAATTTTTCACAACAAAAAACAAATTATTGCAAAAGAACAACATCTGGTTTTTAATATTTCAGTGGTCAACACGTGAAAGTGAAAATTTAAAAGTATAGTGAAAATTTCCATATATTATTCCCCAACTACAAATCTTTGTGACCAAAATATTTTGCCTATAAAACTACATTCTTCATAAAGAATAATACTCCTCATTAGCCAGAGATGCAAACGCCTCATTAAGACAAAAGCCGGGAGAGAAGTATGCCCATTTATTATTCTTCAAGAACTAAAAAGAAGAGACATGTTTTGAAACCCAGGTGATCAAAGCAATATACATCCAGATTTTTTTGTGCAGCTGGTCACATTCTGCTGTAAAGTATTTAGGTGACTTAATCAGTGGCAGTAATAGTCATGACTTCTTTTTATGCAGTGGTTTGAGATTAGTCTAAATTGACACCAGTACATAAAAGTATTTCCTGTACAGTTCATTATATATTCACCAGGTTGAACAGTCATGAACATCAAAAAAGATAGAGAGAACAGAGGGCAATGGGTTTGGGTACCCTGCATGACATGAAAAGCTTTTTGGATATTTGAAAGAGAAACACATAGAAAAGGCCCGAATCCAGATGATTGAAAGAGATAGACACAGATAGGGTAGAAAACAGACTGGGTGTACAGAAGTTCACTGCTTCAACATGGGCTTTACAGGCATGCAGAGCCAGGAGAACCAAGCCAACAATATTTCCTGATAACTTCACTTTGCTTTAGGACATTATAATTTTTCCTACAATAAGATATCTGGCAAACATTCTGATTTGTTGGAGGAGCTTGAGAGACACAGATTTTGCTTTTTGCAAACAAACAAAACCAAATAAATACAGAGGACTGGAAAATGTTTTTGTTAGCTTTTCCTCCATTTGCTTGGCTCTAGTCTGTAGTGATCCAGAAGCCAAAGCCACGCTTATAAGTGACTGGAGTGCAAAAAACCTATGCTTTGAACAAAGGTCATCTTAATATCCAAACACATGTGAGCTCACACATGCAGTTCAGGAGACAGCTTTCTTCCAAAGTCACATTTCACACTATGCTAGCTTTAAACTGCCATGAGTGCAATACACAGTGTTTGGAAGGTTATTTGTTATGGCTGTATTGAACAGGAAATTCCACACTCCATTTTACTCTCTGCCAACATCAGGGAGTGACTTTGGGCCGTGGGATCCATGTTCCAACCAGAATCAAACCATGCTGACAGTTTCGGCACCCTAACTGCTAATTCCTAACTTCCCTCTTACACCATGGGAGCTGTAGTGAGGCTGCACCATAAAGCTGATGGAGCCACAAAAACTCACCCCTTCCTTCTACCACAAGGCCATTCATGAACAGGGCATAAGAAATGAGCAGGGCATAAGGAATGAGCAGGAAATGGACCATGCCTTTTGGCAGAGTGGCACCTTGCAGGTGCAAACAGCTGCATAACCACATATACCCTGTGTTCAGTGTGCCAGGGATCTGCTGTACACATACAGACCTAATGGGACAGCTGTATGGTAAGGATTAAATGCTATATGAGTGACCCACAGGCAAAAAAAAAAAAAAAATCTTTCCTCTATCACCTACAGAGCAAGGATGTTCCACTGACTAGTGCTGTATATTTGACCCTGCTGTCTTCCCTATTTTCTTGCAAGTTTTATTATCAGAATTGATTAAGCCCACCTCAGACCTTCTGAGGTTAGGAAGGTTATACCTCCAGTATAAGTCTTAAAGCCTTCCCCATGATGAAGGAAATTCCCTCTGCCAAAACCAGGAGAAAACATCCAAGCTATTTGTCTCACTGCCAACATGCTAAAAAAAGGTCACAAACTACTGACACCTTAAGGCCAGAAAATTTATAATGTATTCCCTAAAGAAGCCTCAGCTCTGGAAAACCCATAAACACACAAACAAACCTCTTGTGATTTGGATAGATTTTATGTATGCTCTTTGCTTAACATAAAGACCAGGAAAAGCAGAATCACTAAGAGATGGAATCATGAAGGAAAAAGAAACCAACCACAGAACAGTGGAAAAAGAGCAGAGACCCATGGATTTATGAAAATGCAACCACACTGCCTAAACTTAGAACTTGCCAGCCAGTACATGACTTCCAATTAGCACCCCTACAGAAAGAAAGTTTGGGCAGGGGCTCTGGAGGAAGGATGTCAATCAGAGAAATCAGGAATGGCAGAAGATTCACTCAGACAAGAACAGTTCAAGTACTGGGGGAGAAAAGTGGGAAATTGCAATTCTGGCTTACAGAAAGGTAGAGTGCCTTTTGCTTCATATTCAGGTACACTATTGTACAGAGAGAGGGACTAGGAGAAGGAGAGCAAAATGCTCCCTTCTCAGTAAAATGAGAAACTTTTTGTTACTATTTACAAGTGGAAAACCCCAGAAACAAATTTCAGCAGACAACCCCACTGGACCATAAAAATGAAACAAAATCGGTGGTCTGCGGTTTTGCAAATCCCCAGGGACAAGAGATTCAAAGAATACCAAGTACCTACATTTTCAGAAGTTTAAAACAAAGTGATTGATCTTCAGAAGAGAAGTGCTCAGAGCAGATGGTGCCCTGCTTAGATGCCCCAGAAGCGGTGCCCCAAAATGGGAGCACCTAAAGCCCTTTGTCACAGCTGGGAAGCTCTGCTTTAAGCAACCAAGCTAAGCAGGGTTTTTCATTTTCAAGTTTTCTGTAAAAAGCACAAGATAGTGCCAATCTTGCTTGAGAGACGAGATCTTGGGCCAATTTGTAAGCATGTTGGGCCAGATTCACATCAGTGAAAGTCCCAAGTAATTGCCTTCAGCTCAGTGGAGCTTTAAGTGGCATAAGTCTCCCCTGGACTGGGACAAATGTAACAAGCAGCCCACATGAATTGATTGGACTCTCTTGCTTATGGGTGAGATCAGAGAAAAGCTTTTTCCCCTCCATATGTCCTTCAGATACTTTTGGAAATCTCTCCTGCCATATGTCAGATTGTGTCTAATTTCTGACCACCCTGTCTTGTCTCCACTAAATTACATTTGAAAAATATTGACTGAAAAACCATAACAGTTTGAAAGTTACAGCAAAATGGCAATTCTTTGCCACCACTGGGAAGAAGACAAATATTCTTCTCCACCTCTACAGCTCACACAAAATCCCTCAAGGTGATTTTGAAACCCTCTTTCCATTTCAAGGCAAGCTCCACTTGCTTCCCAAAAACTGATAATGAAGAGTTTTGAAAGCACCTGAAAAATATTGAGATTTTCCATATATTTCCTAATCAGGTGTTAGTTTATCAAGAGACCACTGCAGAACTAGGTAGCAATTTTTGATCAAACCCCATTACCTCAGAGACAATAACTTACTTTTTCTGCAGTATGTAGTGGGGGAATAAATAAAGTTCTCTTGGTCACATGCAAATGAAGCAACAGAATCCAGACATCCCCCATCTCCCAGTCCTCCTGGATTGCTGCAGGAGAGAAAGCTGCTTTGATCCAATCTCAGATCAAATGAAGCATTTCAAGAAAACTCTACAATGTTTAGAAAATGGCAAAGCAACACAAGCTGAGAATTTCAAAACTAAGGCTGATCTTCACCTGTGTATATAGAGAGAAACTGAAAGGAATAAGAATCAAGTATAAGTCTCACCCCTCAGCTCTCCTGAAGTCTGTTGTTTAAAGCTACAGCCAGAACATGGGGTTTTTTTTCCCATGGAGTTTATTCTATGCCTCAGGTTTTAGCTTTTATATTTTTCACATTCTGTGCTGCTTTAGTGTGTAGTTCTGAACTTCATATTAGGGGGATGGTGAGCTCTCTTCACAGGTTAGGAAGACAAAACAATTCCTTCTCTAGCTGGGGACCAAGGACAAATGATCCAAATCTCAGGCCCAAGAGCATAAACAATGTGGACTGAAGAGAGAAAAACAAGAAGGATGGGACTTCATGGGCAGGAGCTGTAATTGCACAATTAACTCCAATATGCTAATGAACCAGAACTTCTAAAAGTGTAAAACCTTGTGACCAGTTGTGCATTTTGTGACTATTTTGGTTCCTCTTGGGTGCAGCCCTGGCTGGGCTCTTGTGCTGCCCAAGGTGGATCCATTGAGGCCTCCTAACAAATCCCTACTTTATTCTTTAGCTCTGTCTAGCCTCTGTTCTAGGTCAGCTTTCACAAGGCATCAAGAGGAGGTCTGGAGAAAAAAGTCTTTTAAAATTTAACAGAAGAGGTTCTTAGCAGATCTTCAGATTCAGGTGCTGCTTTTTGATTCAGTCTTACTAACTCACATGATTGTGCCAGGAATGATTCAACATAAACTCAGATTAATTTTTTTTCAGATGGAAACAATTCCAAGTGACAAGGCAAAAACAGTAACTAAAAAAGGATGCTCCTAGCTGCCCACTGTACTCTTGCTTGCAGCTTGTTTTCCATCCAACTCAGTGCCTCCCTGAGATACAAAGAGCTCAGTTCTCTTCAGTCCCAAGTCCTTTCTACCCCTGTGACCTGGCTTTTTGCTCTTTGTTTCCTTCCACAGTTTCTCTGCATGAGTAACAGTCTCCCAGCTCCTTGATGTGACCCTCCAGCCCACCCCACTCCATGGGTTCTGAGAGCTGCTGTCCCTTGAGCACACTTCACAGCACAGAAGCCACCCTCCAGTCTACACAAGTTCAGTTTGTGACTGCTCCTCATTCACAAATAGCAAGAATCCTACAAAACCTTAACTATTTCCTGCAGAAGGCAACAATCCATACAAAAACCAGCATGAAATGTGTTTTTAACACACACGCACAATTTAAACCTTATTCAAAAGTCCCAACCTTGCAGCCCTCATTTGTAGAAAACAAATGTTTCTGGGTAAAGGAGAACACACAAACCTGAGCCCATGTAAATTTATCAAAAACACAAGGTGCTTTGAACAGGACACACAAACTTCATGTTGGTGAGGGCCTGAGAATCAAAATTCAGGCTCTCCTCCTCGTGATCTTTGGCTAACAAAGGCCCACTCTGAAGAAAAGATGGATACATTCATAGTTAGGGATGGGAAACACAGTTCCTATAACTAGAAACATCTTCCTAATTCTGACTGAATGGCACTTTTTGTTTGGGAGTCCAAACAAATGAAATAGTATAAAGAAATGTTTTAAATTGAGTTCCTCAAAATCTGATTTTTTTAAGTACTGCAAGTAGTTATTTTCACTACTACAGAACACTTTTTTTAGAGAGATACTATTTTTCCTCTTTTAAATTAAAAAAAAAATATTCCGTTTGTTTTTTTTCTTAAACAAACCAACAGTCTTTCCAAAACAAACCTAAAAGCAAATTTCAGTTAGCAAAATAAGTGAAGAGTTTCATTTTGATATTTTAATTGAAATGTCAAAAAGCATCAGAATCAAACCAAGATGCCGTGTCATTTTCCTTCAAAAACATTAGTTCAGTCTAGCTTACAGCTAAGAGCAATTCAGTACTGTGAGGTAAAGAGTTTTCTCTGGAAACAGACCCTCATGCCCTATTCACAGTTTCATGAAATGAAAGAAACATGCCTCAAAACAACTGAAGTATCATGGGGTGGTAGCAAATCCCACAGGAATTCAAGATACAAAAGTGTTTGCAATCAGCCAACAGGCCCTGTGACAGTTTCAATTAATATCCTATATGATAGTTTTAAAAGCTAATAAAGACTTTTAATTTTGCAAGGAAAAATAATGTAACAGCATCATTGGAAATCTCAAACCAATGTCATGTGAAAGAGCTTTCTTAAAAAATGGCAAATTTCTTGCTAGTTATGAATTTCCTAACTTGGCACCTCCCTTCTTTTCCAAATTTTGTCTTTGAGCAAAAATCAATACAGCCTTTTGATGAGTAAAGGAAGTTTATAAAATGCTTAACAATAACTATTCCCGCATTAGAGAAAATCTATTTTCGAAGAGATTATACTTTTTATTAAAGCTTGAACAGCCCAGGGTACACTCCTCTGTCTGGGATACAGAGCCCATGCTTCACCCAAACTTGACAAAGATAAGGCTCTTATCTTCAGCAAAAGAAAAAGAAACAACATCTTGAGAACGGGTCAAATTTCATTGCTGCTGAGATTAGCAGCTCCTCTTAGATCAGCTGACTTGGAAGAAACAGAGAAAACCCTTGCAGTGTCTGGAAATGACTGACATTACTCCAACAGGTCAATTTGAGAAAATCCTTAGCCAGCAAAAGCCCAGAGCTGGCAGAAGAGCTCCGCGAGAGGGTGATAAGGATAACCCAAAGTGCAGTTTGCCTCCAGAGCCACAAGGAGCACCACGCCTCGGACACAACTCTTATCTCCATGGTGATGCCTCCAAAGGAGACTGGTGCCAGGAACCCCAGAGATACCCAGAAGGTGTCTGCAGTGTTTGACTTCAGGCTGGAGCTGAACTCCATTTACTGGAAGATGTTTGGAGGGAGCAATATTGCTCATTCCCTGACATTTTCTAAAAAGACATTTTTCCAAATGGGGGCCAGGACTGGCAGTCATCCTTTTCCCCCTGTGAATCTAGAGGCTCATACATTTCACTGGCTTGTTACTGTGGATCATTAAAAAGAAAGATCAAACTGGCTTTAGGAATAGGTTTACACAAATCCAGTCTCCCCCACTACACATTCTTTACAGAGTCTAAAAATAACATGATCTTACAATGCAAGATTAGCTACACTTGAGCAAGATTCCTGTTACACTTGCTTCCTTCTGTAGCAGCCCGGTCATGGGTGAATATGTGATAGGTTATCATACCCCAGTGTGTTTGGTGTATCAAAAACAAAATTCACTTGCCATTGATTATATATATAAGCTTTTATCTAGGATGAAGGCTACAACATAAACTATGCCCATGCTGCTAATTTATGCATGTAACTGTTTATGTGCATTTGCACAGGCACATACAGTGTTCATTGGGCAGCTTTGTCTTTTTTCTTTGCCTTGATCATCATCCTTTCCCCAGTTATATATAATTTCACTAAAATCAAAAATTCCATGACTGAATCATTTTCATGGATGTTTGACCTGGAACAGACCACTTGGTCCAGCCTTCTTGGTGGGCATGTACAAAGGATCATGGCCAGACCCATCACACACAGCCCTGTGATCTGTGCTCTTGGGTCTACAACCAGGGCAACCCAGAAGGGAAATAAAGACATGAGTAGAGAGAAAGCATCCCTCAGAAGAGATAAGTACCACAACAGAAATGTGTGTTATAGGCACTTATACTTCCTAGAACAAGAAGTGCTCACAGCATTCTGAAGTGTGACTCATAGGACCTGCCCACTGGTAGGACAGCTACCTGTTGCCTGGACTACAACAAAACCCAGATAAAATAGGTTTCTTGTTCCCAGCACATTAGTGGGTCAGGCCTAAAGCTGCCCTAAATTTAAGGGAAAAAAGCAGCTCCACTGAAATGGTGTAACACATGATCAGCCTCAATGATTAGCTTATGGGCTTGTACCTCAAGCATCCCCTTCCAGCCTTATCTGAGCAAGAAATATTCTCTTAATAATATGCCCTAACATCTCTTTTACCACAACAGATGTCATACCCAGTGACAGGACAGGCTCACAGCTGCCTCTGGGGAGATTCAGACTTGACATTAAGGAAGCCTTTCTTTACTGAGAGGGTGGCCAAACACTAGAACAGGCTTCCCAGAGATGGTTGCTGCCCCAAGCCTGTCTGTGTTTAAAAGGCACTTGGACAATGCCCTTAATATCACACTGTAACTTCTGGCCAGCCCTGTAGTGGTCAGGCAATTGAACTGGATGATCCTTGTAGGTCCCTTCCAACTGAAATATGCTACGTGACAAGAAACAGAAAGTTTTCTACAGAAAGCTTCTTCTCTAATTTCCTGAAAATAAAAGTGAATTAATCATTCATTGATTATATACCTCTGGTATAAAAATATTTACTCTTTGGAAAGGATATACACAACATATCTCTCCAGTCCAGTTTCTTAGCATTTAGTACCTGTGCAGTGCTAGCTGTCCCCAATTTTGATGGGAGAGTTAACATTTCAGAGGAGTTACTTAATGTGGCCTTGGCCTCTCACCTTATATACAGCATCTGTGATCAATCAGCATTTTCCTTGTTGCTTCATGCCTGGTGCTCCAGGTTGGAAGGATTTGCAAAATTTGTTTGTCTCAATCTTTTCCTCACTCCTACTTTTTTTTCTTCTTCCTGTGGATACCCTGGGGAGAAAAGATAAAAAGCTTTGACTGTTGCACACAGGGCTATGCACTGAAGCATTTTCTTTAACTTACACATAGATACAAGCATTAGGCAGATACACACAAGAGGATACAGATCTCTCTTCAAACAGCACAGCAAAGTCTTGCTATGTGGATCTGTAATGTCATTTGAGAAGGGATATGATTTTGGCTGATTAAAAACATTTTTAGGACTGGAGAGAAATGAGGTTTGAAGAAGGAATTGATGCTGTCAGGTAAGCATTCAGGACTTCAACCCCAGAACTCCAGTCTATCCAGATAGCATTGCTGTAATAGCAAGGGAGCTTTATGAGCTAGTCAGTCATAAGACTGTATCATACTCCATGGGGATGACAGACACTAGATAAAGTTTTGTACCCAGCAATACACAGAATCCCAGGATGAGTCAGGCTGGAAAGGACTACACTGGCTCACCTGGTCCCACCTCCTGCTCCAGCAGGGTCAACCCAGAGCACACGGCACAGGATTGTGTCCAGATGGGTCTGGAATATCCCCAGTGAGGGAGACTCCATACCTCTCTGGTCTCTGTTTGAAAAGTTCTTCCTCCTGTCCAGGTGGAAGTTCTTGAACATCAGTCCCTACCCACTCCTGGTGTGCCATTGCTGTGCCCCACAGGGCAGAGCTTGGTCCCTGCTCTGAGCCCTCCATGCACACAGGGATGAGGGCCCCTCTGAATATCCCCAGTTCCCTCAGCCTTTCCTTGTCCAGGAGATGCTCCAGTCCCTTCTTCATCTCTGCAGCCTCCACTAGACCACCCCAGGAGTCTCCTGTTCCTCTTGTACCAAGAAGCTGCGAACTGGGCACTCCAGACGTGCCTCACCAGAGCTGAGTAGAAGGGCAGGATCACCTCTCACAACCTGCTGACAATGCTCTTCCTAATGCATCCCAGGATTCCTGAAGCCTTCTTGGCCACAGGGCTACACTGCTGTCTCATGGACAGCTCAATGTTCACCAGGACACTCAGGTTCTTCTCCACAGAGCTGCTTTCCACCCTGTAGATGTCTCAGCATACATCACAGTTGAGATTGCCACAATACACAGAGCATCACCACCCAATTTCAGAAAGTTTCAACACATATAGAGTAACACCTTACCACTTCAGAAAGCTGCAAGCACCTCCCCTCCTTGTCCTTCAGCCCAGCCTTTTCTACCCCTCCTGTTCATGCAGTGCACCTGTGTGCCCTCTGCTCCCTTTGGTGGTTGCTCAGTGCACCTGGGCACTCCATGGCTCATTGCTGTCAATGCTGCTCACCTGCTTCTCACAGCTGTGCCCATGGGGGATGAGGCTGGGCTGCAGCCCCACTGCCAATCACCACAGCCTGTGTGCCACAGCACAGCCCCACTGCCAATCACCACACCCTGTGTACATACACTAATTATTCATTCATTTGAAGAGGACAGGATCTCAAATACTGAACACTTTTGTCTCTTTCAGCTTCAAAGACTTCAAAGACAAAGCAGGTGATAACTGAGGAAAACTAGGGAACTCCAGGTCACACTGAAAAGGCCAAGGGAACACAAGATGCTTTTCCTTCTTCCTCCAAGCACATAGACCTCCACCTCAAAGAGCACAGGAACTGATCACAAAGCTGGAGACACCAAAAAGACCTGTCTGGGTAATGTTCTGACAACTGTGCTCTGAACTTCCTGGATCGAGTTCCTTGCACTGCCAGAGTCAGGAGTGTCAACATGGTTCAGTAGTATCAGAAAAAAAATCCAAAACACACATTGACTTAGCCCCACAACAGTCAAAGCTGGGGCCTGAATATATCAAATATATGTGGAGGGTTTTAAACCTACTTTGACTAAACATAGGGTTTAGTTTTCAGATAGTTTACTTTGTGAACAGATGTGTTCACAATTTTTTTAATCAGATTTTAGTAAAATGAGAAATCAAATTGTAAAGCAGATTGGTCCAAAGGTAGCTTGTTCACTTTCCTGTACTGATTAAAATAATTTAAATACTCACTTTTCCATCTTTACCCACTGCCATAAATAAACAAAAATAAATTCATTTATTTCTACTTCCTATGGATTCCATCACACTACAATCCCTTGTAACCAAAGCAATTGTAAACTACCTCATCCAGTCCAATAGGCGTGACAAAAAACATGACAAAAATCCAGAAGAGCTAAGTGCTGCTGTTTTCCTTTCCTTACTCTGATCACAGAGATCTCAGCAACAGTGTTTGCTTCAGAGACCACAGCAAAGATGAGGAGTTGATTTATATAGGCCATACATGGTCAAGAAGAGCTTCAGTTTGTCACTTCTGACATGAGGGAAGAAATATGGCTTGAAAAAAATACAGAATACTGGTATAGCGGAAGGCAAATATTGGCTGGTGAAAAGGCTGAGTGGAATTGTTGTAGAGACACAGACCCCAAGAATGCTTTACCCAAGGGTTGCCTCTTTCCTCTTCCAGCCAGAGTGTCAGCCAGTCACACACCCCTGCAATCACATTTAACATTAACATTTCCAGAGAGCTAAATTCTCTCTCTCCTTCCCTTCTGCCCCTAACAATCCCCTGCAGCTGTGGCACACTCAGGAGTGTGCTTTGAGGAATTTAGATGCTCATTTTGGGCAGCTTGGGTCTGACTTCCAGCATCATCAGCAGAAGAAATTGGTCTCAAGCCATGACTTTGGAAAAGGCTTTGAAAAAGACTCAAACTTTTTATTCTGTTGATTCCTGTGAAGCTTAAAGCCTTTATCCAGACAAATTTCTGGCTTTGCCCTAGCCCTCCTCCTCTCCTGACCATTACCACATTACTTTACCCTGGCCAATACAGGTTTTTTCATCAGACTCTGACCCTAATATATTCACCTGTGCAATCCAGCAGGTAGAAGAGCAGTGTTGACACATTGTGAATGCTTCCAGTTTTTTGTTTACCACCATCCTCTCATTATCAGCTTCCTGCAATAGATGGACTGTAATTTTACAGGCACAAGAAGAGTCAGTAACTGGGTGGGAGAGGCAGGAAAGGCTGCTGAGAACCCAGAGGGAAAAATAAAGGCAGAATGTTGTGGAAGAAATATGGAGACCTATGTTTAAGCATTAGCCCAGTATCAGCCATGAGCATAGCTTCAGCTGGGGCAATTCAGATTGCCTTCTCTTGCCAGTTCTGCTTTTTTTCCAGGGAAATGGGTTCCAAGAGATGCAACTAAAGCCATAAATAAATCTGTTTCAAGCTAGGATGTTCCTTTTGTTGGGACAGTACCCATTTTGATAGCATCAGCCAAGTCCTCTCTAGTAAAGGTCCCTAACAACATTTCTATCCATACTGCCAGTCAGCTAACGTATAGTCTTTCTAAATTTGCAAAGGATCACGTGAGATTAAATTTCATCTTTTCATTGCTTGCATCCCCCAGGAAAAGTCACAATGAACCCCTTTTAGGTTTCTCCAAAGGGCAAATAATAACTAAAAATCATCCAAGCAAAATAATGAATTATAAACTCTATATGTTTTGACAGTTGTCAGCTTTCGAGTTCATCACACTGGAAATGCTATTGTGTTCTGCATTCCCTTACCCCCCACCTCCACATACCTATAATAATGCACAGGGAAGGTAGGAAGCCATGAGGCTGAGAAAGTAGTGAAGAAACTGCCCCTTTGCTTTGAGCAACATTCTGAGTTGGAAAAATATTTTCAATTCCTAATGGCTAAGCTTTAAAAAGCCCCTCTGAAACCAAAACCAGGGCAAAATACCTCAGATGCAAGAAGAGCAGGAAGCTCTCAGACACACAGCAAGCTCTGTTCCCGTGTTCCAGGCACTGACACATCAAGAGATGTCACTTCCCAGAGAAGAAAGAGTGGTGCTGTGTCCTGGCAGGGCCAGCATGGCTTGTGGCTGAGTGACAGGCAGCTGTGCTGGCCCTGTGCCAGGTGGGATAGGGCCTCCTTTCAAAAGCCTCGGCACAGCAGCTGGCTTTTTTAAGAGAAAAATTAATCCTGTGGGTTTAGGAACACATCTGAGGTATGAAATAATATTCTCAGGTACATATCCAAGTCTGCCTTTCTGCAGCATTTTAGCCAGGGCAGTTCTTTTGATAGGGTCTGTGGGTTTTTTGCTTGCTTTTTCTACCTCTGTTGAGGTCAGGATTGAAGGCTCTTGAGATGGTGTTTCATGTTCAGACTCAGATGTTTATTGTTTCTTATCAGTGAAACAGCCTCACAATCACGAGTTCTGCAGCCTTTCATTAGCAAGGCACAAAATGGCCAACTATCTCTTGTTATAAGTTTTTTTTAAAACTAAACTATCTAATTAAGAAATGACACCTAGATTATTTTCCCTTTTAACCCAATAACTGATCTCTCAAAGCCCACAGTGCAGACTTTTTTGTCCAGTTACAAAACATCACCCAAACCCAGGAAGAAAAATGAAGAAGATGGGAAAGAACAACCTGCCTCCACCATAAAACCTCCATTTTGCTTCGTATTTTTTTCTATATTCTAAAACCCTAAACTCTGAGTTTTTCACCTTGTGATATTATACACTTCTAACCAACTACACACCTGTAATCCCAGTGCTATTAATGAATTTTGGAAGTCTTCTCTACAACCTCAAGTCAAATGCAGCGCTCTCTTGCGAGTCCGTGCCTTTCAGCACAGAAAATTTAAAATTCTCAGCATCCAGGATTCCAACAGGGGTCAGTGAAGTCTGGTCTCAGTCTCAGCAGAGCTCTCTGAGGGTCATCTGGGAAACGCCCTGCTGATCAATTTTCCTTTTGTGCTGTGCCTAAACCTCAGAGGAGCACACAGCAGCACCAAATCCAGCACCACAGATGAAGAAGAGGACCTTCACCACACCTGCCTGTTGAGATACCCACGAGCTCCAAAGGTTCTTTACCACCACTTCAGCTTTCTTATGTTAATAACTACTAACTCTCCAGTCCCTGCTCAGTCATAAAACTGTCAACACAATTAAACCTGTGTCAGAAAGAACAGTCTGATCCATCCTCTGCATTCAAGGTAACTCCAAACTCAGCTTCACTCCAAGAAGCAACAACTGCCTCTGGGGCATTGCAGATATCCAAAGTCTTTGCAAAGAGCTGTTCTGGACATTGAACCATGAGAGAGTTCAGCACAAGTTTACAGCCTCTATTCCACAAGAGACAGGAGTCTATAAGAAATTGGACTGATTACATGGCATCAGACATTTATGGGGGCAGGATTTAAAGTCGTTTATTTAGATGTCACAGGGCATCTGAGCACTGACACTGTTAATTACAGCTATTAGCAGCACAGGGGCTGTGCTAGATGATGCTAATGAATGCATACCTGTGTCTTGTAGGTGTGTGACTGACTACCTTCAGGAGGGGAGAGTGGTTGGAAGGGGATCTGTAAGCTACAGGAAGACTTCTAGGACACTAGCTGCAAGAAAACACTTTGGGCTGAAATTGAGCCACAGATTTTATCACAGCCAATCTCTGAGAAGAAGGAGACTGTGGATTACCTGCTGTGACTGGCTTTGCATCAGAATGAGAATCTCTGCTTCCTTACCAGCTGCCTTCCCTTTGGGATCTAAAGGCTGAAAATTCTGGTTAGGGCACCAAGCCTGACAGAGCTGAAGAAGTGTTTGGACAATATCCTCAGGCTCATGGTGTGGCTCTTGGGGAGTGGGACTCAATGATCCTTGTGGGTCTTTTCCAACTCAGCATATTCTGTGATTCTGTAATTTCCCTGAAGGAGATGAGAAGCTCTGAATAAGCTCCTCCTCAGAGCCATCAACCAATTGCCTCTCCAGTGATGGGAAGGGCCACAGAAACAAGTCAGACAAAGCCTAGCAGGAGCAAGGGACAGGCACCAAGGTGAGCAAACTCGATGGAAAATCCAGGAGTGTTCTTCTGAGAATTGCCATTACAGGATCTCTGAGAAATAGCAGACACCTCAAACCTACCAGGATGGCAAACCTAGGACCTAATGGCACATATTTACTGACCAAGACAAATCTAGACAAAACTATTACCATAAAGGTGGATGTGGATAATAAATATCAAGATACTGGCACAGGTGCTAAATCATTGCTGGATCAGGACAGACTTTGCAATGCTGCCCAGTGTCCCTATTGTTGATAGTATAGACACTCGGGATTAAAGGTCCTTTAAAAACATGACACTCAATAGTTTTCCACAAAAAAGAATTGTACACTCTGAGCAACAGCAGGTTCCATTTTAAAGAAGGGGTAAAAGGTACCAAATGAAAAATAAGGTCCTCTCAGTGCCCCTCAGAGTACCTGTAAAGCCTAATTGCATTGCTCAGTGTCACAGAGACCCTGGTCACTGCCACCACAAACTGTTCACACAGCTAGGCAAACAAGCCAGCAGTCATTTTACCACAGCTCATCCTGTACATATGCAAAGGTGAATGGAGGTTCAGACAGAGGTCAAACACAGAGTCAGGGTGGGCAATCAGTCATATCCACACACTGGCAATCACATCCAACCCTCTCGCTGAACTTTAAAAAGAGTACCAGTATGAAAGTGCCCTACACAGAACTGCTTTAGTCATTATAACACAGCAAAAGAAATCTGACTTGATGTCAGTCCTATCCAGGGATCAAATTCTATCAAAGTCTCAACAATACCTACTGTCTTCCAGATTACCTCATCACGAAAACAAAGTCCTTTGTCCAGTTTTTAGCAGTTTCCTGACTAGTTTTCTTTGCTCCTGACCATATGTAGCTCTTACTGATCACCTCTTCTCAATCAGGTCCGCTCTCCAACTTCTCTCTTTCATTTGCTAAAATAGGATGGATTCCCACTGCTTTGGGGGATATTGATATCTTATGATTCACAAGGAGGAGAAAATGATAAAATGTCACAGAGGATTGCTACGTGCAGAACACTGCTCTCTACTCCTTACACAGCAACTAACCCCCTCCCGTCCCACAGTGAGTAGGGCATGGATGCCTTCCCGGTGTGCCAGGCTGAGGGCACAGGCACGGACGGCTCCTCTGGCTCCTTCCTTGTGGGATAGAGGCACCTAGTGGCTGAGCGCTGAAAGATCGGCTAAAGCCACCACACTCCCAATCAAAGATGTGTTTGTAGTTTAAATGGGATGCTGCTGCTGCTGCTGACACGCAGGCAGGTTGCTACAAAGCTGTTCAGCTGTTTACTGCTCTGCCCAGGTTCGCATGCCATAAAGCAAAATAGCACCAGGCGCAGCAGCCCAGAGCAAACCCTCCCAGAGCCCAGGCTGTGTTGGATGCTTGGGCAGTGTGCCAGCCAAACTCTCAGGAGTGGGAAGCTCGGCCCCTCCCGTGCCCAGGCCCAGCTGTGTCTTTGTACTTGACAACCTGCAACAGCGTAGCTCCATGAATAACC
Organism: Vidua macroura; assembly: GCF_024509145.1. Taxonomy (NCBI): domain Eukaryota; kingdom Metazoa; phylum Chordata; class Aves; order Passeriformes; family Viduidae; genus Vidua; species Vidua macroura. The sequence continues at coordinate 6,994,349 of NC_071577.1, forward strand.
TTCACCTCTCAAAGCTGCTGCAGTTGATGTCCGCTAGCTTTGAGAGCCAGCGGGTCACCCTCCCCTGCTCGTACTTGTGACACTGTTCAAGGCTTTACAGACATCCCCCACAGCCCTTTCAAATACCTCTTTTCCAGTCTGAATAGTCCTGGCCTAGCTACTTAGTCCTTGCACCTAAGTCATTCCACACAGCTGATGATCTCTATTTTGGCCTTATTAGTCCTATGACTTGTGTGTCCTGCTTCTAGTTTTGCTGTCTTGTCTGAGATGAGATCAGGACATAACACAGCATGTGAGATGCAGGTGAGCCACAGACACATGTAAGAGCATTCCTAGTTTTGTGCTCTTTTTCCTTCCTACTTTTATTTGTTTTTTCTTTTGCCTTGTGAGCAGTGTTTCCACAGAAGTACCTACTACAGCTCTGAGATCTGAGTGGGAACCACTAGCTCAAAGCCCACCACTGTCTTTGTGCATGGAGTCAGAATTCTCTGTACTGAATGCTTGGTGTAATAACCTGGCCACAATAAGTGCAGACAGGACACAGGTAAGCTCTGCTCCCCAGAAATACTATCAATAGAATCGACTAGAACAGGTCAAATTCTGTGACCAATACTTAGCCTTTGATCTCTTCATACAAACTGTTAAAAGAAAAACAATCAATGCCATCCGTAAAATGGGAAAAAAAATACAGTAAAATAAAATGCTTTTCCCTTCTCCTAGATATCCCTCTAAAAGGAAAAAAATTCCACTCATAATGTTGAGATATAACATTTGCCTCACATTCCAAAGCCAAGCTACTTAGCTTCAGAATGGCATTAAGATCTTCAATTTCTTGATGTAGGTTTGCATTTTTACTGAGATCAAATATGAGGAGCTGTGGCTCTAATATAAAATGGCAACGTTTCTAGAGTTATCTCTAGTTTATACATAGCACCATGGCAGAAACAACATCAGATGTTCAAAACTGTTATTTAAAATAAAGAAAAGGGCATCTTTGATTTTGATCTGTTATATGTCCTAGGACACTTTGGACATCAATCTTAAGTATATAGTATCTTCAGCTATGCTGCTGCTGAATAAATAATGTGTAAGAGAGGCTAATGAATACAGCTGGGAAGCTTCTCACTTTTACTCTATGCTGTCTGAAACAGGAACACAAAGAAGCCAACACCAAAAAGACACAAACCAAAGTAGAGATGGGGAGATAAATGCCACAACTTGGATTACATCTCTTAAATATCCACAAAAAACTTGTCTTGCAGTAGTTCTATGACGTAGTATTCTGCTGAGACATCCCTTGGGCAACTTTTCAGCAGATGAAACCCTTCCCACCGCCCAAGTACTTTGCCAGTACATTTTTCCAGGACATTCTCAGACACCTTGAGGATAACCATGCTCTGTGGAGCACTTCCACACAGCCTCTCAAATTCCTTTTTCTAGCTGACAAGGCTACAAAGGACACTCTACCCTTGCTCACTGCACTACATTACATATAGCATGCAATGGCAAAGGAGAACAAGCAACCCTCACATTTGCTGTTGTGGGGTTACCATGCCAAGCCCATCTGGTTCACAGCATGGAGCCTGCTGCATGAGGTCACTCTGACCCTGAGAGGAGGCTGTGGAGGCGGGGCAGATGGCAAACTACCATTTTGGAAAGGCTACTTGCAAGTGTGCCTCTGCACTGCCCACATCGGGCACGTGCTGCATGGAGATTCGCTGCAGGTGAGTTTACAGAACTGACAGATGCCTACAGCCAGTGAAGGACGGTCTCCAGCAGGAGACAGCTCCTCTCAGGAAGATGTTTCAGCATGCCCTCAGGCAGGATGCCAGGAGCATGCAAGCAGCTGTAACATCTGCCAGAGATTTTGGTTTCATATCCTCACTGGAATGAGGAGGGAGCAGACACTCAGCCATGCTGAGCTTTTCTTCAAGGAGGACTTTGAAACATCCATTTCATTCACGCAATCCACAGATATGTTATGAGTGCAGTTGAGACCACTCACAGCCAGGATTCTTATGTTGGTAAAATTTAGTAGGGATTTGTGTTTTAGACAATGTTGTGGAGCGAAGAAAGATTTAGGGACATTTATTCAACCACTGATTGATTGCAAGTCACTTCAGAGACAGATTTTCTGGGGCTAACTGTGACAGGACTGCCAGGAAGGCTACTAGAAGTTGCTTTCTCACCATTTTCCCTGTGTTCTCATAGCTGCATCCACACACAATTCCTGACTAGATGTGTTCTGAACGGATCTGCTTTAACAGCTTTTAATTTTTTTGTTCTTTCAGAGAACGCAGCACGACCCTTTTCAGAAGCAAACAAACAGGCCCACCACTCCCAAACAGCCCAAAGTGACTGGGATTGCAAGAACACAGGAGCAGCTTTCCTCTCAAGATCACTTCCTTCTTTCATTCCCCATTCTGCATGGGCAGGTTACAAAGGATGAATCATGATTCTCTTACTTGGGCTCTGAGTGACAGCTGCAGCCTGGATTTCTGGGTTCATCCTGGGCAGCAAGAGGTGCATCAAAGCCAAAGTGACCATGACCAATTAGAAAACTATATACTGCAACATTACTCCTTTGCAGGGTGGTGAAGAGAACAGGCAGGATAATTTGGGAAAACCATCTTTGTCTTTAAGTGATAAGGAAAAAAAAACTAATGTGAGGAATCAAAGAAAGACTCTGAAGTGCTGGGAGTTAATACTGAACTGTGCCTGAGGGAAGGAGGGCAGTGAATACTGCTTAAACCTGCAGATGGAAGACCATAATATAGGGCTGTGAATCTGGCCTTAAGCAGAAGACTCCACATTATTTTTTGCTGATGCTAGAGCCACCTCCCTCAATACTAAAAGGCAGTCCATCTCTCTGCCTTGAATGCAAGGCAATGTTTACGTTATTGAAATTCACTAAACAAGCAAACAGCTGAGTGAAAAAAGAACTGAAAGCAAACATAATTGCAATTCCCTCTTCTATGCCTGTTTCGCACCATATCGTGAAATATTTTACTTTTTTTCTTTAAGGTCTAATTTTATTGATTGTAATAAAGAATGGACATATGGAGAGAAAACCAGAATCCCTTACATAATACAATTGTCACAGGCATGAATGCAGCAGCCTAATGGGTGTTCAGTCACCAGTATGTAAATTCTTACAGCAGCAGTTTCCCCTAAACCCACCCAGCCGGATTCAGCTCCTACAAAGGGCAGTGTCACTGCACTTAGACCTTGACAAGCCACCAAGAGCTTCAAGCTCAGCCACATCCCTTTGTGTTTCCCCAAGAGACACACATGCAAGCCTGCAGTGCTAGAAGTGCTGGGGAGCCCCAAAGCTGCACCTGTCACACACTTCAGCAAGCCACACCTCAAGCAGGGACGTCACAACTCATCCCAGGTCCACAGGGTCAGAAGAAAGGGAGCTGGGCACAGTGTTACACCAAGGAGCAAGGCCTGGATTGAGGAATACAGCACACAAGGACACGTGAGCCCAATGAATGCTACTGGCAGCACAAAGTACATTGTACATGAGCGGCTGCACAGGGGCACACTGCCCCACAATGACAGCAAGGAGACCCCCAGCACCATGGCAGCACAGTTGTGTTGTACTTGGGAGGAAAAGCACTGCTCAGGTCTATGAGTCACGGGGACCTAACCTCTTCATGAGGCAGATGTAGCTCAGTCAGCACAGGTGAGATGCAGCAGCTCAGCAAAGAAGAGCCCCTGTCCCCCATCCAGGCTGGGTCATACCACAAGTGAGGAAATCCTGCTGGGGGTTGCAGAACTCAGCACATTCTCCTCTGTCAGCACCTGCACCAGCTTAATGCCAAACCCACATGGTGCCCATCCACTCCAGGCTGGTGCAAGGGGCCCCTAATCCCACAGGGCCTCCAAGCTTCATGCAGCCAACTGAACCAAACCCCACAGGGACTCTCACATGAGACTCCTAAACACAAGACCATCTCTGAGGGCCCAAAATCTCACAGGGCTCCCTAAGCCAGACACAGACAGTTACCCTCAGCCCTACAGTGTCCCTAAGCCCCACAAAGCCAGCTGCGAGCGACCTCATATTCCAAAGGGCTCCCTAAAGCACACACACCCAGCAGCAACGGGGCCCTAAACTCCACAGGGGCAGCTGCAATCGGCCCCTTGATGACCAGCCACATAAAACCCTACATGAATGCCTGAGCTGCAGAGGACCTCGGCTCCACAGAGCTCTCTAAAGCAGACACAACCTGCTGCAAGAGGCCCCGACCCCCACAGCATCGGCCGCACAGGGTCCCCAAGCCCCTCAGCGCCGGCGGCAGCAGCCGCGGGCCCCGAGCCCGCCCCTGGCGCGGGAAGGGCCGCGCGGCGGCACCGGCGCCTTCCGGGGCGGAGCCGGGGCGGGCCGCGGCCGAGCCGAGCGGAGCCGGGCAGGGCCGAGCCGAGCGGGACTATGATGGCGCAGCGGGCGCTCCCGAACCCCTACGAGGACTACGACAAGTCCTTGGCCACCGGCTACTTCGACGCGGCCGGGCGGGTGAGCGGGGCTGGGGTGAGGCGGCCGTGGGGATCTGCCCCGGCCGTGTAGAGCAGGGACCTGTCTGGTTACAAACATTGTTACACCGGGGCTGCCCGGTGTACGGATGCCCACCCGCCTGCTGGCGTTGCCTTCACGTTTGGTGGGTTTTCTCTCCACAGCTGACCCCCGAATTCACGCAGCGGCTGAATAACAAAATCAGGGAGCTGCTGCAGCAGATGGAGAAGGGCCTCAAGTCGGCCGACCCGCATGACTGCACCGCGTACACTGGCTGGACAGGTAGGGTCGGATCCCATGGGGCAGGAGCTCCCTGGAGCACACCTCTAGATCAGGTCCTGGCAGACCGTGGGGCTTTGGCCATTCGAATGGTCACGGTAGAGCCATGTCAAGAATGGCACTTCTTCTGCATGTTTTAGTCCATTTGAGCAAGGGGATGTCTTTCTCTGGACTCCCCATTTTTGAAGCAGGTTTCGTGCTGCAGAGGGAAGACCACAGTGTCATAGGGCAGGATTGGTTTAGTCTTGGTTAATAGTGTTGGACTTACACAACAGAGAAAGCTGGCACTTGCTTGAGAGTAGGCATGGAAGCCTTCAAAGGGATAGGCTCCAAATCTAGCCATGGTGGGGACGATGACAACAAAACCAGTGCTTCATCCAGTGCTCCTTGCATCTGGCAGCAGTGAGCTTCATGGCCTGAGATAATGTCTATCTTTTCTGTTCGGGCTATATTTTATCTGATGACCTTGTCTGATTGGAAGATTGCTCCATTCCTGTTTCCCAGGTAGTGCCACTCCACTTAGTGAGCACTGGCTTTGCTCCAGTGCCTGCCAGAAGGAGCAGAAATACTAATGTGAGTATAACAAAGTGTGGAAGCCTTCCTCATACTAACTCGTGTGCAAAGCTTCCAGGAGCTTGTCTTTCTCCTAGTCTGCATTTTCAACCTGGTTTTCCTTCCTTGGGAGTGTGCCCTGCCTCTGCCTCCTTGTTTCTACCCACTGGTGCCAGGGAGGACACACCTTTCTCTGTGCCCCAGCTTCAGCTGCTGCTGTGTGCTTTGACATCTCCCCTGCCTTCTGTGATGTGCCAGGCCCTATTCAGGGACCCTAGGGTAGCTGAAATCAATCTCATGCTTGCTGCAAGATTTTTTTGGTGCTGCTTCTTTTTGCAGTACACTGCAATCTTAAATGGCAACTTTCTGCAGTACAATCTGGGTGTGGCTGGCTTGTGTGTGGGTGCTGTGGAACTTAATGCCAACAGTTTGCTTATGAGAGTGGTGTTCACTATTTTGGTGCTAAACTAATGTTGCAGCTTGATGACAGCAGTGCTAGAAATGCCTGCTTCAAAATTTTAGTAAGGCAGGCACCGAGAGCACTGAGGAGCAGTTCATAAGAAGTGCTAGGATGCCAGTATTAAATTCCAGCGTGGGAGAACATTGATTTCATCAGCTGCTGTCTTGGCAGCACTCTGCTCCTGCTGCCAGTGAATTTATACATTTCTGCTGAGTGCTGGCTGATTTCACCTTGGCAGACATGTTCAGTTTTGCAGTCTGTGTGACCCTGTGCTGAGGTCCCCTCTGATGAGGAGCGCTGCTTGGGTAAAGGTGGTCTTTACTCATGACTGCAGAGTCTTCCTCTGGCCAGAAAATTGAGGAGACAAAGCAGGAGGATAGTTGATGTTACAAGTGCTCTCAAAGTCTTTGGGGAGAAGGAAAACACTTTTCCCCAGAGGCCATGTTCCCTTTCTTAACGTGGTCCTATGGTACTTCATGTTAGAAAGTGACTGCAGTTAAGAAAAAGTGGTTGAGACCTCTGTTTCAGGATTTCAGCTTCTTTTCGTTTGGAAGGGAATTTCTCAAGAGGGATTCTTCTCTTTTCTTCCAAGAGATCATTCCTCAGTGGGCACACAGCTTTCTTGCCTTGGCTAATAGGAAAAAATCCATGGACAGATTTCCTGGAAGTCACAGCCAGCATGGTGAAGTTTGCAGATGTTACACTATAACTTTGTCACCCTACCTTCTTTTCCAATTCTAGCTATATTAATTTATTCAGAGCTTGTTTCCAGAGACAAAATTATTTGGGCCAAGACAGCAGCTTTTTCCTGTAATTGCTTGTATAGGAAAGGCTTGTTGAGTATCTCCTCATGTGAATCATTGCCCAGCAGTCTGAAATCAACGCTCACTCCTGTGGCTGCTAATAAGGGAGATTTGAAGCATGGCTCTCTTGGCACAAACTCTGTGTGAAATGTAACATACTTGAACTCACTATATTACACTCAGTAATACACAGCATATGCTGGCATTTTACTTTGGGGCTCCTTTCTTTCCCAACACACTTGACAGAGCCCTGTTCCCCCAGCATGCACTCATGCCAGGGAAGCCACGGCTTCTTGGCATGTGAAGCTGGAGCAGAGGGAGGGGAGGACTCAGATTTTCAGCTCAGAGGCAGTGACAACACACTTTGGATCAAGATTATCCAGCACATGGCTTAATGCCCTCAAAACACATTTGAATCACCTTGTTAACATTCTCATTCAGTTCCCCACAGAGACTGGGGCCCCATAGGCAGCACCTGGTACGTGCCTGGGTACAGACCAGCCTCAGCTGTTGTGTTCTGCTTTGGCTTTTCATCAGTTTAGGGAGACTGCTGGAAGAGTTTTTTCCCTAATCTGTTTCAGTGGTATCACAGTGTAGACTGAGGGAAGCTAAACTGCTCTAAGCTAATTCTGAGTCAGAAGCAGTTCAGATCCTGGTAGAAGCACAGAGGCCTCACCCATTTCCAAACAGATTAGCCTGAGGATACTGAGGGATACCTGTATGCCTGTTGGTGTTTGTGATAATGCACAAGGCCTTGCTCCAAAGACTGTCTTGACTGGGAGCATAGATGATGGAAAGGGAACGGAAGGAAATTCACTCCTGTCACCAGCTGACTGCAGAAGGTGACATACTCCTGAGTCCAGTGCCTACTGGACTGTTCCATCCTTCCAAGGTGATGAGGTATATAATATATATTCCTCCACACTATGGTAGTTCATTTGGAATTTGTTTCCCATTAAACCATCCCCTTCTCTGGCAATGTCTTAGTCACAGAAGGCCTCTGAAACTGCCCAGCGAGTTTAGCTGGCCTGCCCCATCCACAGCTTTTGGCTGGCCCACTGGCAAGTAGGGACAAGGAGCAGGGCTCAGTTGTCTTTTGAAAGGAAAGCCATGTAAGAATGAAATTACAACTGAACTAGTTCAGGAAAACTTCTGGAAAAATACTTCTCATTTACTTTAGTGCAATATGTTGTGTTTTAACCTCAGAACCCAGAGAACTTACATCCCTTTTAGTCCTGTTCAGAAAAATGTAAATCCTCAGATAATCCCTACAGAACAAGAGAAAGTGAGGCTGCATTTGCTGAGAGATAATAGAGTGCCTTGGGTCACTCACATAAACCACATTCCTGCCAAATGCTTGACAGGTAGTTTTTGTGAATTTTCTGTTCTTGGAGATAGTCAGACACTGGACAAGGCCCAAAGCAATGGCATGCAAATTTGAGGTTGACCTTCCTTTCAGAGGGTTGGAGCAGATCACCACTGATCCCTGCTAACCTAACCTGTTGTAGGATTTTGTAGTGGGGTAAAAAGTTTAACAGAAGCAGCTCTGTTACCCAGGTTTTAAGGCAGGATAAATGCTTAGGCATCCTGGATAATCAATCATGCAGTTGGAAGAAAAGCTGCAAACTGGCTCCCCAGTCAGATCTGAACATGGACTTCCAGAGACGTCTCACTGTTGCATGCAGTGTGGCTTTGGCATGCATTTAGGAGGGCAAGGTAGCATCCCATGTGTCTGCATCTGGAAAGATGCTAATTATCCTTTGAGCTGGGCAATAAAGCTGGGCCATCGGTGCTATTTTACCTCATGCCTGTCTTAATAAAATGGCCTCAGCTGTCTCACTTGAAACCATCAGGTTTCATCACTGTGCAGAGATAGGTTTCTGCTTCTTCCCTCTATGTTTGACATCTTGCATTGAGGCTGCTGGCTGATTTACTGCCCTGGGTCAATGCAAGATCTCTATAAAGAGATTTTTATAACTCTAGGTGGTCGGTTTGGAGCAAAGCATCCTCTTTTGGCAACCTCCTTTCCTTGGTAGAAGATGCACAGCTCAGCTCCTGCTGGGCAAGGAGGCATGTTCAGAACAGTCTAAGGGCATAACTTGCTTGCAAAGCAAACTGCTTGCAGTCCAACAAAAGAGCAAGTTTAAACTTGCAGAGAAGTTAAGGCACAACTTCTCTTTGATCAACAGAACAGTCATATGGATGAGATACTCTTTGTGCCTACTGCAGAGCTTTAGCTCACAAGCAAGACCTTACCTGGTATTTCTAGCAGTGCCTGCTCTGTTGAAAGCAATGGTTGCTGAAGTCAGGGCATCAGCACAAGTTGGCTGTTACTCTGGCACAACTGGCACAATTGCCTGTAACTCCACTGCCCTGCTCTAAAGAAATCTCTAATGCAAAGTAGCCCTCTACACCTACCCTACAGAAGGATGAGAGGAGAGAGGTGCTGTTTACTGTCCTTCTAAGGTGTTGACTAAGCAGGCTTTGTGAGGCACGCAGGATTGACTTTGGCCTCCTGATTTCCTGCAGTGAGCCAGCATCTTGGGCATTGACACTCAACTCTCATGTATTGGCTTTCTGCATGCTGGAGGTGGCCATTTCAGTCAGCAGAGCCCTGTTGGTCTGTCAGCAGCACGTGTTCAGTGCAGCCCTGTACCATCAAGGACTCTCTGATGAATTCCCCATCTCATTTGGCTCTGCAGCAGGGGCAAGAAGCAAAAAACTCGGACTTCTGAGAAACTACAGAGAAAAAGGTCCAGTAGTAAACAATCAACAGAACAAAGCCCAGACATCTTTGGTGCTAGCAGGCCACAGGCAGCCACTGTATGGCCGTTCTGCTTGGAAATAGTCAGAGGTCACAAAATTAGGTCACATTTCCAACTGAACACCAGACCTCCAGGGCACACAGAAATGGAGCAGATCCACAGCCTACCTAGCTCCATGTGTTTGGTGTTGCCATGTTTGTGTATCATGTAAAGCATGCCAACCAAACACCCAGTCAGTCACAAACCTACCCAGTCAGTTGGGGTGAGGAGGATATTGGAGAGGGAGTGAGGCAGAGCTTTGGAAGAGCTTTTGCAGAGCAACACTGCCTTAACTGAACCAAGGTCACTGTGTGGATACTCTTGTCTCTGACCTGCACTGCCTCTGAAATACTCTGCCTGCACCTTGGCCCACAGGTTAATACCGAATGTCACCCAGGTGACTGTGTTTTGTATCCCTCTACATACACCTGTCAACATTGCCCCTTCATGCTTGTGCCTGCCGTCCTCTGCTGCCTTCTCCCCACTGGGGTTCACAGATGGCAACAGAGGGATCAGCAAGCTGAACACAGCACTGCTTGTGCCCTTCTGATCAATTTGGGAATAAGGAATTCCTTGAGGAATTGTGTTGATTTGGCACGGCCTGAGTTTTTGGTAGCAGGGGAGGGCCACAGGGTTACCTTCTGTGGGAACCTGCTGGAAGCTTCTACCGTGTTTGACAGAGCCAATCTCTAATGGCTCTGAAGATGGACACGGTGCTGGCCCAATGAGAGAGGTTGGTAACTCCTCTGTGATGACACGCTTAAGAAGAAAATCAAAACAGCGCACGCACAGTTTTTTCCCCAGGGCTGGGGAGGCACCGCGGCTGCCGCCATGCTGGCACGGCCTGGGGCAATACACTGTGGTGGGAAGGGCAGGGCCAGGGTGGCAGCTTCTCCTTCCCTGCACCCCACATGAACGGAGACATGAGCTGAGCAAAGAGACTACAGATCATGCCTTTTGTACCTGTGGAACCTGCAAACCTTGATTTTATTTTTTAACACCTCTCCACATGAGGAGAGGCATTAAACAGCCCCAGTACCGCTACAGCCACCACTGCCCGTGCAATAGTGGTGGGGCTGTGTGGCCGGCAGCAGAAACAGGATGGGCAATTCCCTGACTCAGAACCTAGATGAGATCAACTTCTCGGCGCTACAGGATCCTGCAGGAATCTTTGAATTACTGCAACTTGTTGATAGTGGTACCTACAAGCAGCAGTTTTTCTTCCAGTCAGAGAAGAGGAGGAAGTGAGGACATGTGGGCGAAAACATGGCAGCACCGAGGTCAGTGGAAAAAGAAGGGGAGAAGGTGCTCCAGGCATCAGAGCTGAGATTCCTCTGCAGGCCATGGTGAGGACCATGGTGAAGCAGCTGAGCCCCTGTAATGCATGAAGTCCATGGGGGATGCAGAGTTCCACTCACAGCCCATGGGAGAAGTGCTCACACTGGAGCGGGTGGATGCCAGAGCAAGCTGTGATGCAGTGGGAGACCCAAATAGAGCAAGAGGGCTCCTGCTTCCAGAGATAGAGGGCCCTGGCTTCCAGACTAGAGCAGCCTGTCCTTAAAAGACTATACCCTGTGGACAAGTGAGTGATGCCACAACAGTTTTGGAATGACTGTTTGCCCATGGGAGGGACCCCATGGCATAGCTGAGAAAGGACTCCTCTCCCTGAGCACACAGAAGAATATCAGGAGTGACAAACTGACCAAAACCCTCATGCCCTGTCTCCCTGTACTGTCAGTGGGGAGGAGGGAGGGGCTGGGGGGAAAATGTCTTTTAAAGGCTTATTTTACTTCTCATTATCTTCCTCTGACTCTGTTAATAATAAATTTACTTTATACCTTTAAATTTGAACCTGTTTTGCCCTTAGACTTTTTTTTCTCACAATCCTTATCTCAATACATGTGCCCTTCATTAATTTTTTCCCTCTCCTTTTCCCAACTGTAACAGAAGAGGGTGAGTGAACAGCTTTTGTGGGTACCTGGCGTATTGCCAGTATCAAATGACAGCCGGAGTGAATTGAGAAAACTGGCTTTGGATGCAGTTTATAAGACCTTTCAGTGTCTTATAAATAAAAAAGAAAAGTGAATGTTTTGGGAAAGCAGCTTCATCCTTTAGTACAGGTCAGTGGTTTTTTGGAGTCTTTCCAAAGATGCTTGGGCCTGAGAGGATAGGGGGTGAGAAATGTTTTAAAAGAGGAGAGGCAAAGAAATCAGAAGAAAACAATGCTGAGATTTACTTTCTAAGAATTCAGTCTTTGCAGTGGTCTTGGCAGGGTACTTATGTGCATAATTAGGGTTGCACGATGACAATGGGAATAGAAACTACTTACAAAGCTAAAAGTTGTATATTAAAGCAGATAAGTCAAGAGTGCAAGTTGTGCTCAGACAGCTATCAGGCTAATAAGAGTCTAGATGATGTGCTAGGTACTAAATAAATCAAGGAGAGTCACTTGACATTTTCTAGCTGGAAAAGGAGGGTTCCCTTTTAAAGAAGGGCTTCATATCCACATCCTTATAGACTTGAGTGATGGCACTGTACATCTGAGCTCTCTCTAGAATTGCTAGCACTAAATTGCTTAGAGAGAGGACAAGGTTATTAGCTTCAGAAGGAATGGAAATTTTATACATAATGTACATGTGGAATTGGATTGTCTGTAACATGAAGCTTTGGAGATTACCCATGCAAAATGAGAAAATTATCCAAGTTTGAAATTGTCCTCAGTACCTTGGACTGTAATTTTGCAGCATGCTTGCCCCCTTGACCTTATCACATCAAAATCTGCAGAGATTGGCTCTATTAATTTAGGCTTAATGCAGGACCTGAGTCTTCTTAGAAATGGTTATTATTAAGGGGAGAAATAAGCTCTTCTCAAAGTGATGTAGGCCAGTAGCTTTCTTAAGTGCAGGTTTAAGGATGTCTCCCAGATCAGAAGGATGGTTCAAGTCTGACAGACCTGTCAGGCACAGACTTACTGAGAACTCCTCATTTACCTACTGAAAGTTTCAAAAGCTGAGTGAAGACAAGGCAGACAGAGGCAAAGGACAGCAATTGATGTGACTGCTGAGGAGCAGAACTGTTTTTGTAGCTGGCCAATCCATTAGAAACCTCTAGTGAGGACCATGCAGCCTTTTCTAGTATTCTAGGCAGCTCTTTGTGTTTCAGATGGGCTGATCTCATAAGTGGTGTGCTGCAGAGGAGAACTGGGCAGTCCATTTTTTCTAGGATGCACCAGTCCTTGCTGTAGGGCTTGGGACTTGCTCAACAGCAGGAGATGATGTCCAGGGAACTGCAACAACCTTGCCAGTGGAAAGGAATTAAAAAAGAATAATAGAAGGAAATTTTTAAAAAGGGTCAAGTGGGATGTCTGGATGTCCTAAGGATGCTGTTTCTCAGTGTTGATGGTGTGTCACTTTTTTTAAAAATCCAATCCAAGCTAAGTGACCCAACCCCTTACCCCCTAAGCATGGGGAAAAAGTAGAGAAGGTGACAATTCAGTTCTGCTCTGTCACAAGTACCATCTGCCCAGAGATTATTTCCCCCCCCATTCACTGTTGAGCAGAAGTCACAGGTACAGTGTATGGATTTAGGTGGGTTTGTCTATCTCATCTTTTGCTCCTTGCTACTAAAATTGTATGTAATTGTATATAAAATGTTATGCAATTCTGTGCTGTTCTCCAGGCCTTCCTGGGTCAGACCCTGCTGTTGTCTTGATTTGCCATCCACTCACAAGCAGCATCAAGTTACAAGGAGATGACAAAGCAGGAAAGGAACTGTGGGTTATGTCCCTGGTCTGTCAGGTTTATGCCCTAGATGAGGGCCAGGCCAGACTTTCAGCTTCATCGAAGTAACAGAGCAAACATTTCTAGTGGATGCAACCTTTCTGTTCCTTCTGCAGGCATTGCTTTGCTGTATTTGCACCTGTTTGATGTGTATGGAGACCCAGCCTACCTTCAGGTGGCCCATGAGTACGTGAAGAAGAGCCTGAGGTGCTTGACCAGGCGATCCATCACTTTCCTGTGTGGTGATGCTGGGCCCCTGGCAGTGGCTGCTGTCGTCTACCACAAGCTGCAGAACCAGAAGCAGGCAGAAGACTGCATCATCCGGTAAAATACTTGGTTATGGCTTTGACCTGACCTTCCTCTTGCTCATAGAGCTGGTCTGGGCTTGTGTGAGGCACTGTCTGACAAATATGAATACATTTTGTTGCAGTCTTGTGTGAGAAATAATCCAGTAATTTAGCAAGGCAGCACAAACTTTTCCTGCCCTGGTAAAAGAGGTGGTTTAAGGACAAACATATTTGCATGGCAGGCTGGGGAACAAGGATATTGTTCAGCTGGTATTGCCATCATAAAAATAATTCTGATAAACACAGGAAGAAAAAAGTGCCAAAATTAAAAACAAAAAAACCCAGAAGGTGGGGTTTGGTGGTTTTTGAGAACATTTTAATTTAGCTTTACAGTCATTTTGATGAAAAGGAAAAATGTGGTAAGATTATTAGATTTAATTTTGGTACTTGCTTCCACTTGCTCTTTATTAGTTGTCTTTGACTTAAACCTAAGATTGACAGCATCCCTTTCAACTGCAGAATGCAGCTGGTTATGATTCATTTATTTCTATTTCCTGCCTTTCCTCGACTGTTCTCACATGTATTTCTGTTGGGTACTTAAGACAAGAAAACGACAAACAAGCTGTCATAGATCAGCATGTGGCAAATAGGAAAATAGTTAAGGAGATGTAGTTGCAAGCATTTCTCAGTTAAGGGAGAGAGTTTTAAGAAGGAGAGAAACAGTCCTGTAGAGAGTTTCCACTCCTACATGATCAGCACAAAGAAAGACAAAACCCCTGAGGCTTCAAAACACTGACTGCCCTTAAACAGCCTTGAGTAAGTGATGCATAATAGCAATTTAAAAAAGCCACAGGTGGGAATCAGAGGTGTCTGTATAGTTTGGACACCCAGTTCCACTCCTTTAACTAAGAATAGCTTCTGGTTGATGTAGATACAATCAGTCTGAGGACAGAATTCTTTCTTTATTCTGATAATAATCTGTGGGTTAGATTTTGCTTTGACAGAGTGGCAAATCTCACTATGATTAACATATTTGTTAACAAAAAGGGAATTAATCTGTCAAACAATACTGGTCAGTTGTGGTCAGTGCATAAGTCCCAGGTTGTAAAAACAATTCCTAATTCATGTTTTCTTGCTCAGGTCTCCCCTCCCCATATCCCTCTTGCTCTGCCTATGGTTTGGTGGCAGAATGGAATCTTGTGATTAATTTTGCACTGCCATCTAATGGTATAATAAAGTCAGAACAATGGAAATTGGTTTCTTTATACATCTGCAAGAGGAAAACAGAAAAATGTGGCTTCCTCAAATGAACAGTTATACTGTCCTTATTGTGCCACCAATTCCCAAAGCAGTTAGCCTGACCGTGCTCCTTTACAATAGGGTATTTCTTTGAGAAGTAGCTCCCTTAATCAAAACTTCTAAATGGTTTTTGAGTGTGCTGTTTAGTTACAGAACAATTGCTAAGCTGTGCAGTGCAAGTGCATGGAAAGAGCACTTTTATCAGAGCTGTGGAGAAGAAGGGCCTCTCTGCATTTTGTCCTCTGTCTTTTAAAGCACCTCATCTTTATAGAGGCAGTGGAGAGAATCCATCAGCCAGGTTTTACCTGCAGTGGAAGAGACAGAAGCTTGCTTTTTCCTAAATGAGTTCATGACCCAAAAATGTGCTTTTATGCTCTAGAGAGACTGATGTTTCGGGGCAGCCTATTTTCCAAGAGCCTGTGAAAATCTGAGCCATGTTCTAGGGGCCCTCTTTTTCCTGTCACCTCCCACCAATTCAGAAGGTCAAAACTATGCTTTCAGAGTCAATGGTGTACAAAAATCCCATTTTGCTCTACAGCTGCCTTGATTTCCCTCTGTCCAGAAACTGCTGGTGGTTGACAGTTGAGGTGATAGGCTGATAATGTGAATAGGAGTGGCTCTTCCTTTCAGAGACCACAACTTACCCCACACACCTGAGGAATGCATTCTGCATGCATTCAGTCCAGCAGCATCCCAGGCATCTCTTTTTGAATGTATGACCACGTTTCAAAAACAGCAGAAACTTCTGGCAGGCTTCCTCTCCTGATGATCCTGCTTGAAAAGCAGTTAGAGCAGTAATGCACAAAGAACAGAAATGTGGTCCAGTTGCTCCAGATTTCCTCATAAAAAAAGGTATCACATCCAGAACTGAGAAAATCCCTAACACTGGTATTACAATTCACACATCCATCCATTCCTTCTATATCACCTGACATTTCCTGACATCGCAGAGCTGAACAACATCACCAGCCAGCTTCTCTTCTGGCCAGCCTAGAGTCTATTTGTCCTAACACCTCCCTGGAAACCCTCTTCATTTGCCTTCCTCAGACTCTGTAACAGGCACCACGAGGAGGCAGCAGGCCTTTCCTTTCAGCTCCTGCAGCTGAGAAGAACCCATGCCTTGGGTGTAAAGTCTGTCTCTTGGGTTTAATCTGTGAGAAAGAAACCTCCCCCATGGAGAAGTCCACATGTCAAGTGCCAATACACCTTGAGACACTGCTCCCTCCTTTCTCCTTCAAAATCATTTGGAGTCCAGTGCAAGGGAAGAAAGTTTCCTGCCATGAGGAGTCACAGCCCAGCATACTCTACTTGAGGCATTTGGTTGTTTCTTTGCAATACATTGTTGCAAAGTCCATGAAGCCCAGGGAGCCAAGGCTGCCAAGGCACCTTTTCTGTTCTTCACACTGCTGTAGCAGGGAAGCTCAGCACACACAAAGCTTTTCCTGGCTGGTTTCACAGCAGGAACCAGTCAGGGAACAGCCTTAAAGCCACTTATGCTGGTACTTTAAAAGTGATGGCACTTTTCAGATTGCTGTCTTATAGGTGAACAGAAAAATAAAGTCAAATCCAATCACACTCCTACCTGCTGCCCTGACAGGGAAGGACATCCAGTCTTTCTGGAAGTGTGATGAGAGGTAAAACAAAGGAAAAATTGCATCAAGAGTGAATTGGGCTACAAAGCACCAGTGTGAAGTGCTGTCAGTCTCTGTTAGCACTACAGGAATATCACCAGCTTTGCAATATCATAACAGAGAAGTGGCAAAGAAAACGCTTGACTGCAGCAGACCTCACTCTGCACTTGTGGGCTGAAGCCTGGTGCCAAGCAAGCTGTCCTCAGACAGCCACAGCACTCCCACTTTGCTAAGCTGTCCTCACTGCTGCTCAGTTCTCCCTAGAGGATATTTCTTCCATGTGCCACGGCAGCTTGGTGTTAAACAACATGTGTAGCTCCACCTCTTACTTCAATTTTTAGCTCATGGGGATACCTCTTTCTCACCTGACAGCATAGCCCAGGTTATTTGTAGGCATGGAGAGAAAGGGGCTTCTCTGTCAGGACTTTAGAGCATTAGGGGTGAGATTTTTTCCACATACCATTAGCACTAGTTTGACTTTCAAATATTCCTTAGCCAGCCAAATTAAAAGGATAGCCCTATAATTTGAAAGTGATGGTTTTTGGCAGAGCGTCCACCTTGCCAGTAACATCACAAGGAGATAATGGCAGACTTTCCTGATCAGTCAGCAGCTTTATGCTGACCATCTCTTTTAGCCCAGGTTTCCCCCTCATGTAGCTTTCCAAGCTGGTGCTCTAAAACCCAAGCATATAGTATGAATGTATTGTGAAGAGCAGAGCAGACTGAAGCAATCAGCCAAACAAAAGGCAGAAGGGAAGGGGTGATTCCACCTTCCACCTTGTGCAGCTGGAAGGCTGAGAGCCAGAGCCTGGCCTGACAACTCCTAGGGCACAGTAGCATGAGGGAATGAACCATGGTTTTGAGCTCCAGTCTTAGTGCTTTTTTACATGGCTTTGAGTGCAATGTTTGAGTGCATTTCCCTCTCATCTCCCCCATGGGAATGTTTTATTGCAGTTTGCTGCACCTACACAAGGCTGACCCACGAGTGCCAGATGAACTCCTCTACGGGCGCATGGGCTATCTCTCTGCACTGGTATTTGTGAATAAGCACTTTGGAGAGGAAAAGATCCCTCACAGTCACATTCAGCAGGTACTATGCCTTTTGCTGATTTGTTATCTGTCTCTTCCCATGTAATTCATCTTGGGGCAGGTAAAAATCAATGCTGTATGTAAGGAGCTGTGGCAATAAGGGAGAAACCACATCATGGTATGCCTGCTTTTCTTCCAAAGGGACAAAGCACCACTGTCCATGTAAATCCATAGGCAGTACTGGACTGGCATACATTTCATTCCACCATCTTGTTCTGTGTCAGAATACTCACTGTGCTGTGTTCAAGTCAGCAACATTTCCCTCACCCACATTTGTTCCCATCCCTTCACAGGTCTGCGAAGCAGTTGTAGCCTCAGGAGAGAGCTTAGCCAAAAAGAGGAACTTCACAGCCAAGAGCCCACTGATGTTTGAGTGGTACCAGGAGTACTATGTAGGAGCAGCCCATGGTTTGGCTGGGATCTACTACTATCTCATGCAGGTAAGAGCCATGAGGGGAGGGGTCCTTAGCTGTTTCACATTTCTTTGAACAAGGAACAGCATTTGAATTGGTTCTTGGGAATGTCAAACTGGGAAAGATACCTTGTCTGATGGACTTACCCATGTGTTTGTCATGATTACCTTGGAGATGTGTGGAGAAATGTGACCTGCATTAACCAGCAGTATCACATAATGAAGGCCTGTAGCTCAGCTGTGTCTGAGTTTCCCCCTCATGTTAATTGCTTCTAAATTATTCACATTTGTTGGTATCTGCTGGCTCCCTGCATTTTCTGAGGTGTTTACTTGGAGCATCTCTGAGAGAAAAGCATGGTGAAAGAAATTGTGCTCATAGTAGGAAAGTGGGAAATGCCTTTGTATCCAAAGCAGAACCTGCTTCCAACTCTGATAGAGGTGGGACTTCGATAAAGGAACTGAGTTCTGCAGTGACTGCAGTATGCAGAGCAAGACAAGAGGCTGGGAGATGCAGTACCCCTTTGCTTTGATGCCTTCTCACTATTTTGCACAACTCCCTGGAGCTCTGTCAGTATTCCCTGTTCTGGCTCTGAAAAAAATGAGGGTGATAATTCCCCTATGTGGGTCCCTTCGTGCATATATTTACAGTGCTCAAGCACTTAGAAAAATAACAGCAATAAGTAACATTGAATTTTGAAAGCATTAAGAGCATCCATGAGCACTGCAAATTATTTTGGTCTAGAAATGGTTTATAATGCTTTATTAGACATAACTCTCAGAGCAGGTGGAAAAGGAAGCCACCAGGTTTCAAGCATTTGAGCTTTCATTCAGGACTGTCAAAGTTAAAGCCCATATACAGCATCAGTAGAAGTCCTGTGAATATAACTCTTCTGTGGCTCAGAGAGGAAGATATGGTTGGTGGATTTTAAGAAGAAGAATTGGCAAGAGGGGAATGCAAGGTGGAGGGATTGCCCAGGAGCACAGAATAGCAAGCTAGGAGCAGGGGAGACAGCCATGTGCTGCGAGCCTAAATTTGTACCAAGTCCCTGAGCTTGTTCCCAAGTGGCTGTTTTAAATAATTTTGAGTCTCCCATAAAATACTGTGTGGGCTTTATGCTTCTCTGCTATCTGAAGTATAAGGAACCTGGATCAGCCAAGAATGATGCACAGAAAGCCTTGGGAGAAGCAAGCATGTGAAATATGGAGAGGAAAACATCTTTTATCTCTAATGGTTTTACAGCACAAATATTGATTTTTAATTTTCCATTTACCAGCCTGGGAACAATGTGATCCTTAGATGAGAGTGTTCATTGCAGTCTGCCATGGGAAATTAGAACTGCACAGATTTCATGTGGGGCAGTGTCTTTGGAAGAGGACACTGAAGCCTCTCCCTTGCTTCCCTCTGAGGTCAGCAGTGAAGTCAGCCTCTTGAAATTACCCAGCAACATCTGTGAAGATTCAGAATTGCAGTCTGCCAGCTGGGCTGGCTCAGCAGCCAAGGGTTGAGATGCTCTAGATGCTAGGAATCATCCTTAATACTGATTTTAGACCTGGAGCTATTCCTGCTCGTCTTTAGGAAAAGTAGCAGCAAGCTCTCTTGCTTAGAGGACCAGGCGACATGCTAGGAACAGTCTGTTTCTGGGATGCAAGGGTAGGACTGGAAATTAGTCCCTGCCAAAAGGCACAGCAGCCAGGGACTGAGTAGGTAATTGTGAAGCATGAAAGCCCAAACCAAAGAAATTACTTCATTTACAAGGAGCAAGAGGGAATGTAGCCATAGTTGACTTTGTTTCCACCTTCTGGGCAGACCTTGGGTCTCTTAGGGACAGACAGAATGGTAATTCTCCCTGATTTGAATGTTTTCTCTCTCTCAGCCTGGCTTTGGAGTGAGCCAAGTAAAGCTACACAACACAGTCAAGCCCAGCGTGGACTATGTCTGCCAGCTCAAGTTCCCGTCTGGGAATTACCCTCCGTGCATCGGTGACACCAGAGACCTACTCGTCCACTGGTGCCATGGAGCTCCAGGTGTAATCTACATGCTTGTCCAGGCATACAAGGTACCAGACATCTTGCAAAGACCCTCTAGAGACCCCTAAATGTGAAACTTCCTCCAGACATGTTGGGAGACTGCCCTTGCTTGGAAGTAGGATGGCTCGTTACAGTGAAATCACCCCACAGGAGCCACTGACTGATACAGAAATTAGTCTTTTAAACAAATATTTCTGAAAATATCCATCAGTTATGTGGGCTGCCCTGTTGCAGGTGATGGATGGAGACAACTAGTTGTGTGTGAAGTAATGGTCTTACATCCCCACTCATGATATCAAAAATACCCTCCTTAAAAAGTAAACAGCAGACACACTTCAGCAGGACACCCAAGCCTCTGTATCCCACAGGGATGCTCTTTGTTTGAAGGACATTGCCTCAGCAAGGACAACAGTTTCATGTCTCCACAGGTCTTTGGGGAGCAGCAGTACCTGAATGATGCCCTGCAGTGTGCAGAAGTGATCTGGCAGCACGGGTTACTGAAGAAAGGCTACGGGCTGTGCCATGGCACAGCTGGCAATGCTTATGCCTTCCTGGCACTGTACAACCTCACTCAGAACATGAAATACCTCTACAGGGCCTGCAAGGTAAGAGTAAGGCAGTAGAGGGACTTATTCATTTCTGCCTTCTACATGGCTGCCTTTGCAACCCAGTTTCTAGTGGGGCAGACATGCAGCTAGATCTGACAACTGCACCAGAGTAGTCCTTCAACAGTGCAGTCACTGTCTGACAGCCTGCACAGAAGGGATTTTCCTCAGAAGCCTTGCTCTGCAAGGGGTAGTCTGGGGACAAGAGATAGTATTATCTTCTCAAGACTTGCCATTAACTAAATTTGAACCGTTTTTGTACCTCTTTTCTCAGTTTGCAGAGTGGTGTTTAAGCTATGGGCAGCATGGGTGCCGGACTCCAGACACACCATTCTCTCTCTTTGAAGGTAATCTCAGTCTCTAGCCTTGTGTTTTACTCCTGGATCTAAGCTGTCCTAGCACCAAGGAAAACAGAATACAAGCTCCACTGGAGTCTTTGCAAAACTCAGTGTAGGGGATGGAAAGGAACTTGTACCCACTGTTTTTTTCTATCCTTTCCCAGAAGGAGTCTCCTTGTAGCACAGGCTAATGTCTTAGCTGGAGCATTTTATCCTCTTAGGCTTCCCACACAGATTTTGCATACAGATCTCAAGGGGAATTCTTTCATGGCTACAGGCTTCCTTTTGGTTATTTGTAGCCTGGCTTCTCAGACAGTCTCTTTTCTGTACATTTTTAAGGATTGATATCCTTCATAAGTGTTCCAGTTTGATTGTAAAGGTGAGGAACAAATGGGGCTGCTTTTATGGGCCTTGTTAGCTCCTATGGCACTTTGTGCCTCCTGCTAACAACTCCCCCCAAATCTGCCATCAGTGGGTATTTGCTGAAGGAACCAGCCCCCCAGCTAACCCTAATTTCCCCAAGCTGCTGCAGGCCAAGGGACAGCAGAAGTTCCATCAGTCAGGACGTTGGGCAGCAGTGCCTCAATGATCAGAGTTTGACAAAGCTGCCCAGTGTTGAACTTGTGGTTGGATAAAGCCGAAGGGAGGGAGCTGGAGTGGGGAAAAGACCCATGGCATTTTGCCAGGTGCTTTTCAACATTTGATTAACTTCAAAGTGCTTTTCCCCACTGACGTACCAAAGTTGCTCAAGAAACCTGGGCTCAAACCTTGAAAAATATTTAGGACCTTTTCTTCTGTCTTCATAACTCATTAATTCCTTGGATAACTGAGAAAAACGGTGCCCAAAGGGAATTTCTCTGAAGCACAGTGTGTTTTTTTCATCCTCAGGAATGGCTGGAACAATTTACTTTCTTGCTGACCTGCTGGTGCCTACCAAGGCCAAGTTCCCTGCATTTGAACTCTAAATCTGAATCCTGCTTGGCAGTTTGCTGCCCTGTATCCTTCTGCACTTGGAAACGCAGTTCAAGGCTGCTTTCTCCTTTTTCCAGACTCATCGTTGTTCGCCTAACTGAACGTAAATCCATCCTCCTGAGGGCATGCTGAGTTCTCTAACATTTCTAGTTGTCTCATTACATTGTTTAGTTTAAAAGACAGAATGCAGATTTTGCTGGTGTCCCTTCAAAACTCAGGGCTGCAGGTGGGAGCAGGGAGAACTGTACAGTATTTTGTTGGTTACAGAGTTTTGCTATTTCCTGTATCCCATTTCCTGGGAAGAAGTTTTCTATTGAATGTAACCTGGGCTATTTAACTTCTTTTTGTGCTAACAAATAGTTGCAGGAATTTAGCTGCCTTTGGAGAACAACAGATGGAAAACTGAGACTATTGCCCTGGAAGTTGTTTTCAAGTGTTTTCTTTCTGAGCACCCAGAGAGCAGATGGTTCAGTATCTGGACTGTGCCACGTGAAGCGAATGTGATGGACTGTCGAGTCTTATGTATATTTTTAATATCTTCTTGAAATTGGCAGAGCTGGAACTGACATGCCAAAGGCTTGTCCTGAGTTTGCACCTTATCTGCTCTAAAGGCAAAGGCTCTTCTGTGCATTTGTTCCAGTGACAGACAAGTAATCCATTGCCATCTTATATTAAACCTTGCTAGTCCATTGGTCATCCAGTGGCAAACTCCAGTCCAAAAGTGAGCTAAGCATGCTTGCTTTTGTGGTCTCTTCTTGTTAGCTTTGAGAGTTTATTTTGCAGTCTTTATTTAAATTTGTGTATTAGGTGGTGCCAGGTGCCCACCAGAGGCAACAAGGGAAAAGAAATGTATGCCAGTGAGTTCTCACCTATTAGCTGTATAGATGTTATTTACATGTTTTCTTTTATAAGCTTTCTGAAACTTGGATAATTTGAGTCACTTGTTTGCCTTGCTACTGTCTATTGTAGTTTAATTTGCAACCACTCATCTACCCAACTGGAAAATCTGCACTAGGTTAACTGGCTTTGATGTGTCATGCAGATCAGGTACTTGCAGGAAGTAAATCTGCTTTTCCGTCCTTAGCTGATGCTGCACCAGTTCACAGGAATTTGGAACCTGACTCTGTAAACCACTTTCTTAGCACTGAGCATGAGCTAAACACTGAGCTCAGGGAGGTTTACAGATGTAGCCACACAGCTTTGTGCTGTTTGAGAGCAGCTCCTCAGCCTGCACCAATGTTGCCATGAGTTTTGATCTTCAAGGGCTGAACTGCTGAGTGCCTCAAGTCCCAGAAGGACAGGGGAGAAATAGCAGGGCAGCACAGCCACTCTCCTGGACCAGCAGTGGCAAAGCAGGACCACCAGAGCTGGCAGGGTTACACTCACACGTGCCTGAACACAGGGCAGCTGAGCCCCAGTGGCACAGGGAGCTCCATGAGAACCACCTGGGTAGGCAAGGAGCAGAAACCAGCCCTGGAAGGCTCATTTGTTTCCTCAAAGCCCACGCTCCTGCTGCCCTCATAGGTTCAACCTCATAGGTTTCTGAAAGTCCATCAGAAGACAGCCTGAATTGCAGAAAAGCTCATCTCCTTGAGGGTGGGCATCCCTGTCAGAAGTCTCAGGCTCACGTGGACACAGCAGCAGGCATACCCTGTCATTCACAGGACCTAAGCAGCGCAGGGAGGTGACTGGGAAGCAGAGAGGAGTTGCCTAATCAAACAGCACTTGAAGTTACCTCCCAGCCTGGCTGGTGTGATGGCAGTGAAGGGACACTGCTCTGAGCCTGGGTTTCTCCTGAGCACCACTTCTGTAAAAGGGCATGGTTTGTGCAGTCTGGGTCATGGTGGCCTGCAAACATAATGTCCCAAGGTTTGTGCACTGATTAGGGGAGCATTAGGGCCATGTGTACAACTGCTGAGTGGAGCACTGTCTAATAAAAATGCTGAAACAACCAAATTCTGGGTTATTTCTACCGCCTGCTTTGTGACCAGGATTCATGTCTGAAGAGATCAACATATTCCACAACAGCTGTGCTGTGCTGGCAGCTCCTGGAGGCTCAGTGGCCTTCCACCCACTTGGAGTGTTAAGGGTATTTCACATTTTTCCCTCATCTCCAATCCATCAAGGCCAGTCCTGGGCTTTCCCTTGCAGGCTGTGCTTTCATCCCAGGGCATCCTTTTGCACTGGTGTCTCCTTCCAAGGCTGCATCCTCCCTCTGTGGCTTCCACTGGACACCAGAGTCCTGCAGGTTGCTGTTGGCTGCACCAAAATACACCTGTGTGCAGTGCTGGCCATCAAAAGGAAGAGGTGGATCCTCCTAAAAATGCACCTCCTGCTCAGTGAAAGGAGGAACAGGGCACCTCGGGGAGGCCGTGACTGTCCAGCAGCAGAGGCTTTAAGACCAAGCTGTCAGGAGTGCTGTGGATAGAGGTGATCCTGCCCTCTAGCACAAGCTTATATTGAGTTGCTTGAGGTCCTACACAACCTGGTTTTCTATAGTTTCTATTAAGGTTTGTGGTAAAGGTCTTGAGGAAGGGGGTTCAGCAATGAGGATGAGAAAGCAGCATAATGCAGTTTCTCTGGTTACCCTTCCTTTCTCATACAGGGGCTTGGTGTGGTGCTGCCCACTTCCACCCACCTGTGTGCCAAGGAGAGGGAGCAGGACCAAGACAAGGTTCGAAAACTCAACTGGTCCTTTTTCAACAAGGCACCTGAGGGACTTTATTAGAAGTGTAGACATTTGACACTTGTTGCTGGTTGTGTTTGTCCATGGTGGTGGTCTGTTAAAAACAAAAGCAAAAAACATATAAAATAACCTATATTCCCAAGAAACAAGTAAAAAACATATTTTGAATGCTTTATCATCTGGCTCAGTTTGTGTTCACCTCCTTTGTGTATGAGTGTGAACAGCAAGATGAAAAACATCCCAAAGACTGTTAACCAAATGCCATCTGTATGTGTGCAAGTCCCCTGAGAGCCCAGCATGGTTTCAGCTCTCAAGAGCTGACAGCAGCCTCAGCTATCAAAGATATGACATAGAGACAGTGCAGGAGAGCAACAGATAGTGCTCTGTCTGCCTAAATTACTTCATTTCTCATTCCTACATATTAACTTTTTAAATGGCCACTAACAGCTGTCAGCACGCACACTAAATCAGTGGCTAACATTATTTAAAGTTTTTTCCAAAAAATCCTGCCATGAGCTGTCCTCAGCTCCTGTAGCCTTTGCAGTCAGACACACTGAGCTGATAAATCCATTTATTAACTACCGCTGCAGGGATTTGATGAGTGGTTTCCCTTTGAAACCACTTTGGAGTAGGCTGCTGGCTTGTGGCGTGGCAGATGCTCTCCCAGAGTTAATAGGGAAAAAGCACAGCAGAAGAGATCTCAGCCTCCACAAACCCCAGCTCATCCCCTTGCCCCAGAACAGACTGCTTCTACCTGACAGGCTTGGAGCTGAGCCTGAGGAGAATAAGAGTGGCACATCCCACAAAAGCAGCTCTGGGAGAAGCAGCCACTGGGGCCCAAACCTGCTGGCTTACCCAAGTTATCCAGCCAGACCTCACTGCATCACAGTCTCATCTTTCTGACTTCCCCTATTTTATTTTGTCCATGTTTTTACAGCTCAGTGTAATAGCTTGGCCAAATCTGAGTGGGGTTCTTTGATGGCAACACCCAAGGGAACATGGCTGGCTCCCAACAAGTCCACAAGTGCAAGCCAGTTCCCAGGACATACAGATAATTTGTAGCAAGAGTTTTGGGTGTTTTTGTTTTGTTTTGGTTTGTTTTTTTTTTTTTACATTGAGAAGAACAACACAGATTCCTCACCTGTTCCTGCCCAGAATGTCCAAATCCTTTGGCCAAAGTGTCCCCTGCATTCCTTTGGCTGCACCTTGTGAAAGAAACCCAAAAGCCAGTACCCAAACCAGGAAATTTAAACCCCCGGAGTTACACATTACTAGTGCCTGAAGACAAACTCCAACAAAGCAAGAGGCAGCAGATCAGCTCAAAATAAGCACCCGAGGAAAAAGGCTGGAGCCCAGCCAGACTCACCCCAGCTGGGCGCTAGCTTGGGGACCCCTCGCAGAAGGGCGTTGGTGTCCCCAGCAGGTGGCAATGCAGCCTGACAGCAGCGGCCACCCTGTCACTTCACATACCCGCACTCCTCAGCTGCTCAGTCCTACCTCGGGAGAGCTCGGGTTCAGCTCCTGAGAAAGGCACTCAAACCAAAAAAGCCCACACTAGAGAGGTTGTATTTGTGTACTGTGTGGGATGACACGTGTGAGAACCGTGGAAGCCCTTCCAAAATGCATGGTCTCAGTCATATACACCCCTGAGGGACAGAACAAAAAAAGGAAATCTTTCCCAGTCCTGCCTGAAGCCACTCAAACTCCCCATAGGGGAGGACAGCTCATGCTCAGGTTATCAAGGAATCAAGGAAACACTCCACATACTGGGTGGCAATCTCCACACATCAGCTTTGCAGATATTACACAAGCCCTGCCACCAACCACTCCCAACCTGCAGGGAACAGAAAGCCAAATACTCCCTTTTCTACAGGTGTTGCCCTTCACTCTTTGAAGTCTGCTGCACCAAACATACCTTCCCTTAGAATGCCATTTGGGGACATCCCAGAAGGGCAAGAGCATCAAGAAAATCCAACTGGGCACATGTGTAAGGACACCAAAGCTCACCACTGGGGTATTTGTCAAGGGAAAAACCCAGCTTAGGTAGAGCTGAAACAGCTCCTGTAGATGGGCTTGCAGTGCTATCTCTGCCCAACAGGGCCAGAGCAACCTTGGTCTCCCTCACCTGCTGCTTGCCTTGGGAATTTCCAGGCAATCCCCCTGCTTCAGCAGTGCATGAGGACAGAGAAGCACAAGGCAAGGAAATGGGCCTTAAAAGAGTATGGGAGGGTCTCAGGCCATGCTTTGTTTCAGGTTTTCAGGGGGATCTCTGTGCTCAGCTGGGGTGCAGTGTTACCATGCAAAGTCACTCTTAATGCAGCAGGAACCAGATAAGCCCAGGCCAATACAGATTTAAACTCTCAAATTCAGTGTCACAGCTGGTGTGAATGGATACTGCAGCATCTCCATAGCTGTGCCTCTCAACTTACCCAGCACAGTTCAATAACCTTGGCAAAAGGTATTTTTTACCTTTATGTGGGCCACGTCTGGAGCTGCAACTGATTGAGGGCAGTTTAGGATCCAGCCCCTCTGCAACAGGAGTCAGGGGAATTATTTAATTTTGAACAGTTGGTCAAATTTCAGACTCGGCTAATAAGCTTGTTTGTGCCTGACCTTAAAAGCAAGTCTTGGTTGGTGCCCAGCAATATCTGACAGGTAATTTTTGTTGCTTCATTTTTCTTTTTGTATTTGTTTGGGCTGGGGGGCGGGGGCGAGGGGAGGGTTGGTTTGTTTGTGTTTTTTTGAAGGAACAAGCAAACTCTTCCAAGACTGAGGACGCCACTCATCAAACATCCCCTTACCATGAACTGGAAACAGATAAACCAGAACTCTCCCTTTAGGACAAATGTATTTGCATTCCTCCTTCACTCCCTGTCTTTGCCAAAGATTACAACATATCACAACATACCAGCTCTGGAGGAAGGATCAGGGATGTTGCTCCTGCAGAAGTGATGCTGCATGGCTTGGGTAATGCTCTGCAAGCCCATAAAGGCTGCTGGCACTACTGCAAACATGGCATCTGGAGTCTGGGGACGAGCATTGCCCTTCAGCCTCCTGCCACCCCACTGGCACAATTAACCTTTCAAAGCAGAGGATGAGCACGAAGATCTCTGTGTCCTGGGCAGCAATGCATGGCAGCTCTGAGACCCAGAGAGAACTGGCATATCTTTGAATCCTGCAGGATTTTTTCTTGTGTCAGCATCAAACCCACTTCCTCAAAAGCTGTTGGGGAAAAGCAGAACAAAACAATTCTCAATATAGCTGCTGATTCAAGACAGTCTGCTATTGCCTTACCCACAAAGCTTTGTATTCCCAAGTGATCCCCAAGCCAGCCGTCACCCTTAGCATGGTGGTCCCTGCCACTTCCTTCTGCTACAGACACTTCTGCTTTGCCTCTCTCCCTACCTCAGTCACCCACTTGTTTCTGTCTCCATGCTGCCACTTTTGGGGAACAAGGGTGGTAGCTTTTACTTTGGATCATTTCACAAATCCAGTTTACAGCCGCACAGCAAGGGGAAGGCAAAACACAGTGTGAGGGGGAAGGCAAAACCAAGGAGACACAAGGAAACTGAACCCTTCATTCCTTAACACAAGGAAACCTGAACCCTCCTTCAGCTCACAGGGAGGAAGTCCAGGACCTCCCAAGAACAACCCCATTCCCAGTATTTGGACATTCTGGTTGCTAAGAGCACCAGCAGAAAGGAAAGGAGAGAATAAAGTTCTTTTTCATGTGTCCCTCAACTTCAGAGGCACAAAAGGCATTTATTTTTGCCACCCTCTTTTCTGAACAGGACAACTTGCAGCCACCCTTCACCCTCAGATGCCCTGCAATGCCCACATTTTCCCCAGAGCGTGAAAGATGACAAATGTGGCCAAAAAAGTACAATAGATCCTCTAATGACTGGCCACCCTTGAAGCCTGAGTATGACAGTACACTGCTCTGCTTGCTCTGTGTCAAGGAAGACAGAAATGGCACAGAGGCAGCAGTAAAACCAACTCGTAAG
The DNA here is from genome assembly GCF_024509145.1 of Vidua macroura. Lineage (NCBI taxonomy): Eukaryota > Metazoa > Chordata > Aves > Passeriformes > Viduidae > Vidua > Vidua macroura. The sequence goes on from NC_071577.1 coordinate 7,022,893, forward strand.
CCTTAAGAAGGGAAAAAAGAGCAGGACTGTGAGGAGCCATTTAACTCCATCTCCTCATGGCTGGGGAATCTCTTGCTAGCAGGACACGTGTCAGGCAGCCCTTGTGGAAAGCTCATTTTGCAGCAGTTGCAATTTGCTGCAGCATTTGCAGCGTTCGCAGGCGGTAATCAAATCCACTGGGAGTATTTTGCTTTCCATAAATCCCTTTGGAGCCAGGCCCATAAATAGTTACACTGTAGTGTAGAGCTGCATACAAGGCAAGAGCAAATGTTCCACATAATGACTGCTGGCCTTAATCACACTGTGGAGTGGATCATATTTCCACCATTTTGTCAAGTTTTATTATAGATCCCCCTCTTTAAGGATACCCCTAAGTGGTGAGGAGGAGACCACAGTGGTGCCAAACAGCTTCCTCACAGGGGACACACAAAGCAGCCCTTAATTGCAGGGGTTTCCCCTATTCCCAGAAGAGATTTGGAACAGTTTTCCCTGTAAATGAGATGTTCTACCTCCATCCTGACACTCCCAGTAGTGGACAGCAAGGGATTGATCAGATTTTTATGAGTGGCTGAAAAAATAAAGAGAGACACGCCTCTAAAAATAAACTTTAAGACACTCCAAGAAAATCACCATAACATACAAACTTTGAATGAAAGTATATCCTACATCCAGAGATCCCCTTGCTGGGAATTCATAGCATATTTATCACCATGGGAAGGAGAACAAACCCTACCTGGGTGACAGCTACAGCAGGTGGCAGTTAGGTGACAGCCACACCCAAAAACAGCACAGCAGTTCCCAGACTCGGGCTCACCACCCCATTAGACTGCAGTGCTTAATACTTGCAAGCCTGACAAATTCATCTGCAAGAAGTTGGGCTCCAGACCAGAAGGGAGAAGTTGCCAGTGGAAGCTTTTGGGAACCCCTGGTGGTTCATCATCACAGGGGATAAATCCAAGGTGTTTATACCCCTCCAAGGCTGGGAAATATCCTGTTCCAGCAGGGCTGACCCCAGGCTTTACAAGCATATGGAGAAGACAGTCTAATGTAGGGATCCCAAATGAGTACACATGAATCTGGGGTTTGGGAGCACACAGACCCTTTTTAAAACATAACAATCATCATTCATCATCCTCTTTTATTATATTCACAATGCCAGTTCCCTGGTTTTCAGCAGCAGTAATCTCATTGACTTATCCCAATAATCACTTAGCCTTCCACTGAACAGTCTATGCATTCAAGTGTGGAATTAATACTACCTTGTAAACCCCAGAAGATTTATATTAGCACTTACTCCCTATACCCCAGATTGGGGACAGGTGGTGTCAGCAAGGGGGAAATGGACTTTCTCTGTAATAACAGAAATATGGTCTGACATGCTTTTAATGGTTTAAATATGATAGGTATTTTACTGCAAGAGGGCCTGATCTAGGACTCTTCCCAGCTGCTATTGTCACAAAGCCTATAAGGAAGACAATCACCTTCCTACAAATTTCCCTCCTTCTTTCTATTTTTTGCTGGATTTAGAGAAAAACAACAACAACAACAAGAAAAAAAAAAAAAAGAAAAAGGCATCACTGAGAGAATATAGACATATGGACAAGGAAGGCAAATATCAGAGCCTCACCTTCTTCGGAAACCAGGCCAAGAAGAGTGAATCACATTACTCAGACTATGGAGGTTACAGTCAAAGTATTCAGTTAGAAAATAGATTAGATATACCTGAACAAAACTCTTTAACAATCCACATGCAGCTTGGATCTTCCTTAGATAGATGATAGATAAATTCCCCAATGAATTGCACCATTTGGAAAAAAGAAAACCCTACTACATTACTGACCTCAACACATTTTCAACTGTAAATGGTTCATGCTGTGTCCATGCAGAGCTGAGTCCTTTAATAATTTCAGCTGATGGAAGTTTCACGTGCCATCCTGCCACCACTTCTGGTCTGAGAGGAAGGTCACAGAATCCCAGGATGGTTTGGGTTGAAAGGGACCTTAAAGCTTATCTTGTTCCACCCCCTTACGTGGGCAGGGACACCTTCCACTAGACCAGGTTGCTCAAAAGCCCCATCCAGACACATCATTTCCAGATGGGGTCCCACTGCCTCCTCTGTCCAATCAGCTCAAGACAGTACCCCCACACCACTTTTGAAGGCAGCTTTGAGAACTCCACTAGGAATTAGGAGAAAGCCTCCATCCACTTAGGGTGGCTGGAAGTCTAACCCACTAAAGGGTCTAACCCACTCAAGCTTATAACATCTCTACATAACACTCTGACAATTCCCTAAACACTGTCATTTCATCAAAAGGAAAGAAATTTAGAGAAGAGGTCTGGAGGTGGTTTGAAAGGTGCCCTGATGAGACAGCCTTGCCTTGGACTAAGCAGACAACTCTCCTTCCTCTGCCTGCAAATGAACAGAAGAGCCAAGCTGGGGTTCTTCCAATGAGTCATTTGGCTGCTCTCTGCTATTGTTTTCTCTCATTTCTTTTGCTCATTTTCCAGCATCTCTGGTGCAGAGTTTCTCATTTTTTCTGGATGTGGCACATCACAGAAAGACCCCAAATAGAGCTTGATATCTGAAGATGCTTCTTTTGCATTTGTCACACTGAAAAGAGTAACATTTTTACTACACTTAGAAAATGCTTAAAAGCTGCTGAGGAAGAAATCAGTACCTAAAACTCCAAATATAGAAATATAGAACAAAGCAATGCAAAATTAATGCTATGATTCCAATATTATACCCTTCTGAGTCATGTGAAAGAGAGTCTGGGAGACTAAAAGTCTTCACAGAAGTGCTTCATTTCCCAAATGAAGAAATGTGTGAATCATTTCTCATCTGATTAACCCATTATCATCATGCTCTGCCATTGATTATTCCCTGTAATAAAGTCAGGAAGGTACTATCATGGCAAGAAGATGAGCTCTGGCTGGATTCACAGTGATCAGGAAGAAGGTAGCATCCCAAATCTCAGCTGCCAGCCCTTTAGCTGGCCAGCCTTTAGAACTTCAGCCAGCCCTTTAGAACCCTTCTCTCCTTGCCTCTGGCCAGGCCTGCCATTTCAGCTAGAGAGGGAAGAATGGGCAGAAAACCTCACTGCTCCCAGTCAGCAATGCCCAGCCCTGGAAGCTTGCAGGAGATGTGCTGTGTGAAGGTAGGTCACAGGGAGCTCGGCTGAGTATTTGTCTGGATGTCCTTTGCACATGTGTAAGGCCATGCCGTATGAACCCCAAGGAATGCACAGCCCACCAGCACAGAAACTGTCACCAGCTCCTTAAAAGGACCATGAAAGTTTGAGATTCTGTACTTAACTGCTGCAAAGGTCATTCACCTTTGTGGAAACTGAGTTACAATTAAGAGTACCACAAAGACTGGCCAAGACTCTCAGAGAGCTGTTAAAAACAGCAAGGATCTCTTGGCCATCTGTTCTACAGCAGGCCAGGCACCCCATTTCTTCATTTGGTAAATGAAGAACTTCTGTGAAGACTTTTAGTTTCCCATAGCTGTTGGGCACATTTTCTTCAGCTCCACCTACGTTGTAATAAGTCAGCTGAGACTTCATTTTCTTCATGCAGGGAAAGCCAATTCTTTATTCACACAAGTCATTTTGTACAGTTTTTACAAATGTCACGTGGAACTTTAATTGGTTAATAGCTTTCTTGCCAATTACTCTATTGGTTAGTAAAAGGTATTTTACTAACTTGTCCATCAAATCTCTCTATTCTTGAATTATTTACATATTTTCTTCACTGATTCTCATGGGACGGATTTTATTGTTTATACAGGTGCACTTGCTTTTCACCCTAGAAATAGATTGTTGATGAACTCTCATTTTCAAGACATTTTTGCATGAGAACTTGCAAAATAGTTAGCTGCACTTAGAAGAAATGACAGGCCAGCTATTACTTTAGCAGAGCAGGCCTGATTTTATGACACCTGTCTGCGACACAGCTAAATCACTGGACACAACCTTTAGACACAGTGACACAGCCTGGAAGCCTTGCATGGGCTCAAATTTAGGGCTGGAAGAAAAGACAACACACAAAAATCCAACTGGCAGTTTGCAAAAGCCATAGAAAGCTGAAAAGCACCATCTTTCATCTGGGACTAAATGCATTAAGAAAAAACAAAAGCATACTAGAAGAATTTTCAAACTCTGGAAGAGAGTGTAGAGGAATTTCTCATGGAACAAGGGCATGATATCCTTGATGGTATTTCTTTGCAGGAATTGGACAACCCTGGCCTGCAGATTTGATGTTATTTCTTTGCAGGAACTGGACAACCCTGGTCTACAGATTACATAGATACTTTGGTTATTTTAGAAGTAATTAGGACATCCTTGAAAAGACAATAAGCTTTGTATGAATACAATAGTCAGTGCTGGACGCTGAAAACTGTCACGTACTATAACCTGATCAGATGCTTGTAGTATAACAGCCAATCTATAAGTGACTTGTATATGTAATCATATTACATTAGTCAATGAATGCTAATTAGCTATTGTATTATGGAAGGCAATAAGGTATAAAATATGGATAAATTAGACGATAAAGGAGGATGACATCTAGCCATATTGGTTTGAGTGTCATTACTCTGGCCGGCTCTCTGTGGGACCCTCTTCAAGAGAGAACTGGAAAACAAACTGAATTGTGATCTTCTTAAAGTGAACTGTAAGTAATGAAATTCCCCATATCTTTGCTTTCCACAGGGGTTGAGCACCTTCTTTTGTCTCATGGGATGGGGATTCAGGCCCCATGATCTGGCCGCTGTGCAGACTGGAATTGCCCCCAAAACTCAGAACAGAAAAAGTTCTGCCAGACCCTTGTTTAACTGTTCCCATCAATTCAGCATCCCAGTATTTGCAGACAATACCATTTCAAGGTACTGGGTACCAAAATTCTGTGTTTACACATCTTCCTAGCTCTCCCTTGAACCCACTTAGCAGACTGCCTGCCTTTATTTGTGCCTGCTTGTAACCTCCTCTTACCACTGTTTCCCATTAGGATCTTTTCCTCCTTAGTTTAAATCCTAATCATGCAACACACAATGTACATTATAATTCATGTCCTTGGGGTTCCAGAGACATTATTAGAAACAGACTTAGCCATCACTTGCTCTTTAGAAATCCATCTGTAGTAACTGATTTTCAAAATAAAGTGAGTTGAGACACTTTGATTTGGAGGATGTTCACCTTAAAAATCCATGAAAGGAGGCCACACGGTGGTTTATTTTGTTTTTAAGAGGAGAGTGTGCATCACTTTCTGAAAACCCAAGACAAAGTCTCTCAAAATCATTTGTGGCTGCTGAAATCCTTGTCCAATAAATAAGTTACCATCCTCATTACCGAGCAAAGGCTGACAGGGAAAGCAGGTCTGCAACAGAGGGAAAACAAACCTTCAGTGGCTGAAGCTGCCAACAACACATTCCTCCTGGCAGATATCTTCTCCCAGGAGCTGCCCCTGCCACTTTCTGCTGGACTGTTTTCTTCAGCTGTTTAATCCCTCTGCAGCAAACACATTGCTCCTCCTCTCCCAGCAGCAGACAGACCACAAGGGTTCACAACTGTGATGTGTTTTCAGGTTTCTCCTTCCTTTTGAAAGGACAGGACTGTGGGATGAGAAAGACTTGTCAAGTTAATTAGGAACTGAGGAATGTTAGTTTTGAACTCTGCTGTGAAGCAAGCAGATCTGCTACATTACATGCACTGGGAGTGGGGGCAAGGTGCTTTTCAGCATTCACCACCCTCAGACAAAGAAGCAAACATGCTACCCAGGATTGCCAGCATACTTGTATTAAGTGTTAAAATCCACAGCAGACAGAGTTGATTGTGGTTTTTAAATTACTGCTAAAATTATAAAAACACTAGACAAAATCTTTGTAAAAATTGCAAATATCCTTTCCAAGGGATAGATAAAAATTCTGCCTCCATAATGGCAACAAAAGGGAACTGCAACTGCAAGAAGGTTAAAAAACAGAAAAGGAAAAGGTGATGCAAAGAGAAAATGGAAGAGACTACAGTGATGCTCTGAAGAGACAAGCTTTATCTAATTTTACAAGAAACTGAGTCTCAATTCCTTTCAGATCATAAAAACCACAACTGGAAGACAGATACCCCCAACAACAGCAGGCACAAATTCCAGCCTCACACCTCTCAGGCTGGTTATTATGACATTATTAAATGTAGAACAGCCCCCCACTTCAAGGTACCCTATAATGTCTGTGCTAAACTGACATTAAACTCAGGAAGAGGGAGAAGAGAGGCACTGGCAGGAGGCTGCTAACATTACAATACTTCCCATCATTTGGAAGACACATCCTACAAGGGAAAGTTTAGATAGCCACAGCCACATTCCCAAATGCCTTGATTCTCACATCCCCCAATTATCTCAATATGATTTTACTGTAATAAGAAACCTGCATGCTCATTGCAGGGAGCAGCATTGAAAATAGAAGACAGTATCTTTTTAAAACTGCTATACAAATACTAAGTCCCCAAAAACTTGCATTTTAAATCTGACTAATAACCTTTGTCCCTGCCAACTCACTTAAACACAATAAGAATTAAGGAAAGAACTTAATCAGTCATTACCTGTATGTAACATTCACAAGGACAAATAAAAAATGAACACATATGAAACAATTTCACAAATTATTCTGAAGGAGAGGCACTGGCTTGCATTCACTGCAGCACAATTAATTCAAAGAAGCCATGACATTGGGTTTTGTGTTAGACAACTCCTGCATGGCAGCATAACCTTTCAGGACCCAATCTCCCACCTATTCTATAGCCCCCAAAACTACAGAAGTGAAGCTGCTTCCACTGTACTTACCACTGTGACTTAAACTGTCTTTGCTATAAACAATCACCCAAATCAGCCTTGGCACTTAGGGTTCAGTTGCACTTACTGTTCCCACTTCTAGGATCTAATATTTCTCAAACAGAAAGGTAGAAGTAACCTACTAAGCAAAGTGTTGAAAACCTGCACATACACAGAGAGCAACCCACAGCCAACTGTTGCAGTTCTATCACCTTAATGGAGTTGCTTGGGATGATGAGTTTGGGGAAAAGTATTCAATAACAATACCAGGCATTTTTAAACTACTTTTGGGAGTAACAGTCTTCTAAAATATGTCATCAGCCTCGTGGTGGCAGCTCTGAAGCTTCTCATATTGCAAATATCTGACTCTGACAGAAGTTTAACAAGCAGGAGAAAAGCTCTCAGGGCTAGCTATTCAAACAGAAGTGGCTGCTATATAAGCCTGGTTTATAGTGCACTCTAGAAGACCACCAAACACCTGATTACATGTGTCTTATATGAAATTGCAACTTTAGAGATAATAACTGCAAGGGCTGTAGGCAGAGGCATAGACAGCCTGCACTAGCTGCCAAACTCCAGGCAGCACAAACAAAGCTTTTGTAGGGTGTTCAAGGTGCTCAGTCACTCCCTGCAGCCAGAGACCCTCCCAGAGGGTCCTTTATCCCTTGTGTTCTGACATCTTGCCCAGCCCCAGAGGATTTCCACCTCCTGTATCCAGCAGCACTTTCTGCAAGAGTCACTGTGTATCTCCTAAAAACCTCTGATCTCATAGGTCACACAAGAAGCAAAGTGACATTCTTGAGCTTTACCATGTCACTTGCCTGCCTACAGCTAAATTAGGAGTGCAGCAGCAGCAGTCTATTTAGAGCCAGCACAGCTTCTTGACAGACCCTGAAGGAGAGACATTTCTTACATCTGCATCACTGCTCCCCAAAAAACAGGCTTGCACTGAGGGGCAGCTTCATTGGGAAGACTTTGCAGTGCTTCACCAAGTTTGTTTTCACACACAGAGTGAACACACAAACATTAAGAGCACAGTACAAGCGGCCAAGCTCCATCACAGCTGGTTTTAAACAGCTTGGCCAGGTTCATCCATTGTATGGCTGGCTCCAGTGAGACCTTCCTGCCTCCTTGAAAAAGAGGAAGTTCACTGTGTGCTCTCTCACATTGGATTGCAGCACTAGTGGTTTCTGAGACTCCCCTCTCCCACTAAAAGCATTAAGGGACTCACACTGTCATCTTGTCACATTTTTGAAAGGAGGCTCTTTGCCCCTGCCTGGTTGGAGAAGTGCAAGAAAAGCCTGCCAGGCCCTGCCTACAGCCTCCTTTGCCTGCTGGGTGGAAGACACCCCTCCACACATGGCTTAGCACTGGGAATGAACATCCTGCTGGGACAAGAGGGTACAGTGCCACCAGAAAGCACCTGTTCATGGTACAGAAGAAGGTCAGTTCAGAGCATTGAGTTGGGATGGCTGGGAGGCTGGACCAAAGGAACAGCATCAATTATAGAGGGATATCACAGCTGGGAGTGCCTGCTGGAACACTGCCACCAGGCACAATAACCTCAAACTCCCAAACCTCCAGCCCAAACTGTCAGCTCTATCTTTCCATGTCAATTCTCTAAATACAGACACTTTTTACACAGGATGCTTAGAAATATTATCATAGTGATTCATGAGAAAAGGGGAGCTCATCAAATGCTTTATGTTCATTTGTGTTCTCTCAGACAACTGTGGTACAGATACATTCTAGATATTTGTGGGGACCTCTATCAGGGCTTCATAAACCTTGACAATGCTACTTACATTCTTAAAACAGCTTTCTGAGGTATGTGTAATGTGAATGATGATATGATAATGTAGTTATGGCCATCTCTCCCCAAAGACAATCATCTTCATGGGTGTGATTCAAAATGCACAAATATTATCTGAAATCTACACAGGTTTCATAAATCCAAAGTATTTACTGCTAAACATTGAAATAGCTGAAAAAATTTGGTTCCTACAGCTTTGTTCTTGCTGGGCCATCTCAAGGTTTGTATAAGACTGAGCTATATACCACTTAAATTCTAATACAACAGCAGGAATCATGCAGGTAATTAGAAAACAGGGTGTTCCAGTGTATTAAACACATTTTGGAGTGTCTGGGCTTTTAGCAGTATTTAAGCAAATGCAGACTGTGTGCTTGGCAAAGACAGAATTCCAGTGACAAGGACAGAGAACATATGATCTCAGAGAATGATGCTCATATCTCCAAGCTCCATGTCTTGAAAGCTATCCATACCTCATTGAGAAGTCTTACTAATGACTGAAGGGAAAATGAGGTCTAGATTGTGAAAGCAAGAGATTTCCTAAAAACAGATATGACCTTGGAGTTTTGGTAGATTTCAAGCCCACTTGATCCCTAGCAGAAATCAGCAAAACTTAAACCACATCATATTAAGCTATTTAGTTATTTAGTTCCTGGTCTGACTCAAGACCTGGAGCACTTCATGTCAAAAGAGAGAGGGAGAAGAAAAAAGTGAAAGAAAAGAGGCTGATACCTCATAAGTCACAATGAAACCTTCCAGGCAATGCAGGTATGTGGGGAGTCTGGGCCAGACACTGAGCTATTTTCATTGTCCTTCCCAAGCCTGAAGTCACTCCTTCTCCTAGTAGAGTAATATGGGATCCAAGAAAGACAGATCATTCTAAATGGCAGTAATTTAAATCCTCTGCTGCATGCTCCAGGGAAAAGAGAGGAAGGAAAAGGCAAGGGAATCTCTGCAGCTCACATTTAGGCTGTGGAGCTCTGAAGACACAGGAATCCCAGTTTCCCAAAGCAGCATCAAGGGAATTTTATCCTGTGCAGTGTGAGAGAGCATGCAGAATTTAACATCTTATCCAGTGCCTGATGGTTATGTTTCAAACTACACAGCACCCCTCCAGGCCTGCCAGCTAGTGCTCCCCTTGGTAGAGAGTCCTGCCTGGTGGGATTGGATGCTCACATTCTGCCTCCATCGCCCTCTGTCCATGCACCCTGTTGTTGCACTTAGCCAGGCACTCGCATTTCAGAGCCTGGTTGCTCAGTGATCTATAAACTGGTGCTCATGCCGAGGAAACCGAGGTGCCAAGAAAATGACTGGAAGCTTTACAGGACAGGGGAAAGCAAAGAGCACTCGGCTGACACTTTCTTCCACAGGGACCGATGGCATGAGGAAGGTGAGCTGCCCAAAGGTGAGGTTGAAGGGAGCCCCCAAGTCACCCGGGCAAGGCTGAGAAGCAGACACACCGTCAGGAAGCTGCTCCCCCTGCAGGCAGCCCTCCTGGGGCAGGGCAGGGGCTGACAGACGCTCCCCAGCTCTGCAGGGAACGCCTTGTATGTGCTGCTGCCAGTTGCTGGGGGATGCTGACATCGTCTGGGACAGAATTAGAAAACCTTGAGCAGAAGGACACAAGTGCTAAGTCAGCCGTGTGCTATATGTGGCACACCAGTTGGTGCCTTCTTTCCCCTTCTTTAGATGCTCATTCCTTTGCCTGCTCCTTCAGCAAGGTTTGACTTCAGCCTACACTGCCCTGTGACTGCTACGTGCCCCTGGCTGCATTCAGGCTAGCAACACCTTACGCAGCACCTAAAGGAGCCAAGAGACAAATCTTCCCTGGAGCCAATGGAGCCCTTCATTTGTCCATGCAGTTCAATCTTTGTGCCATTATATAAAGCTGTGCTCAGTGTTTACCCATCACTGCCCTGTTTCCCACCACCTGCAAATCCCATGGGGCTGCTCCTGGCTGACTGCTGGTGACACCCTTGCAGTCAGCTCGAGATGTCCTCCCATGCTGCACCCTGCTCCCAGACCACCTTCCAGACAGGCTCCTATGACCAGGATCTGTAAAACACGCTGACCAGGCAATTTTTTGGGCTTGACTCTCTTCTGCACAAGTTTCTATAGCTTATCAGGATGTTCTGCAGCTCTGAGCATCCTGGAAAGCAAGAGGCTTTGCTATTTTATTGAAAATGGTTTCCATGCTGTGAGCACTGAAAAGCCAAATCATTAGCAGATTAATTAGCCACTCTGTGGCACACAGCCAGCATTACAGCTAAAGCTGAGACCTTAAAGTTTGCTGGAAGTGGAGCCCTGGCTTAATACTTAAAGCCAGCGATGAACATGCAAGAATCAAACCAGACAAACAGTCCCTCTCTCTCATGGCAAAAATCACACATTGAAGAGACCACAAGGAACTCTGCAGCATCTTGGTGTGGAAAAATGCACCCACTCTCTATCAGGTCAAGAGCTGCTCAAGCACAGTAAAATGGATTATATATTCTTTCCAAATTTGTTGTGAATGGAAAGTCATATATTCCTGATAACTGCCTAAATACGCAGTTCCTTCCTGGACCTTATTAGGTTCTTGGCTTCAACCAGTCTTCCAAAATGTACAATTAAACTGGCGTTGGAAAAAAATATCATTTGCATGTATTTACGTTAAATTTCACTGAACCTTTCTCCTTGTTTATGTTCAGTAGACTCCTCCATTAATATCTTTGTGTTTACATTGGAAAATGAGATCACTTCTCACTTCTGGGCTGAATAAAATATGTGTTTGTACCATGGGACAGCTCCAGACCACTGCAATCTTTCTGAGATTGCTGCCTGCCAAATGGTACATGAACACTTGTAATTTTTCCTGCTGACGTTGCAGCCACCCAGCCTTCAGAAGAGGAACACAGCAAATATTTAACAGCAACAGGTGTCAGATAGGAGTTGATCACAGGAAAGAGAAAAACCTTAGCTGAAATTACAGCAAGTAAGTGCGCATGGGACAGGAGAAAGTCTCCAGGAAAAGAGTGGAATATGCTGACTGCACTTAGGTGTTTGTAAATAGTCTGTATTCTCACATTTGTCTGAAAGCAAACTCCCATCAGAGCAACCAACACTTCCTCTGGTGCTTGATCTGGTATACTGCCATGAACTCACTAACAATTCCACTAAACAAATAGGAAGCCAATTCCATTTTCAGGTATTTTAGACAGCAAAAGGCAAAAGTCTCAAAGGGAGTTCACTATGAAACAGAGCAGGAGCAACAGCACTCACCTTTTCTTCCAACAGCTCCAGGGCTTGCAATCCCCTGAAATACAGAACATCTTATCTTCTACTTCACAGTACGCATTTAAGCCATCAGCTCCCTCCTCCTGAAGAAGGGCCTGACTCACTGGGCTACAGGAAGCCCAAAACAGAGCTCTCCTTTTAAAACTGGACCAGAAAGACAGAGATCTCCTAGCAAACACACAGGAAGTGCAGCCAGGTATTCCCATTTCCATTTTGGTGCTGCAATTGATACCACCTCTCTGTGACTTTAGCCTGACAAAAGGAACATATTCCACTTCAGAAGTGTCAGAATGAATCACTTCAATAATCTGGATGTAAAACACACTTCCCTTATGTTAGTTCAACTAAAACCAGCCCAAATGCACAGAAGTTTTGCATTGGCCAGAACTGTATCCTCATCAATTAAACCAATAAAAACCGGGCAAGCCCAAAGCAAGCCCCCTGTATCACTGAGTAGCAGGGCTAATAGGACATGGCTTCCAACCAACACCTTTCTCACTACTGAATTTTCTAGGCCCTTGGGAAAGCTGAAGCTTCATCACTGCTCATTCCCCTCAACATGAGCTCCTCTGTGGGAGAGAAGCATCCATGCACTGCCCAGGAGCTGTGCACCCAAGAAGGCAGATGCCCATGAATTCTCATTCCCAGCTGCTGCTGCTTTCCCTTGGACATGGATCTTGGCAAGTCCTAGCAAGGGAGACCCTGGATTTTGTTCTGTCAATTGTGCTTGCAAAAAGTGGCTGCTAAAAGTGAAAGAGGAGCCTTCCTGCTGCAGCCCCTGGAACCCACAGCCTAGGGTGAGATGGAACAGTACTGTCAGAGAACTGCAAACCTCAGCTCCCAGGCAAGATCACAGAATCACAGACTATCCTGAGCTGGAAGGGACCCACAAGGATCACTGAGTCCAACTCCTGGCCCTGCACAAAATCACACCCTGTGCCCAAGAGCATTGACCAAACATTTCTTGAGCTCTGTCAGGCTTGGTGCTGTGACCACTACCCTGGGGAGCCTGTTCCAGTGCTTGACGACCCCCTGAATGAAAATCCTTTTCCTAACACCCAGCCTAATCCTCTCCTGACACAACTGCATGCCACAGGGACACATCTCTGCATCACCTGGAACGACTTTGCTCCCTAGGGACATACCTGATGTGTGCCCAGAGATGTCTTGGGACACATTCAGTCTCGCCAGGCAGATAAACCTGTGGTGTCCTGTCCCAGCACCAGAGAACTGACTGGATCCAAATCCTTAACCCAGCAACTGAAATAAGGACTTGCTATCCTCCTCCTCCCCATACCTGTTTTACCTTCTCATCCAATCAATATATAATTATTTTGGGTCAGGACATCACAAAACCACCTTTAGTGGCAGAATGAAGCATATCCAGACACATCTGCATAATTACACAGGCCACAACTGTGCAAAAAACCCACTAAGTTTGTTCTTCATTCCTGAAATCCTTTCTTCCTTTAAAAAATATATTTGGTGGTGGCTTTCAGGCTTATTTTATTGCAAATCAGAGGTGATCATAGAAATTATTAGATCATCACCAATTATTTCTTGCAAAGAAAGCTCTCACAGGTGTAGTGATGCATAAAATTTGGTTTTATGCATCCATCCAAGTTACACCTCTGGGATTCATTGTACTGATGTTTGGTTTGTGCAGTATAAAACACCAGAATCACCAGAGATTTCCCCATCAGGTCCCTTGGGGATGACAGTCCACAGGCTCCTGCTGATCAGCAGCAGTGCAGAGTCCATGCTAACACTTTCCCAGACAGTTTAGCAGAGCAGGAATCCCTCCATAAAGCATCTTGGAGGCAGCCAGCAGAGCTCATACATTTACAGGCTTAAAGGCAGAGAAATAGGAAATAAAGTCCTTCCTAGTCTGTGTTCCCTAAAGCAGAGACTGAGCCAAGACTTCAAATTATATCCATCAGTACAGGTCTACTGATTCAAAAGGGATGACTCAACTTCCAACAAGTCCCTTGCTCAAGGTCATGTGCTGCAGCAAAGAAGAGATCTGAGCATGATCCTACAAGAAAGTACACCTTTAGCCACTCTCCATCCCTCTTCTTGGTATACATTTTTTTGGTAACTTTGCCTAGGAAAGTAAACTTACCAAAAAACCACATTAATTGAAAAGGCAAGTGCTTGGATATCCTGCCAGATTTTGGATGTACAGGCCTTCAAGCTTTTAACTTCTAAGTACAAAACACTCTACCTATAGTTCATGAGACAGAAACATGAGCCCCATCAAAAGCCTTGCACTTACTAGCACAAAACTTCAGGAGTCTGGAGAGTAAATAGGACAGGGATTGCTAGACAAGGGAGGAACAGTCAGTGCAAAATCTCAATCATATGGACTCAGGGAAATCATCAAGTTTAAAGAGTTAGAAGCTGTTTTGCTGTCATGGAATAAGTCTAAAGAAAACACAAAAGCCACCTTCTCCTGCAAGCTGTGTATCTTGGAGAGCATGGAGAGCAGGGACATCCATCAGGAGACTGAGGGGTAGAAAGATAAACAAGGGACACAGGGTGGCAGGTGAAACAGGTGAAAACAGAAGTGCCTCCATTGCCTGATGGCTAGTTTACAATAATAAATACATTACAAAGGGAAACCTTTCAGTGTGGGAAGATAACATCCAGCTGATCTCTGTTCCATTAGGGCACAGCTTAATCCTAGGAGAGGAAAAAGAAGATCAAAGAAAAAGATTAAAGGAAGTAATTTTCAATTTTAAACACAGTCTTAATGTGATGGAAAGAAAAAGTAAGAACAGCTGAAAGACACCCAGGGTCAGGTCAGGGAGAGATGCCTTGGCTGAAGGTACTGCAGTGTTTTCCGTATTTGTCTGCTTTATTTTTAAACACCCAGAGCCTTTGCTTGAGCAACACTTCCTTGAACAAAAAGGAAGCAGAAGAGGAGAGAAGGGCTGTAAAGAGAGAGGCAAATGGAGTTGGAAAAATATGATCTCCCCAGCCATGAAAGTCAAAATTACTGTTTGAAACTGAATCCTCCTGGAGTACTACACAGGCATGGGGGAAAAGGGGAAGGGTGGGAAGGAAAGAAAGATTTATTACTTAAGCAGAACTAAAATTCTCATGAGAAAAAGGACCGTTCAATCCATATCCAAATTTCAGATCAACAGCAGATCTGAAACTGGGCTTGTTATATTTCACTCTCCTTTGAATGCATAAAAAACACAGGGAGGTAGACTGTGTTTTAAAGGGGAAAAAAGTCCCTTGATCTCATGAAGCCCTGAACTCTTATATTCCATTTATAGCTCTAGCTAGAATGACATCCCCCTTGATTATCAGGCTGTCCAATCCAGCTGCATGTGTCAAGACTGTATGAGGCACTAAGTGAAATATATATATGCCCTTACAGGGTTTAGCACATCGGGTCCACCTCCAGGGTACAGGCTGTAGCTCATTCTGACCACTGCTCCTCTCCCAGGAATCACTTGTTAAGTGGTTTTTGTTTGGGTGTTTTTTTTTTTTTTAACTTTTTTTTTTTAGGGCACTTTTACTTTCCAGTTTAAGCAACACAAAATGGCACCAAAGAAGGATGTAAAGAAACCAGCAGCGGCCGCGGCACCAGCACCTGCACCAGCACCAGCACCAGCACCTGCACCAGCCAAGCCCAAAGAACCTGCCATCGACCTCAAGAGCATCAAGGTAAATGGGTGAGCGTGTGCTGAGGGGGCCCACAGGGCACAGGGAGCAGAGTCCTGGCTGGGAGCTGCACTGAAGCGTGGCGTGAGTTTGGTTCCGGTTTGGGGACTGCGAGGAAATGAATGAGTAACCTCAGCCGACGGGTTTGCTGACCTGCCTGAGCTTTTGACTGTTTTAGTAGCTGTAGGGTGTAAGGCATGGCGCATGATTTAACAAAGGACTGAAGTCTGGGGATGACCAAAGTATGTTGGAACCTCAGAACTTTTTACCCAATTGGTACCAGTCTCACCTGTTTGTTAAAATAAACACAGTACAGAAAACCCCCAAAAAACCCTGAAGTAGGTACATGAGGACAGGAATGGGGTTACTGAAACATGGAATACAATGTTTTCCCATAGCACTGTACAAAAACCCATCTTTTATAGTTTAAAATTCTTTTCCAAATTTTTGAACTGCCTGATGGCCCTTTGGTCATGTGCTTTGAGATCAATATGACTTATCTTTAAAAGAAACAAAACAAAACAGTTTAAAGCAGATTTGGCAGTTTTGCCTATTTTCATTTGCACTGTACAACAATTGGTGAGACCACGAGCAAGAAAGCCATGGATGGAAGAATTTCAAGTGATTTCCTCTCATCCTTACATGTTTGCTGAGAATTTAGAATTTGCTGCAAATTGAAAGCAACAAAGAGAAGGAGTCTTTTGGAGGTTTCCTTCTGACTGCACTGTCATTTGTTCTCATAATGTCTTTAGATTTTGCATGTCAACCAACATCACTAACTGTTGCCCTGACCCTTTGAAGAAAACTCCTCCATTTTGGGAGATTCTTTACTTAGGAAAGAGGAGAGGGAGGCTAAGCAGTTAAGAGATGAAGACACAGACTAGTTTCTCTGAGTAGGACTATAAATAGTTATTCTGTACCTACCTGGCAAGCTGATTGGTCCCAGGACCAATTTGCTAAATTCTACATAAAGAATCATACCTATTATGGGTAAAAGAAGGACAAAGACTACTAATAGGAGCTATACATGATGAATTGTATTTCAGATACCTTAATACATATAGTCCTGAGATGTTAAGCCATTTAGTGAAACTTCTCCAAGTTTACTTTAATTTTCCTAATCTATAGTCAGTATTTTGCTAAAAAAGTATGTGTCTTCTCATAAGATTGAAGCTGAAACCATTGAGAAGAGGGAAAAAAAAAAGACATTTTGAAATACATAGAGTTTTGAAGAATATATTAAAATCCCACTAGTTTTGAGCATACTGTCTGAAAATTAGATTAGGCCTCACATTCCACTGGATGGTGGGGAACCAAGCTAGACTTGCTGCTAAATAACTTAATATGATTTGATAGCTTTCTATGTCCAGTTAATCAGGAGAAAATAGAATTTTGAACTCCATTGAACCTAGCTAATCAAATAATAATATATTACCAGCTAAAAATGTCAGATTGCACTCTGGGGCATCTTTGCAGTTCACTCCTTTCCTAAAAGAAATAGCAGCAAGAAATACACACTGGGAGAACAGAGAACTCTCCAGTTTTTTTCATATTCAGACTCATAAAAAAAGATACAATTTAGGGAAACTTTCTTTGATTGTCTAGAACATGTGGCAGAGTCAGGAATCAGTTTTCTGAGTCTTAGCCCAGTCCCTCAATTATTTCTCAGTCCTTCCATTCAATCACCAAAGTCTCAGCATGATAAAAGTTACAGCACCATTTCCAGCAAAACTTTGGAGGCAGGGAGTACTTAAAACTAAGGTTTTGTCTGGGACTCACTGAACAATCCTGACCCAGGGCTCTTTGTAGTGATTTGCCAGACACGGAGACAAAACCCACATCACTTCAAACAAGGGGATCCACTGGGCTGTGCTTCACTCCTCAGGGAATTAGCAGCCATGCCAGAGCTTGCCACTCTAGAGAGGTGACTGGGAATGTCAGGCTACACTGCCACGATGATTTAGGGAGCCACACAGCAGGAAAACACACAGAAAGGCTTTGTTAGCTTTTATAGAGACACATCCAAGCCCCTTGTTACAGCTGGGGTGGGTAAGGGAAGAGTTGCCCAACCAGGGCTTACAGCAGCCAAAGAAGTCACATTTGGCTGTGCACTTCATTCTTAGTTGGCATCAGAAGTCATAAGAGTCTCCAAAAACAAACATGGTGGTTTGCAAACATGAGTAGTGATTCTCTTGGTGGTACCTCCCCACTCAGATGCCCTTCTTGGCCCATCTTCAGAGAATCTGGTTTTCTGGACTTTTTGGAGTACACATTTTGCAACTTTGGCACTTTTTCCCCTCCTTCCTTAAGAGAACTCAAGCTGGGTTTGTCTATCACCATCAGAAGCTGTGATAAAGTTATGACAGCCATTGACTCTTCTCTGTTCTTTATTGATCTCTTGAAATTAACCAAATTAGAGCAAATATTTGGTGATTTGCTAGTGCCAACAGCATCTAATATGTTCTATTTTTCAGCAATATCTGTTGACTATAAAACTGAGTAACAGGAATATCCAACTGGTAGATTCAAATTTCTAAACTCAGCCCTTTCAGCTCACCTTGGGCTACAGTATTACAACCATAGGAAGAGAGTGAAGGCAGGGATGAAGAACTTGCTTTTAAATGGAAATGTGAAGACCTATTTCCCTCTACCCAGGGAACAGCATAAAAACTCAATCTTTGCACAAGCCCTTCCAGACCAAATGTATATTTCCAATTTTCCTTATTACTAACATGTCTTGGATTTGCACAGGCACAAAAGTTAAAGATTAAATAATAAATGAGAAGAGAACAGGGCAGTGGAAGCAGCTGAGAGCCATCACTAAGAACCAACCATGATTAAAATCAAAAAGACCATATAGATCTTTTTACTTAAGAGACCCCCATGAATTCTGCAATTAAAACTGTGGCCCAGTACACTCCTAAAAGCACAGCTTATGTGTTTTATCAACCTTCTTCTCCCACACAAGCCTGAGTGAGAAGAAACGTTTAACTCATGAAAAGCACTACTGTGGGTCTATTTCTGCAACAACTGGGATGAAATATGAATAATGCAGATGTATCATGCTTGGTTTTGCAACTAAGGCAGTGGGAAATGGATGAATTTCCCATTGCACAAATCTGTATAACTTAGTCCCTATTACCAACAAGAAAAGTATGTTGGTTTTCTGGCAGAAACCTAAGGGTCCTTCCCAGCACATGTAAGCAACCCTTGGACAGAGCCTAGGATCATAAAATCAACTAGGATATTTTGGGATGCAAATGCTGAAGATGCTGAGGGCAGTGCTTCACAGGCTTCCACTCTGCAGATGGTGATCAGAATGTCTAGTGCCCTGATCTGGTATCACACTAGGTCCTTTACTCCAAGGATACAGCTGAGTATATTCTCTTGAGTAGAGACAGAGATTGGGCAAGTGTCCACACTGGAAGTGAGGTTCAGGGGTACACAGGGCTTCCTATACCTGCATTTTCGAGACTGAAATCCCAGGACATCAATTATGCCATGCCAAACTGCAGATCAGCCACCCAAATGTTCAGAAGAAAAACAATTAAAAGCTACCAACTAGTAAAGACTTGCTAAAGTCTTGTGTAACTGTGTGATGCATGTTGATGATGCCTGTTGCATGGAAGTAAGCCTGTGATTGTTTTTAACTGCAGAGCTCTTAAGGCAGTAAAAAGTGTTTCTCCAAGCAACCTTATTTCTTGTTACATTCACTACTTGAGTAGGTCATCTCTGAAGAGATATTGCTTTGGATATAACCAGAGAGAGATAAACTTACTAAAATGCACTGACAGAAAGCTCCTGGGCTAGAGGGCAAGCAGCACTGCAAATGTCAGCTGAAGCACTTGGAGAGCTGTTGTGCTGCAGACAAACTCCACATGAAGCCATGGAGTGAGAGCTGGAATGTCAACAGTGGCTTTGCTCAGAAGTGCTAAGGGCTTTCTTAGGAAACAGCAGTTTTTTACTTGAAACTTTCGGCTCAGGTAGTCAAGTTATGCCTGATCTATCTCCAGTTATGACTCCAGAAGGATTCCCTAGGACAGGTGATCTGTTGGACAAGGTCACCAGTCCCAAGTGTCCTTACAGGTAGGAAGGGGACAAATATCAATATGAATTTGGTCTTAAGAGATGTAAAGGTGCCTCTCTGATGCCATCCAGACCAGCTTCCTGCTACTGCTTTGACCCAGCACCATCCAGGATCCAGCCTAGAACAGCCCCAGCCCTTGGCTCTGTGAACCTCATCACTGACAAGTCACAGCCCACGCTGCTGACAAACCCAGGACAGGCAAGGCACAGCACAAAGGTGTCCCAGGACAGGCCACTTGGACAAGGACTGCTGCACACCAAACATCTCCTTGGGACACTGTTGGAAACACAAACCCCACAGTTTAGTTTTGTTTACAAAGTTTTCAGAAGAACTTTGCCTCCTTTTCTTCCTAAACTGCTGCTAAGCAAGGAGCTCATCAAAAGTAGACACTACCCACATATATTAGCAGACACTTTTCCTTAATGTTATTAATTGAAAACGTTGTTTGAAAAATAATGACTTGGTTTTTTTCTTTAAATAAGATCCATTCTTAAATGCTTTAGCAGCATTTAAAAAATAATACCTATAGCCTTTGGCATCTCTGGTGAATGGCAGGCTTTGGTAGAAACAGTGGAAAGCGAATTACACAAAATGTAACATTTTTAGAGCTCACAGGGTAACTCCAAGTGTTAACAGAAGTTATGTGGCAGAGCCTTAGTCCCATCGAAACAACCCCACAAAATTTCTAAAATACTGTTTTAAGCCCCCTCAGAGCACAGAGACATTGTAAAAGATAGTAACAAGATACTTGAGTTAATCTTACATAAGGTAAGAAGAAGGTGACAAATTTAGCCAATGACAAGCAAAGAAAGAAGTTGTCTGTAAGGAGATCTGAAACAAGCAACCTGGAAACTTGCCCTTGTTTCACTAAGACTTTATTACATCTTATACCCACTGCCAAGAAGCACTTTCAGCTGGCTGGTTTACCACAGAGCACTTAAATGTCAAGTAGCAAGGTTTTCAATTACATTAATACTCTAACAGTGCCACTGGGAGGCATGTTAAAACAAGAAATCCCTCCAAAAGCAGGGCTCCAGAACCTCACATCTTGTGTATCCCCTCGATTATAAACATTCCAGCACAAAGGCAATTAGAAATGGGACATGTTTACAAATGAGCACAGCTGAAGGCACTTTCCCCCCTGAAGCTAAAGAAATGTGTTCAAAAGGATGTGATCAGGAGTGCAGCTAGAGCACATGTCACACCCAGACATTTCAGAAGGGCACATTAGTTAAACGTCAAGGCTCATCCAAAAGCTTTTGCACAGCTGCAAAGCAACTGTGACGTTTTAAAAATCTATAAACTGGAAAGTTACACAAAATGCTTAGGAAAAAGGTCAAATTAATCTGCAGTGAGGTAATTTAAACTCAGAGATATTTCTGAAGTATTCTTTCAAACCTGATAGTATCTCATAATGCAATTTTTTCTCCTGCTTTAATGGGGCTTGTTTTTATTCTTTCTTCAGTTGTGTTTCTAGGCAGCTCTGTTCTCAAAACAGACCTCAGTTTCTCAAGAGCTCTTATTCTTCTAATGTTTTTCTGCCTCATACAGCAAGAAGCTAAATCCATCAGGCTGTTAATTCTTACTTAATTGAGAAGCAGCTTCTCTAAAACCTGTGGCATTGATTGCACAAATTATGGAACTGAGGTGAGGGATGGGAAAAGGACAACCTGCTTTTCACAGGGGTTTGGAAGATGTGTAATCCTGCACTCAGTGATGTCTACCAGAAAAGATGTGCAGCTGCATTAATCAAGAAGCAGACATTAATAGTGAGCAGGTATCATATAAACTACTGAAGGCACAATCCTATCTTAATTTCGTTTAAAAAAATAATTTAAAACCCCCTTCAGTCCTGAATAGAAGGCTAAATATAGAATTAGTATCTTAGGAGAATCTGAGATTTTCTCCTCTCTGTTTTCCAAGATATCCAATATGTCTTAGTCTCTTTTAAAGAGACAGAGTTTTCATTTAAATAGCTGTTAATTCTCAAATAAACTCCTAAGATGATTCTCTTCTTGTCATTCATCCAAAAGGTAATAAACAAAGGGAGCAGCTTTAACCCCCAGCAGCACCTTCTCCCAGGGCTTTTCATCCTGTCCAGACCTTTCCTGAGTTACAGGGAGCACAAGGCAGCTGCTCCTCAGCACAGCTGTGCTCAGTCACAGTGCCCACCAGCCTAAAGAGGTGAGCACAGCGTCCCACTGCAAAGCCTGGGGCCCTAAGGCACACAATCCAATGACTTGTGGGAAATTAGGAACTTTGTTAATAATTTGGAATTTTTTGTGGATTGGGTCTCTATTTAGCTGGTGAAAAAGAGTTGCATACAACCCCATCAGCTTCACCCTTTAACTGGGACCTATTCAAAAATACCTCTGGCAACATAATTACTAGGAAGTAGTCACAGATAATGCAAGGAACAAAACAAATAAACAACAAAAAGAAACCAAACTCAAAACACACCACCTTTTTCTTTGGCACAGATAGCCTTCTGGATAACAAATCTGCTCATAAATAAGGACTATATGAAGTTAGAGAAATCCAAGTAATTCTGGTCTTTCCCATGTGTTGCAGTTGCTTCAACCTTTCATTCTTTTTGCTAGGGGTGGGGCATTCAGTTTTTGTTAAACTGAACTCCCTGAAACATCAAAATCATCCCTAAATCCTCAAGACTCAGTGTCCTCTGACAATGCAGAGAACACTGCCAGGATCAGAACAAAGACCAGATCACTGCAAAATACTTTGTTGTCCCTTTTGAATTTTCTGAAAGCTCCTTTTAGAATTGGAAATCTCACCTTTAATTTCTTTTAAGGAGTATTTGAAATATTTTTCATCTAGGCCATTTTGTAGCTGCTCTTACTGAAAGCAAGTACACTTTAACCCCCCAACAGACCTATTGTCTTAGAGCAGGGTGATTCTTCATTTAAGTGAATGCAACATGCCCATGCTAGAATATTCCTCCCCAGTAAAACTCTGTCTAGAGAGATTTTATTCAAGGACCAGTACTAAAATGAAGGGCTGATACAATGCACTAGTTTTTCCTCATCTGAACTCTGAGCCAAACTCTCATATGGTCAAAAGACAATCAGCTTATGTGTAGACCCCTCTCAACTGATAATATTTGATAGCCCATTTAAGCCAGATGACTAATCCAGGTATCTGTTTTCTATGCCTAAGACAAATGCACTCCAATTATTTTCTGCTCGGCATCTTTTGGAATGAGTTTTGTTGTAGCCAAACATAGAACCTACCTGTTCAAGAAAAGGAGTCTAAGTGTTCCCCCCCCCCAAAAAAAACCAAAAAAACCCAAAAACAAAAATAACACCCAAAACCAAACAAATAAAAAAATTCAAATCTGTTTTCAGGGCAACATTTCCTAGATGCCAGCACTGGAGAACAAGATGCTGAAGGCAGAAAGAAAATCCCACAAAAAGCAACATACTGCATTGTCTCACACACCATTTCAGCTCTGCCAAAGTCTTTCAAAAGCTCCTCTTTTAATGCATGGGGACTGATGGCCAAGATCTTGAGGAGTTTTCTCACTTGTCTGAACTCCATCCCCAACCAGTGTAAATCAGGAACTCTGAACTGTGCTAAACCCATGGCAGCAAATCCAGGGCAAAAACCATCAGTCCCCTTTCTATGCAGCCACACCTGATTGTGGCTACATCACCCTGTTCCCACAGGCTAATAGATTACAAATAGCAAAAAAACACCAAAACTCAGTTACAAACCAACCAAAAGCAAAGAATTCTCTGTAGCGCTTTTTTCATACTCAGTATATTTCCAGATATTTCTAAAAAATTGCAAATAATTTATTTGAACAGAGCATTTTCCAGCTAAAATGGCAAGCTCAGAAAAATCCTTGCAGTTGCATTTTTATTTTTTTGAATAGGAGGTAGGACATTAGTATCTCAAATTCGCTTAATTTGATTGCTCAGTTTAGAAACAACAGTAAAATAATCTGATTGAATTTGATTCTCTCATTCAGAGTATTCAACATACTGAAAAGACACAATCATAAAAGTCATGCTTCTCTTCAGGGTAACTAAGCAAGCTACAGGAGAAGGTTTTTCTCACTAATCACATTTCATCATTAGAAAACCAGGAGCAGTGACTGCTTTGCAGAGGCAACCAACAGAAATTAAAAGGGGGGATTTGAGTTCAGAACTGGGAGTCTGTTGTCACACAACTATTCCCACCCTGGCTTCATGACACTCTTGATCTGGCTGAGGCAATAGGGAATGGAAGAAGCTTGGAGCAAAGTTTGCCAATCCTTTTACATGTCATAGCTTCCATTCAGATATTTGACCTCATCTTGGGGGATGCTACATGGTGGCTACATTGCTACTGAAGAAGTTGCAGCCTCTACCTCCTGCTCCCTGTCTGTAGGCCCACCATGACCACCCTGCAACCCAAAAAGCAAGTGCCCTTTCCCCATTGTGAACAGTTATCCTTCCAGTTCACAAAGGCTTTTGGGGTCCTTAGCTTCTATCACAGCTTCTCCTTTGCCTCAACCTCACAAACACCTGAACAGCACCACTTCTGTACACACCTGTGAGCTCTAAACCCAGCACTCTGGTGCCCTGCCTAACCCAAGCCCCAGAGGAAAAGTATCCTAGAGATCCCAGGCTACTATGAACACAGATTTCCCACTGCCCTGCAGGGTACATCTACACATCAGCCACTAACTTAATACAATTGGTTCCAAACTGCACAGATAATTTTTCCTTTTAAAATGTTAAAAAATTGGAAAACATGATCAGAGTGTGCAGAGGAAGAGCTTCACAGCAGGATACCACCTCTGTTGACAGATAACTTTTCTGCTCAGTGTCAAAAACAGGATCCCCCTGAGCAGACAGGCAGCAGTACTACCCATCTAATGTTGGGCACTGGATTATCCATGTAAGGGGTTGAGCAAAGCCCAGCAAAGATATGAGGACCGTTCAGCTGCATCTCACACATCCTGCAAGCCACGTGTGGAACCAGCCAGCTCCTCACCCTCACTGCTCCTTGCTCACTGACTCTACAGCTTATCAGAGAAATAGAATCCTTCCCTATAAGGAAGTCCTGGTAGGTCCGGACAAGGAATATCTCCTCCTGATGGTATGGACCCAGAAAGTGCTGACATGAATCAAACTTATTGCTTGTCACTCCCTGCCCCTCTTCAGCCCCCTAAAAATAGCCATCATAAGATGTCTATCAAGACATGGAGCCTCCTGTCACTTTGCCCTAAGAAAGCTAAAGAACTCGCCAAGGGGAGGGACCTCTTCCTTCTGACACCTAATCCAGGCAATGCCGTCAGCACTACCGGATAAATAAGGGGAAGAAAGGCAAGGAAAGCAGGACCACTCTCAAGACCTCTCAGCTAATCCTTCCTGCCTGTCTGCTGCTCTGCATTTCCAACTCAGCCATGGTGGGTGCACTGGAAAGCTAATAGTTAGCAGCCAGCCAGTGAATTTTACATAAGAAAATAGGGCTTCTTGCCCATATTAGGTCTTGGGGGGTGGGGGAAGGATAGTCCAGGAGACAGCTTAGGTTTGCTTGGTTTTCCTGTTAAAACCTAAAGGATTATCCAAGGTTTTCCAGTTAGCCTCCAGTTCTGAACCAGGCAAAAGTAGTGGTGCAGCTCCCACAGCTTCTGATAGAATGGTTACAATTTCCTAAGCTTTTTTTAATAAAATGCAACCAGCTGAAGTGGCAAGGAAAAATCGTATTTTTATATAAGCAAATATCATATATTAGTACTTTATGAAACAGCGTGCAATCAAAAACTCATTTGAGACATAAACTTTAAGGGAATAATTTAATTATTTTTTCTATGTTAATGAAAAAAAGCTGCTTGTTTAGAAATATTACTTCAAATTGTATAACTAAAATGGATCTATGCTAAAAAAGTAAATGGGCTTGATGGTATCTAATTATGCTTTTTTTAGTTAAGAGATTTTCTGGTTTTGTTGCTTCTTGCCACAGCTCTGTCTTTCCCTGGGATGTAGATTTTAATGAAAACTTTAAGAATAGACTTGCTGGTGCATTTTTCCGCAGGAAGTTGCTAGATTAGGTTGCTATGGCCTAACTACATTAGGCGAGACAGAAGTGAAAGCACTCAGGTACTTTGTGCTATTTACTTTCTCTCAGTGCATTTTCAGCAGTACTAGTTCTCTTTTTTTCTCTCTCTTTTTCTTCCCAACTGCAGTCCTTCTCTGCTGATGAAATCAATGGTAAGTGAAATCAAAGTTAAACTTCAACAAGGGGCAGGAGGGGGAACAAATTAGCTACCAAATGCTAAATATTCACTAGCCTTAACAGCTCTTTTGCTATCTGTATTACTTCTGCACATTTGACAGGCCACTTTTTTGCTCTTCTGGAAGATGACTCATGGATTGAGCTGGATGCTTTAGAAAACACACAGGTTCTCCCCCAGCCCCCCTTCCTAAGCTATTTTTTGTGATTGATTTCCTTCCAACAGATCGAGTTCTCCAAGGAGCAACAGGATGGTAAGTTACAAGAGAGCTGATGCGTTTTACATCTGTGTGGGTTCAAAAAGAGCTACAGGCTCAGAAATTAACTTTTATAAAACAATGAGCTAAGACTTCATCTGATGTAAATCATCTTGCCTTCAGAGCTGTGATGACTTATGCAGAACAAGAAGGTGGCTGTAGATCTACATGTAATTTATCTGGATGTTTGTTTACAAGCTATCTGAACTGAGAAGTTTATACCATGGTATAAAGAGGAAATACACTGTCTCTACCTACTGAACATTCTTCACTTGTGCTCCTGTTCTGGCTCTTCACAAGGATGCTGAAAATAAGTCTTGAACTTGACAGTCCCAGGGGAAATAGGCAGATGGAGGACAACAGAAGGAGGAAGTGGGCTGAAAATTTTACTTAGCTGCAGTAACTTTGCAATCTCACATGAACAGAAGATGCAAGAGTTCTATATGTCACTTTTGCCAGAAGGTGTTCTGGAAGGGGAGAAACAAAGGCTGTTTTACTGTAAAAATATTCTTTAAGCATGGAAATAGTCAGCAAATAAGTGACTTGTGTAAACTGCTACTTACACAATGGTGTGGACATGCTGCAATTCTTGAGCATCTTGCTGTATTCTTTGATTCATAAGCAACTTGCAGCTTCCAAATTTTTTGTTTCAATCTTCTAGAAAGAGATAAAAAATCTGATATGAACAATAGTTCTCACTGAAGCTCTGGAAATCTAATTTTAAGTGTTTAAAATAGCCTAAGAGATGCATTTGGGCTATATTAAGTAATGTTTTAAAATGGAAAAAAATCAGTAGCACAAACAGTAGACTGAAGAAAGTGTTTAGAAAGGAAGATACAAGGATTTCCTAGAAATTCAGAGGGAGTGGAATGTCTGGAAACAGGTCTTGAGAGAGCCCTAAACTTTGTGAAGATGAGCCTGCTCTCAGTAATACCATCAAAGCAATGAAGAGAGGTACAGCGCAGCAAGTGAGAATGGTAACAATTCTCTTCTTGCAGTCCAAACTCTCTTGGTCACAAAATAAGTCATTTGGACTCTTCCTTACTTCTTAATTCTGAACATTTTACAAAAGGATTGGGTGGGTTTATGGAAAAATGTCCTCAATTCAAAGCTGCTGGCAATATTTTGAAAGCAAAATATTTCTTTCAGCTTCCCTATGTATTTCAGATCATCCAGCTGCTGTAACTACAATGGCTGAACCAAGCAGCAGAGCAAATAGAAACTACTTGAGAGAGGGAACAGTTCCCAGGAGCAGATATGCCCACCCTCAGTAACTATTTCTATCTGCACAGGCTGATGCACCAGCAGCTGGGTAGTACCATCATCAGACAGGCTTTAAACATGCTTGCTCCAGCAGAAGTATAAACTAGGACTGGCCCTTAAATATTTTTTTAAATTAAAAATAAAAACTGAAAAATAAAAACCCATAGCAAAGATATATTGCAGTGAAATGCATGCCTGAGAGACAAAAAGCAATCAGTCCTTTTCTCCAAGCTAGGGAGCTGTGTTCAGAACCCAGTGAACATAAAACTTCATGGGATTTACAAAATGAAGAAACTCTCCTGATGGCTTTGCTATTAGCACACTGGCATTGTTTTATACATCACTGCAGCTAAATGTCATTGATTTAGCAGATGAAAGACCAGATCATATGGTATAAATCACTACAGCTCCACCCATCTCAGCTGCTGGAGCTGATATCAGGAAGCTCTGCACTGGTCCAGAAGGCCATAATTTCATAACCTGCAATAAACGCTGGAAGGAAAGAGAGGCAGCAGCAAAGGGTTATAGGTGTCTCACATGAGACAGTAAGAAGATTAGTTTCAGATGTATTGGATTACAGCCTAGCAGGCTGACACTGTGTATCAGCACTTTTACTGGGTGCCAGCAACAACTCCAAGGTGGTACAAGGAAGACTAAAGCAAAAACATAAATACCTCTGCATCACGTCCCCAGCACAAGATGAATGAAGACATGATCTGAAATGTGGCTTCTTATTCCTAAATCTGCCCCAAGGCAGAATGAACATTACACAGCCTGTGGAACACAAAGCCTGTGTGGCTGCTGGATGAGAATCATGGCCAAGGAAAAGACATTTTACTTGATTTACTTGGAGCTAAAGCACAGCACCATCAGACACTGCAGTGCAGAAGAGATCCACAGCACAAAGCAAGATGCTTGTGGCAGATGGGGTTCAAAGATAGCTTTTTAGCCACACAGTTGACCTTTGTCCCCTCCTCTTTTTTAAAGACACACTTCTTTATTCAAATTCTCTAAAAAGCCAAAAAATAGAGTAATATGATTGACATGGAACTTCACAACAGAAGATGAAGGCAGGCAATGCAATGAAGGCAACTATCTATGCTGATTTTTGTAGGAGAAATGCCTGTACCCGAAGGCCTTATCCAACAAGGGGAAACAAATGAACACTGATCGCTTGGCAGGAGTGAAAGAAGTGAAGTTGCAAAGTGAACACACTGGAAATGCACAGAAAAAAGCACCACATGAGTACTTCCACTGGAAAAGTGGAATATTCATGCATCTGTAAGAACCAGGGACAAACTACAAAGAATAGAAAAAAAGAGGGAACAAACATGTTTGGAAATCACATTGTAAGGCAATTTAAAAGGAAAACAACAGTAAAAGCATTTGAAATCCACCTTCAAGATCCCTATAAGCAATGTGTGGTTGAGATGCTGGGATTGCAGGCAGAACCCAATGAAGCAGGCAAAGGTTTTGCACTGCTAAGCACTTGACAGTCCCAGTTCTCTGGAGAGACAAGGTGGAGTGGATAACAACATTTTTACCACCTGCTGCTACATCATGTGAAGGAACCTGTTCTTGAATGACAGTGTTGGTAGAGAACCTATCTTTCCCTGTGCTTGAAATAACTAAAGGGTCAATCAAAAAGCTATTGATGGTTATTAGAGCCAGGAAAGATATGAAAGGTAGATATAAAAGTTTAAAAATAGTGAAACCAAAATGTCAGAGGGGAGGAGTTTTTCTTGGGACTATGGGCCAAAGATTCCCCTGGCTAACTCCCCTGGCATCAGTGGAACAGTGCCAGGAGACAACAGGCTCACATCTTTTGTCAATAGGGAGCTGCCTGGCTCAGTGTTGCTCTTCTCTTGCAGACTTCAAGGAGGCCTTCCTCCTCTTTGACAGGACTGGTGATGCCAAGATCACCCTCAGCCAGGTTGGCGATATCATCCGGGCACTGGGGCAGAACCCGACAAATGCAGAGGTCAACAAAATTCTGGGAAACCCCAGCAAAGAAGGTAAGTGCCCTGCAGTCTTTTGGGCTGTTCCTGAGATTGGGGAACAGCAATCAGGCAACACCAATAGTCACAGCAGGAGACAGGGGAGCTTTTGCTCTGATGGGGAGCAAGGGGGACTATACAACAATACATGGTGTTTCACTCCCTCCTTGGGAAGAGAATGATGCTGATGGGGAATAGAGGAAAACCTTCTGCTTAAGACATGGAGAATTCTCTGTAGGGACCGTTTTGGTGTCAACTCAGTGTAGGTATAACACACACTCATTGCTGCTCACAGACCATTAGGGCTCCAGCCTTTGCTTGGAGAGCTGTGAGTCCATTTCTAACAACTGATACTCAACTCTTCAGGTCCTTCCACTGCAAGGACTTCTGCATAAGCCAAGACATGCCCTGGAACTGGAAACCCACCTGTATATTTCAGCTGACTGGAATGGTCTTCCCAAAGCTCCTACAAACCTGAAGCATATATTGGTCATTTATTACTGCAGCCATTTTTTAATTTCTTTTTCCTCCCTTTCAGAGATAAAAAGAAAGGATAAATACTATAGTCCCCTCATTTTAACAAGGACCTAGAAGCAGGTGATCTCTGATTTCAGTCATGCAGAGCCATATTAAGACAGGCTAAATTATATTCACATCCTCTGGCGTGGTAAAGACAATTCTGAGGAACAATCCAGAAAGCTTTGGTACCAGCAGGAAGCATTGAGGACTAACACAGAGGTGAAATCATACCAGGACTTTCAGTGATTCCAGCAATAACTGACAATGACTTTGATAAAGCTGTATAGTAAAATAGGTTTTGTAACAACTGTATAATGAAAAATATCTGTCCATCTAATTCCATCTATTATATTCTGTAGCTGCCCAGATGAAGGCTGGCAATGGAAAGATCCATGAGGGAAGAAAAAAGAATAAAAAAAGATTATTTTATTTAGCAGCCTTGCTAAAAAAAAAAAAAAAAAAAAACAAAAAAAAAAAAAAAACAAAACAAAAAAAAAAAACCACCCCAAAAAACCCAAAACAAACCAAAATGAGAAACACCTGGGGAAGTTCTCACTGAGGACTACTACAAGTTTTGGCTCATGAGAGGAAAGAGAGGAAAGGGGTTAGATGGACTAAGCTTGGGAGGTCTTAAACCTCCATTGTGGACATGCCCAAATTTACTATTGGCAACTCCCAACAATGTACTTTCCTAGTTTTACTTAGTTTATTCTTTTGCTAATAAGTTCTGCCACCACATCAAAGAGACCCTGAAGAGGTCGGTAACATGTGAGCAACCTCAGCATCTTGTCTAAGTCACCTCATCCCACTCTGGTTACCTTTGCTCCATTGCTGGGGCTCAAGATTTTTGTTTGACTGTATTCTGCAGTTCCCTCACTCCCCAAATATTTTCAAAGATTAACTCATACAACAAATTTCATTTCTGAAAGAAAAATATAGCATGCATACAAGCATACAAAGCTATGTGAGAAGGATCCTGGACATGAAAAATCAGATGTATGTAAAAACTAACACATAGGATAAGAGAATCCAGATTCTGCAAAGGAACTGTCAATTTCTGAGGCAAAGACTAGAGTAAAGGCTACAAAGAGCTGTGAATAGGAGAGCTCTCCCACGTTTGAGGGCAAATATGCCTAAGTAATACACATACAAACACCTAGCAGGTAACAACTGGTGTTTTTTTTTCCAGAGATGAATGCCAAGAAGATTACTTTTGAAGAGTTCCTGCCCATG
Organism: Vidua macroura; assembly: GCF_024509145.1. Taxonomy (NCBI): domain Eukaryota; kingdom Metazoa; phylum Chordata; class Aves; order Passeriformes; family Viduidae; genus Vidua; species Vidua macroura. The sequence goes on from NC_071577.1 coordinate 7,054,072, forward strand.
CTGCAAGCAGCTGCCAACAACAAGGAACAGGGCACCTTTGAAGACTTCGTTGAAGGTCTGCGTGTCTTTGACAAGGAAGGCAATGGCACAGTCATGGGTGCTGAGCTCCGCCATGTGCTGGCTACTCTGGGTAAGGGATCATCCCCTCTGCAAGCACTTTGAAAAATGCTGCTGGTTTGGAGGCATGAGAGAGGAAGGAAAGGTAATCCAAAAAGTTTGAAGAGGTAGGAGGCTACCAAGTCAGACAAGACTCTGGGTTTCCTAACTTAAATCCACAAAGAAAGCAAACAGAGCTTTGGGGTTCCTACTAAAGACCAAAGGAAAAGACTAGGCTTATGACATCTAAATTGAGACAAGATATTAAGAATGACTGTTATTTGATGAATAGAGAGAAAAGTCTGTACATCTCAGTGACATAACACAAATAGACAAAAGTAGAGGATTTGCTGTATAGAAATTTCTTTATTCTGTAGTAATAACTAGAATCCCTATGCATATATGTCTCTGTCTTCTAAAGAAAGTTAAAATTAATTAAGCTCATGTCATATATAGGTGTTTTTTCGCTAACTCAGAAAATAAGAAAAGCCTTTGGAAAAGCTCTTTCAGCCTCAGTTCTGTGTGGAAGAATGAAACAAGTTCTCTCCACTCTCAGGTGAGAAGATGACAGAAGAAGAAGTAGACGAGCTCATGAAAGGTCAGGAGGACTCAAATGGCTGCATCAACTATGAGGGTAGGTGCAAGAGTTCAGCATCCATCCTGCATTTCTCCCTTCTCTTACAGTTTCAGTACAGTGAACTTTTAGCTTTTCAGGCAAATCAGACAAAGCTCCAGATGAGTTAGGTCAAAGGACTTATGTGTGAAAACAACCATGGCAATATGCTCATCCTGCAGTCACACCATGCAAAAGACCCCATTCAGCCACAGCAGAGGAGGCTGTTCTGGTCAACACCAAATCTCTAGACTGACTTTCTGTAGAGCAGTTGCAGTGATTGTATCCAATAGCTACTGTCTTATCACATTTAAGCAAGAAGAGAGCTTGATTTGTACAACATTAAACAGTTAAAACTTTCTATCACTGTATCACATCAAATCCAACCAGGTACATATTTTTAATGCCATCAGCTCATGAACAGCTGTTAATTTTAGAGTTATTTCCCAAGGTAACATTTGCTGCTCCTTCTAACTAGCATATCTGTATTTTTCCACAGCATTTGTAAAACACATCCTGTCAGTCTAAGAGGAATTCTCCAGGTACCAAGTGGTAAGTTCTTCTCATTTGTACACTTAACTTCATCTGCATGCTATCCATAAAGGCTTCTATAGACCCACGGCCAACAGAGGCTACAAAACCATGACACCAACATTTCCCCAACAATTTGAAAAGAATAAAATGAGAGTGTCGTCCAAAAGCAAAGATAGCAGGAGTGCAGGTCCCTTGCTCTTGTTCACAGCCCTGTAACTCATTGGTGTTTAGTAGATTTTTCAAACACAATGCAAATTGACAACCTGAGACATTTATCCTACAAGCACAACAGATTTTTTTTTTTAATGGAAATCAAAGCAACACCTTCCAATAATTTGTAGATTTCTGTTAAAACAGAGTGGCCTGAATACTCACGTGAGCTGCTGAGAACAAAATAATCTTCAAACAAAATAATCATCTGAAGAAGAATATTGTCACAGAAGAATATTGATCAAAAGCTAAAAGAGGGCTTGAAAAGTACCCAATTATTTAGCACTTCTCCTACAAGTAGGGGAAAATAAAACCAACAACCCCTCCCCCACCCCCTAGCCTTTATATGCTACTATTTTGCCCAGAGGTTGGAAAAAAACTCCCCAAAAAACATCACCAAAAACAAGCCCCAAAGCAGCAGATGTCTTTAAAATGCAAACAAACTTTTGTGGGCTTATGTGAACTGTCAGTTATTCTATCCAAGGAAATACACATTCCCAACTGTATGAAACTAACACTTCAAAACAGAAATCAAGGGCTCAGCTTGTCATTTTGCAATTGCTTCTTCAGACAATATTGACTTCAAATACAACTCTCCCATTCCTTCTCAGAACAAGCCAAAATTAGAAAGACCAGATGGCACTCAAGATTTGCCTGAAATTCTTGCTCAGTCTGTCACCATCAACATGGAAACTGCATAGAACTGGATGATATGACTCCAACCCCACCTTTTTTTTTTACCAGCACATCCATGGGCATCACCTTTGGTCACTACACTTTCATTGAAAAAACCCGAGCTTTTACCAAAGCAAACTACATGGAATAAACTCTACCATCCAGAGTCTATCCATCCCAACCATCTCTTTCCATGTTATTTGCATTGAAACAATGTAATTTATTGGAAAAATAAAGCATCCATAAATCCTTGTGGTCACTTTGAGGCTATGAAGTCCTTTTTTTCCCCATCTGTTCAAATCCACTCAAAACAGCATTCACCAGTTAATTCATTTTCCCTGTACATTGCATACTACAAAATAAAGTTTTATAAAAAATATAAATATGGACACTTCCAGGATCACTTCACTTGATCTTAATGAAAATCTCTTTCTTTGGGGTCTGGGAGGAGGAGTAATTAATTAGGGCACTATCACCAGCATCAGCATTTACAACATTTTTGGGAGAAGAAGACCTGGTATCAGTTGTCAGAACAGCTCCAAAGTGGCAAAATCCAAAACCAGGCAGGGTGGCCCTGCTGCAGGGCACCTTTCACAGCCACTTTTCCCAGCAAAATCTCCTCTGTACTGCTCCAACAGCAGGTAAACAGCACTCTTAGGAAAAAAAATCCTACCTGCTGCCTTTATTTACAGCTTTATGGACAACTAGAAGGAGCAATCAGAAGTTACAGCCACCCTGAATGCTCTGTAACTGGGAACAGGCCCAGTGCCAGGCAAGAAGAGGCCAACTACCCCTGCTGCAGCAACAGTGGGAATAGCCATTACTCAGGGAAGCATTGTTACATCCCTGCCCTTAAATGTTGCTCCTCTCTCTTCCTTAAGTGTTCATGAAACTGCCTTAATCCCCATCTGGGTATCAGCCTGTTCTATTAAAATCCTACCTTGCCTTATTGAGTTGCTATGCACAAAATGACCATAATTCAAGTGCCAACAGGTGCAGTGGGGGTGGCTGGCACCAGAATAAACCACAGCCGTTCAAACAACAGCTGCCTCTTTTCTGAGGCTTCCCAAAGAATCTCCCATTTAAACCCTCACCATGCTGGTACACAGGGCCAAATGAACCTGTGAATTACACCCTGCCCAGAGACTTCTGCCAGCAGATAGCTTACAAAGGCTTCCAGTTGCTACACGCAAAATGCAAAAAACCCTGGATAGAATTCTTCTATCCACAAGTAAAAAGAATGCCCTTTCATCCTGAAAGGGCAATTTAAAAAAGTACAGGATGCATAAGCAGACTCAAAGCACTGCTACATATCATACTGTTCCTCAACATCCTGCCTATATACCATGCTCCAGGCAGTTTCTCTTTCCAAGAAACTGTGGATCTTGGTTGCTGGGAAAGAAAAACACTGAAAATCAAAACAACATTTGATTTTATATATATATATATATATATATATATATATATATATATATATAGGTATATGCTGTGAACCTCTTTTTCACACTGCCTTGTCAACGCTGCACTGACTTTTGGTCACAGAACCTGCCTAGTCCAAGGCTGGACAAGGCCCTAAGAGAAAGGCCAGATTTTCCATCATGGGTTTTTTTTTGTTTGTGTTTTTTTTACTAACGTCTAAAATATTTGGGACTCAAGCAACTAACAAAGTCGGATGACTTCTCATCGCTGTAGAAGCAGACAGATTTTTAAACACGCTAGTTTTTAAAAACTCACATTCAGATTTTTGTTTAAAACAAATTGTCATATTATGAGACATAACGAGGCTGACAGTATTTCTCTGGATTCTAATTGCAAGGAATCAAGGTAATACTAATCACACTACTCTCACTGCTCAAAAATTAAAGTACAAATAATTGTTGCAGACAAAACCGATGAAAACAAAGAGCATTCTCCTTTCCTACTAAACTGAGGTCAAGCCTCAGAGTACTTCGTAGAGCTTTACAGGGAGTGGATTTTTATGCTATCCAAAAGTTTTAGTAATTTTTAAAAATTTCCATCCTAAATTGACACAGATATCTGAAAAAAAATGTTCACGTTCTCATAAGATCTTAACTCCTTTATAAATAAAAGCATATACTTTATATACTACTAGCCTCTTTCAGCTAGTGACATCTTTCACATAAATATTTTTATTTATCCATTTTGAAAATGAAGAAACAAGATCATTTGGAAACCTAATGACAAGGGATTTTTTGGGCTTTTTGAGAAACACACAAAACTGTCTTAAAATCAGCTTTGATTTCATCAATAAATCCCATTGAAATCATACCCAATCTGAAAGCACAGTTTGGAAATGTATAAACAGCTTTGGTGCCTCATCTGTAGGAGAGCAGAGAAACCTCTTACTTTGAATCAAAACCATTTAAAGGTTGACCTTTTTTCAACCTACTGCCTCCATACTAGTAAAACAAGCATCACTCAGAGCCCTGTTCCTGGGGAGTGCTCCTCACAAAAGGCTGCTTTCTCTTATATTTTGTGTTCACCTAAGGAAAGAAATACACTGCACAACCAACTGCTCCAAGAGAGACTGAAGATCCCAGCAGCTGAGGAAGGAAAGCCAGCCTGCATCTGTTCAGGCTCTGAACAGAAAAAGCAATTCTCAGTCTCTGTCATCTGATACCTCTTGCCATCACTACATTTGCTTTGTATTTTAAATAGAACGTGGTTAATGAACATACTTTCCACTACTCCACCCAAGTGACAGTTTAACTCCTTGGGACCAAGGCTAAATTCCCAGAGGAAGGTCAAGCTGTGAATCACCAGTCCTTGGTACACAGCACTAGATCCAGCAACTGGCACAGGAAGCAGAGCAGCCTACAAAACTGAGGGGGAAGTGTCAGAAAGTTTGACGAGAGGTGGTTCCAAGGATTGGCTCCAAGGATGTAACTGTGCTCTTGGCAGTGGCTGTATTCATTGAGTTAGCCACTATCACACATCTCCACAGCTGTTTCTGCCAGGCCAGGGATAGCCAGAGGCCTCTCAAAGAAGGGGATTCATGTGCACAGAGCAGAATGGATTTTAAACAGCAGAAAACTGCAAGAGGAGCAATGTGCCTCAATCTAGCACTGCTCAAGGGTCCAGGTCCTTGTCTAGGAAAAGGCAGAGGCTGTTTTCTACAACTCACAGTGCTTTTCTCTGAAGGTATCCTAGACTCAAAAGTGTCAACCATGTTATCAACAAAAAGATCTCTTACATGCAGGACCTGAGTATCAGAAACACAGATGCTACTCTAAAAAGGAACAACTGTTTCTGCACCCTATCAACACTCTCCCTAGTCTTGGGCTGTATTTTAATTTATTTTAGAATGGCTTCCAGCCAGTGGGTGATGCAGCTCTGTGCAGAAACAGACACCATATGGACAGAACGGAGCATTTCTCCAGGACAACACCACACAGCAGGTCAGGTGTGCCTGATGCATCAAGAGACAGCACTGGAGTGTCGAACACAGTGAGCTCCAACCACTGCCCCAAACTCATTTGGGCAAAGATTCTTCAGACATGTCTCCTCAAAACCCTCTCGGTGTGGCTCTCTTTTCTTATTTCAGGAGCTGCTAGCTGCTAGGCACTGGTCATTTGTCCCTCCTACCTACAGACCAAGAAACTGAGGAAGCACAACAGGCTATAACATCACCTGTGTCCTTCACACAGATCTGCTAGCCCTGACCTTCATGGTGCAAGGGCAAATCCAGGAGAGGAAAGTTTAGCAAAGACATCTTTCTGGCAGGCAAACTTGGCTGTTCACATCACTAAGACCTTTCAGCCTTCCTATCTGTCTTCTTTACACTATTATGGCACTGCACACCATTATTACAAGAACAATTGTTCCACTTCAGCATGTTCTCAACCAAATCTCAGACTTTAAACACAACACATTTAAGCACTCTTCTTCTGAGTTGTTCCAGTTTTGCTTGCAGGTCTCCAGAAGTAGGTAGAGCTGAGAGTGAAGTGCGTGTGACCAGGTTGCTATTCTATACCACTCAAATCAGTCAGAGGGAAAAATAGGTGAACATGTGCCATTTTGTTCTGTTTCTTCCTCAGAGAAATTGCCAATGACCAGCACTCTGCAGTCTGCCTCTGTGTTTAAATCACCTTCTCTTTTGCATACTTTTGTTATTAATACTGTTGCTTGTTAATTTTTCATCCTATCTCAAGCCATAGTCTCTGCCTTTGTCCCTCTCTCACCAGAGGGGCCAGGAGGAGAGGAGCAGCTTATTTGGAATTTAATTCCCAGATGGTTTTAAACCACCACACAAGTACTATCTTATTGTCAATGCAATCCTTCCACAGATTTAAGTCTACTCTCTTCTTATGCCAGGGAGGGTGACTTTTGCAGGGATACAAGGAAAGACTCAAACATTTAACAGAGAAATGCTACTTGTTTAGTAACCTGTTATTTCTCATTTATTTTATAACAAAAAATTGCAATACTTTCATTTACGCAGGCACTTACATTTACTTTAAAATGAAGTACCAAATGTTGCTGGAAATATCAAATTTCACACACATCTACCTTCTAGACTAATTGGCACAGTACCTATCAGACCGTGATTCATTAGAGCATTAAACTGAATTTTCCATTATCAAAATCTATGATTTGGGAGGATGCTATAGATTAGTTCATAAACTATAATTTCTCCACCAATGTAGCAATAATGGGTAGCAGCACTCCTAAATCAAACTGTTTGTTGTAAAAGAAAGGCTTTTGCCAGCCCTCTGGAAAGGCCTTACACTAAGAAATTAATGAGGCAGATTGAAAAAAGCCATAAAAAACATCCATGTATTTCCTCAGCAGCATGAAAAGTATTTCAAGAGGGATTATTTGCACTGGTTAAAAGAAATAGCAATGATAACAGTTATTTGTGATTATACTTTTAAACAGAAAAATTCACTTTCACCATGTCTTCTTAGTTTTCATGCATCATTTATTTTGCTGGAGAATACAGTCTCATGCTGGATGAAAGGCATTTAGGCACAGAGAAATGTCACAGGATGAATTGTAGCCAGTGGCTGCATGGAATTCAACTCATGCTCAACCTCACAAACATCCTTTGAAGCTCACTTGGCCTCTTCATGGTCTTGTGAGTAAAACTGGTCAATGGCACATGAGAGAGACCAGGACAGGGACACAGCACAAAGTCTTGAGAAAGCCAATGCTAAAAGCAGCACCTCACACTGGCTCAGCAGTTATGTTCTCCATGGCCACCTGGAACACTTCTCCTTGGTGCACTTTTCCTTGTGCTGACCTTTTTCCTTCTCACCTCCCTGTTGTCTGCTAGGCAGCAAAAGGAACTGACTGTTGTGCCTTTGGTGTACATCAGAGCATGTAGGCTGGAACAATTTCCAGCCTCTTTTGATCTTATCTAGCAGGACAGGGCTATGTAGCACATTTTCCATGAAGGCAGATTCTTAAGAAAACCAGAAGTGAGGAGTGCCTAACATGCTTCTACCTCACCACAATGGAGGTTGTTTTTCTATGGCTCAGCTACAAGAACCAAGAAATCACAAGTAAACCCCATACACCACATGGAATAAGCAGAGTAAATGTAAATGTCTCTCTTGTGGTTGCCATGAGATTTGTGAAGCAGGCTTGGATGTGAAAATGTGAAGAAACAAAGCACCTATAATTTGTTGCAGTTGGGGAAGAAAAAGTCTCATGCACTTAAGCCAATCACATTTTGAGGGTTTTGGTCTTGAAACTTGATTCACACTTCATGCAGATTTGCAGTTGGCAGCCACAGAATGCTTGCACTGAAGGGAAGGCCCTGTGATACAACCCATTTAAAAGAGAGCTCCTTTTCATGCTAAAAGCGTTACTGAATTCAAAGCCCTTCTGGAACTGGCAGAGTTGCACAAACCCCTTTTTAAAAAATCTCAAGTGCACAGCCATGCTTAACTTTTCATAGCTGGATATAAAGGAAGAGAAAATAATGAAGAAACCCTGTAGTCAGGTATGCCTTGTAGGAAGGTCCGTACAGCACAGAGTTCACAGCTTCAAAAAGTGTAACTTTATTGTCACAGAAAACCTCACTGGATGTCTCCTTCAGTCACATCCTCTGCATACAGTGCATGACAGTGATGGTCTCTGCCTACAGCTATGGTGAGGATGGTGGTATTTAATTTCCTAGGGCCTAACTAATTAGCCAGTCCTAAGAACATAACCCTCATCCACCCTGCAGAACATTAACTGTGTCTGGGGCCACCACTTGGCATTAAATGCTTTGAGCAGAGGCTACAGAGAGCCTATGAGACAATTTTAAATATTTACAAGAAATTATGACTGAAGAAAGCTTTAAAATAGCTGCTAAAAAGAAATTGCCATCCACCCCATCATTAACATGTAGAGATCCAGTAAGCAAACAAAGTTTCTAAATTGTTTTCCAGAGTTCCTGGTACTTAGGACTCATTAAGAAGTTCTCTCTTCTCAGAAGAGAAGCAGCTCTTTCCAATTGCAATAACTGAACTCTTTTCTAAGGATCAAGAAAACCCTGGAATTTTTGAATTCCAAAACCAGCAAAAATAAGAGAAAGAAATACCTCTTTCCAGGTAAAAGGGATTAATTGCTTTCTATGGTTTTGTTACCTAGTTTAGAATTCTGCATCATTCAAGGAACAACAAGAACATTCTGTATCTTACCATGCCATATACACCTGAAACCATAGGCTGGGCTTCTTAGGCTATTGCATTCCTCAGCTTTACCAACTCACAGACACAAAACCAAAAAGTATTCTCTTTTGTGTATTTCTAAGTATCAGCTTTCCAGACTATTTGCTCAGGAAGGCATTTTCTTTGGCTCCTTGTGACACAAAAACAGACATATTTTTCACTCCATGCTATACTGAACACTACAATTTTTTACAATTGTTCTCCTTCATGCAAATGACAGTGCTTATTAACTGCTTCATTAGTTTAAAAAGTGGTTTCAGTTCAGAGTTTCTCATCTGTAACCATCCTGTCTATTTCAAAAGCTAAGTTTTTAGAAGATAACAAATAAAACACTTCTGCCTTTGCTTAACTTAAAAGGTTTCTTCTGGTCTGTCCCTTAAGTCATCCAGGAGTGTACCTGATCTTCAGAGCAAAGGTTGATGCTCTTACTGTACCTCTTGTTCATCTCTGAAAGGATAAAAACCAGCAGTTAATTGAACACGTATATGGTATGAAAGCCACCCAGCAAGAACACGTTTTCATAGGAGCAGGACTTATTTACCTTCTTAGCAAGTCTGCTAAGGCTGTGAAACAAGGCATGCTAGGAAGGCAAGCCAGGCAAGCTGAGTACAACCTCACAATCACAAAGGAGCCTTGCTAATCACCACAGCAGGAGTACAGACACCCCAGCATGCCTTCCTACATTCTCTGAGCTCAATACCTCCCCCTGGGCAAGGGAGGTGCTTGCCTAATTCTCCTTCTTGAAAGCAGCATAGCATCTGTTAAAGAAATCCTTCCTCCCTCAGTGCAGATTAAACCCATTACATTAATTTACAGTTTGGTGATAGCTCCCATCATGTTATTCCTGCCAAATTTGGTGCTACTTTCTTAGACACAGACAGATTCTCAACCTCTTGCTAAATGGGGGATAAGAAAACATACTTTTCTATATGCCTGGACTAATAGGCCCAGCCACAGCTGATAAACAGCTATCAGTCTCAGTATCTAACACAATTATTGCAAAACGTGGGAATGAGTCCATACCATGAGCTTAAATACACACTTCTCAATCTCCTTTCACACCACTGTCGTGGGGTGATTTTATGATGATACTTGATTCCCTAATCATCTGCTTTATGCCCATCAATGTCTGTGGTATCTTTAGGATGAACCAAAGCCTGGACCTGGGAACACCAGGCACAGGCTCTGTTCAGTCTCTGTCTCTCCAGTGTGCTCTGGACAGCATGGATAGGGGATGCTGCATTGTTCCTTTTGTTGGATTAGGGTTTTTTTGCTAGCTTGAAGCAAGAAGTTTTTTCCCTTCCTTTCCCCTAGCCTGGAGGATGTACTGGAAATCCTCTTGGTGACTTTTTGGGGTTTTGTTCCCTTGAATAGTTTTCAGCTTGGTTTGTTTTTTATTTTCAGCCCGTCTGGGGAGCCCAGCAGGACCACCTGGAACCTGTGACCTTAGAGGAGCTGAACCAACACGAGAAAGGACATTAAACTCCACCAACAATGGCTGCTGTGAGGAGGAGACCCATGCCAGAAATTCAAGAGGTTTCCCATCTGCTCTGCTCCAGGCTGCTACATGAACTCCTCTTCCCCTTCCTGGAAACAAAACAGACCAGCTGCCATTTTGTTTTCCAGGCCATGTTGTCAGCCCATGTATTTTTTTCTTCCCAGGGCATTTTTGAGTGGGGTTTTTTTTGGGTTTTTTTTGTTGTTGTTGTTGTGGGTTTGTTTTTTTTTTTTTGTGTGGTTTTTTTTTTGTTTTTTTTTTTTTTTGTTTTTTTTTTTTGTTTGTTTGTTTGTTTTGTTTGGTTTTTTTTTGTTTTTTGTTTTTGTTTTGTTTTGTTTTGTTTTCTGCTGTGGGTGTGTGGGTGGGTGTACGGGAAGTTTCCAAGAGTTCATATCTAGCATTTATTCCAGCCTTTTCTGTGCCTTGCAGGCACCCACCACACACACTTTTTTGTTAATAAACAGCTATCTTTTGTTCACTTACACCCACTGGTATCAATTATCAATTTACTCTCATTGGCAGAAGAAAAGGGAGTTATTGAAGCCTTTTTCTCTTTAGAGGAAACACTCATTCCAGGGTGTTTTCTCCTGAAATTTGTCTCCAAAATCGAGGCACCCACCAACTCTAAATTGTTGAGAATGTTTTTAGGTAAAGGGTGCTGTAAACTGGATTGCAGCAGCTGAAGACCTGTGAAGGAAATCCTGAGTTACTTGTTAGTAAAACTGTATCCAAATCCCCAGTGACTGGTACATGAAATGATACATGTGTATTCTGCACATTACACACAAAAAAAAAAAAAAAATTGTTAAAAGAGCAGTAAAGCTACAGAATTTAGGATTAGGAAACCCTAGCTTCAAAAGTACTTGGCACTTCTGAAGAAAAAGTAGTTCATGAGGGCTGATCTCAGTGTTGTCTTTATCATTTGAGCTCTGTTAAATCAGCCAGATGGAGTGGCTTTCTCCTCGATACCAAACCAATAACAAACATGAAGTCTGAAGCTGTAAGCATCAATATTAGTTGAACAGAGATGCTTTAAAATACTATTAGAAGTATTTAATACCATAACACAGGATGCCACTCATTTTGATTCTGATACAATAGAAAGTACAGAAGTATAATTTCATCCTAATACAACTATAATGCTTATTACACATCAAGGCAGTAGTCCTTTTCTGGGAGATAATGCCTAATTTGTGCAGCCCTGTTTCATGCAATGCTTTCAACTTTCAGCAACACCTTAAGTATATTAATGTCTGCCATGTTCAGCCAGTGCCTTTATGTGCCTTTTATATTCACACATTGCTGTTTTATGTTGCTGAAAAATCAAGTGCATTTTTAATGATCTGCAGCTGATTTACATAGGACAAAACCCACCAAGAGACAAAATTCACTGAAAATTTGAATTCTTCAAATTGAGAGCTTTTACCCTGTCCCTCATGCTAACGTAAACACAAACTGATGAACATCTGAGTAGTTGAGACTTCCTTCTTTGGTATCAGACATAACAAATTCTTCCCACAGAGGAAACCAGGCCTTCAATGTGTAACTTCTATCTTCACTGGGAGTGCTCCCTGAAACTGCTGCTCTTCTTCAGCTTTTGTAGGAGTGATTTTGAAATACTCTATTGAGCAACTCATACAGTCAAGCTCCAAACTGCCACTGCTGCATGCTGAAAACTGCTGACAGCTATCTAACAAACAGACAAAGATATGCCTGCACAGGCTTCAGGACAGCACCCAAGATTAGCAACCTTTTTAAAACATGTTAGTTTGAGGTTTCATGTTGGATAACACACAGACAACAAAATCCGTTCCATGGTGAGATATCACCTGCCAACATCACCTTCAGACCTGCCCAGTCTCATTATCAGCTCACGAGACTCTCACACTTGACTCCCATGTGCCTCTTTCTGCTGATTCCCAGCTAATGCTGGACCTCACACACAGGCCTTGGAGGGTTGTGGGATCTCCCTGGTGCTCCTAGGCACAGGCTGAAGGAGATGGCTCTCCCTCCAGCTGGGTGCCTATATGCTCCACGTGGTCAGAGAGTGAGAGCACTGTTGCAATGCTCTGCCAGGATCAGGAGGAATGAGAGCTGGTCACCAGGGGCCCATGCCCACTTGAAGACACGACCATTCGCTGCTGCTTGTCTCTGTCACATCATCTCATGCCCACATGACTGACATCGTGTGACCCCATGCAAAGGCACACTAAGGAGAGTCACGTATCAAGGGAGAAGTAAGCTGAGAGCTCTGCATCTTATTCCAGCTCTCCCTGCACTATAATGCCAACACAAAAAAGTTGGATGAAGAACATGGAGGTCCCCTGATGGGCACCCATGCTAAATTGGCACTGTATTCTTCTTGAAAAAAGACAGCACATCAGCTTTAAATAACTCAGAAACCAAACCTCTAGGCTATTCATATCATGAATGTTGGACATGAACAGTTGGACTCACTCTTTGCAACACAGACTGAAAGTCTAAAAAGGAAATAAAGTGCTTTGTGAGAGGGGCCAGTGCTGCCCGTCGCTGTGTTTTCAAAACCTCTAAACAGATCCTGCAGCTTGGCTTTGCAGACAGTATCACCACCACATGTGGCAAAAGAGAGGAGCACAGGTGACCACGTCTGTTTGAGCAGGAGCTTCCCTTACCCACATACAGAGACAGAAATCACCCCCAGGGCTGAGACATGGTGGCAACAACTGTCAGGGAGCTGCTCAGAATGGCTGATCATTCAAGAAGAACATATCTATAAGCAGATCTTCCACTTCAGATTTGTACCTTAGATAGCAAACATCATTCAAAGGCAAGCACATGACAAAAAAGCTCTGAGAAAAATTAGGACAATTGCATCCAAGGGCTATATTAACTGTTAGTTTTTCACATTAAGTTGTCTGTTATCAAAATAAAATCTAACATGCCTATCCCTGTAGGAGAACACCCTTCCACAGCAACAGATGCTGCTGCAGACGTAATAGGACTAATGATGTCCCAGCTCAGGAATACACATGGAAAGTTGCAGGTAAATTATTTGACCGAAAAAAACCCATTCAATGAGACTTATTTTGCTCAACTCCTTTAAAAGTTCTTTTACTTTGCAGTGGGAATGAAAGACTGCAAAAATTATCTTTTCTTAGAAACAGATAATTCTTTTTATATGGCTGTTCTTACCTGAATATACTTGTACAGTCTTCATGTCTGGAGAATACATGTTTCTCAGATGAACATTAAGTTTGACAAAAACCAACCCAATTTTCATTTCAATTTGCCTTACCCCCAGAGCTTTGAACACTTTTCCTCCAAGTAACCTACAATTCCTTTATTTTCTAACTTGGTATCTAGCAAGGCCATATGCATTTTTTTCAGCAAGATAATGCTTTAAATTACACTCACTGTAGTAAACATTGTTAGACATTGTTCACAGCAAAGCAGACACTGAAGGTAATCCTTTCTAGCTGTAGCAATGACTTACTAACACTGGAAATAATGAAAAAACAAAATGGGTGACTGAAGAGAGACTGCTCAACCAAACTAATTCATAGCAAAGCCCAAATGTCACAAAGGCCTCAGGTCAGGGCTGTACACACTGCAGGGGAGCTCTCTGGCTGTTACGCTGACAACAGTTCTAATACTGGAGGAGTGGATATTGTTACTTCTGAGTATGTTTATCTAGTGTTTATCACAGAGTAATAGAGATCTGTGCAGATTAGAGTGTCAAAGGAAAAAGTCTGCCACTAACTCAGCAGGGGAGAACAATTTACACCAATAACCTCGGGCAAACCATATCCTCTCCTGAGGCTACACCAGAGTTCAGGAAGGAGGGGCAGGCCATGTGTTGGTATGGGAGATGACCATAACAAAGAGAAAGCATCCCCATGAAGGGCAGAAAACAAGAATTAAGAGATTTCAGCCTGCGACTATGCCTCCAGGAGGAACAGAGTTGCAGAGACCTCTCTGTAAAGACCCATTACACTGTTGCAAGAAAAGCACAATCCTAAACTGGAAACAGCATCTGTAAGGAGCAACAATGTAATTGTACACTCTGTCCCGTTGCAGGGTCTGCTTCTACTCTGTTTTCTGCAAGCACATTAAAAAGGAAAAAGGGTGTTCTTAATGTCCCATTTTTGTACCCACCCTTCTTCCCCAAAGAATGCCAAATGTCAATCTGATTGCCACTGTCTGTTTAAGGTATTTCCTGCTCCCAGAAACAGATCCTTGAAGCCTGGACAAAGTTCACTCTTCTGTGGCTTAGGACAAGATCTACCACCTCTCAGCTCCGTTACAGTGCATAGGTGCATATGTGATGGGATATGTCCTGTCAGATCTTCTTGCTACAACAAAGCTGCCAAGACTGTAAATAGGCTGACCTGGCATCCCTGGGAATCCAAATCTCCCTGTCAGCCTCCTGCTTGCTAACAGACCTATGACCAAGGTGTTTGGCTTCCCCAGGAGCCTACACCAGCTTAAGGAAGGCACTTTCCAGGAGGCTGTACCTGACAGGACCTCATAAACGTAGCCAAATTTTACCTCTAGGCATCCAAGTTCAGTAATTCCCAACAATCTCCTTTTTACTTCTACCCTCTCAACTGCTCCTGCATGGTTCCCTCCTGCCTATTCTGACAGAATAATATGAGATCAGACTCCCAAATGAAAAAACAGGACAAGTTTCCAGGCTGCAACCGGTTTTGTAATGCAGATGCTTCTGTCTGCACATACAGGCAGCTCTGTGCATTGCCGACGCGTCACACACCGAAAACACCGTCCCTGGTCCAAAGGCATTGCTGCTTTCAGACACTCCCATCCATAGGAATAGCTGCTCCCCTAGTGCCATCTCCCGGCTTAAGGTGTAGGAACACTGTAGCTGAAAATACTTTTTATAGATGTTAAAAAACTTTACAACAGGTTTAGACTATGGATCAATATAAAAAAATCCACCCAAACCACATGCATTCTTTCAACAGACTTTGTACAATTCACTCCCAATAAAGTATCAGCTTAAAATGATGAAGTTTTGAAAAATATCTTCTGGTCCAATCTACTTGCACTTTGAGCCTTTTCAGCATTTGTTTTATTTCTCAACAAACATCAAGGTTCAAAACTTCCTTTTTGCTGGAATTTTTTGTGTCATCTTATGACTCCAGAGGGTAATTCCTGAAAGCCACACAGGAAGTGAGGGAAGTATGCAAAACCCCAGTTATGAGAATTGTATGTCATTTTAACCCCATATTTAATGATGATTGGTAACACATACTTTCTAGATATCAGATCTAGTTATCAGATCTCTATGCACATCTAGTTATATCTATCATTTTGTAGGTCAGGGTATTGTAGGTAAAATAAACTGATAGGAGCTCCTTTCTTGGAGAAAGATGCCTATTTAAGGCTCAAAACTCTCCCAAATTGGCTGACTGGGGAGAGTATCCTCTGTCAGCACTGTGCCCCCTGCAGCAGGGTGACCTCAGTAGCCAAAGGGATGAAGAACTATGAGCAGACTATTAAATCTTAATCCTTCTCCCCACGGACAGTGGTTTGCTCTTCCCTACAGAAATGCCTGCTCTGATATGAAGTCCCTCCCTCCCAAGATGTGAACAACTGTTTATGTAATTTTTTTAGTTGTTAATTAGCACAGTTATGAGCATTGCAGTAACTGGAGGAAAGGTAATTGTGGCAGTGGGAGATTGTGACCGCTGGCTCATTGACCACCTACTCAAAATAGACTCCAGACTCAAACGGAGGGAAGAACTGCACGTGAGGACTAATTTGCATGAGAATGAGAGAAATAACTAGCAAGCAGGGGGTTGAGTACTAATCAGTAAAGAGGTTATGCAATAAAATGTATGCCTTTGTCTGTTAAAGTCTATAAGTAGTGTAAAGCTTTGATGAATGGGGAGCTAGACTTTTATGGGTTACCACCTAGCTCCTTACTTTACACAAACTAGAATTAAAAAAAACCAGAAATACTTTGCTTCAGTGTGTGATTGGTGCTGTGCGATGGGTAACATTCAGAACAACACTTCCATTTTTGGAAAGCCCCTACACACGATAAAGGTAAACCACGTAATTTAGAGAACCAGCACTCAAAAAAGAAAAAAAAAACCCCAAAAAACAAACAAACAAAAAACAACAACAACAACAAAAAAAAAACAACAAAAAAAACCAAAAAAACCCCCACAAACACACACACATATACACAAAAAAAACCCCACAAACAAAAACGCCACACCAAAACAAACAACCCCCAAACCTAAACAAACAACCCCCCCCCCCAAATAAATAAATTTTTAAAAAAACCCACACAGAAAACGTGCTAAATTATTTCGGTGGGCAGGTTCTGCCAATCAAAACCCGCTGACAGCAGGAGGACCGGGCCGGCTAAGGCAGAATGGCGAAAAGGCCCAGTGAGGGGCAGCCCTGAGGGGCGGGGGCTCAGCTTCCTGCCATGCCGCCCCGGGGGTGGGGGGACACCCCCATTCCTGAGGGCTCTGAAGGAGGAGGATGGAGCCGTGGCCTGGAGGGTCGTCCCTCATGCCGGGTGCCATCACACGAGCCGCCTTCAGCGCACAACCCCTTCGTCCGGCTTTGCCCCCGCTCCCCTCCATGACGTGATTGCAAAGCTACATTAGAAAAATGTTAATGACACTGATGTTTCACGGTACTCCCGCCTCCAGCCCGGAAGAGATTTCCAGCCGTAGGTAGGCGGGCGCAGGGATAACTCACGGGGCTCCAGCGGCGGTGCCGCCCTGTCCTGTCCCGCCCTGTCCCGTAAGATGGCGACGCGGCTGCTCCGCCTGCGCGGCCTCCTGAGGGCCGCCGGCTGCCGGCCCTTCTCCGCCCAGCCCAGGTGAGCGGCACCGGCCGTGGTGGGCAGCGCTGGGGCGGACGGCACCGAGCTGTGAGGGGCCGAGCGCCCCTGAGCTTGGCTTCCCTAAAGAGCGGGGTGAATGTCTTTGCCCGGCTGCTCGGGGCTGTGTGTGTGTGTGCTGTCCGTTCTGTGTGGATGTGTGCTTGGAGTCTGTGGGTGCGTGTAACGGGAGTGTTACAGGCGCTCAGCGTGTGTGGGGAGCCGTGCCCCCATGGCAGGAGGCAGCTGGGGCTGGGCAAGCCCCGGGAGCCCCGGCACATCCATCCCCGCGATTTCCCGACCTTTGCTCCACTTCCCGGGAGCAGCGGGTCCCGTGCTGGCAGCAGGTGACAGCCGGGCGCGACCTTGCCCGGGCACCGCGTTCCCCCGTGGCAGGAGTGGGATCACACCTCCCCAGACCTTCGAGTTGTCTTTCCCAGTATAAGGGAGCAGCCAGGCCTTTCCCTGTGTGACATATAGGGTGTGAGCCACAATTAAACAAAAGGTTGGGCTTAAATAAAACTCAACATCGTCTTAAACAGCTTTGAAAATAAGGGGGAGGTTTTGAGGGAGTCACTGTGTGTCTAGCTTTGAGGGTACAAAATACTCAACAAGCAAGCTCCTGTATCCCAGTTTTTCCAAATATTATTAGAAGTAAGTAGAGTCTGTGTTTTAGGGGGATTATTGCACTGACAGAGCCTGAGTAACTTAATGTGGTAGTAAAGACTTTCATCTCTGTAGCAGAGGCTCAGCTGAGTTCTGTAGAACTACACACAGCTGATGTGCAGAGGAACTGAGAGACTAACCAAATAGTTTGAGAAAGGAAAAGTGAATGCCTTTTCCATGTACTCAGCTCTGTACTTAAAGCTTCTGATGTTTCATGGCAATACAACAAAAGCAAGTCAAAGAATCCAATGCACAAATATGAGAAGTGAATTTTCATTTCAGCTGTAGTGTGTCATCCTTGATGTTCCAAACCCCTACAAAAGTGTTACAACCCCTTCTTTCTTATTTCATAATTAGGCTTTCCTTTTGTGGTTTCTACTACTGACATTTACCACTGTTTCAGTTTTTATTTTTTGTT
Source organism: Vidua macroura (assembly GCF_024509145.1). Classification (NCBI taxonomy): domain Eukaryota; kingdom Metazoa; phylum Chordata; class Aves; order Passeriformes; family Viduidae; genus Vidua; species Vidua macroura. The sequence continues at coordinate 7,072,306 of NC_071577.1, forward strand.
GAAGTATTCTTTTGTTTTCATTAGGGTAATTTTATTCTTTTACTTATATATGTATTATTATTGTTTTTAATTTATTTGAAGTGTTAAGAACAAACCAGCCTTGCTTTACCTCCATTAATAGTCCAGTGGAGTGCAGTGTATGTTAGTTCTTTGTGTTTATCATGGGTATCCTTTACACCTAATGGTGTGCCAGAGTTGGGATGTGAACTGTATATAGTAACATGGGAGTTTCCTTCATTTTAAAAGGGTTATGCAAACAGGGGGCCCGTGTCCTAACAGATGCATTAATTTGTCTTTTTTCAGTCCTCTGCAAACAGAACAGCATGGCACAAAGCGCCTGGAACCATCTTCTGCTAAAACTTTGACTGACATAGGCACTCGGAGGATCTTCTCATCAGACCATGATATCTTCAGGGAGAGTGCCAGGAAATTCTTTCAGGAAGAAGTGCTGCCTTTTCATGCAGAGTAAGATAACCTCCTAAACATTTTGCTTTGCCAGTATTCCATTTTTCCCCAAAATGCTTTCTGCAGTGTTACTCCCGATACAATAGGATATAAAGGTTTCATGTTAAAGTTTTCATGTACAAGCTTTCTATTTCAAATGTACCAAATTAAAACAAACCTCTGAAAGTCGTGTGAAGGAAGATCACACATAATCAAAATCGAATGCATCCTTTGAGCTCCAGTGTAGGCAATCTGGCATCCTTAGGCCCATGAGCAGATGAATGCAGTTTGCAGAGTTGCAGCAAAGTTTCCCTGCCTCTAGAATTAACTAACACAAACGTTTTTGGGGTAGAGTTGGAGGGCAGCTCAGTTCCCACACTATTGGGAAATAGTCACTGAAAAAGGCGTTGATGATGTGTCGCTGTCTCTCTTGCAGTAGATTTTGTAGCTACGTGCAGGTACCTATAGCATGGTGAGGTGAATTATGCATTACCGAGAAACTTGCACAAAATATCTTTGTTTGAATTTCTTTAGTTTTTGTTCCTGTGGAAATATGTGCGTTTTCTGTACAGTAGAAGTGTTGCAATTCTACTGAACTAGAGCTGGAGGGTGGTTTTAGCCTTTATTTTAGTCACATCCAATCACGTTATAGTGGTGAAACGGGAAAAAATTAACTCAGGGTATGGTTTTGAATCAAAAGTGTCAAGCTGTAGTATTGTCTTAAGCAATTTTTAGTTTACTTGAAGTGAAAACAGCAAGGGATAGAGAAGGGCTTATTCTGAAATTGCCCTGCTAGATGAGGGGATCCTGACACAGCTCAAGTGTGTATCCACAAACAGCTGAGGTGCCTCAGTTGTGTGGGTGGAACATCATGGCTCTGGGGCAGGAATGAGCTGCAGGAGGCTTACAGCAGGGTTGGTGACAGTTTGTTTTTTTTTTTAATCCTCAGACTACAACCTTTTAGTCCTATGCTCTTCCACTGTACAGTCATATTCTGTCCATAAAACCAGATGTTTTCTCTCATTTTCTGTTGGAAGGACTTCCAGGGCAGTTTGTGGACGTGTATTGGCTCTGCTTGAGGTTGCTGAAGATCCTATTTGACATCTTGCTGACACAACAATTTCGTAGGGAGGCTGTATGAAGTTCAGCTTGTCTTCTTGCATCACTTCAGTGGCCTATGAACCCCTCTGTTCTCACACCTTTCAAGTAAACAAGGAGGCCTCAGGCACAGAACATTAATTGTCTGGGCTGAGGTGAAGAGACAAATGTAGCATCAGTGAATGGAACTGTGGGTTATTGTGAGGAGGAGAAGCTTTGGTGCTGGGTGAAGTAGAGACAGGAATGTCCCTGAAAGTGGGGATCAGGGGGAAAGCAGGGATAGTAGAAAGAGATTTAAGATTTCCAGTGTAGGAGCAAAAGCTGGAAACAGCTTAAATACTGGAACAGCTTGCCCAGAGAAGCTGTGGCTGCCCCAGCACTGGGGGGAGGTCAAGGCCGGGTTGGATGGGGCTTGGAGCAACCTGGGCTGGTGAAAGGTGTCCCTGCCCATGGAAGGGAGTCAGAACTGGATGAGCTTTAAGGTACCTTCCAATCCAAACCGTCCTGTGATTCTATTATTCTGTTGTATATGTGGGATAAGATACTTGATTGACTGCAGGTAAATAGCTATGGTATAGCTCTGCTGCACCACAGGTGTGTCAGAGGAATGTCTCTGATATCATCTGTTAACCATATAATTTTTAAATTGTGGCATTAGAAAATAAAGGCGTTAAATAAAAGAAAACCCAGACCGTTAATGGCCACCCAACGTTCTACTGAGTTGGCAAACCCCATAAAGAGGCACTCGTTTTCCAAGAGTAGGTGATTCCTGAATAGGTGTTAAAGTTTGCAAACTGTCAGCAGATAAGACTCAACTATCTATTTACACAAACTTGAAAGTACCTTAAAGCAGTAATTTACCAAGATACAGTACTGACTCACTGACTCATAAGAAGTGCACAGGGACAGATTTTTATACAAAACTGACTAATATGGTATCATTTGGTTCTGATAAAGCATTTTTCATTGGTAGAGTTGAAATCTTTGATGAAAGATACTGATGTGTTATACTCATTTTTTATGTGGGTAAATGAATGAATGTTAGGAGGATAAAGACCTGTAATTATCCAGATGGCTGGGGCTAAATTGCCTAAATCCCAGTCTGGTGTAAGAATCATAACAAGTCTTAATGAAATCTTGTCAGGTTACGTATTGGAAACAGGAGTTCAAACTTGTTTTGCAGTTGTTGTCCCTGCAATGCCAGTGTCATCTGTGGACTTGAAGATTGGAAACTGTGATTAAGCCACTGCTTCTTGGCTGTGACATAAAGTTGTCTGTGTACCTTGACACTGTCTGCTGGTGTTCCAGTGTGAAGCAGCAGCCGTGACAGATAAACAGTAGCACGTGGGGGGTTCAGTGTGTGACCCAGGTTTTGTGTTCATTTCACAGGTGGGAGAAGGATGGCCAGGTGAGCAGGGAGCTCTGGGAAAAAGCTGGACAGCAGGGCTTGCTGGGTGTTGCTATTGCTGAGAAACATGGAGGCATCGGAGCGGATATTCTCTCTTCAGCCATCGTCTGGGAGGAGCAGTGAGTACTGCATGCTTCAGGAAGAATTTCAATGGTCATATTGTTTGTGACTGTATTTTTTTTCCATAAGTTATCCTTATTATGGACTACATTTGCTTATAGAAAATGATGTTATCTTTCCTATGGAAAGGATAGTTTACATATATGTAAATCCCTCCTGTTTTAAGTATTCTGGATCATTGTTTGAGTAACACTGGCATTGTAACTGGGGAAAGCTTTTTTTAGCCTGATAGGTTATGTGCCCATTTGGCTGTGAAATTAAATTCTATAAATAATGGTAAAAGATCTCTGAGACTTCTGTGTAGTGGGGTTTTCTTCATTATTGGCTCTGTGTTAAGGTGCAAGTTCAGTGTTCAAGTCTTTTTTTCTGAACTTTCCCCCCTCCCATTTTTTTCCAGGATGTATGTTAACTGTACAGGCCCAGGGTTTAGCCTTCATTCAGATATAGTCATGCCCTACATTGCAAACTATGGCTCTGAAGAACAGATTAAACACTTTATCCCCCAGATGGTTGCAGGCAAGTGCATTGGAGCTATTGCCATGACAGAACCTGGGGCTGGCAGGTAAGCCAAATACTAAAACAATGGTCTCAACGTTATTTGCTGTCTGTTGATTTGTCAGTGAAAAACATTCTGAGCCTCCTGATCAGTTACTTTACAGACTAGACTATCCTACATTATAGGTAAGACTTGAAAAACCTGTTATAGATTACTTTATTAGAGTTTTGTCATTTCAGGATAGTAGCTCAGAATCCATTTCTGTATTGTCCCACTGTGGGCAAACATGCCTTGTGTTTGCTTTTGCAGTCTGAGTTTATAGTTAGCAACTTGCTTGTCATGTGAACATACTTATTATATGAAGCATAGTCAGTGGGACATTACGTATCTTGGTAAAGTAGGCTTGGCTTTACTATTAGCTTTTTCTGTAGAACAGAACGCCTTGTTTTTCTTTCCTCTGAATCCTTTCAGAGAAATGTCCCTCCTTGCCCAGCACATGTTTGGAGTAGACACTGCTGATCTGACTAGTTTCCAAAAGAGAGAGGGACATGTGAAGTGCAAAACCTGTTGGTCTGATGTTTCTACAAATGGCAGATGTTGCATGTTGTTGTGGTGGCTTTTCACAGAGCCTCCTGATCAGGATTGAGCCTGTGAAGAGGATTGGTTTTATCTGGCATTTGTTGTCTGAGGTGTACTGTGTAGTTGGATGCTGACCTGTTGATATCAGTGCTTGCATTACACCACCTCCCACAAGCAGAGATGGGGAAATGGGACCTCATGCTCCTGTATGGTTGCATAGATTTATCATCCTTTTCCACACCCTGCTTGTGGTTTGTTACACTCAGCTATTTCACTATTCTTTCTCTGAGCCCATGTCTGGATGGTATAAAATCTACCTTATTTTGGACTGGATAGAATCCAAGATACAAATTGCAGCTTCTGGAATGTTTTTTTGAAGGACCTTTTGAATTTCGTTTTAGTGACTTGCAGGGAGTACGGACATATGCAAAAAAAGATGGAAGTGATTGGATTCTTAATGGGAGTAAGGTAAGTGCACTGACATACATGCTGCTCATTGGCTTTAGGAACTGAATACATTTAGCTGAATGCAGCAGGATGTGCACTGCTCTCAGCATCTCCTTCCAATCATTTTACTTTTGGTTTGGTTTGGGGTTTTTTTGTGTGGGTTATGTTGTAGGTGGGGTGTTTTTTCCAGTTACTTTTTTTTATAGGTCTTGAGATATGTCTGTTGCAGGCCTTTTACAAACTGATTTATGGGAGGGCTTGTATAGGTTGTTTTTTGTAGCTTTAAAATAAGCCTATTAAAAGGCTTATCTTCCCTTAAACTGTGAAGGAGAGGGGGAAAAATGTGCTGTGTACTATGAGCAGTATGGTTCTTAGTACTGATGTTTAACAGCGAAATATATATACTACTGCTGTGAAATCTTCTGTGGCTTGAGTAAAAACTTCTGTTGCCACAATGAAAGCTGTGGAATCTTTATTCAGGAGCTTGCTGGTCGTGTTAGAAAAAAACCAAAACAGCTTCCTCAGATGCTCCCACTGTGTTGGCAAGTTGTGGCAAAGCAGTTTTTTCATTACCATAATGAAAAATAAGAAGGCAGAAATAGTGTTGAAGTGGGAGTGTAGGTTCAACAGACTATTTTTTTGAAAGCTATGAAATGTCTTAATCTTATTTTGTACTGCTGCTGATAACACAGTACTGATAGAGACTTCTGGTCTTAGCAGAATTTCAGTGGTGAGAATGTGTGCAAGCAGATAGATGTGCGTAAGTGCTAAAAAGGTGCCCATGCCACTCATTTGAAGCCACACAGGACAGAAAGCTTTCTTTTGCTGGACTTAAGATGGATCCATTTGACAGGCTCATGAGTTGTTCTGCAGGATAATAGTAAGCAGTTGTGACAAGAAGCTGTTGATAGGTTTGAGTGTTATGCCTAAATAATTTAATTTCTAGATAAGAGAACCTCTGTGTTTATTTAATATCTACATTTGATACTGTATTCCTTCTTTATCATGAGACAGACAGAAGAAACAGATCTGTGCATTTTTTAACTTCACACTTCTGCCTCACACAGTACTTCTCAAATTAATGTCTGCCTTGTTCCTAAACCCTCAAAATCAAAAGCTTGAAATTCTTCTGGACACTTGAACCTTGCCTTTCAGTTCACCTCTGAAAGTGTCAATGTAATTTTACTTTATGCTACTTGGTGATCTCTTCTAACCTCTATGCACCTTGCTTTATTCTAAATTACTTTTTATACAGGTGTTCATCACTAATGGTTGGATGAGCGACGTAGTGATCGTGGTTGCGGTCACAGACCGGGAGGCCCGATCCCCTGCTCATGGGATCAGCCTTTTTCTGGTGGAAAACGGAACAAAAGGTTTCATCAAAGGACGCAAACTTAACAAAATTGGCTTGAAAGCTCAAGTGAGTTCATACAACCTCCAATGCAATAGATTTGGAGAAAATCTAAACCCACTTAATGCCTGGCAACTGCTAAATAAATGTAAGATGGAACTATGGTTCTGTTCTTGTTGTTAGACTTCTGAGCACAAACATGCAATGTAATGTATCCTGATTTTGCCTGTGGAAGTCTGAAGCATGTGATGTGCAAGGAGAGGCTGAGGAAGCTGGATGCATTTACTCCAAAGAAGTCTGGGAGAAGAGGATCTTACTGATGTGTTTAGCTATAGAGATGGTGGGGCCTGAGCGTTCTTTGAGGAGGAGAGTGGCAAAGGAGACAAGTTATGTTAAGGAAAATTCTTAGTAGGTATTAGGAAAAAAAGGTCCACTAGGAAAGTGATTGGGTACTTGGACAGGGGCCGAGAGAGGTCCTGGAGCCTTCATCTTTCAAGCTTTGGAAAGTTTAACTAGACAAGGCCCTCAGCTGATTGTTTTTCTGGAGCTGCTCTGAGTAGGATGTCAGCTAGATGACTTCTGGAGGATCCTTCCAGGCTGAACCTGGGATTTCAAGTTACAGTGCACAATAGCAAGAAAACAATAGGGAAAAATAAGTTATAATGGGATGAGAATGTCAGACTCTCAACTGTTGCATTTCAAATCCTCTTAGGACACAGCAGAGCTGTTTTTTGAAGATGTGCGGTTGCCAGCCAGTGCCTTGCTTGGAAAAGAGAACAAAGGCTTCTACTATCTGATGGCAGAGCTGCCTCAGGTAAAAGGAATGTGAGTGTTTGCTGTCTGCAGGAAGAATACAGAGACAGATTTTGTCATTAGTTGTGAAGTTCATGTACTGTGGTGAGCCACCTGGCTTACCAAAGTGGGATACCTTTGTAAAACCCCAAAACATTTCTATGGGTTAAGCCCACAGGAGATATAGTGACCAGATATTCTCAGGAGGTCAAAATTATACAAGTTTACTGGCAAAATATAGAAAATCAAGGAGCTTTGACAAAGGATGTAGTGCAGCATCCAATTAACATAAAACACTTGCCTTAGCATTAACTTAGTTTGTTTAACTTAGCAGCCTTTAAACCTGTCCGATGTTACGGTACCCAAAATGTTCCATGAAAAGAGAATTAGGAGAAGAAAGGGAGAAAGATAGAAAAAATACAGAAAACCACACATGTAACTACCAATTCCTGAGTTCCAGTGATGATGAGGTAGAGACTCCAAGAGGCTGATAGGATCAAGACAAGCTCCCCTTGTGGTCAGTCTTTTAAACCCCAGAGCCACCCTGGGCCTCCCCCAAGATGGGACCATGGTCACTCGGCCACTCAGGAGCTGGTGTAGGCAAGACTGGGGCACTGCCTCCAGTGTGCCACAACTGACAGACACTGCAAGGCTGGCCTGGGGGCTGTGGTGTGCAGAGCAGGGTGCAGCTTGCCAGAACAGGGCCCAGCCTGCCCTCCTACCCCCACATATGCATCCCAAAATGTCTTGAGACATCAATTTTTTCCAGTCTCTGACAGTCTTGTGTGCAATGTTTTGTTGATATTGCCGATGTTTAACTGAAGCACACGGTGCTAGGTGTAGAATTCTTTGGGCATTGCTAAAAGTGTTGATATCCCACCAGCTCAAAGACAGATACCTTAATCAGCAACCCAGCTGTTGAAAAACCTGAGGGTAGTGTGTTAAAAAGAACATACCACAGATTTCTTGTGTACTTCTAGTATGGAAGCACTTTTCTTAGTAAATTAAGTATAGCTTGGACATCTTTGATTCATTTGGCATTCTCTTTCAAGAAACAAACATTGCTGTTCTAGGTCTTCTGCAAGTAGAAGCATATTAAAGTTACATGGAACTCTGTTCATATAACAAAGTAAAGATATTATTTAGCTGCCAAAATACCTTGCTACTTTACAACTCAGCTTATGAAGTTTTGCAATTATTTCAGAGGACAAGGAGGCAATGTCGTTTTCCAAAATGTGTCTGTGCTTTGTCACAGCTATGACATATTTGCCTCATTTGGTAGGGATCATATTTTTTAATTTTATACTGTGAGTAAATATGAAACCTGATCAAAGGAAGTCTTTTAATGCTTTAAATAGATGTCCCCATGAACAGGTTCAATGCAATGCATCAGACTGTTTCAATGTTGCCAGAAAAAAATTGTTCTGCATTTAGTTTTTGTTTTTCACTGTGCAATGAAGAAGGAAAAACAAGACTTTTTTTGTAGGCTTTTCTCCCCCTAGAGTTGTCCTATTGAAATTGTTAAATACAGTTGTTGTTTAAACTGAGCAGTGGAAGCCAATAATTGAGACAGAATCTGATGTGAATTTTTTCAGTCAGTAAGATTCCTGTGGTCAATCTGTAGCTATTTTTTGAGTCATTGTGATGGAGCATTATGCCAGTAAAGACTTAAAAGTGAGCTTTAGACAGCAAGGCATGTGTCCAACTCATTAATTTCAGTAATGCAGTATGTCTGGTTTGATATTTTATGTGACTTCTGCTCCCACTCCCTTAATGAACAGCACTGAACATCTGTGTCCTAATTGTGCATCTGATGTGGAGAAATGTAGGACTAACTCAACTGGATTCTGTAATTTGTGTTTTCAAAAGGAAAGACTGCTAATTGCTGATATGGCTCTTGCTAGCTGTGAATTCATGTTTGAAGAAACAAGGAATTATGTGAGGCAAAGAAAAGCTTTTGGGAAGACAATTGCACATTTGCAGGTGAGTTAGACCTGAGCCGCTTGTGTACAGATTCTAGAGTGTGTTTGCTGTACAGCTTTGTTTGTGATTTAGTGACCAAATGAAAATTACTGGGCTGTTTTGAAAGGGTCATTATCAAAGCTTTCACTGTGGCTGTTTTTTGCCTCTGTGCCCATTGTTCATTTTTGAAATGCAAAAATAATAATTCTAAAGAAGCACCAGAAAAGCCTTCATGTATGTATTTTATTAAGTCTTAATGTATGTATTTATTATTTGGGTAGGTAACCTCCCAGCAGTGCTGCTTCTGAGAGGGAAATAGGTAGGCAGGAAGTGTTTTGGCTCCTTGCTGCAGCTGAAGAACAATTCCCTTGTCCATCTGAGCCTTGCATTTTACTGCCAGAGGTCCTAATCACAGGGGCCATCACACCTGCCTGTATTTGGCTGTGCCTGAAACCCTGGGGGCAGCCTGTGCAGGTACTGTGTTCCTCTGCACACAGAGCACTGCAGAAAAAATATTCTGGAGGCTGCTGGAGGAGGGGGACTCCCAGCAGTGACCTTGCTGCCCGAGTGCTGTGGAGGTGCTTCATGAATGTTGTGATGAGACTCCTCAGCCAGCAGCAGTCTAGGTGTTTGTGTAAGTGCATGTAAAAATGTTGGGTCATACTCTGTGGGCAGAGCTCACTCCTGATGGGGGTAGATAATTGAGTTTTGAGATGTTGTGCCTACACTCTTTAGCTGCAGTCATAAAACAGATGTTGCTTTCCACAGGATTGCTATACTGCAGTTTTCCTGACAACGACATTAACTGTTAGGGCTGAAGGAGGCCGAGCTCCTGCATGTTTGGTTTATAGGATAGAACTGACTCACATGGGCTGAAGATGTTGGCTGCCTCTTTTTTTGATATACTTCTGAAATAATTACCAAAAAAACCCATTTCTATGTCTTGAGACTTTCTTTGTCAAACTCAAATCTTTAGTTGTGAAGAGCACCAGAGCTGAAACTTTTAGAGGCTGGAATGCTAGATATCCTTCGGGGGATTATGATCTTCATAGTTTTTAAAGTTCACCTTCAGGAGTCCATAATTCCAGATGGAATTTAGTATGCTCACTGTGCGACTGAAACACAAAAGAACTATATTTTAACTTGTTTAAATGTAGGTAGGGGATGCTTCCTATTTATTACTGTGCAGAGATCTCCAAAATAATCTCCCTTTTTAGGCTAGGCCATCAGCAGGCGGACAATAAATTTCAAAAAGTATATTATTTTTGCCAAAATAATGAATTTCTGCATATCTCTTCAATTTTTTTTTTTTTTTTTTTTTGGTGATGACTTGAGTGTGCATATTATAAATAATCCTTTCCAATTAGAGCTCTGCCTTGGGCTAATTCATTTCGTCATGCCACATTACAGCGTTTGAAATGAGTTCTTTCCTTGTAGTAGTACACTGGCCCAGTGTATTTATTGTCAAGGGAAGCAAGATTTATTTTTTTATATATATTTCTAGAACTGAAATAAGAAGGAACTTTTATTAGTGGGTGATGTTTTTATCCCCTCCCTACCAGAATTACAAGATGATGGTCGAATGCCTGCCTGGTCTGGTTTTACATAACCTTATGATGAATTTTAGCTTTTCTATTTAAACCTCTTTTCCAATGTGACAGAACTCGGTGCTGAAAAACTTTGATATTCTAAAATTTCTTTTATTTCTTGCTTCAGTATCTTTGCATGTAGCTTAAACTCTGAAGAATACATAGAAAAAGCATTCAATAGGTGGTGAAATGTTATTAATTGGGAAAGGTGATGCCTCTACAGAGTGAAAGGACATTTCCTCGCCAGAGGGAGCCAAGAGTGACAGAGCGCTCTGGGCCTTCTGCCACGTGCTCTCTAGGAATTTGTTTTCCCTTTCTCTTGGGCTTTTTCTCTTAAATTTGTGTTTTGAGTTGACCTTGAGAAGTAAAGGGTAGTAATTTTGTCTAATAGGACTGGTGAATACGTAATTGTCTGGAAAGTATGGTGTCTTCTGATGTAAAGAGCCGAAGTTTGAAATAGTGATTTCTAACAGCAGTCCTTTTGGAAAATGCTGTGTTTTCTACCTGAAGTATTAAACTGCACTGTACTCCTCTCCTCTCCCCTCTCTATCCACTTCCAAAACAAGACAGTACAGCACAAGTTGGCCGAAATAAAAACGCAGATTTGTGTGGGCCGAGCTTTTATGGACAACTGTTTGCAGCTGCATGCAGATAAACGCCTGGACTCCGCCACAGCCTCCATGGCAAAGTACTGGTATGTGCTTACAGTCAGCTGGGAGTGTTACTTGCATGATCTTTACTCTAATGATGTGGGCAACAAAAATCAGAGTTACACTGAAAACCAAGTTTGGTTAACCAGATCATTTCAAAATAAAGGCATACTTTTAAAATAGGCTTCCATTAATAACAAGATCATGGCTCTGCTTTAGCTTTAAGTAAAAGCAAGTACTCCATTGGTTTTTAGGCAAAAATTTGCATTTTATTGTTGGATTCTTTTTTTGTTTTCTTTGTTGTTTTTTTAGTGGGGTGTATGGCTTTTTTTTTTTTTTTAAGCAAAATTTGAATATTTGGAGCCAAATTTAAATATATTTGAAGCTCTATGATACTGTTTAGTTAATGTTACTTAAGAATAGCTGTTTGGCCTACCTAGTTTTCAAAGCAATCTGGTTTTGGGAAGAAATAGTTGGCTACAGGTGTTGCTGTAACTGAGACTGAAAAGTGGTTTCCTATATTGTCCAGAACTTCTTCTGCCTCACCCTGTGCTTGGTGGTGTTATATGTTAACTTAGTTTTACCAGAGCAAAACAACTGGAAATATCTAAGGTAGTGGTACATGGATTTATATAGTTATAGCTCATTGCAAAGATGGGAGAAAAAAAAAACCACATGAGACACGAGCAAAGAAATTTATGGAAGATACACATGCTTACAGTTTTTAGGCTTTTCAAAATAAGTATATGGAAATGAGTATAAGGAAATGAGCAGAAATATTTACAATGGAAGGAAGGGGTTTGAGTGCTATTCCTGGCAGTGATTACCTAGAAGTACCAGGTACAGAAGCAGAGGCATTCCATTTTGAGGAGGAGGAAAGAACTAATGCCAGCTGAGAAATGCAGACCCACTTCCTCAACAAATTTCCCTAAGCAAGACTTTTGAAAATCCCTCACTTTCACAGCTGTTTACCATCATGATTTGTTGTGGATTTCCTCTTTCCCCACTGGTGTCCCTTTGACCCTTCCATAAGAGTCACTTAAATGAGCTAGAAAATCTTTGAATGTAGAATTGCTGTATTCCCTAATGTATTAGGAGATTCTCTCTAGTCTCCAATTTTCCTTCAAACTTTTTGTGTAGTCAATGACTTGAGTTAGAGCTTTGGAGGGTTTTAAAACCTGGTTTGTGCATCTCTTTTCTCATATCTGGAAAAGGTCTGTAGGGTTGTTTTGGTTCGGTTTTTCTTGTGGTGACAGGTTGTGGTACATACCTAAAAGAATTTGAGAATATACTTAGGAAAGACAATTGCAGTAACTCACAGCTGCAGAATTACAGTTGGTATAATAAACTGTAAGGATTTAAATGAAAGGAGGGGATGGTTTGGGGAAAAGGAGAAGCAATTGGATTTTCATTTTCATTTCTTCAGTTGCCTCTGAAAGCTGTATGATTAGAAAGTGGTTTTTTTCATGTCTTCTAACTACAGCTTGAGCTTCCAGTGCAATTAATTTTTATTTTTTGCTATTAAATCCATATTTTGTAGTCAACAAATGCTGTTGGAGAATTACAGTATGTTTAGAATTGAAAGCTATTGCAGAAAAGGCTATTGGGAAAGTTTATTGCAGAAAATAAATTATGCCCAGGTGATGGTTATGCTCAAAGAGTATCCCTGTGTTGCTAATGGTGGGGGGAAGCCTGGTTTATTGTTAATTTCTGACAACACTGAGGGATTTGGCAACAAAAGACTGTATCAGCTTGCTTCACAAATGAATTCTCTTGGCCTGTGAGAAAGGTAAACAAGCCTGTCTGTTTTGTAACCTTTCCTTCTCCGAAAGCTGTCCCATAAAGGGAGCAAACCTTTAATGCATTGAATTGAGCAGTATTTATTTCTTACTGATCATGTTATGTTTTTGTCTTGTTAACATATCTTTATCTTTTGCAACATAATGTCCTTCTAAAAGCAAATTTCCTTTTGGCCATTTAAGGTGTTCTGATCTCCAAAACAGCATAGCTACCCAGTGTGTACAAATGCACGGAGGATGGGGGTACATGTGGGAGTATCCAATTGCAAAGTAAGTGTAACATTTCACATTGTATGATGAAAGACTACCAGCAAAGTCAAATGAGGCACTTCTTTTGCATCTGTGTGTTAGCTGTTTAGTGTTAGTAGTGATTTAGTGTTCCTTTTCTCATGTTTAACTGAAAGGGAATCTACTGTACAGATGTCTGTGGGAAGGCTTTGTTTTGATTCTCCAAAAAACACAAAATCTGTTCAGCAGTTATTGTCTGTTTTTGGTTTTTTTTTTTTTTTTCACAAAAAAGAGAAGTCGGTTTTTTAGAAGAAAATGTTAATTGAAAGAAAAAAAAGAAGCAAAACGATAAAAGTAGAAATGAGGGGAGCTAGTTTTAAGTTTTATCTGAAATTAAATGCATATGGGTGAAGAAAATGTGTTGATCAGCTACCACTGAGTATCAAATCATCAATTCAAGAGCATAACTGGCTACATTCAGCTTTTTTACACCTTTTAAAGTGAAAAAGTTAGGAGATTTATATGTAGAAAAAGTAATTTGCCATTCCCATTTTTTTTCTGATGTTATGAATTTAGAGACATTTATGGGGCTTTTGTATATATCCTCATATGTTATCTGTGAAGTTTGTGTACAGGCTATGTGACACACCAAGTAGAGATTTTGGTGCAGTTTTTAATAAATAAATCAAAGAGTTGGTAATCTGACAGTAGAAATAGCAAACACAGGACTGCTGTGCAGCTGTGATAAGTAAGCTAATTTTTTTAACTGAGGAGGTTTAGATTTTATTTAAATTTTAAATATATTGAGTATGAAATGTTGCTTTAAAATAACTTGTTCCTCCATGTTTTCATTGAGTGTAATTTGTGAGTGATCTGTGCTGTCTTGTTAAAAGAAGGCCAGTTTGGGGTGTCCTTGAACTTGTCTGTGTGTACAGTAGTTCCTCACACAGGGTTTTATTATCTCTGTGGTCCAGTAATATGTAGATTTCCAGAGAATGCCAAATTCCTCCTGTGTGATGAAGCAGAATGAAGATGGAAAAACTCTGTCATCATTCTGTGTGCTGTCACCAGGAGCAAGAATTGGGAGTGGAGTAGTAGCAGGAGTCTGGGTTTATAGGGCTTTTTCTTTGTTTAATTAGAGGCAATAGTGGAGACTTTACACTATAAACAAACAGGGAAGAGATGCTGACCCAGTTCCTGGTTTGGCACACAGCACCCTGGAAAGTTGTAATATTCTAGGTAGTTGAAGCCTCTTAGAAAATAAGAACTACTTTATCAGTGGGAATAGTATACTTTGAGAAGAGGGATCTCTAAAGATAAGATGCTGTCTTTTTTATTGATTGTATGGTCATTCTGAGGTGTTGTTTGTAATATTTCCTTGTTTTGTTTTTCCCTCCCTCAGAGCTTTTGTGGATGCCCGTGTTCAGCCAATCTATGGCGGTACCAATGAAATAATGAAAGAACTTATTGCTAGAGACATTGTCAGTGACAAGTAGGGCAGATGCTTACTACTTTGCAGAATCTTGCAGAATCCTTTTTTATGTTAATATATGGCATAAAATCAGACATCAGAATGTAAGTAAAATAAATATGCTGTATAATGTTCTTTAAAGGAAGTGACACTTAAAGCACATGATAGTAATAACAGTGTGCTCACATGCAGGATATCTAATATTTAATGAACTTAAAATTTAAATGTCTTTGTACAACACGGAGTAGTTCTCCGGGTGACAAGAGCTGTGGTAGTGAAAGGCACTTTTATCTCTGGAACGTTGGGTAGCTTGGTCTTTCAGACTTGAACCGATTGTGATGAATCCAAACCTTGCTTTTCAGAATCAAATATTGACAGAAACCATATTTATAACAAAATTAAATATTGATGTAACTTTGAATTTGTATTTCCCCCTGAGAAGTAGAACTTGACACTTGCTGTTGTTGCCGTACACCTGCTCACTGTGCAGCAGCCACCTGCTGTGCAGCTGACCTCTATGTTTACATCTAACCCGGAATGCCTTATTTTAATTACCTTGGTCAAACAAACATAATAAAGCATTTCTATGCAATCTCACGCTTGTCTGCGGTTACTTCAAAGCCCGCGGGGAAACGGGGCTTCTCCCTCTGTGCCCGCTTTTACCTCAGGGCGCTGAGGGGGAGTTCGGAGGAGGGAATGTGATGCAAGTGAACTTGAGGGCTGTTTGTTGGCGGTACTAACTTGGAAGGCGCGTGTTTAGGAGGGTTTTTTATCCCTTTACCCGTGCTGGGCGTTAAGAGTTGAAGCTGTCCCCTCCCTTCCCACACGGCCCCGGCGCGCGGGGGGTGAGGGGAGGGCGGTGTCCTCGCGTCAGGCGGGGCCCCGCCAATGGCGGGCGGCCACGCCCCCGGCCCGAGCCACGCCCCCGGCGCCCCGCATTGGCCGCGCTCCTCCCCCTGAGGAGCGGGGGAGGCCCCGCCCCGCCGCGCTGCGTTTTAGCTGGGCGCGGACTCTTCAAGAGCGGCAGTGTGAGCCGTGGCGGGCGCCGTGCTGTGCGGGCTTGAGGCGGCGCCGGCGCCGGTGCCGCTGCGGAGAACCCGCCGGACGCGGAGGCAAGCGCGGGGCGCGGCGCGGCGGGGCGCCGTGAGGCGGCGGGGGCACGGAGGGGCCGGGCGGCGGTTGGTTCCCGCGGCGGGAGGGGCGGGTGCGCATGCGCGGGGGTGGGGGCGGGGCGGGGGTAACGGTCCGTGCGCGCGGCGGGGCGGGGCCGGCGGCTCTGAGGCGGGGGCGGGGCCGCTCCGCGCCCGCCCCGCGTGTCCCAGCCGGGATTTAAACGCCGGCTGGAAAGTTGCCGCTGGCAATCAGCGTGTGGCCACGGCCGCGGGTTGCTGTGCCTCGGGGGCACCCTGCGCGACGCTTCCCGCACTGCGCACCGCTTACAGAGCTGGACACTTTAGATGGAAGGGTTAGCGAAGCTGTGGGGAGCAGCTCGGATCCACATCCTGCAGCCTGCCTTGAGAGTTCCTGTGTGCTCCTGAGCTAGACTTCCCATCCACTTTTTGCAAAATGAAGCATCTCTCCCCTCAAAAATGTAGCAGTGACTGAGGTATTCCGAACCTACCCCTCTCTAATAGGAAGCAAATTAAAAATGGGAATTTTCAATTTCCAGTTTGCAACGTGAGCTAATTAAAAAAAAAATCCAGATTATTAAAGCGTGCCTTTTGTCAAAGGGTAAATACTTCCTTTTTGTGCTAGTTTAATAAAAAGGAAATACTAAAAATTACACTGATAAATGTACCATCTCAGAAAGCAGTCTGTGTGCTTTAGGACTCTCCTGCTGTATTGGGCCATCGTTTGAAATCCTGGGGAATGTTCTGAGGAGCTTAAATTCCAGTCATCTTAATTAGTGTCTTAAGAGCCGAGTGGGTCTCATTTAACACCAGGTTTTAGAGCCTTCTCCTCCAAGGCTGAAATTCTAAAGTGTCACGGAAATGTTGATACGGAATTTACGATGAAAGATACCAGAAGGTATTGCAGATATTTATGTTGGAGACATATGTGCAGCTTTCTTATGGAGGCACCTGTTATACCACAAAAAGCATTTAACATAAATTAAAAATTACTTCGGATGTTGCTTTGCAAATACGGTGTTATAGACTGAACAAGAATTAGTTGATGATGTGGTAGTAAGATTGGAAATTATATTGATTCTCTGTTCAGATCAGATCTGAACAAGGAGGAAAACAAACATGTTCAGATATTTTAATGAGTCGTGGATATTACCATAAATTGGTACTGATGAGTTCCACTTGAAGTGCCTTCTTTTGGATGTTTTTTATGATTGAAACTTTGGGTGGTCTGCCTTAAATGGAGATCTCTTAGTGTTCAAAGAGAGATCCTTTTGTAGGGGGGATGGTGTGCTGTATTTTGGTGGGTTTTTTTTTTGTTTTTTTTCCCAAATAGGAGGAATTTGTGCTTGTATCTTCTGGGGTGTACAGAACACTAGAGTGTTTTGTCTGGATAGTTGTGCCTGCACAGTGAGCGCTGCTGAACTTAGAGACTCCCCACATAATCCTGTTTGGATTTATGGGTTTTTTTCCCAGTCTATTAATAGAACAAAATACTAAAATGCTTAAATACACATCATGAGTAACTAGTCTGCTTTTAAAGTGAAAACAAAAGCTGCCTACTGAAATGATTTTTTTTTTCACTCTTAAAGGCTGGTCCCAGGTGTGTTATTAAACTTAGGCTTCTTTCCTTTTCCTTTCATACTCCTAACCAGGACATGCCCAGTGGGACCAATATCTTTTTTACGGTCGCTGCTGCAAACTATTCTGTGAGAAAATGCAGACTGTGCTGTCAAGCTGTTCTTGCTATTCTTAGAAATCACTACAATCCTGTAGGTTTCCCAAAGACTGGGAGGGGTAGGTAAAGGCTGAGGGATGCCTCCCACCAGGCAAGGCTTGCAGAAGCTGGCCAGGCTCAGGTCCCGTGCGCTGCGCTCGGCTGAGGCAGTGCTGCAGCAGTGCCTGCCTGCCAGAGCACTTTATTTTTGTCCAGTGATTATCAGGAAGGCTGCCCAGGAGGAGCTGGGGATTACAGGACAAGCAGCACAAAGCTGTAGGAAACCAGGTTTTGGCAGTTGTTTTGCAGTTTGCTTTTCTAGCTGCCCTCTCTTCTGCAGGTTGTCTCTAAGAGGCCTTAAAACAGGTTGAAATACAGTACTTTTGAGCATTCTTGCTGAGATTAATTTTGAGTGTTTCACCAGAGACTGTCTGCTGTCAGGGACTTTGCTTTGCTTTTCAAATGCCATCTATGCAAGGAATAAACAGTGGAAACTGGCTTATCTGAAACACTGTTTATCTGTGAATAAGCTGGAAACAGTCATATTAATTTAAAATGTTGTTTGTAGGCTTCTGAGTTTCAAAGCAAAAAGAAATAATTGTGAAAATCTCCTCCTGGTCTCGAGGAATCTCATTATTAAGAAGAAAATTTCAGGTGTTTATGATGAAGAGAAATGACTCGATTTACAAGGAGAGAAGGCTGCTACAGAGGAGCTTTAAAAAGCCCCATGCGAGTGAAGTTTTATTGTCATTGGAAACGAAAAGATCACAAACAAAAAAGTCCACTAAAAGACAAAGCAATCTTCCCCCCAAGCAAAAATCCCCCAGAACACTGTCTGCAGTGTTGTGTAACCAAAGTGATAGTGTTATGCAAGGGGGAGAAGAGTCAAAAAGTGAAAGGACTGTAAACAAAAGCTGGGAAGGGAGGGAGTGCCACCCTGTGTGCTGGGTTGTGGCTGCGTTTTGTTGTGTTTCTTTTAAAAGGGTGCTGCTAATCACAACATGAAGACACTAGTTTCAGGATTTAGGCAAATTCTGTTGAAGTAAGCCTGGTAGGGAAAGAGTATAAGGAAGAAGTGTCAAGGGAGGACAAAGAAATCAGCAGAGGGAGAGGAGAGGTAGAGGAGCAGGAGCCACTGGGGGATTAGGAACCTGTAGCTGCAGTGGTGGAAGGGAGCAGGGTGCAGGTCTGGCTGTGGTAAACTGCAATTCCCAGCTCTATCCTCCTGGATAATTAAGGCATTAGGGGAGGATAAGCATAAAGTCATCAGTTTAAACATCAGTTGCTTTACTGTGCAACTGTCTGGTACTTGTTTCTTCCCTTCCCCAGTACTTATTTAATGCCAGTTTTTCTTTTTACAGTACTTTTTAGCCTTTCAAGTGGAGTGTTTATTCAGTAGATGAAAAGCGAACTGTTTGCCAGTTTAGCAGAATTTCAGCTGTTCTGGTTGTGAAACCTCAAGTAATGCTTGATGCAAAAGAAATCTGTCAAATGGTTTACCTATGACCAAAAAGCTTTCCCCAGAATGAAAGTACTTTTCTGGTGTACCATTTTGCAGTACTTGTCTTCCCTCCCTCTTTGCCTTTATTTTTTCCCCCCTCCAAGATAGTAGGTTTTGCTCTGGAAATTCACTTCCAATATGGGTGGTATTAAATAATTTTTGCAGCTTTCTGCCAAAATTAAATAAAATGTGTAAAAATGTAAATTGTATAACTTTTGTCAAACCAAGTACTTGTACTAAAATTTGTTTATCATTTTTTTTGCACCAGATACTTTGTTTTGCTTCTGTACCTATGACATTTTTTGTGTGTTTGTGGGTGTGTGAACTTCCTGGAGAAATGCCAGGGGCTGGACACTGTGGCAGTACCAGCTTTTATAAGTTCTTTTTGATGTCTCTGTAGTGAGATGAGCGCACCTGAGTGTCTCACACTGTCTTCAGGGCAGAAACATTGTATGAAATTTCCAAGTTTCTGGGTAAGGGATTGTTAATTGTGTGATTTCCCTCTTAAAAAGCATTTTACTTATTTTTTAGCTGCTTTGTAGTTTAAGCATACTTGGTCAGGCACTCTAAATGAGTGATTTGTCAATGCTTTTTAGTTCAATGTTTGTGTTCCATATGAGGGTGTTTTGATTCTTCCCCTCCTTCCCCTAGAAGAGTTACAAAGAAGTCCCCCAGATGAAAAAAAAAATGGTAATGATATTCATTGCAATTTTGGAAATTTGAAACTGTGCCAAAAGGGTAAGTGGTATTTGAGGGAATGTGATGGAGTTAAAACACAGCACTATAAAGTTTTGTGCTGCCAGTTCTTTGAATAATCTCCATCTCCATACAGGTATGTGATCCACATCTCCAAAGTACTTTTTTACCTAAACAGCTCCACTGTGTGTGGATGTTTCCTGGGTTTCGGGAGTAGCAACCTGTGCCTGCTAAACACTCAGACTAAGGGAGGTGGATGGTACAGTTGGAACAGTTATAAATACATTGTTAGGTGCATGTAGATACCAGGCTGATGGTGCTCTTCTTGGAGAGCTTCTTGGAATTCTCAGGGAGAGGTCAAACACAGGGGCTCCTGAGCTCGCATTAACCCCACAGAGGAACTGTTCAGTTCTCTCCCCTTATGTTTTAGCCAAGCACAGTTGCTCTGATTTGCCATAGTTATTTGCCATTATGTAACGGCCAGGGAGACATTGGTGTCTGAATTCACACTCCTTTGGATTTACATATTTGCAGGCCTGCTAGCTTTTACAAAAGGAAAGACACGAGTCAGCCAGGTGCTGAGAGCATTACTGAATCACCAGAGCCTTTAGGATTTGGAGCTCCAGCTCTCAACAGTGTATTCTAGTCTGTCTAATCCTAGAGTGGGGTTCTTCCTGAACAGCTGTCCACTGGGAGGACTTTGTGCTGAGCTCCTCTTTAGGCTGAAGTTACTGGCTTATTTATAAAGGTTAAAATCCTGGGGATTTTAATGATATCATTTATGATTAGCAGTAGGACCACCAAACCTGGTCCTAGTAGGACCAGGAGGGTGATATGCAGAGATGAAAACCTTCTGGATGAAGTACACATGGAGCAATGAAAGGTGAATAAAGCACACAGAGAGTGGTAAGGCAGTACTGGAGCATGTGGCTCTCTATGTTTTGCTTCACGTTTTGAGGGTTAAGGAGCAGGTATTTCTCAGCTCCCTAGGTTCCCATATCTCACTTTAATGTTTGCACCTTCAGTGCAAAAAACCTGTAGTTATAAACAAGCTAAGGCTTCAGACAGATCTCTTCTTAAGCTCCATATGTGGCAGTCTCAGAATCATTGAGCCCTTATGGGATCTGTGCATTGAAAGTTGCTGAGCTAGGCAGTTTCTGTGGAGATCAAGGAAACTGGAGACATTAAAAGGAGGGCAGTGCAAGTGCTGCTCACCTAGTACACAGTTCAACAGAATTTACTGTAGCATTACTGTGCTGCACTCACTTTTGCTACTGCTCTCATATGGTTTCTGGTTTTGTCTCTAGTTTCTTAATGAAGAGCTGACAGGAACTTACCTTTCAGGCTTCTGCAGGCCATGTTCAATTAAATCATTCATTGGTTTTATTTAACCATCTCCTAAACAAAGCTCTAAGTATGGTGAAAGTGATTCCTTCTTGGAGTAGATACAGTATGACTTGGCAGCATAGTTGCTGACAAGAAGGGGTGAAGGTTGACATTGGTCTTTTGATCCCAAAGTCTGGGAGCCCTTTGTTAATTGGCAAACCACAAGCAAAAGGATTTGTCAAGGAGAACAGTCATTTCTCGATCTGTTACGAAAAATAATCTGTATGTATTACACAGACAGTGCCTGATGAATAGAGTGGTATCTAGAGGCACAGGAAAGAATTCTTTTTTGGTGGGAAACTTCAGAACTTAGAGTTTTCTATTTTGAAAGCATTAGCCTTGTTGATTGGTTTCTAATGTGTATTTATAAGAACCTATAATAATTCATAAAATGCTTTCTTTATATAGATTTACAGTAAATCTGTTTCTCACAACAGTGCCAGTCACGTTGCTCAAGGTCATGTTTTTCAGTTTGGGCAAGGTTAGATGACAGACATGAACTTCTTGGGTCTTATTTCTCAGACTGATAGAATCAAAAATGAAATGAGGTATGAACAGTTATTCCCCTGAGATGTAAAGGCTTTCATTGTGCATGGAACAGCCTCTGAATGAAATAAAGAAAAAACAGAAAGGGTGTTCTTATTTGACTTGGGAGGCAACATAGTCTGTGTTCTTTAGATAACGTCCTTTTTTATGGAATTTTTGAATGATGTTGAGAGAATGAAATGTCTAACAGAGTTGTTGTATTTGTACTGTGTCATGAAAATGAGGAAATTTACATGGCCCATGTTATTTTCAGGTTTGCTGTAAACTACCTACCGTAGCTATAATGACACCAGCTCTCAGAGAGGCAACAACAAAAGGTCATGGTATCCACTTGTCACCTTCTTTGTCCTCTAGAGCTATGGAGTCTGATACAGCTTTGTGCATGGAAAATTCCAGGGCAGTGGAAGAGAAGATAAAAGAGGACTCCATCGCACGGATTACTTGCTCAGTCCTGGGGTTCCCCACTGCTGAGCCCAACCTCAGGAATGATATGTTCAGTGTGCAGCATTTTGGTTCCCCACCATCCTCCAAGTGCTATCAGTCTGTCTTGTTAATGAGTACAAATTCTGCGTTTAACAACAAAACTGGTAAGCAAACGAAAGCAGGAGAGCCTGGCTGCTCCAAGATGAGAAAGTCATTACATAATGGGGCTGACACATCATTTGGTCATATTAGTCATTCAGAACCTGAGCAACAGGTCAAAGGGGCAGTGTTTTCAGAGACCACATCTCCGAACTTGGCAGGAATGCAGAGACTTTCAGGTTCAAGTGTAACTGAATCCAGTAACACAGAAGAAATGCAACTTTTAAATGGTAAATGGTACAAGAAGAATGGGGTTTTGGGTAGGGCTTTGGAAGTCTGCACTGAAACAATAAAAGGGGATTTATTACACCAAATTCTTCACGGGCCTTCAGAAGGGATTTTGAGCTGCACCCAGGAGGAGGTGTGTGCTCGCTTACTCCAGTGTGTCACTAAGCAACAAATGGAAATCAGTCGCGCCAAAAGAACTCAGAAGCGTTTACAAATGCTCCTGGCAAAGCATGTTATCAAACACTGTGATCAGCAGCTGAAATGCTTTGTGAAACATCAGCTTCAGAGAATGAAGGTTTTCCATGAGCCAGCTAGATTTTTGAGCAATAGCTCCCTCAGATGCACTGAAGGTTGGCCGGAAAACAACACAACTACTTCGGAGAGTAGTTTGAGTGTGGATGTACAGAACGGAGTTAGCGTCGCACCGGGTGAAATCCGTGGCTTTGCACTTTCTACTGGAGGGCTGCTGTCTCGCGTGGAGAAGGACCTGGACTCTGATGCAACATGTAGCAGCTCGGATGAAGATGGTGAGGAACACACTGTGGAAGCGTAAGTGTTAAATTCCTGCTTCGACTCATGTGCTTCTTACTTATAAATCAGGATGGAAGGGTCTAGACCTGCAGATTTCATCTTGTGTGAGTAACCTCACTCAATAGATAGTCTTACTGAAATCAGCAAGACTGACAGTGTGAGCTGGGTTTGGCAGGAAGTAAGAACTTCTAATTAATGCATTTAAGGAGCAGTTGCTTTACTAGAATTGCAGAGAACTAGAGTTTGTACTGCACTCTCTCAGTTTGCATTACATCAATACTGCTAATACTTGAATGGTGCTGTAAATCAAATAGTGATTGCTGTAAATACTTGGGGCCAGAATGAAAATAATTTTAATTTTACTCTGGGGTTATTAAGAATTAGTCAGTATTAGGATCTTGAAATCCACTATGTTGTGATGAAGAGTAAAAATTAAAAATTATCATCTGATGCAGGTATCAAGCCATCCAGTATTTGGTGATTGTTATATTGAAAAAGTTTGGTTCTTTAACTTTTAATTTTAAAAATATTAATTTACTTCCTGAAGTCACTTTGCAACTATGAATGTAGCTAGCAATGGAGGTTTTATTATTGCTGGTATCTTTGTCAGGATGAACCAGAGGGAAATTCATATCATTAACTTGTAGTGTCTTAAGTTGGCAGGAATCCTGTCAATGCAAGTTACAAATCAGTGGTGGGTAAGAGAAGATGGTAAAATTGCTCTCTGATGACAGTATAACCTTTTTTCTTTTTTTTTTTTTTTAAACCTGTTAACTTGCTACACTGTTAACACAATCTCTTCAGTCAAGAAATTTTAGAAAGCAGTGAAAGGACAGCTGCTTTCCTCTTCCCAAAGCTGGAGAGATGAGCATGTCTTAAGGTTTGTTGGATATAATAGTCAGGACTGCGATACACAGAAGAGAGCTGCACACAAATGCAGCAGCTTGGTGGGAACTTCATGATACCCACGTTTCTCATGGGCTCTTACAAGCTAGTCAGGACAGGGTTTGTGTTTACTGGTCTTTCCTTATACCCTCTGCTGTCAGAGAGTGTCTAGAAAAAATAAATTAAAAAATACTTAAAAACACTTACTGCCCATTCTGCTTCCTGAAAAGCATAATGCTCAGAAGAAATCAAGTAAGCTTCTGAAACTGGAAGAGCTTTGCCCTGTTACATATTTATAGCTTCAGTCTAACAAGGCTGTATCAAATCTCTGCTGTGTTCTGCTAAGCTCTGTAGGTCTGAAAAACAGAGGAGAAAATATTTTCATTTTCTTTTACGTATTATCAGAATGGTAAATACTATGGTGAAGTCCAAAGCATAATGACTTGCCAACTAAGTTAGAAACATCTTAAATATTTGAGTTGGCAAAATAATTATTCTTTTGAAATATTTTAATAAAAAACATCATTTGGGCTCTCCCCAGCATAGGAGAATCCACATTCTTCTCCTGATAGACTTGAACTTCTAAGTAATATCTATGTTCTAGGATTCTTATCTTATGATTACATGAACTGAAAAAGAAAACTCTTGAGAAATTCCTGATTCTTGAACGGTTGTGGATAATGTAAAACTTGGACCAAAGTTTTGCGTGATGGTTTTCTTTATTCTTCCTGCCAGGGACACTTGAATTTCTAACTCTCCCTGGCAGTCCTTTACCTTTATTCCTTCTTGTGGCTTTTGGCAGTTATCTTTCCATTTAAGGCTTACTCAGTTTACTTTGTTGCACTGATGAAAAAATCCTCAGAGGATTATTAAGTGCAAACCCATTACATTTGGCTCAGGAAATCCCCAAGCTGCTATTGCTGGGAGCTGAGGGAATGTTCATATTGCCGGAGAGGCACTGCTCCCTCCATGCCTGCACTGTTGTAACATTGTTATCTCAGCTATTGCTGGGAGGCAGGAGAGCTGGGTAAGATGATCTGTAGTCTGACTCAGTGTGGCCCTTTATTTTGAGTTGTTTCCCTTTCCTTACGTTCTTACTGAAGAGCAGTTGTTCAGCAGCAGTGGCCTTGCTACGCTGACAGGGGAGGAATCACTGGCGTTTGAGGTGTGCTGCTGGGCCAGCAAGCTCAAAGTACTGCCTGATTTAAGCGAAAGACTTGTCTGTGTGCCTAGGCTGAGGCAATGCTTGAATTAGCATACAGTGAGGACAGGCTGTCTCTTATTTGAATTTATCATTATCTTCAGCTCAGAATGTATTTCTTCATTTCTCCAACCTTCCTAAGATTTGCTTTTGGGGTTAAAATGCTGCCCTTTTTCTTCGAGGTAACAAAGGTAAATCAGTTATTTACAGGTTCAGCTGGTGAGATTTGCTGTTTGCTGAGCCTTGCCACTTTAAGGCCTTCTGGATTGCCTTTCGTAGGGACAAAAGAAACAAAGTTAATATCTATTTTTATTTCTGATGAGTGGATTTATATGCTTTGAATTGCCTTTCTCTCCTTGGGAATTTGCTATAAGTGCTTTCCAGAAGCAATAGGATCATGTAGGTGAGACAATACTCATTTCCTCACCTGTATGGAAATTTTTATTTTTCATAGTGAGGGCTTTTACTCTGAATTCCTCTGTGATAATCTTCATAATATGTATCTGTAGTTACATTAAGGTTCAAGTAATGTAGCAATGAATGGAAAGAATGTTTTGGTTCTGCCCATATCTCAGTGTACTGATTGCATTTAACTTGAGGGTATAATCACAGTGGTGACTGATCATTGTTGTGACTGTGGTGTTTCTCATTCTTCTTGTTGGGAGAGGAGGTATCAATCCAATGTGCAAGGCAGGGAGGAACCTGCAGTAACCATGTCTGCCTGGGAACAGTCTGTTTCCCATCAGGAGGAAGAAGTTGATTCCAGCTCCAATTCCTCATGCTACATAACAAACCTGGAGTTATTTTTAGTGTTTTGAACCTGTTCATTCTCATTATCCTGAAAAGAGTTTTTCCCAATGAGTATTGACATAAGCTCTTCTGAGCTGTATCTCAATGCTTTGTGGCTCAAGTAAGATTGTCTTTATCCATCTATTTCAATACCTTTGTTGTTTAGTTGCAAATAGCAGTTGTGAGATATTTAAACCATTGTTGCTGCATTACATAGATTCTGTCCTCAGGACAAGAGAGATACTTGGTCTGCTGGTGAAGGCAATTCACCATACTTAACAAACTTCTCTAGTTCCTAGAGTAATTGGAAAGGCTCATCTCATTTCAAGAGTTTAATCAAAACATATTTTATTCTTTTCAGAGTCTACTAAAAAGAAATATGAAAAAACAGTTGGCTGTCTTCAGGGACCTTTGTCATTTTGCTGCTACTGTCAGCTCATGAATGTCTTTAACCTGTCAGTTTTCATAGCGCCACATTTCCAGCAATAATTTTTGGTGTATTTGAGGACATTCCATCCTTTGGGCATAGGAAATTCTCTCAGGGGATGTGGTAGTCCTTCTCTGTAATTTTCCAAAGGCAGCTTTTAGGTGCTGCTCTCTGGCTCACTGTTAGGTGTTAGAAACCAGAGCAGAGTGAGTACCCAAGGAAGGCAACACAAAGCTGACCATGAGTAATTCCTTTAGGGATTCATAACCAACACTTGATTTGCAACATAGACAACATTTCACCAGCTGAATTTACTTGAAACTTGTTGATCTTTGTGGTTCATGAAGATGAAAGATTATACATAGAAATAGTCATAGATTTCAGACAAGGTGAATTGGATGATGATGTGAGCTCAAAGGTTTTTCAGTAATACAGCTGCACTCTGGCAGTAGTGTGTATCCTGCTAGGCCAGCTCCTCATTCTTATTGATGTATTTTCTGTCTATTCCTGATGTAGTAGGAAATACAATGTACCACAAAGAACTCTGATGCTCAGGTAATCCTTTGGGAAACCTTTAAAGTTGCAGAGTGCAGAGTTTTGCTTCTATGTACACTACATGTGTGATCTTCCAGAATCAAAAGATACATCACTGTGGTTCTTTGAAGAAACAGCTGCTCACTCCATCAAACAGTAGGACATGCATCTAATCGATTAGACAGAAAACCTGCTTGCAGTAGATTTTTCTGCAAAATAAGTAGCTCTTTCTACTCATGACAAATCCTGTGCCTTGTTTTCCCAGTTCTCCTTTCCCTATCCAAATACAATCCTTTTGCATCATTTGGTGGGATTTTCCCTCTGAAATGTTTTCATGCTTTTCCTTCTGATTTCTGAAAGACATGTTTTACTGATTATCCTCCAGCAACCTCAAGCCTGACGAAGACTCACTGTTATATTTTTCCATGCCCACAGGATTTGTTGTGCCTGGAAACTTTTATAATGAATGTGAAGAGATAGTAAATCTTCCTTTTCTTTTTTTTTTTCTCCTTTATTTTTCCCCCTTAGATTGCTAGTTGGAAAGAGAAGATGGGAAATCTGCTTTTAGTACAAACATGTGATGGGGAGGGGAGCATTAAGGCAGAGAAAATACAGGAAGAAAACATTATGACTAGTATCTCCAGATCTAATCTTTTTGTTCTAGATTATTTTCCATTTTTCCTAGCATTTTTTTCTTGTGGCTAACTGAGAAACATCAATGCAGTTCTGCAGGCCTGGCTATACATGGCACTGCTTAAGGGACAGGGTTTATTGCAAGTCTTGGAGCCACGTTAATAAAGGAGGCTGTTTGTTTTTGCAAGGTCAGGTCCTAATTTTCCACACTGAGCTGTAATTTCACTTCATGCCTGATATGAGAACTGAATTATGAGTTTGGGAAGGGGAGGAGGAGAGTCTGCCAGGACAAAATGCTGCTCTTAGGCACAAACCCCCACTTGTTTCCTGGTTTTAACACCTTTTTAGTTTATAAGTCCAGGAAATGTCTTATTTGCATAGAAGATTAATATGAGGGCTTTTGAATAAGCATAAATTTATGAGTGCAAATAATATGCTGATGTAAGAATGTTTTATATGTTGCCTTTTCAAGAATTCCATTTTCTCAATTCTTGGCTCCTATCACTAGGATGTGGGAGGAGAATGAAAGAAAAGATAGCTTTATATTACCTTCTGTTTCAACTCTCAGGATACATGTATTATTTCAGAATATATTTAACCTCACTTGGTTGGGTTTCCATAAGATGAATTAATAACTTCTTCAGGGTCCCACATGAATTTACTGTTGTGCCTTAGAGATCTCACGTGCAGGAATAAAAACTTGCTGTTGAGCAAGACATTGTTCTTACAATACCAGAGTAATGCTCTTGTTAGTGGAGATCCTGATTTCTAACCTGTAATTACGTTAATATTTTTGCAGCTGCTGAAGGCAAACTGAAAGGTTTTAGTGAAAGGCAGAAGGTTTGACAGGTTTTAACCTGCAAGGGAAACTTGGAGCTGGGAATCTCAAATCTTTTCAGTTATATGGGTGTTGAATTCATATTAAATAAAAACTTGGCATTACTCTTCTTAATAACTTTTTAATAGACAGTCAAGATAGCGTAGTAAAATAGCAAATCTAATAAGCAGGCACATGTGTATGTATATATAACCTTGTATGCTTAATTAAATTGGAGACAAGAAGAATTTGGTGCTTGATGTCAAGTGCTGATTAATCAGTGTTTTATGGCAAGCTTTTTTCTTTCGCTAAGCTGTGAAATGTGTTTTAATTAAAGTACTTGTTTATAAACAACAATGAACTGTCTTTATAACTTCTTGTAAAGCAAGGACAGTGTTATTTTGGTTTATAGCTAACGCTGATTTAGTGAGAATCCACTTCAAAGGGATACACCCAGTGCCTTTGAAAATCAGCATACATGGGCCCCTGATACAGGAAATAATTTAAGTGCTTTCCTTTTCACATGAAGTAAAAAGTGTGCATAAAGACTTCCCAAAATAGGAATGCTCTCCTGTAACAGGGTTTCATTCATACTGCTAAATATGGGTTAGAATGTGATGTTAGATGTTGCATTTAAATATATTGACCTGTGCTCTTTTTTTACTGAAACAGCTGTAAATTATTTTATTTTCATCCACACACTTTGCCTAGCTCTTGTGAGTTAAAATAAGTTTTCTGTTGGGGAATTTAAATCAATTCAACTTTCAGTTAGCAAACTTCTAGTTACTGATTCTGGTGTTGGAAAAACAAATACAGCTGAAGGTCTACGTTTGAATATATGTAATATAAACTCCCTTTCTTCCCAGCCCATGGGGTAGACTGAGCAGCAGAAAAACTCTGTGAAATTCAATCCCAGGCTCCTACAAAACACCCAAATATCAAACTGTTCAAACATACATTCATTATGTTCCCCAGCCCTTGCTGGATGTAGGTAATGACATCAGTGTGTGGCGGTGTCTTTGCTGCTGCTCCTGCTCTGTCTCACCTGATTTCTCTGTCCTCAACTTCCTCACCTACCACAGCCCCTCCTGGCAGGGACAGTTTGTACTTCTCTGTAGGGCTACCAAAAGCCTGCTGCTGATTTCCAGTGCATCTGGCATGAGCCTTCCAGGTTCAACTGTTAGTTGTCCAAAATTAGCAAAAAGAATGTGGTTCTTAGAGATTTTACATTAGAATCTGATACTATATATGCATGCATATATATATATATATATATATATATATATATATATATATATACACTGACTTATAAGATGGAATTGGAGCTTACAAGAATACCATTCCATCTTTTTCTTGTAAGAATATACATACAAATTTTAGAGTAAACTTCAGTGGCTGGACAGCATTGATATGCTGCTTGTGTGCTGTCATAATGTTCCATTTGCACAGATCTTTAAATGAATGTATTTTGTAAGTTCTGCCTTATTTTATGTTGAGCATGGGCTACAGATGTAGCACTGCTTGGTTTCTTTTTGAAGGGCAGTTGTGTAATACTTAGAGATAATTTCTAGGCCTGTGTTCCTGGTGTTTTGTTGTTAATCTGTTGATGTTGTGCCATTTCAAAGACAAGAAAAGAAGCTCGTTTCTAGGCAGTTCTTGAAGTTTCTTTCTCTGCATTTTAGCACTACCTCCTTCTCTGCTTCATGTTGAACTGATGTACAGCATGTTGGGGTGCTGGAGCAGATAATAGAACTTTAAAAATTAATTTAAAATATTTTTAACAAAAGCCATTGGCAGATACTCAATTTACAGCATGTTTGGTTTTTCTTTTTTATTTTATTAAGAGGAAATGCTGCTGGTTGTTTACCTTTTGCAGGTTTTTCCTTCTGGGCCGTTAATATTCTGACTGACTCCACCCTCACTAACCCATTTGGCCTTTTATAATTAATTCAGCTCTAAAGAATTATGTAAACAGAGCTGGAGGTGAAGAGCACCCACCAGTTTGTGAAGCCAGCCATTGGAAAGATTCAACACTCTAACCGATCCTTTAAGAAGCTGACTTTTTAATTTATTCAGTCCCCAGATTGAGTTGACAATTCAGTGTAAGTGTAACAGTTCAGTTTCTAATATAAAACAGCACCAGTAGTGTGATCCTTTGCAGGAACCCTGTAGCAGGCAAATAGTGTCTGTGGCACCTCATCAGTTTGGAAGATGTGATTTCCCTATCACATAGGGAGCATATATAGTGCACCAGTGAAATTCTTTATGAAGTCTCTCCCTTCTAGGGTATCTGAGCACAGAGAGTTTCCCTTTTCATATTTTCAATTTTCTCCTACAACCTTTTTTCTCTGAATATTGATTTTTTCTTTTATCCTCCCCACTGTCCCTTCTCATTTTGTAGAAGATGTAAAAATTTGATTCCATTGCTACTTAATTCCTTGCTATCTAATTTTTTTCCTCCATAAATTTTCTCTTCAAGAGAAAAATCACAGCTATGGTTGATAATTTCAGGTATTACTGCATAAATTCCTCAGGTCTGATGGCATAGCTGAAGTGTTCAGCTGGGTACAGTTTTTTCATTTGGGAAGATGAGATATGTGTTATATGTTGGGATCAACATGCATTATTGGATGCAATTCTGAAAATATTGAATGGCCTCAGTGTGTTAGAGATGGTAAGATCAGGCATGGGTGCCAGAAATTGTAATTGTAATAAGCAGTTGCTGATTTCTGTAGATGATAGGGAGAACTATAACCCATGTTTTGGGAAGCTGTGTAGTGTTTCAGAGGAAAATGTGTAGTGTTTGGGAAGTTTTGGGAAGCTGTGTAGTGTTTCAGAGCAAAATGCCAGGTAAAAATTCCTTTTAAACACCAAAGGAAATAGCAACCTGGTAGGATCCAGTAGAATGACCTGGAGATCTTCACAGAGATTGCAAGCTAATTCTGAGCACCAGAGAAATTCTCTTGATTGATTTTTTGGAGTAGGAGTTGGGTAGGGAGTGCATAGCTTGGTTTGATGTTGGTTATTCCAAAACAGCAGCACACTGCTCCTGGATAGTCTGTGCAAAGGCTGAGAGTGAACTGCCACAGTAAATAGTGGGTTTTTTTGGGTAATGTTGATCAGCCATAATAATGTTGATCAGCCAAAATCTTTACAGTTTGGCTTTAATCTTTTTTGTACTCAGGAATGCATAGAAGAGATTGCATTCATAAAACAGCACACACTGTTTTTTTTTTAGTTATGTGGTTATTAGGGGTTTAACAGTTAGCTGATCCAGGGAAATTAATGCTTCAACAGCAACTGAAGTTAGTTCATTCTGAAAACAAACATTATGTAGGTGTTCTGAAAGAATTAGTCCTTGAGAAAGCATTTACGGGTCATTTAATGGTTGGATGTATTTGTTCAGCTATTACAAGTGTTGGAGGTTCTGGTTGGGAGTGGGCACACTTTTATCTCATGACTAAAATACAAGCATATCCAAATTTACCTAATTTGAATATTTTATATAATCTAGTCTTCGTAGGTAATGTCCTGTTTACTGTCAGTGTCTGCAGAGAGAAGAAAAATGGGAATGTTGAATTTCTCCACCATTTTGAGCAAAGGTATCAGAAGCCCTGGGCCCACATTAGTGGCTTACAAGAAAATACTTGTATTCAGGACAGTTCTTTTTTGGGCTTTACCATGTGTAGTCAGAGAACTGAGGGTAATGGTGGTGAAAAATTAGGGGCACCTGAGGAAGTTCACAGCTTGTCAGCTCCAGTCCTGGAGGGACTCCCACCACACTAGTGTGCTGTGGGGCATTTGTGATAGAGAAATTGAGTGGAGAATATTTTGTGGTTTTGTACAACTGGGTGAGCTTCCCAAGAGAACTGGGAGATGAGTGATTTTTTTTTCCCCAATGTTTCATGAAGTTTATGGTGAGTCAAATGATGTCTGGATGGAACTTAAAGACTGGAGAACCTTCTGATTTCTTTGGTTCTTTGCTTTTCAGTTTCTGGAGATCAATCCTTCATAAAACCAATGAACTTCTGCCATTGTTTTCAGTGACTCCCACTAAGGAGGGTGATCAGCTCTTTATCTTCAGGGTAGAGTCAGATTTATGAGCTGCTTCTTGCTCCCAAATACTTCTCTGCTATGTGATTGGCAATAGGCTTCTGTTAGCCCAGGAGTTCCAGTGAGAGGAGATGAACCAGCAGGGATGGTGGAGGTCCCTTTAGGACTATCATCTGACAACTGGGTGCCAGAACAATGTGGATTAAACCAAAGGGAACATCACCTAGCAGAAAGAGCAAAATACCCCATGTTGAGAGACTGAGCAGAAACAATAAGAGGGAATGTCAGGAACAGCTGCCCTTCTTATGTTTAATGAAGAATTTTGGAATTGGAGGATTCTTTTTCCCACCCACATCATGTGAGTGCCTTGCTCTCTGACTTTTGTGTATTTAAGAGTGTTGTTACTTGAAAATGTTGGTGTTTTAAAAGCCTTTTGAAAGGTGACAGGGCTGTCAATGTTTTTTTGAGTTCTGATGTGGGTCCATTGCAAGCACGCTCCTTTCCTGTTCAGCAGGAAGCATCCTGTCATTGTCCCTGCAGACATGTCATGACTGGGAGTTACAAAGGTGGAAAGCTTTAGTTTGCTTTAATTTTCAGCATGTAGAGATAACTTGTGGAGAAGCTTGCAGTGGTCACAGAGCTGCACACTCTAAAATACTCTTTCCTGTGCTCATCATACCTGCTTGAACCAACCTTCCTGGATACATACTGTCTAATCCCAGGTTCTCTGTGTTTTGTGCATTTTAAACACCACTGTGTTTCTCCATAATTTTTGAACAGTTTTCAGGCTTACTGTTTTGTTTGCTTATAAAAATAAAATATGCCTCTAAGGTTTAAATTCCACCTCTTCTTGTCTCCTGTAACCAAAAAAACCCCAAACCCACGCACAAACCCCAACCAGCAGTGTGTGTAGCACAGCAATTTTATCTCGGCTAGCTGCTCCCTTTTTTGCGTAGCTAGGTTGTCTGCATTCATTTTTTGGGACAAGCTGGTCTTAGCTATTGGGAAAACATAAATCTCACCAAAAACACAATAGAAGCACTGGAAATACTTCTGAGAGTCCT
This sequence comes from Vidua macroura, assembly GCF_024509145.1. Lineage (NCBI taxonomy): Eukaryota > Metazoa > Chordata > Aves > Passeriformes > Viduidae > Vidua > Vidua macroura. Next base: position 7,105,457 of record NC_071577.1, read on the forward strand.
GTTGTGTTCTGCAATGTTGGTTTGGTTATGTAAAAACATGGTTTGTTCTCAATGTTTCTCTTTGAGGGAAGGTGAGAGTGCTAAAGGGTTCATCTGTGCATTCTGTCCTTAGGTCATGGCTGAAACTTCCTTCAGTTCCAGCACCACTTCCGACTGTAATAGCAGTACTTAGTGCTCTTTACTTGCCTCTTCAGTCTCAGCAGAAGCAAGTAGCATGAAATACTTATACTGCCTCTACTGTTGCTGATGATCCCCAGCTGAACTCTTTTCCATACTTTGGGATGCCCTAGTACAGCATGAATGTCTGCTCCCAGCTATATTTTTGATCATACTTTGTTTGCATTTGTCTTTGTGCTCGTTGTTCCTTGTTTGTTCTGCTGCATTTCCTTGCTTTCCTTCTCTTGTAAGTTGTGCAGGATTGACTTGCAGTCCAACCAAAGTAGAAATGCAGGCAGGTATTTTGCATGGAAACAAGTTGCCCCTGAAGCAATTCCAGCATGTTTTCCTAGGGCAATTTAAACGACATGTTTTTTGATACAAAATCAATATTGCATGTTCTCTTCCAATTCTAATGGTCCTGGATTAATGTAGGAGGTCATTTGCAGATTTAGAGTCATTGCAAGAGCAATAAGTTTATATGCAAATTTAATATTCCACTGTACTACAGTACTGAACATGAGAAACTTTACCAGTGTAACATGGTTTATACTGAGTTGCTAGCAGAAGAAAGATTTTGGAATTCCTGTTGAGGATGTATGATCTTGAGTCAAAAGCACGGAAACCAAGTAAAGATACTTTGCAAAGAGAGTACACAGGAAGTGGGACAGACAGAAACGTCTTTTTTCTTGTCTCATTCCCAACAGAAAACAAGAGCAGGAGCTTCTACTTTAGCACCTGCTGCTGACTTCCTCCTCCAATGACAGGTTATTTTTGTAACTGTGCTTGATTTTTTGGTGGGGTTTGTTTTTTTTTTTTTTCTTCTCTGGGTTTGCAGAGTTAATGAATTCTCTGAAGCCACCTTGAAACAACTTCCTTTACTGAGTGAAGGTTAAGATTTACAGTCTAGCAGGAACAGGTTTGGGTTTTGTTTCAGGGTTGGTTTGGATTTTTATTGTTGCAGAAAGAGATTATCATTTGTCACTTGAGTGACCGTGCTGCTTTGTATGCAAACAGCTCACTTCAGGAGTGTGAGGATAACTCATAGTGATTTTATCTTCCTTAGGAATTACAAGCTTTACTAAAATATTTGTAGAGAAATAGGCTTAGAGGAAAAGATGGTTAAAAATAATACAAGATCAAACAAATAGGAGTGACAGGGATGAGAACAGAGCTTAGCAATGCTTCTGTCTCTTATCCTGTGTGCAACACATGAAAACTGGGAAAGGGATCTAGACTTAAACTTGTTTCAGTCATGCTGCCCCTAAAATTAAAATTAACCAGGAGCAGCTCTCTAATCCATGTCTCCATGTAGCTGCCCAAGTCTTTGAGCAGGCACTGGGCATGGGTTAGCCTGGAGAAACAGAGAAGCTAAAGTTGTTTCCTTTGGCCTGAGCATAAAATGCTTGTGCTTAGTTCAGTGGAAACCTTTCCTTAGAGTGGGGCCTAAGGGCATTGTTACACAGTGTAATTAAATGCTGTTATTTTAATTATATAATAGAATTTAAAGCCTTAAGAAATAGTGTTTTAGAATGAAGCAAAAAAGTACTTAATACCAGTGAATGCAATTGATTCAAGATTAAATACTGTGTCTAAGTGGAAAAAGAAATGCAACCATTTTTGAAAAACAACTTGTGATGTAACTTTGCAGAGGATTCTTGTTTACGTGTAAGACAGTAATATACAGAGGTTACAACATTTAACATTCCTTCTGCTGTCAGCTGTGGTTTGATATTGGTTGTGAATTCCCTTATGCCACACTGATTTCGTGCAGTGTAGGTGACATAAGGCCACTTCTGGCCCTTTCCATTCTGCTTTCTTGTTTCCCAGCTGTGTACAGGACACCTTACTTTTCTTCTCATTTCCTTTCCTCTCCTCCTCAGTCTGTTTGAGAGTAGCTCACCTTTCTCCCCAGAGTTGGATCTAGTTTGGGAGATGAACCTGTCAGTGTGATTTATTTCCTTTCACCTCAGCTTTCTTTTTACCACGTCCTGGTTTGTGGGATTCCATCATTCATTTGCTCAATTGCCTTTTGAGAAAGGAGCAGAAATAAATGCATCAATTCTCCAGCTGGGTTTTTCTCTGTTATCCTCTTTATTCCTCTCTAACTTTTTTTGGTTAAAATTATTAACTAAAAGATTTTTATAGACTCATTAAGCATCTCTTTCTTAGGACTAGCCTTTTGCCAGACCAGGGTCCTGAGACAAGTCTTAACTATTCCAGCCACCATGCTTGTGTGAACACATTTAATTAAAAACTTGGAATTCAGATTGCCTCCCCTTCCCAGCAAAGTGTATTTTTATGACTTTCAGGATCACAAACATGCAAAAGCTGTCAATCCCAGCGAAGTTCTTGTCAGGAAGACCTGGTTAAAGCATAACTAATTGTGACTCTTTACTCTTTGCTGGTAATAATGGGAAGATAAAGAGAAATAAAAAAGAAGACAGAAAAATAGATTTTCACAAGATGACTTCATATACTTTTTTCATATATTTTTTTTTCATATACTTTCTTCCTAGGAGAAACCTACTAGAATATGTAAAATGCAAGTAATTTATCATCACATATATTTACAGAGTTCTTTGAGTTTCTTTTTGATGGTAATCCACATTGCTTCCTCATAGAGTTTGTATTTAAATAGGAAGTTTCAATCACCATAATTTCATATGTTCATTTTTTCTGTATACGAGAGAGTTTAAACTGATGATAAATTATGTGGGAGGATAATTTATGTTAAAAAGGGAGAAGATTATGTATTTTAGAGGTGACCTACCAGAGACTGTGTCTATCCTTACTCTTTATGATAGCTAAACTAGACTGAAAGTTCTGAAATTTTGAGTTATATTATGTTTTATAATATTAGCCTTGAAAATGTTAGGATTCTCAAATTTGATGATTCCCTACTCATGCCAGGACACATCTAGCATCTTCTGCCCTATTATCTTTCTTTGTTGTTGAGATACTTGACACAAAATTCTGCACAAAACAATTACACTTGTATTATGTTTCTATGCCAGTTCATTTGGCATCTGCTATTTCTTGTATCTTTTGTGATACTTCAGTGCCCTTCATTGCCTGGGGAACAGGAGTTCATGTATTCTGCATGTGCAAAAGTTACAGTGTCATCAAGGATCTAGATGCAGTCATTATCCCAATAACTTGAGGAAAAGCACGTCTTCTCTAGACATTTGATTTTTGTTTTTACAGTTTTTTAAGTTAGCTGTGGCAAACTACTTGACAGCTTCACTAGGGAAAAAACCACCAGTTACTTTCTGTAAATAAATGAACTCAGTTAATGGTAGGATAGGAGCGGAAGTTACATACTAAAATACTGCATTGTCTTGTCTGTGTTCCTTAAACTTATTGAATATTAAGATTGTTGCATGGTATGGTTTCCTCATTCATTTGTTTAATATGGAGGTTGAGTAATGTTTGCTGATCCCAGTGATGAATTTAGCATAATAAAATTAAGGTGTTCACAATGTCAAGTACCAGGAGGCATATTTTTTTGTATTGCAAAAAGCATCTATTTTAAACAGTAGTAAGAGTGATCTGGCTAAACTAAACTGACACAGATATTTATAAAAAAGCTTGAATAAAAGAAATTTAAACTACTTAGTTAGGTTTTTTTGGGGCAGTGACCTGATATCTAGTGGTCATTGCTGCATGATGTTTTATTAGATTCCAGTTGTTAGCAAGCAATATTTTTAAAAGCTTGTGGGAGGAAGTATGGTGTAAGAGTTTGGATTCTTGCTGGTGGAGTTACTGGAATTCTTTACACATCTGTAATCAGCCTTAACTGATATAGTTCAGTAGTTTATCCAGCTCTGTGTTTTATAATCCAGAACGAAGAACTAGTTTAGTGTGGGAATAGCCAGTGAGCATGGCCTGTACTGGTTTGGACAAGTTCTGTTCCTACAGAAATAAGCTGATGTGAAACTGGATGGGTATAATCAGATATCTTCTGAAAGCAACTGAGATGCTTGCAACATGAGGCAGAGCAGCTGTCAAAAATGTTCTTGTGCAAATGTGGTTATCTTTATTTTTGGACTAACTAGCATTTTGTCTTCACAGCAGCTATACTTCTGAATGGAAGTGGCTTGCAGACAGAGCTAGAATTGGCAGCCGTTGGACATGGCTTCAAGCCCAGATTTCAGAACTAGAATACAAAATCCAACAACTAACTGACCTTCACAGGCAAATACGTGCCACCAAGGTATTGTCTGTAAGCTCATAAACGGGCTTTTCAAATCATCTTTTGACAGTGTTTCTTGTAATATTTATGCATTTGCTTCCTTGTTGCTGTTCTTTTTTTTTTTGCTCTAGACTTCTTGTGTCTGTGCAGGCTACCACCTGCAGAGTTTAATGGGAAAGACATCAGGAGCTAAAAACTATTGTACCTTAAAGGCACCAATATAGGACTGTGATTTGGAAACTCTTACCTTTGTATCTGTTATAATGATTTTGTTAGTGGCTTTCAGGGGCCCAGCACACAGTACTGTATTATTACTGGCTTTTCCCTCTGCAGGAGAGGCGAGATGGCCTTCTCAGGTGGGATGGTTTTTGTGTTGTGGGCTTTCAGGGTGGGTTTTTTGTTACTTGCAGTGCATGTTTATTCTGAGGATTAGATGGTTAATCTTTGTACAGCACTTTGAACAGGTCAAGGATTAATAATTACTAAAATTCCAATGTGTGTAATTCATGTACTAGTTTTTGTAAATTGAGCTGCCTAGTCAGTGGGAAAGTGACATTCCTAAACCATTAGTAATCTAGCTATCAATTTAATGGGTTCCTCAGGTCATTCTGACATACAAGAAGCCAAACCTGTGTGAGGTGGTATGATAGTGAGAGGTTTTAGTACAGGGCTCTTTGACTCTTCATCAATGAGCCTCTTGTAGGTTCTGTGGTATCTGTTGGGGTCAGATAAATACAATTGAGAGGAGCAAGAAGATGCTTCAGAGTTTATGTTGTGGCACATGAGACTTAGAGTTTAAAAGGAGAGGAAAATCACCTCAGAGAACATTTCCCTTTGAACAGATAAAGAAGAATTATTTCAGCTTCTCCTTTTTGCCCTCAGAGCCCTTTTTTTCATATCCAGCTTGTCCCTGGTCAGGTTTTTCTTTATAAAGATATGAAGAGCCCTTTGTTTAAGGTCTGTGTAAGGAGATTTTATATTTTGGTGAAGGGTGGGAATGCCCATGGTTTGGTGTTGTCCTAAATACCAGATACATGCACACTCTTAAACCCAAAAGCTGTCAGCCTTTATGATGCCATAGGTCAGATCAGCTACAGAAGATTGAGAAATAAATATCAGAGAAATAAGAGGAAAAACATGATTTTAGTCACGCATTTTCTTTAGGTGGTATGTTGGTTTGGAGCCAAGTCATCTTCCTGGTGGAGATTTTTAGTGACATTCCTTTCTGAAACTCCATGCCCATTTTACCAGCTGTGGTATTTAGTGTTTGGCATTGTGTCCCACAGTGAAGGCAGGCACCTATTTTCTTCAGATGGGATTTTTTTTTTCGTGTACATGTTTCTAGAACACCAGTGCAGCAGCTACAGAAGCACATGTGGGCTGATAGAAGAGCTCTTTGTTTTCATTTAGTGGCTGCAAAGGAATTACACAATATCATTAGAATTTGTGTGCTGTTTAATGGTTTCAGAGTGTTTTTTATGTACTTTGACTGGAAAAAAATGTGATTCTTAGCCAGGGAACAACAATTTCAAGCAAAAGGCCATTCCTTGAGCACCATAATGCAATAGGAGGGGACATGAATAACTTCTAGGCTGTTTCCAGGCCTACTACAGTGTGACTTCTCCATCTCTACAGACACACAAGTAGCACCTCTGGATCTTTGAGAGTCTTTTCATTTAAAATAAAATCTATATCTGCAAGACAAAACAATTCCATTTGGGGAAGAATGCAGTCATTGCCAAAACCTACTGATTGTAACCCATTTCTTGTAATACAGTGTGTATTAGTCTTCTAATTTTTTACTCTTCCTCTTTCCTTCTGTGTCTATTCCCTCTCTCCCATTCCATATACTCTGTCAATTTCCCTATTCCTTTTCTGCTTTGCTCTTCCCATGCTTTATAAAAAAGTTTCTAAAACTTCAAAAAATAAAATTCCATTGGAAGCATGTGTTTGTGTATGTCCCTCTTTTCAACACTTTTAATTTGTGTCTTCCCATTCCTCTGAACTTAGAATTTGAGTTCTAGACCTTTTAGACTCTCTGTGGTCATGACCTATGATCCTTTTACTAAAAAGAACTAGAGATTCTAAGTTCTAAAGGAGTTTAAAGCTGTTGAGATAGCTTGTTCTCCTGTTGTGGCACACAAAGATTAGTTCTCTATTTGAATTTCCTTGAATGTACTGCCCATAGTATGCTGCTGGTCTGGATTTGTGTCCATCTGCTGTAAATGGAAAAGTGCCGGTGAAGATCTGTGTGAAAAATCTAGCACTGACTTGATGGACATTCAGAATCTCTGTGCCCTTTTTAGGCATTAAAAGCTTTCAAGCACCTTTGTTTATTTTTACAGAATATCTTTATTCTCAGCTTTGAATTTATAATTCAAACAATGGAATAAGTTAGGCACAATGAGAACAAGACAATTTCACTTTTTCTCCTAGTCTCCTCTTTGAAGTCTTTTTGAGACTTGCTTTTATGTTTTAAGGCCAGTTGCTGCTGAGGCAGTAGTTAAGGTCTTGCTGAAACCACAGGATCCTTAGTTTTCCACAGCCACAACCTAGGTGAAGTCTGTCTTGGTTAAAGAAATAGAAACATGGCTTCCTTGTGTTCACATTATGGCAGTCTTCCTTGTTCTTTGGTTGACTGGAATATTCTCATTAGAAAGACAGATTTGAGGCAGAATTACAATGATCCCATTCTTTTAATATCTGCTTGATATTTGAGTTACAGTTAGTACTTTAAAAGCAAATAAGTTCTTTCCCTTTCTCTTTGAAAATAGCCTGCAGAGGTTTGGTAGCCATTTCTGGTATTAAATTTATTTGCTCAAGATAATGACAAACCAAGGACCTATTTGAGGACTGGGTTTGACTGTCATAAGGTTATTTTTGCTTTTATTTTGTATGACATTTTAAATTCTTAAACCAACTGATACATTACCTAGGATTGTACTAGAGACTTCCATTGTTAAAATCTGTCATGTGGAAAACACAATAGGGGTATTCTTTTTCTAGTTCAATTTATGAAACTCTGTTATTTCCCTACCATATAAAGTTATATTTATCTTATTAGGTGGTGTTCTAGATGGTGCACCACATCTGATACCACATTTATGCAGATGGTCTTGAAAAGTAGTGGCAGTGCTAGAATATTTAGGAAAGTTACTTCTAATTATAAAACTCTAAAAATGCTCACCTTGAAAAATCAGTTATTAAATTGTAAAAGGCTTTTGTTTCGAATTGTGTCATTTCTGCTGCATAAAAATAACAGCCTTGATGTTTTGTGTAGAACATGGATAGGAATAAGAGAAACTTTAAAAGCACTTTAAAATGTCTCCAGCAAAGTTTATTGACTGCAAAGACTAAAACCAAGTTCAAATCAAAGGGTGATGATTTTTTAGAGAAAAACCTCCTCTTAAATCAGCAGGCAAAATATCATCTAATATTCTAATAAGTATGAATTTCTGATTTGAATTTTGGCACAGATGTTTAAGCAGTGGTATAATGACACAGGAGTGATTGCTGTTACAAGGAGTAGCATAATTGATGTAGCTTTAAAAAAAAAAAAAGCCTACTATTTCCATTGTTTAGCTGTGAAGTATATTTAAAATCTAGCTAAGTGCTCAAAAATCGTCAGGAGGATTTAAGAGGAATGTGCCAGGTTTGACTGCCCCTTAAAAATTATTTAGGAGGCTTAATCTGTTGTCAACCAACTGTGTTCAATTGCTGTTGTCTAGGGGATGGTGGTCTTAGAAGAATTCCCATTTCCAAAAGACATTTTGAAGAAGCAGATCCAATTGACAGAGCAAGAAGCTTTATTAAACGCCACAGGGAATTCGCAAGCTGCCCTTGAGAGCCAGGATTCTTTGCCGGAGCATGACTTTGAAATGTCACCCAGCAGTCCTACTCTGCTTTTACGAAACATAGAAAAACAGGTAAAGTAAAACAAAACCGAGTTGGCAGCAAAGCCAAGTGATTGACTTCAGAAATAGGGAGGTTCCATGGTGATGACTTCCAAACAGAAAGCTATTTTGCAGTCCTGGGATTGGGTGGTGATTAATTGAAGGGTTTAAATAACTACTCTGTACAGCAGGTTTACAAATTAACCTTTTATTTCTGACGTGTCTGTGTTACCACATTGTTTCCCTCCAAGCAGACACATAACAGCCTCTAAGAACCATCCACAAATCTGCTCCTGCTTTACAGTGGGGTCAGTATAGAGTTTCCACAGGTTGTTTCAGGAAAAGCTTAATGTGAGATGAAAGAGAACAGCTGACAGCGGAGATATATTGCACTTGAAATTAAAAAAAATATAAAAAAGCTCCAGCAGAATACAATTGTTCATCTGCCTTTTCAAACACTGTAGGACTCTGGTTTGGAGCTGAGGAATTCCAGGTGCTTACTGGGTACAGAGGAGACGTAGTTGTCAGTGGAGTTTTGCTTTGCAGTGTGCAAAATGGCTGTTTCCATGGTTGATTCCAGGAAATACTATATAGAATCCAACAAGGTTTTCTTTCGCCTGAAAGTGCATGAAGGATGTGGCAGGATTGCATTGCTGAAGGAGATACTGGAAATTTGTTTTACAGAATGAATTTATGCAGTTTGTGTAAAACAAAACCACTGTGGGCATTAATTTGTTGTTCTGCTGCTCTACGTAAACTCCTGGTCACGCACACATTTTTTAAAAGAGGTATAAGTAATAGCATTAAGTACTAGTGCCTGTTCCTGAATCTCTGTGCCATTTTTGCTTATTTGATAATCATACTTTCTTGTTCTTAAAATGCTTCCCCTGGTTGATAAATCTTATCCACCACAGGCAGGAGTGAAGAAGCAATGAAACAGGAAATTTATATGCTCAGTGCTGGCAATTGCATAAGGTAACCCAAAGAGCATTTTTAGAATGTGATGAATGGCCCCTCTTTTAAGTGGTGGATTGAAGAATTAAACACACTTTTCAGTAGGACTTTTGACAATTTAAGGGATAGTGGTCTGTTTCCTGGTCCACAAGTAGCCACAAACTTGGTCCAAGGGGTCCAAGAACTTTGATGATCTGAAAATTACATGGAAGTAGACTAACACTTCTCACACAACACATTGGGTTTCTTCCCTTTTACACCACTAAAAGCCTTGGGGTTTGATTTCCTTTTTGACTACCAGTTCTGTTCTTAACTCTGAAAGTCTGAGTATCTTGTTCAGTGTCAGGAGCAACAATGCTGCAGCCTGAAGAACATCTACAGATATTCCCACAGAATTCCTCAGTCTGCTGTTCAAGTATTCCTTTGTTAAGAATAAGGAATTTTGCTTGTGAACCAAAAGAAAAGTCATGTTGAATAAAAGTGACTAAGGCTGGCAATTTTTATTAATACTTTTTTCAAGTCCTTTTCATAGCTACATGTACGTTTTTCCTTGTGTTTTGGAAGTCTGCCTATTTTTTTAATGCTCTTTTATTCAGTAGAGACTACTCCTTACAGAATTAATTCTGCTGAGATTTTAAAATCAATCTGCTAACTATTTTACTGGCATTTTGTTTACTTTGCCCACTTCTTTTACAATTGAGTTGTTATTTCTGTGCTTTAATATCCATCCCTGAATTTTTTATTCTGATGCGAAATTTTTACCAGACTACATCACCTGAATGTTAATAGAAAATATGTGAGTTGTAATGAAACAAACAAACAAAAAATTATTCCTCTTTCTGCATAAATGTAAATGTAAAATCAAAATGTACAGAAAATTTACTAGGTAAACCCTGACAATGAATGTTTTAAATATTCTTAGTTCTGAATGAAAATCCAGCAAAGTAATGCAAAAGGTTGGTTTTAAAAAAAAAAAAAAGGAGTATGCCATTTCAAATACATTTAATTTCTGTTCAGTGTGCAGAACAGAGTTTCCTCTAAGCAAGCTACATGTATTGTGAGAATAGCCTTTAAGGTCTGACATTTAAAACAAAAAATCATTGTGAAATGTTTTTGGAGTCAGTCCACAATTCATTGCTTTGGAAGGATTAATTCTTAGTCTTACAAATTGGCTACATTTGTTTCATTTGTTTTGGGTCAGTTTTGAAAGTCAGGTTTTTTTGCAGGAGAGCAGGGTGGCAGGGTGGCAGCTTCTTGTTGCTATTTTTGAGGATACCAGAAGATCCTATCCATTCTGTCTGTCATTACAATAGTCCTGAAGTAGTTACACTTCCTTTTATAAAAACACCTTTGTCAAACTGTAATGAAGAGGATTCTTTTAAGAACAAAAATACTTGGAGTGAACAAAATGTACAATGAATAGACAGTTGACCTTTTTTTTTTCCCCTGTTGAAATGCTTGTCAAATGGCCAGTTAGCAGCTCTGGTTGCAGCTGTTGTAATATCAGCTGTAAAGTGTTCTGGTTTCTTTTTTCCTTTTAAAGGCTTTTAGTTACAATGCTAAGGTCACTGATGTATTCAGGGTACTACTTCAAGTGTATAAACAATGTTCAGGGTTGTGCTGGTGTTTTATTTCGGTTTTGGTAGGGTTGAACATAATAATTGTGAAAGAAAACCATGCCACCACAGTTATTCACAGGAAGAAACTAAATATAATTATTCCATGATGTACAGGACCGAAATCCTAAGTAGGAAAACAAGAACCCGGGACCTTTGAACTTTTGAGTCTGGATAAGTCTGACTACCTTTAATTTTAATTTTTTTTCCAGAGTGCACAACTAAGTGAAATCATCAGCAGCCTAATTGCTCCACTCAATTTGTCTCCAGCTTCTTCATCTCTTTCATCCAAGACCTGCAGACACAGACAGCTGGTCAATGGTATCTCCTTCAGGTGGGTGACAGTGTGGTAAGGGTTTTTCTTGAGAATAACTTTTGGTAAAGTTATCTATATGGAACTAATAATCATTACAATATTAAATAAGGAAAAATGAGCTGCTTTCTGCAGGTTTCAAGAGAAGTCAAGCCTTGATTGTAACGTTGAAAACAGTAGGGTTTTGTGTTGTTCCTAAAGATATCATAAATGTACAGTCACTATAACTGTTTAAGTACTTGGGAGATGAATCTGTGAAATCGTGAAAGAGTATAGGAACACATTTATTGTGATTATTTGAGACTTAATGCATTCTGTCATAACAAGTCCAGCTTTATTTCTGGAAAACTGATAAACTAGATTAGTAGAATACATAAGCAATGTCACGTGTCTCAGCAGGGGTCAATGTCAGGGTGGTAAATTCCTTAATTTTAAGCAGATCAGTCTTCAATAAAAGGCCAAATTTATCTTTGCCACCCACATTTTCAGGAATTTGGAGATACTGTTTTCCATTCAAGGTATTTTATTCTGGATGGACATACCTTCCAGGATGACTATAGGTTGAAATTAATATTTTAGAAAAATGTTTCTCAGTGCTAGTCCATACTGCTTAGTAATTCTAAATTTTATTTAAAGATTTTAAGTACAGTACAGGCTGTAATAAATATTAGTTTCAAAACAACATTAAGGTAATTGAATACAGTTACAAAAAGTCTAGGTGTGTTGGATATTTCTCCTGAGATACTTGTAATGTGATTTTTGAGGATGCTGTTATTCATAAGTCTTAATTAAGATCAGGTGGATGAAGAACCTGTTCCCAACTAGAACTGGGGTGTTTATGGCAGAGTGTGCAGAAGAACATAATTCCCTGGCTCCTGACTCAAGAAGAGCTGGCCACACCGTCTGTTTCAGCTTTGCTGCAGAGGCTGGAGCCTCCCACAAAGAGATTATAGTGAGCAGCTTGGATGGACAGCTTCTTTAGCTGCCTTCTGTTGCACAGTGATTGTGTGGTTCTGCCCTAAATTTAAGGATGAAGGGGTCCTGGCATGTGACATCCCTGCTCCTGATGTATCAGTTGTTTATAGATTATGTGGGAGAAAATCAGAAGGTTCCTCTTAGATGTGGAGTAAAAATAGCCCTGAAATAGGAGTTGCTAATAGAGATGGGTATGTGGAAGAAGAGAGTCGTTTAGGCTGTGTCTTGAATCTGACTTTTTCATGAGACAGATGAGGGAAAATTCCTGCTTTTAAAAATGTTTTTAGGAGTGTCTGAAGTGAACTTCATGATGAGAGACTCTAATGATGTAACTTCAAGCCAATTCTCTTCTTATTTATTAGTCCAAAGTTAGTCTTTCCATTTCATGAGTAACACATTGTTTGCTTCATGGACAACTCTCTAAGGTTGGTTGTTTTCTACTCATGACCTAAAAAAGTCCAAAAAAAACCTTAGGATTTGGAAGATTCTCTTAGTGCTGTAGCTCTAAACTGGACTTTGGCAAGGTAGGTGTTGGAAGGGAATCTGAGAGATTTTAGGGCTTTCTAGATGCTGTCTTAAACATGAGTTAAACAGTTAGTTTTAATTTTTTACTGCTTATGAAGTGTTTTGAAATCTGCGAATAAATAGTGTTCATTAAAGATGCATGAAATAGAGTGGTTCTCATGAGAATCCTGCAGAGAAATTCACTGCCTCCTACTTCTGGAGGTTTTTTTTGAGCATGTTTCAGGTTTTTGGTGGTATATTGTTGTTGTAGTAGCTGTGTGTTCAATTAATTGAATTAACTTATTAGTTACTAATTAATTTGCTGCAGTTAACTTAATTCTTAGCTGCTTCTCCCCATGTTTTTCTAGAGTTCATTCTGACTGTATTCAGTATTTCAGAAGCTGAAATCAAAATCAACTGGAAAATAAGGGGATTTTTTTATTTTTGAGAGGGGGGGAAAAAAACAGGTGATAGCAATTTTCACTTAAATAAGTTCTTGCAATTAGTTGTAGGCTGTTGATGTGAAAACCACAATTTTCCATTTTAAAGTAGGTTTAAACATGAGATGCTTTGGGGTTGGTAATTGTGGGGTTGCAGTACAGTTGGTTAAACGGGCTGTTCGCAGTGGATGTGGAGGTGCTTGGACAGTTCCTGGTTGACTGAATGTGGGTAACCTTGAATTGCCATCTGTCAAGGCCTAATTACATTAGTGCCTTCTTTTTTTTTTGTGTTGCTTTTCCTTGCTCAATTGAATCTAGGTGCCAAGATTAGCCCAAAGCATTGCATGAAGGTAGATGCTCATAGAAGCAGTTCCCTAAGCTAGTGATACCCCTTTCTTATGAAGGGAGAGGAAGGAAAAACTTAATTCTTCAACACAATTAGTGCCTGTCTAATGGCTTGCTGTGCAAGCTTGCATCTGGAAGTAAGGTTAGGAACAAGAAAGGCAAACCTTTGAGCCTTGAAAGGAGCATTCTGGCAAACTTATGACTTTCACATCTGGCCGTGGTTCATTTTGCTCTTCTGTAGAATCACGTTCTGAAAACCACACAGACTAAGATCAAAGCAAGTGGGTAACTCAAAGCTTGATTGGGAAGCCTTTTACACAAGTGGCAGGAAAACCCACTGCCATGTACTGGAGCTCCAGGCCACGAAGATGAGATCTCTTCATCTGAAACTGGGGTGGTGCAGTGCTGCAAGGCACAGGAGGGTAAATATAGCTGATGTCAGAGAAATTACCAAGGGCCTTGGCAGACCACCAGAACAAAGGCAGGAATCACAGACGGTGAAGAGTGAAGCTGAGGAGCTTTTTGTTCTAATTTATCTCTCCAAGTTGTCCCTCACTTAAGAGAGAGATGTGGAAATCCACAAGTTGAGCTTGGGACCATCTGACTTAGAAAATGTTTCTGAGAATTCAGAGAGAGTATTTTAAGTCTTTTCCATGGACTGTAAACCTTGTATTTCTTTCTCAAGCCTTAAAAATGCAGTGTTAACATTAAGAATGTCATGCCTCAGTATTTCAGGCTTTTTCTTGGCACTCACTGTTATGTTCCTTTAAATACTTTGTACAATCCTCTGTTAATTAGCGTGTTGTTTTCATGTGTCTGTGTTGCTTATTGGATTATATTGCTGTGTGGGGAAGACAGTTCAAATTCAAGCCTGTAAAGCCTTGTTACCTTGTTCCAACACAGCATGGAAGTGTGTTTAATCACACTTCCATAGCAAGCCTTTTCATTTAATAAAAATGTACTGGTAAAAGAATACCACCTGTCAAAAAAGATTTATAAGTGGCCTTGTAATAAATTCATTTTCATGTTCTATTGTGTCACAGCTTTTCTAATAAAACTTTGACTTGTCATAAGACAAAATAATCATTTGTGCAGATAGATGACCTGTTATGAACCAAGGCCAAAATACCTTATGTGGCTGCACTGCTCAGACAGTCCAGAGTTGTGGTCAAGGTCTTCAGTATTGTAAAAATAAAAGCACACTGGAGGGCTTTTTGCAGCAAGCCTTCAACTTTGCATGCAGATGTTGCTACAGCAACAAAATCAAATCAGGAATACCTATAGCAGGGAAATTCATTCTTCCCATTGAGTCATTCCCACCCAAATGAGTGTTTTAAATTCTTACCTTGTGGTGTTATTGCCTATTCTGGTCACCAGACAGGCTGTAGGTTGGTGAGAATGGTGTGAGGTTGTTCTACACATATGTGCACGGGCTGCTACTGCTTTTGGCCACATCTTTGCACTTGATTTTGACTCTTTACACTTGAAGTTGTAGAGTTCCTAATTTTGATACAAATGCTTCACAGTGAGTTGTTCACTGGTTTGTAAAACTTTACTTAGGTTTCAGTTCTTGATCAAAACCAGAAAATCTTGAAAGTATTAGGACAGAACTCTAGGTCTCCTTTACATTAGGATGACTGCTGTCTTCAATGGAACATCAGTATGAAGGGAAATATTAATTATAACTTGAAACTCATACGGGTTAAAGCTATTAGAGAGCTCTTGAATTTGTAAAAAACAAAACTCGATATATGCTTGAGGGCTTAACTTCATTTTGACATTTGTTTCCATGAGCACAAAGGAGAAGAAGAATGATAAGCTCCCTTTCCTGACCTGACATGAAAAGTAATTAACTGGCAAACAAAGCACATACACAATTGTCTGAAACAGCATGCTAAAACCTTGTGGTGTTTATAAAATTCTCTTAGAATTAGATAGCTAATGCTAATCAGTGTGTGAAATCATGGCCTGTGCTTGTGGAGCATATCTGATGTTTTGTATTTCCTCTCCTCATTATTCATGAAACTGCAGAGCTTCAGACAATAGAGAGGTGTCCTCTTCAAGCAGCTGGCTGCTTGACCATCAGCACATCAAGAAAAGAAGAAGAGACAGGACAAGGCTCAGATCTGTCTCTGTGAATAATGTGAGCACATCTGCTCGAACAAGGCCACTTCACAGTTTCCAGAAGAGGAAACTCTACAGAATGCACAGTGCCTGTCACTGGAATCAGCAGGTAGGCCCTGGCCTCTCTCTTCGGGAAAGAAAACCAAAGAGTCCAGCTGCTTGAGTCAGCATGTGTCTTGTCTGGTGTGCCAGAGGAATGGTGCATGTTGTGCTGCTTATTTGTTGCGTTCAGGGACCACGGAGTGTGTGTGGTGCCAGTACTGGGTGTGTCTGCAGGAGCTCAGAGTTAATGAGCTGAACGTAAAAATTAAAGATAGCTCAGAGTCCTGCTTATCAAATCAATGTGTTCTATGGCTGTCTTAAAGCCCTTGTACAATCTAAGAGAGTTCTTTTGGAGGCCTGACTGTTGAGGAGACAGGCTACAGTGTAAAGCATCTGCCTGCTTGTTTTCAGAATATTTGTTTTAGCTACAGGAAAGCTTACACAGCTGGTGGCACATTATTTTCTAGTAAATTGAAATGCAATATCTTAATCTTGTTTCCATTTTTGCTGTTTCTGATTAGTTATATTGCTTTTTTCATGACACTTAAAGAGTGCTTTAAAACTCTGAGAATTTTCTGCGTTACAGAGGAATTAATATTTTAAAATGGAAAAAAACACATTGTCTTGTGCAGGGCAAGGCTCTCTGATATATCTCACATATGATATTAATAGCATGTTGCTGGTAAGAATATATAATGAGTTTAGCTGTGGTGCTTAAAGAAACAGTCTAATTTGGGAGCAGAGACAGTATGAACTCATTCTTCAGAGCAGTGCTAATCCCAAGAGGTTATAATTTCTTGATTTTACTTTGCCTTTTTAAGTGTAGTATTGAGGGAAAGTCTCCATGTCTCCTCAGCTAACTGTCTAGGATTTACTAAGTGTGCCAGTGGTCTGGGGAACAATTTCCCATGCAAGGATGTTCCATGCTGATTCAGCATTCTCTGCAAAATGGCAGAGGCGTCCTAGTTTTAGCAAGATACTTTATTGAAAAACTGTCCAGTTTCTTATTTGTTTGAGTTCCCAGCTTCCTGGCAGTGGGGCTTAAAGACTTGGCAGCCTGCCTGGAAGGTTTGGGCCAGAGGGGATGGGGCTGGCAAGTGAGTCTGGGAGCTCTGCCTTCTCCTAGTTAGCTTTTCATCTTCTTTGCATTGACCAAGGAGACTGTTGTGGACTTGGACTTACTGTTTCCATGCAATCCTGTCACAGAGGTTGGAGGCCTCGTGCTATGGTTGATGACTCCAACTGCTTCTTGCAGCTGTGGAGAGAGTTCCTGAGCAAGAGACTCAAGGACTTTCCTTTTCCTTTGACTTAAACATGAAGGGTTTTCACTCCAGATGCAGTTTCTAAATAACAGGCCTTTCTGGAAGCCTCTTGTCTTGCAGGTTTGAGTATTTCATATTTCTACAAGCACTGCCTATGTCTCTGTGTTCTGAGAAGTGGGCCAGAGTTAGTGCAGTTCTGAGAATATCAGTAAAGGCTTGTGATCAGGAACTCCATGTCTATAGCCTGACAGCCAGAATTCAAGGCAGAGTTTACATTTTTACCTTCAACCAGATACAGAGCTTAGCTGCTCTGCACGCTTGATAGTTTACTTTGACTTGTAGGCTGCAAAGAAAGATTTATAATTAACCTTTGGCTGTAGACTGCAAGCCAAAAGTACGTTTTTAGGTTACTAGTTAAGGCTTCAAGTATTGGAGCTGGTGCAACTCTGTGTCTGCTCCATAATCTTGACATCTCTGGTGCCAGGTTACCTTATATTAACCCAGCTTCAGTGTCTCTGTACCAAAAGTGAAGAGATGTCCCAAAGACAGCGGGGTAAAACACCCCTGTAGGGAATACTGTTTATGCTTACTGCAGCTCTCAGCTCAAAACTCTGTGTTTAGACTCTGCTTTTGAATGTCCTTTCCATGAGAAAGTTAACCTAGAGGCAATGTGGAGAACTACATAATGGAGTACAAACAGATTCTGTAGCTCTTTTTCCTTGAGAAAATAAGAAATTATGGCAGAAATTGAGTTGCCAGCTTCAGTCATTATGCAAGTGCCAAACTCAGTTAAGTTTTGAAAATTAAGGTAAAGCAGGGAACAAAGCCTCTCACACAGTGTTGGTTGAAAACAGAGGATCAGGGATTCTGCTAAGGAAGTAAGTGATAAAAATAAACTGGACATTTCCAGCACATTCTGACAATCAAACGAAATCAGTATTGAGGTTTTAAATTAAGAGCAATCAGCAGTGTATCATTTCATTCAACAAATCTTACTCTAACAGTCTTGCACTTGCAACACTTGGTTTCCCAGCTGTTGATGACATTGCTCATCTTGTAATGAAAGAGCAGTGGCCATCAGCCCAGGCTTGCTTCTGGATTAGGCAGATGTCTAAGGGTAAGGATGCAAAATAGGGAATGGTTTCTGGGATTGATACCTAGCTTTCTCTGAAAAGGCATTTATATTCCCCAGAGTAATCCAGCAAATTTCCTTTTGTCTTTCACAGAAAAAAATGAGCAGCTTCTTAGCATATAGGAAATAGTTGGATTTTTAATGTAACATTAGTGTGCCTTCTCTAGCAAGTGCTTCTCCCATATTTCCTCAAATTTAACATATTTATATAACCCCTGGTACTACAATCTGTGAGGACCCCCATTTCTTTAACGTCACTGGCCTGAAAACAAGCTGGGAGTCTTACAGCAGATGTGGAATTAACAAATTCCAGCTTGCCAAAGTCAGAGGAGCAAACTGAATCTCCTGAATGTTGCAGCTCCTGGTGGTGCCTGGTTTGAACAGCCAGCGAGCAGTGCCTGGCAGTGCTGAGGGAAGATGTTGCTCTGCAAAGTAATTTGAGCAAATGGTGACTAAAGAATTATGAGCAGAGAATCACAGCAAAATGCAGACCTCTATGTGTGGGACATTAAGAAATGCTGGGATAGTTTTGAAGAATTTATATTTGGATTTTCATTGCAATGCCTGGTTGTACCCTTTGTGCATCTGAATGACATTCAGAGTGTCATCCCTCACATCTCTTCAGATTCATTTGGGAAGCTTATTCTCCCCCCTCACCCCTCTAACATCCATGTTAGGAAAAGTAAAGTATGAAACTGTGAATTGCTATGCCATCTGTTAGTTCATAAGGTCACTGGGAAGGCAGCCACATTTTTTCTCTTATCTACTGCCATGCCACATACATTTACAATGAGTGTGTATGACCTAGGAGCCTCCTGTTGCCTGTGGAGAGATGCCCTATATTGTCCTCTGCTGTTTCTTTTCTGAAAAGGACTACACCTTCCCCTGCTGTGCTAGTTAAATAATGCTTACACAGGGTAGTATCTAAAAGAAAATACAGAAGTCTGTGAAACTCTAGAAGACCTTCCAGACTGACAAGATAGATTGCAGATAAATAAAACAGGATACAGGGTGTTTGGTTTATCTGTCACCATCCAATATCCTCAGGAACTTGAAACAACCTTTGAGGCCAAATCCGCTTGTCCCCTAAATCAGAATGACTAAGTACCACAAGATGATCCCTGAGTCATCATTTGGCTCTGGAATCTCTTTTGTATCTTTCTTCTTTATCTAAACAGCTTTGTAAAGAGATTAGGCCATTTCTTGATTGTGAATCATGCACAACAAACCCTGGGATTGCAGTCTGTGCTTCAGTCTAGAGGACATGATTGTCGTGGTGCATTTCTTCAGCATGAACATTTGAATGAATGAATGGTAAAACTTGCATGCAGAACAGCACAAAGGAGTAAGATGGAGGTGTGTTCTAGTAACAGGAGACAAAGTTTGCAGGTGGGAGTTGGAAGTCTGAGAGTGCTGTGTTCAAAATGTTGGATCTGCCCCTCATTTGCATTGTTACAGCTGGCAAGTCAAAACCTCGGGTCGTTGTCTCCTCCTATAAAATGTGTGTTATGTAATTTAATGCTAAGAAAGAAGACCAAAAGTATCTAAGCATTAAAACCCAGAAAGTCTGTAAGTAGCAGATTGGTGTCAGGA